>NC_137423.1:2025000-2625000 GCF_964374335.1 Astatotilapia calliptera
ACTTCACTTTCTTTCTTCCTGCTTTTCCTTTTACGCTTCCCAGTTTTCCCGCCTCCCTTTGGCTGCACCTCCCCTTCTCTCTTCCAGTTGCCCTGGTTTCTCAGCTTCCTGCTCCTGTCACAACCCTTTCCCCACTTCCTCTTCCACTCCTTTGTTTCTCCCTCTCTTCTCTGCTATCTTCTGTCTCTCCATCTCCTCAGGTCCTAGCTGAGGATCCTTGGTTCCTCTAATATTATCCAATCAGTAATATCCTAAGGGGGCATTTCCTGGTGTATGGCCCATCCTCTTACAGCCATACAAGGTAACAGTGGAATGTCTCAGCTTCATAAGAGCGAGACGCCGGGAGGAGAGGGCGACCCATTCTGATGAGCAGTCGTGCCACGAGCTCCCACTTAATGTGGAAAAAATCTTAACTTTAGGGAATTTTAAAGGAAGCCAGATACGTTTGTGACCTCATCACCAGCAGCTACCAAACAAGAGACACAACCAAAGTAAAGGGCAGTTAATTACTTTCACCAGGCAACGCTGAGCACCCGGCGAGTGAAGATGAAAAGCAGAGTCCTCTCATCAGCCCAGCGGCGCCGCAGCTCGCCGACCTGCAGCAGAGCGTCAGGTATGATGTTGGCGATGTCTCTCGGGCACTGTGGTCTGGAACGTGTTGATGTCACAGCGATATTTGACTGCCTGTAATCTTGTAACGATGCAACTGAACATCTTCTGTTACGCTGTTTTAAAAAGTCAGCGATTTTTGCTTTGCAGCCTTTAGGAAGTTCTTTGTTACACCAACATTACACTGAGTGTATCTGTATCGTAGCAGGAGGACACAGTAGCCTGCACATTGCTGTTTCTAGATGTGAATGAATGCTCCTCCACTGTTATTAGACACAAGCTGAGGCGATTGTAAGGTCCACCGAGCAGGAACCTCTAACAGGGTGTTTGTATATCATCTGTGTACCAAGGAGCCTGATGGTTCACCGCACCGTTTGCTTTCCCAGGCCGGATGTCTCTAACCTCAATGATGTGATCACTGATTGATTGAAGCTCGTGATCCCCGTGAAAGCGTCGGTGTATAAAGCAGTGTGATGAAAGAAAAGGTCACAGGAACAAAATACTCATGAATGCAAAGCACTTAATTTCTGCTTTTTTCCTCAGGACACTGCTTTGTTGTGGTAAGTGAGAAAAGATGGAAGAGGAGAATATGTGGAAGCAACAGCCTGGGTAAGAGCATTCCCCATATATTCCCAGTTTAGCTGTTAATAAAGTTTATGGAGAAGTGCAAACGAGAACAACACGTTTCATTAAATCCATCTGATAAAGATTCATGCATTTAATGAAGCACTGCTTACTTTCACTCAGTTACCTTGTTCTCTCTCTGAGTGTTGGGCCGTAATACAGGAGAGCTTTCATCTGCGTAATCACACTGACAGCTGCAGACTGACTTTATCCATTGCAGGTTACCAGTTTGGTTTTCTTTGTAAGGCAGGGTCACAGCAGGAAAACCTAATGAGCCCGTGCTGCTGCCGCCCCTGTGAGGTCCGTGACGGACGTGAGAAAGTGTGCAGGCAGAGAGAGAGGGAGGAAATGCTGTATTTATTTCCCAAGGAGTCAAAATTCTTAAGGGTAGTTAGGAGGACATTCACATAACCCCCTGTACACACTCAGACGCTCCCTGTGGGACCAAAGAGCAGCGATTCCCAGGACAATTTTCACATGGAAGGCGAGGGGGTTCGTGGTGATGCTGGTGGTGTGGGAGTGGGTCTGTGAAGTGGGAAGCCAGAGTCTGTTCACACAGATTTTCGATGCTTCTCTGCGTTTGTTACCCGTTTGCCGCGCAGCAATACATCCCATAATTATCAGACGTTTCGTGAGGCAGCACTTTGTGCTTTTTATACTTTTCGCTCTTCATTCGTCTTCACACAAATGTCACACTTTGAGTCTTTTGATCCTAATGTGTAAAAAGCCGCTCGAGCGGCCGCGTGTTCGCCTCAGGTGTCTGTGGTGCTGACGCTGCGTCGGCTGCTGTAACGTCTTTTCCTGCCTGCACACAAAAGTCAGATGGGGTCATGTAACTCTGCAGAGCCCACACAAACGTTTAGATTAAATACTTGTAGATATTTACAGTGTTTAACGTCCTGCCATGTTTTTAGCTGATATTTGTCCAAAGTGGTTGTTTCTTCTCGTTCAGGTTCCTGTTCTCAGGGTGGGAGGCTGAAGAAACCACGACTCCTTCGTATGTTTGCTTTCCCTGATTCTTCCCTAATTAGAGGCCACACTGTCAGCTGATCAGGACCCAGCTCGCCTCGGTGCTCACATGCACATGACCATTTTTGGTAGTAATGATGATTTAAGCTTCTTTTATGGCTCCTGCTGCTTTTGCACACTGTGTGACTTTGTTTACCATTTCATTGGCTACACGAGGCTGTCCTGCAGCTTTTATTTGAAAAAAGATGAATTCCACAAACATAGGTGTCACCTGTCAGTGAGAGAGGGGGGGGCACTCGAGTAAGGATGTGACAGATGGGGAGAGGGGCTTCCTGTGTGTGATTTAGGGAGCCAGGGGGAAGAGAAAGAAGACCATATTTGGCAATGTTTGTCTTAGCATAAGACACGGCTCTGACTGTTATCACACTCTGTCTAAACACACACAGATTCCCAGCAGCTAAACGTCACTGATTACAGACGAGCTTTCTTAACATGTAATGATTAGTTCAGACTGGGTCGCTGATGTAAAGATGTTATTCATCATGCTCTTATATTCAGAGATTATTGGGCTTTTTTTTAGCAACAGCAAACTGCAGAAGCATCTGATAAATGGCAAAAACCACCGCTGCTCCCCACAAATGTTCAGTTTATCAGGAGAAACTTTATTTCTGTCATTTAAATGCAAAGTGCACCAAAATGTCTTTGCAACGTTGTTTTGATGTGAATCCATTTGTGGAGAACGTCTCTTCAGATATGAGCCACTGTGGGACTGTGGCCTTTCTCACACACAGCCAGCCACTGTGTGTGAGAAAGGCAAACAGCTGGGTTTTCTTCTTAATATGGTCGTGCTGAGCCAAACGCACACGGAGCAGGACTGAGTGAGATAAAGACCTCCTCTCTCTGCTGCCTTTTAAGTGAGTCTTTTACTGGTGTGACTAGAAAAGGGAATGTTGCTGCCGAAGGAGGAGGTGCGGGTGAAGGTTGGGGGGTGGGGGGGTCACATACTATCAGTGGGAGCGATCGCAGACTGGAAGAGGGAATGTTTATCCAAAGCAGTGATCCCATTTTCCATGATCCTCAAAATAAGAGACTTGCCTTATATGGTCAGACTGGGAGTTTCCAGCTGAGCAGAGTCAGAACATTTGTGGAAAACACCCGGCCTCTGCTTCTCCCATTGCCTTAAGTGTCTCAGTCTGCTGCACCTTCCTTTGATGGATGAACAGCTCGGAAAAAGGAATTCTATGAATAATCACTGCTTAGTAGTTCTCTCAGATGGATCCGGAGTAACGTGCCGGTCCATCCCGAGCCTTCGGCAGAGTTTTAGCTCTCATCCAAACTGTGGGAGAGATGAACAGCTTTCTGAGACTGGCCCAAACAGCAGCGGCATGTTCCCGTGTCACAGACCAGGACCAGGCCACAGCAGAATCCACTCCTCGCTTACTGAGGAGGCCGTTGTAAAGGGCGTCTTCTGTTTCTACTCGTGTATGTTGCAGATGTCTTTCACGTGTTTCAGGTGCACAAAACTCCAAAACCTGAGACGATGTGTGTGACTGCGTGCACACAGAAGCTGAACCAGTACGGGACACCGGTGCACAGCTACCAAATCAAATCATCTCTGGCTCGATTATTCCTGCAGAAATGTTTGAACTCTGCACTTCATGTCAGTCGCTCCACACACACACACACATGCACACACACACACACGCACACACACACACATGCACACACGCACACACGCACACACGCACACGCATGCACACACACACACACACGCATGCACACACAGAGAGACACACACACACATGCACACACAGAGAGACACACACACACACACACACATGCACACACAGAGAGACACACACACACACATGCACACACAGAGAGACACACACACGCACACATGCACACACAGAGAGACACACACACGCACACATGCACACACAGAGAGACACACACACACACATGCACACACAGAGAGACACACACACGCACACATGCACACACAGAGAGACACACACACACATGCACACACAGAGAGACACACACACACACACACGCATGCACACACAGAGAGACACACACACGCACACATGCACACACAGAGAGACACACACACACACACTCTCACACACTCTCACACACACTCTCACACACTCTCACACACGCACACGCATGCACACACACACACACACGCATGCACACACACGCACACACACGCACACACACGCACACATGCACACGCATGCACACACAGAGACACACGCACACACGCACCGTGAAAGTGTGACTCGTCTATATGTGTTCTGAGGTCCTCTCTTTTCATTCATATCTAAACTGCTTCCCTCTGTGTTTCTGCAGTTTCCTTCCATCCCTGCGGCCCATGGTGCAGTGCTGCATCTCTGGTCAGTTGGTAGTCTGAGATGAAGCACTGTAGCTCGGGACGGAGGGCGCAAATACCAATTTAAACATATCCACCACCAGGACACGTAGCCCAGCAGCAGGTCTCCACAGACCTGCTGCTGGAATAGGAAAAAATCCCGGATCCTGTGAAAGGAGGCAGCTGCAGGCATGGCTGTGGATTTTAGGTGACTGGACTATTAAATTGAATTTATAACTATTCCAGTTCTAACAATGCTGCTTTGTCCCATTTCAAGAACAAACGAAATTGGAAACAAGCTGAGAACAAACTGTACCTTCCTCTTCTCCTCTCTCCTGGGGTCCAGTTTTCCCAGGAATCCCTTGACCTATCAGAAAGGGGGATTCCTGGAAATACTGTTCTTGGGGGTGGGGCTTATCAGCAATCCTTTATGCTTTAACTGTATAATAAAACGGATTATTTGCACTGACTGACTTTTGAATTCATGTGTTATTTAAACACAAGAGAAACCAAAGTGAGGAGCGGCTGTAATGTTACCGTGATGGAGAAATATTTACTGTCACACGTCGTTAGGTGAAGATGGAAGAATAACTGGTTTTACATTTTATTTAAAAAGATTTCATCCTGAATATGAAGCGTTTTTGTGTGTGTGTCATGATCCCGCCTGTGCTGGAGTACTATGTTGTTCGTCTGTTCAGAAACAATAAAGAAAAGTCCTCGTGACTGTTCCAGCTG
Organism: Astatotilapia calliptera; assembly: GCF_964374335.1. Lineage (NCBI taxonomy): Eukaryota > Metazoa > Chordata > Actinopteri > Cichliformes > Cichlidae > Astatotilapia > Astatotilapia calliptera. Next base: position 2,030,315 of record NC_137423.1, read on the forward strand.
CTGATGTCTGCTGTGCTTCTTACTTCCTTAATGATGTCAACATTAGGTTTTCCAGTGTAGTACAATGAAACGTGTTTCCATATGAATGGGAAGAAAAGCAGTAACAGAAAATATAAACAAGTACAAGTACAGTGCCTCCAAACAAAGGAGTATATACTTGCATCACCTGCGTCCATAAGTAACTAACTGAACACATGACCACATCATGACAGACATGGTGATGAAGCTGAACGTGATCAAACATTAGGCTGCAGCAGGAAGCACCACAGATGCGACCTGGTCCAAACCAGCTGGAGCTGCGGGAGTCACATCCACACAAACGGTGACACGTTGTTCCCCTCGTGGTGGAGCCGCCACACAGCTCAGTGTCGAGCCACGTTTCTTCACCACGAGCCGTATGGGGCTACATGTTACTGCTATCCAGGGGTGCTACCAGAGGGGTGGGCGACAGGAGCCCCCCGTGAACTTCTGTGTGTGTACGTTTCTTTTTTTTCTTTTCTGTAATAAACAGAACAGCTCATAGACACAGCGCAGCCTGCCGCACAGTGAGATGTATGAGAACCTGCAAAAACATGATTATTAATGTGAGCCTGCAGTTATTACAGAACAGTAAGATTAACGTTTGTTCCACATTACACAGATTAAATAAAATATACAGAGATTAGGTCAGATATGCTCCAGAGGATGATCCATGCTCAGTACTTGTTGTGTCCAGCACGTAGCAGCAGGTGGTTTAAACCGTGTGACTGCTGAAGCGCGCTTTCTATCTTTGTTTTGGTTTTATTTGTGGGGAAAAACACAGGTACACAGTGGAAGCACAGATGTCCCAGTTTTACAGTGGAACTGGGAAGCAGCTCACGTTTGTGGATCTGTGCGAATTTGTCCCCAAACCCCACGTGGGCGCGCGGCGTGACCTGTGCGTATCAGGCGATTCGTCCATGCGTGTTTATGGCGAAAGTTCCTGCGGTTTCAGACGTTTGTGTGCACAGAAAGCTCCCTATGATTCCTGAGCTTAATAAACTGCGAGTCTTTGTTCAGGTTTGGATGTGTGCGTTTGTAAAATCGTTTTATATGTTTGTTAATTTATCTCAATCATGTAAACAAAGTTCATTCAGCAAAGAAAAGAAATGGTTTAGAAAATGAAGCTAATACATTTCAATATAGCTTCAACTGCTCTGCTTCAGTTCAGTGGGAGGAAGTACACACAGATTTAATCCCAGCCCTTTGCCATGTGGGTTTACTCCTGTGGATTATACACAGCTGCAATCCTGACACATATTTCTCTCCATAAAAATGTGCTGCACACAGTCTGCACACGTGCATCTGCTCAGCGGCCTTCTCAGCCACGCTGGTTACCCCGACGTCTGCAGAAGCACCGAGTAATGAAGCTTGAACTTTCAAAATGAGCAAAAGAAGTCAGCTGAGGGGGTACAATGACTTCACTGGGCAGGTCTAAGAATTATTATAGAATTATCATATTATTATTTCTTATAGCTGCATCTGTGATGTTGACACTGGCCTCGTCTCTTTGTCTTCTCTCCTTTTTATTTATTAAAACAACACTAGACAAAGCTGCTTGTGAAAAAGTCATCGCCTCCTAAACCTGATATCTCAGCAGCGAGAATATAAATCAGGCATTAAGTGTTTCACGTCTCTGTGGAGGAGTCGTGAGGTACTCGTGTTCACTGAGTTATGTCAAAGGACCTCAATCACCAGGACGCTCGCTGACACGTTTGAAACCGATGACTGAATATAATCCTTCAGGATTTCCTGGCACAGCAGGCTTCATGGTTCCATGGATTACAGCACCTCTCACTGTAATGCACTGAACGTGGAGGCTGAACGGTCATAGTTATTGCTGAGGTTCCCAAGTGTGTGCACAGGTCCTGGCTCCTGTTTACATTTTGTTTTCAGAAAATGTATTTTTAATTGTGCTTTGCACAGTTTTTTGCTCCTCGTTGTCTTTGCAAAGCAAACACGAAGAATCCACTAAATGCACTTTCATCTACGTGACCGCCACGGCCCAGAACATCAAAGGTTGTTCTGTTAGTGCTGGTGTGTCACAGTCTTAGCACACCGCTGTCATACACACACCTGGACATCCATCATCATATGTAGGACTGATTTCTTTTTGCACAACATCTCTAAAGTTAGAAATATCCTGTCTCAGAGTGACGCTGAAAAACGAGTTCATGCATTTATTACTTCCAGGCTGGACGACTGTGATTCATTGTTATCAGGATGTCCTAAAAACTCACTGAAAAGCCTTCAGCTGATCCAAAATGCTGCAGCAAGAGTCCTGACAGGGACTAGAAAGAGAGAGCAGATTTCTCCTGTACTGGTTTTGATTCACGGGCAACACGTGGTTAAAAACACACCTACCACGTCTCTACCAAGCACTGGTTCTCCTCAGGGGTGCTGATGCAAAGTTTAGTACAAATCACATCATGAAGTTCACAGACAACAGCGCAGATCTCACCTGGGACAGCAACGAGAGCAGGGAGGAGGTGGAGGAGGTGCAGATGGCTGCTTCTCCCAAAGCCTGCTTCTGTCAGACGCTTCTTCCTGTTAAAAGGGAATTTTTCCTTCAAGCCATAATTAACCTCAGTGTGTGAAGAGGACTCTCCATTTACATGCACAAACTGGAGTCTATTAGATAGATATGATACAAACCACCGCAGCACAGTACCTGTAATACCTACAGCGTGTTCTAATCGCTCTAATAGGATATTATGGTCGACAGTATCGAACGCTGCACTGAGGTCTAGCAGGACAAGCACAGAGATGAGTCCACTGTCAGAGGCCAGAAGAAGACTCGCTGGTTTGTTCCCTGCACCTTCAGGTCGGGGAGTGGGACCTCACCATCATTGCCGCTTATGCAGCACACGACAGTTTCAGGCCTCCTGCTGGGAGACTTCAGCGCTCATGTGGGCAACAACGGTGAGATGTGGAGGGGCGTGATTGGGTGGAACAGCCTGCCTGACCTGAACCCAAGCTGCACATGACTAACACTGTGTTCAAACACGAGTGTCTGTAAGTGCACATGGCAGCAGGATATGGAGGAGAAGAGCCATGTGCATCAAAGATGCTTGTGCTTCAGTAATGAACAGCACCATAAAATATGCATTAATAAATTCATTTTTACATTATTTTATTCATTTAAACATTACTGAAGTAATTAATTTAATTTAAAATAAAAACACCATTTATATACATCAATACTTCAAAATGAATTATTACAGTAAGCACACATGGATGATGACACCATGTTCACCTAACCCCAGCCTCTAACACGCTGCATGTTCAGTATACTGCAGTGAGTTTAACCATTTCCTGCACCTACAGTTCCTGCATGTGTGCGATACAGATACTGAAGTTTAGTTAATAACAAAATAAAATAAATCCAAAGCTGAAAATGATTCAGTTTATGAATTTTCTCTGTTCTGTCTGTGCTCATAAACCCAACAACAACAACAACGGTTTCCCTGCATGTTGCATTGTGTTGTACATGTACAGATCAACACATCTGTGCACACGGCTGAATATGAACACGTTACTTGTTTAATTGCTCGTTCAGCAGACATCAAAGAACTTCCTCAACCAGCTATACTGGTATCTTTTTTCCAGTTTATGAATTCCAGTATGAAGTGGCAGTAGGTCTGGAGGTGGAGCAGGTCATCCACTGATCAGAAGGTCGGTGGTTCGATCCCTGGCTCCCCCAGTCTGTGTCCTTGGGCCAGATACTGAGCCAAGTTTCTCTCCGACCATCAGAGTCTGTGTGTGAGTGTTAGCTGGTGCTTGGATGAATGTTGTGCTACGAAGCTGATTATTAGAGACTGAAGAAATAATTAATGGCAGGACTTTGAGCAGTTTTGTAGGAATGGGGTCTAAAAGACACGTTGATGGTTTGGAGGAAGTAATTATTGAAGTTAACTCAGAAAGATCGATTGGAGAAAAAGAGTCTGACTTAACATCAGTGGTGCTAAGAGCAGCTGTAGATAATATTTCTCCTGTTTTGGCTTCCTGTTAAATCCAGAATTCAAAATCCTGCTCCTCACATACAAGGTCTTAAATAATCAGGCCCCATCTTATCTTAATGACCTTGTAGTACCATATCACCCTATTAGAGCACTTCGCTCTCGCTCTGCAGGCCTACTTGTTGTTCCTAGAGTATTTAAAAGTAGAATGGGAGGCAGAGCCTTCAGTTTTCAGGCCCCTCTTCTGTGGAACCAGCTTCCAGTTTGGATTCAGGAGACAGACACTATCTCTACTTTCAAGATTAGGCTTCAAACTTTCCTTTTTGCTAAAGCATATAGTTAGGGCTGGACCAGGTGACCCTGAATCCTCCCTTAGTTATGCTGCAATAGGTGTAGGCTGCCGGGGGATTCCCATGATGCACTGGGTGTTTCTTCTTCACTCACTATGTGTTAACAGACCTCTCTGCACTGAATCATATCTGTTATTAACCTCTGTCTCTCTGTATCCTGTCTTCCTTTTCTCACCCCAACCAATCACAGCAGATGGCCCCGCCCCTCCCTGAGCCTGGTTCTGCCGGAGGTTTCTTCCTGTTAAAAGGGAGTTTTTCCTTCCCACTGTCGCCAAAGTGCTGCTCATAGGGGGTCATATGATTGTTGGGTTTTTCTCTGTATCTATGAAGCGCCTTGTGGCGACTTATGTTGTGATTTGGCGCTATAGAAATAAAATTGAATTGAATTGAATAATATTACATCTGTGGGATGATTACTGGCCATTTTTCTCTAATGGTTCAAATGTTATTCATGAAGTCGTTACTAGTTAAGGTTAGAGGGATGGTTGGCTCGACAGAGCTCTGACTGTCAGCCTGGCTACAGAGCTGAAGAGAAACCTGGGGTTGTTCTGATTGTCACAGGAGCTGCAGGATCCACAGTCCAACTTAACGAGGATGTGAAATTATTAACAAGATCATTCAGAAACTAAGCTGAGAAATTTGCCTCAAAAGTGATTCGAGTGCGTACGATACGATCCACAAGTTTCTACAGTGATTTGGCTTTTAAGGAATTACATCCGCACGCACACGAACTTTGAGCAGACAGTTTTTGACAAACCTCTACATTCAAACCTGAATAAATGGTGATTATTTACACACAATTGATTAAGTTCAGCTTCACGACTCGGCTGCTTTTCTCTTTTATAAATATGTGTGTGAGTGTGCACAGATGTGACATCCCTCTTGCTCTCTTGCAAAGCCTTAAACGTGTGTCCATGAATCACACGTGCCCACGTGGGCCTAGTCAGGTACCCTGAAGCCACATAAGTTCCAGAAGCAACGACCAGTGGGGAGTGGCAGGGAAGGAGATCCTCTCCGCTCTTTATAATAATGTCCCAGAGTAACCAAAGCTCAATGAGCCCCAGATCCAGGCTCACCCACAGACACAGAACCTGCACAAAGACACATGTCCACCCCCTGAAGTATGGATGGATTGGTGCATCCCAAACCCAGCCTCAGACAGGGTGGAAGATCTGCCTGCTCCCCTGCCCTACTTGTCTGTGTGAAAAGTGGTCTGTTGGATGCATGTATAGGTGCACTGAATACACAACTGACAATGGACAACATTAATGACCACAAGTAGATGAACCCTACTGGTTTTTGGTGATGACATAACCTTTTCTCTAGCACCACCATCAGGTCAAAGTTTCAATTTTAGGTTCAGTGCATCTTCAAAATCCTTCCTCCATATTTTTCTAATTCGGGGTGCACATCCACCACATCCACCCTTCAGAAGGAATCCTGCTGAATTTCCTGATCCTAGACCAGGGGTGTCAAACTCAAACACACAGTGGGCCAAAATTCAAAACTGGAACAAAGTCGCGGGCTAACAGTAATATTTATTGAAATATATTTATTCCTCCAGATATAAGAATGAATCTTTTCTTATGGACTCAAAAACGTTTTGCTGAAAAACTGAATATGGAACAAGCAAAGCTTAATACTAGACAATATATACATTAGCTGTATAATACCAGTAGGCCAGCTCTGATAGTAATTTGGTGTGGCTTCGCGGGCCAAATGTAATTAGTCTGCGGGCCAGAGTTTGACACCTATGTCCTAGACCCTCTGCTGCAGCGCCGCAGCATCGCTTTCACTCACCTCTCCTCTTTAAAAAAATATGGGCAACGGCAGAGTTGAACAGTGCTTTTATTGTTGGTTTGCTTTTGTGTGTGTGTGTGTGTGTGTGTGTGTGTGTGTGTGTGTGTGGGGGGGGGGGGGGGGGGGGGGGGGGCATCAGTTAAGTAGTCAGGACATGAAGTTCTTGTCCAGCAGTCATGTTTGTCTGCACTGCAGCACACAGAATGTGCAGTGTGCATGCTTGCAGTGTGCAGGGGTCATGCTAGTCTTAGAATAATTTCTGGTGGGACAAACTTGGCTCCTGCCACGTTTCCTGCCTGTGGATTGTGCCACTGATTCTCCAGTGTTACAATCCACAGGCAGGAGAGGTGGCAGGGCTGTTCGTCTTCGTCTGTCCCACACGATGGCCGCCCACCGCCGCATGAGAAATATCAGGTCTGACTGAGCAGGTGAGAGTATAGGTCGCACACTTCAATACTTGGATGTGAACGACTCGCAAGCCACACGGCAGAAGTATCAAAGTTCTCCTGGGAACGTTTCCCCTGAAAGGACCAACATCGCACATGCAGGTGTAAAGATTCACGGTCACAGACATGCTTTCCACAGCTAAAACAACCCCAGAGGAGCACCGATGTATGCAAAATGTGTTCAGCTCATTGGAAACGTATAAAAAGTTTATGCTCATGAAATATGAAGCCGAAAAAAGTTTAACTTTTTTTAAAATTTCTAATAATTTTCGGATGCTAAAAATTGAACGGGGTGAACGTGACCCGAGGATTACAGGAGCGTTAGAGGTGAAACAGTGGCTGCCATCGATCAGCGATGGCTGATATTAGCTTACAATAGAAACACTCAAAGTCCTGTCTTTAAGCATTTTACACAATAATGTGTCTGACGTGTTTCTCCACATTGGATCTTCACTTCATGCCTTTTATATTTTGTCCTGTTGGGTTACAGATGAATAATTTGATTTAAAATCAAATGTAAAAGTAGAATTTAGCTTCATCCGATCATCACGAATAACTCTTCTTTCCTCCTGACACTTGTTCTTACTCCTCGGTCCACAGGAGTGCGATGGAGGCTGTTCCTTACCTGTTGCCATCACGAAGCATATCGATGATCTCTCTTCCTCTGCTCGTGCACACACGATGAACATACAGGAAACTTGAGTTTGTTGAACATTCTTCCTACAAAAGGCCCACCAAGTGTTTTTGATGTAACTGGAGAAAGATGCTCACCTTGAAGGTAAAACCAAACAGTTCCAGTAACTGACTCTTAGTGTTGTTAAAAATAACACGTTACATCTTCTGCTGTATTGGTGCCGTTTCAGCCCCATAACAAACATACCTGATGTTGTTCCAGGAGCATAATTAGAACTGACAAATGACCTCGTCATGTCCAAAAGACAACAGTGGGGACGTTTCTTGTAACACCAACAGAATGCTCAGCAGTCACTTCAGCTTTTCAAGGTTCTTCGGTTACATTTTGGTCAGGCAACAGAACTACTCTTAGATTTAGCGTCACTTAAGGTTTGGAGTTCAAATAAACACTTTGTGTTGGTATGTCAAACCTACATCAGGACAGCTGTGCAAAATACCAGTGATTTCCAGGTTAAGTCACAAGTTGTTACAAAAACAGCCGAGGAACCACAAACACCAACAGGCACATCAGACTGCTGCTGGGACGTCCACTCGTGTTTATACTTTGCCCATCGTACTGAGTTACCTGCTCTGCTCTCCAGGAATAACGGCTCATTGGAAACTAAGCTTGTTTGACTGTTGGGGGCTGATGGAGGTCGCCTGTAAAAAACACAACCTCTGTATAACGTATGGAGCATGCAAAGGATGGAGACACGTCGGTATTTATGGATCTGGTCTCCTGTCACCAGGATTCCACATATTTGGTGGCGATTGTGCAGACGTTCATGGTTTGTACTGCCGTGTTATGCAAACGGAAAAGTTGTGTTATGTTTTGTTTCAGCTGGACCCCAAACAGAGACATCAAGTCGACCCAACAGCTGCAGTAGGATCTCACACACATCCAAACATTCAGTGGAAACTGCTTACACTAAATGATACAAATGTGCAAACTTGCACATCATTTGTGCTGGTTTTCCTGCAGGTTTTGAACAGTGTGCAACAGCTCACATTCAAATAACACAAACTACAGAGCACCGTGTGTTGTGCACACTGTTGCTTTGCAGCAGCTGTGCTGCCGTCAGGTTCGTGTCCAACATTCACATTAGTTTGATCTGTATTCAGGGTCCATCTCGGTGCGAGTGTTTCCGTCCTTAACTTGAACTATAATTCGTGCTCTGTGTCACAAGTTGCAGTTTAGGTCACTGTGTTTCTGTACAGGTCACATCCCAATCCCCAACAACAAGGCTGGTTGTTCCAGAGTCACATGCTAACAGTAGCAAGGTGAGGCACAGATGATCGATTTAGTTTGATGCAGTCAGGTTGGACTTAAATATTACTGTTAATAAATGAATAGTTTCTACATTAACAGCACGACAGGAAACATGCCTTTAAATACACCCAGTTCCAACCTTTGCAGGTCATCCAGTCTTTCTGATCTAAATCATTCTTAAGAACAAAAAATCAAAATCAAAAACAAAACCCAAAAGCGTCTCAACATTTATTCAGAAATAAGTGGTTTGGTCGAATGTTGGGTACGAGGCTACAGTGCTAATCGGTGTACAGTGTATAAGACTCAATGATGACGAGAAGCTTTTTCCACCGTTGGAAACAAAAAAGAAGAAAAAATAATCAAAGACAACCATATATTTTATAATCACTGAATCTTTATAATAAAGGACATCTCTGAGCAAGAAAAACTGTTTCCCAGTGTTCTTTATACACCTAACAAGCGACTGGTATACGTGTGATAACTTGGACTCAATCTTGAGACGGTGCTTTAAACAGTTTGGTCTCATGATGCAGCACACTGAACCTAAAGCCCGAAAAAAGGGACAAGGGAAAAAACAAAACAGTAAGTTAAAAATTCACGTTGGTATACTAAAGAACAGCAGAAGGGATTTTAATACCATGTGAATATCCCGAATATTCAGGTGAACATGATTTCTTTACGGTGCTGCCTGCTGGGGAAAACAAACACCAAGCAACAGACGCTCACATTCATGCCTGGCTGGTGCTTTCTACAGTTTTCATGTGAAGGTGGCTGATAAGAACTTGTGCTGCTCTGAGTTATGTAATATTTTTATTGGCATTTATGGAGAAGATTTAACAACAGATTTATCATTCAGAGCTCTAGAGAGGGAGAGAGCCGGAGTATCATTCTACCATTGACTGCCATCCACTGCTTATTAACAGGCAAACTCCTAATCACCATAGGAAAACAAAACCAGAAGAAAAAAATCAACATTTGATTTTTTTTTAGTAAATAACATCCAGGGGTGTGTCATTCAATTATATAAGAAACAAAAGGGAGAACAGGTTGTAGGCTTACATGTTTAACATTTGGTAAAAGGAGGGAGTGAAATAACTGAATGGGAAGAGAAGAGATGCTTTGAGATGTTTCTACTGGGAGAGGAAAAACAGAAGAATGGTCAGTTGATCTCAACTTCAGTTTCCAAAGAAACAAAGTCAACACTGAGGAGAACAGAGACAGAAGGATGGATGGGGGAGGGCATGTGTGTTGGGGAGGGGGGGCTACAGCCTCCACATCCTAAAAAAACCAAAAGCCCAAAAAAAAAAAAAAAATCTTCCAGAGTGGAGGGTTTATTATATATACACATATATGAATATATAGATAACACAGCTGACAAAGGTGTGTGTAAATCTATATATTTCCATTACATAGACAGTTATGATGGAAGGAAAGACTTTCTTGTTTGTCGCTTATCCAGGAAGGGAGACTTATTAGTCCTGGTCACCAACACTTCAGGAGCTCTGCTCAGAGCAGACCCCTCAAAAACCTGGAGACAGACAGAAGCATCATTACCACAGTTGTTCAGGAGCACAGAGATGGACAAACTGAACACCCACACCAGCGAGGGAAGCATGTAGCGCAGTGAAAGCAAAAGGCCAGCAGCAAAGAACTACAACCAGCACACAGGTGTAGAACACAGGAGGTGTATCAGTGTCCTACAGCGCTAGTTCCCTACAAACGTCTTGTTGCATGCTCAGCCATCCAGGTGAGCAACTCTGAAAAGGCCCAGACGAACAGCATCGACCTTTTGGGATTCCCCAGGAAAGTCCATCAAGCTACCTGCGGTTTCATTTCAAACTAGAGTTACTGAAACAACATCAATACTCTCAACTAGTGTGAGACTACACAGGTAACACGAGCATGTTTAACCACACAGCCCGCACTATACCAACATAACTACAAAACCCAGAAATTCTAACTACATGTAGCATTCCCATCATGCATTTAATGTAGGATATTTAGCAGCACTTGGTGAGCTCACTACCAAAGTTTTAGAACACCCCAGTGTTTGCAGTTTTTATTGAAAATGACGCAGTTTAATGTCTCACTGTATGAAAGAAACTGGAGTTAAAAAAGAAATCATGGAATCAATTTATAGACTAAAGTTGGGCGATGTGTAAAAATATTCCAACCGACAATTGTCAGTCCAATAAAAGACGACAGGCGATACGGACGCAGGCACAGACTTTCTGATGGGCGGAGCGATGTAATCACGCACGGACTGACTTGTGCATTTAGAATTTAGACGTTTTGTTTGGAGGGAATATTTCACCTTCCTGTTTCAGTATTAACACAGATACTTGTTTATTTGAGATGCACCAAATCACACAAAAGACTTAACATCTGAGTTTGTTTCCTTTAATGATGGCTGGAAGAGACATTTTGAATTTTAACAGACTTTTTATTTAATCTTTGTATTTGTTGTTTGGTCGAGTGTCAGAGACACTGTAAACAGAGTGGAAAAGAGAAGCAGCATTGTGCTTTTTTATTTAAATGTTTTTCTGAACATTTTTCTTTCTGTCATGAGTTTGTAAATGGACGGGGTTCAAGTCTGGAGACTGTGCTGGACGCTCCGTGTTTCCAAGCTCACCATGGTTCTGACTAACTAGGTTCATGTAGGCATTAGTAGCACCAGCTCTCAAGGCTTGAACCTCCATTGATGCAGAGAAGCTTTAAATTGTTAACACATTTTGTGCTCCCTGAAAAAGGCCTTTTTGAATAATTCTGAAATGCAGTTTCTAGTCTTAGGCAACCTTACCTTCTTTTAAACCTCTGGCAGTTCACCACTGTCCTTTGCACCATTTCAAGTTCTTCACTGGACTTGAACGACTTGAATTGCAATAAATAACTGGAAAATTTGGGGTTGCTCTTTAAAAAACAACAACATATATATTTTATTTAGTGAAGAAAGGACAGGAAAGCGGGGGCAGAAAGGGCTGTGGGTCGGACTCAAACCCGGGCCGGCCGCTCTCAGCCGTATGGCACGTGGTCGCCCGCTGAGCTAAACCAGCGTCCTAAAACTGGGGTGCTCTAAAACTTGACGGTAGTGCACATGCACAACATGTGCGTGCCAATGTTACATCGAACCATGCTGTAAACTAAACTACTTTAAATGGTGACATATTGCATCTCACCTGAACCACAACATGTCACCCACAGACAGGTATGTCAGTACTCTATATGCTGGCGTACATGGACCACTTTGTTGCAACAAACTGCATGTGGCTGTTCAGCTCTGTGTGGAGTTTGCATGTTCTTCCTGTGCCTGCAGGAACATGGCACATGGCTGTGCAATAGCCTGATGACTCAGTCCAGGTCTTCTCTGTAGCACAAGCTAAACTAAAGTAGCATCACAAACAGCACTGCATGAGAGCAGCTGCCCTCTGGTGACTGCAACCAACTATGACATGTAGATTATGGTGTGCAAAACGTTGAGCACAAGATCAACAGACGAACACGCTGATCACTTGATAGATATTAAATGCTGCGCGCCTTCTAGACTGGTCTTATTCTCAAAGCCATTTTTCACTACAGAGCAACAAAAGAACATGCTCGTGGTCATATGTGTGCTGCCACGAGGTCCTGCTACAGCAAGACTGTCACAGCCTCAAGTCTGGTGGGGCCAAAATGGGTTCTAATGCAAACTGGGCCACGTGATGCTGCTGTCACAATGATGCATTTGAGTGATCTGGGTTTAGAAGAAGTTAAAGGCACATAATTTACAGTCAGTATTGGGCAGAATTTACAGCCTTATAATCAGTAAATAAATACATACAACTTTGAATGATGTCAAGCTCTGACATTCAAACAGTACACACATGTGCACACACGTCTCTGTGTGTACATATGTGCACGTGTGTTCCCTTTGCATCTTTATGTAGATAGAGGCAGAGAAATCCCTGTTAAACAGGGCGCTGCAGCAAAAACATCTGATGCAGCCACTTTTGAAATTCCTGATATGTTGCTATTTGTTGATGTTATTCAATTTGTCAAATGTGTACAAAAATGTTTTTACACACAAACGCAGCAGCAGCCTACAGCTGCCATTGCCATACAGTGTAACCATCTCAATCATGTAACATGGAGCAGCAAGAGACACAACATGTTCAGCATTTTCATTTGGATAGGAAATGTTAGCGACTGCAGAAGAATCAAGAATGATAGTTGGTCAGTATTAAAACATTGCGACAGCAGAGAAAGCCTGTAGTCCAACCCCCAAAAAGGACAGAATAGCATGACAGCAAAGTTAGTAGTCAAATTCCCCAAGGACGTCTTTGCTTCCAATTAAATCTTTCTCTTTTCCAATATTATTATTATTATTATTATCATTAATATTATTGTGCCTCAGGCTTATAATGTGGCTTGACTTTATTTCAGCAACAATATCCTTTTTGCTGTACATTTCCAATTTGGTGCTTGTTTGTTCTCCAGGGGCACTGGGGCATGGAATAGGGAATTCTAATAATAAAACAAAACAATAAAACAAACAAACAAAATAAACCCAGTATCTAAAAGTCCTGAATATAATGCTGAGCTATTGGCGCCTGTAAAAAACGTCACTTGGCTGTTTGCTACTAACCTTTCATGTTAGGCTTGGGTTTGTCAGTTTGCTTGCCTGTGGGGGTTTGTGCCTGCTGGCCCTGGCCCCCGGAGGAGGCCCCCTGCTGAGCGGCTTTCTGTTTCAGCATGGTCCAGTCAAATGTGTAGTCATACTGGTGGTTCAGAGTCCTTAAAACACACACACAGAAATAATATACCAACGTTAACATTGAACAGTTTAAAATAATTTTGTAGGAAAGAAACAGTTTAGTTTATTCAAACGCATACAAATCCGTCTGTACTAAAAGTTTGCAATTGCATACAAAAGATTAGCTAATGGATCAGCAATGGCAATGTAGTAAAAGCACGTGTTGGGGTTAACTACTGGAAACTGCATTTAGCTCTCAAAGCTGACAACCCCAAAACTGACAGCCATGTACAGAAAGTTGGACACGTGTGTTCACCTGAAGAGGATGCGAAACAGCTGGCGCAGATACATGTAGTCTGGAGCCTCCTCAAAGCGCAAGCCACGGCAGTAGTTTAGATACATGGCAAATTCTGCTGGGAAACCCTGGAAATATGCATTCATACAACTGAGTGTGCACTGCTTTGATCATGGTGCCTGTTTAACCCTGTAAGATGTGACATAACTGCAAGAAAAGGCCATTTTCATTAGACTTTTTAAACTGAAGGGTTTATTGGCCTGACTAATGTTACATGTAAAATTCAAAGTGTTCTTTTTGCTAGCTCTGGCATCCTTGTACAGTCTATTTAGGTTTCTCTCTGTGTGGGCACACTGAACATGTAGGTCTCAAACTCTTGGTGTTGTGCGGTTAAAGTGTTTTTACCTTACAGAGGACCTCAACTGGGGTGGACATCTTCTTTTCTGAAATCTTTTCATACTTCTGCTTCTTTGTGGCAGCCTGGACAACACAAAATACAAACAGCATGTTTACGCCACAATCCACTGTTACACTAAATGCACTCAGGCTACAGGTGCACTGCGTCTGAGCCAGAGAGAAGTTACAATCAGTGCATCTCTAACTCATGCTAGTGAGCGATACCACAAAACATCATGGTGTGCTGCGTCTGTAGTTTGTCTACCACACGTCCAGCACAAACAAAACTACCGTCTTTGCCTGCAGTGTGTCAAAGGCAGCGACATACCTTTAATCCCTGCCATGGCAGACTGGTTCTGTTGAAGTACATCAGCACGTAGCCTAGTGACTCCATATCATCACGGCGACTGAAGACAACAAAAGTGTTCATTGAGTACACAACGAGTGCATTAGCGTTTCCCTGACACCGTCAAAATATTCATTATTTTTCGTTCTCTTAGAAATGGTTGCTGTGGCAGTATTACGAAGAGAAAGATACAATGTAAACCAGAAAAAAGCCCATTTAAAAAAAAAATTGGCTTGATTTTTAACACTGTTGGAAAAAAAGTAACCTATAATGTCCTTTGTCTATCAGATGTTTGCACAGACCTCTGCTCGATGCCCAGGTGCGCGTTGATGGAAGCATAGCGTGCCGTGCCAGTCAGGTTCTTGTCTTCTCTGTATGGGATGTGTTGTCGTGTTCGGTTGTCTCTGTACTTCTTTGCCAAACCAAAGTCAATAAGGAACAACTGATGGAGAGGGACAGAAGACTAGTTAGTTGTCGGTTACCGACGAACAAAGAGTTCTTTCATTAAAATCATCCTTTTTGTCCTTCTGTAAAACAAATGCTAACATTACTCAACGGTGAACGTAACCCTGTGATGGTGTCGATATGCAGAAGCGTACGGGTGTCTGCTGAGCGGAGTGTGCTTGGAGGGTGGGGGCACTGCACTCTTATTCTGGAACATTACGATTCATTTATATGAACTGACACTAGTCTCAGGTGAAATGTCTTAAATGACTGTAAAAAGCCATTTTGATAATCGATCTATTACTCGACTACTGATTCTCTAGTTTGCGTTTACAGCACTGTGCAAAAGTCTGGAAAAAGCTGTCATTTATTCTTTGTTGCGTAAATGGGTGCAGTGATTTATTGACACATGCAACTAATACATGGACAAACAAAACAAGTTAACAAGCTTCAGAGTGTATTTGGTAGTGAGCACCCTTAATCTTCAACACAGCTTTTGGTAATATTTAAAGTTGCCTTCTGGGACGACTGGCCGAGCTTCATTTGGAGGCGAGCCGTCTTTTGTTCCACTCTCTCAATATGACACCACCTGGCTTCAATAATAATGCAGCCTGGGTTCACAGTTCCACTGTTTTATTTTGGGGGTACCCCCCTATCAGATATGCCTTTACCTCAAAGTGTCTTTGCAATCACTGTCATGTTTAAAACTAAAGCTAGAAACTTTCCACATGGCATTGGTCCAAAATCTCACGCAGTCCTCTGCATTCACACTATTACCAAATTTTACCAACGTTACTGGCTGAAACACAAACCATGGCAGTATGTCCACTGTGCTGTACAGATGACGGCACACACTGAATTACAGCTGCCACTGATTACTGTAATAATCTGGTATTCCATTGATTAAGTAACCAGGTAAGTAACTGGATAAAGAGTATCCAGTCTTATTAAATGAGCAATAATAAATATGAAAAAACGAACAAACTGCTCATTAACCTCCATTAGTGTTGGTCATGTTACTTAACAGAAGTAATTAGATACTGATTACTTTCTTGAAGATGTAATCAGTAATCCATTACTTCACTGATTATTTTTCAAAATTAGTTACTTTATTACTTTTTAAAAACATGATACACAACCTGAATACGTAATAAAGCAACAGACCTTTGAGCCCAGTTTTTTTCTGCATAATCACATAACATTTAGTTAAACTTGTTTTAATCTTATAACTTTACGCAGATATCAAGTCATACTGAGCTGCAAAGGTAGAAACTACAATCAGTTTTTAGCAGTGACTTTTATATTTCCTTTATACATTAAAAAAAAAATCCAGTTGACAATAAAACTGTCTTCTTTAAGAGTAATCTGGCCAAGAGGGCAGCAGAAAAAAACCCGCAACCAATACAACAGTTATGTTGTAAACATATTTTAAGTGGCCAAAAAGGACCGGATCGATTATAATGTCGGTACAATAACACAAGATTTGTAAAGATACTTGAAAAACAGGCAATTTTATATGTAACGTCTTTGTAAATCCTGTTCAGTAAAGTCTATTTACCAATATAAGTAAACACACGGAAATACCGGAAATCAGTTTTTGACAACCGGCGTGCTCGGTGCTCGCTCAGATTTGAAGTTTCATTTCTTCCCATGCAGTAGGGGTGGGGAAAAAATCGATACTGTGTAGTATCGTGATATTTTGTTTGCTAATAATGTATCGATACAGGGACAGCAGAAATCGATATTTTGTTACAAAAAAAGTTTTTGTGGACTCTGACTTCAGAGCATGTTGATCCTTTTTCTGAGCAAGAATCCTGACACTGTCCAAATGTTTTTAACTTGTTTTATGGCAGCAATAAACACGACAGTTTACTTATTTTAATTTAAGACATGTTTTATTTTAATTAAGTTTAAAACTTTTTTATTTAATGTAAAATTATATTTTGCTTTAATTTACTTTCAAATTCTTCAGTTGCTGAAGGGGCTGCATAGTTTTCATATTGCATAGTTCAGAATAGCTATAATTGTACCAGATGCATTCAGTTCAGTTGGACTAGACTGTAATACAAACCGTTCAGTTTGTCAACAATAAAACTGACTGAAATGAGAGAAAGACTGAGTGCGAGACTTTGTTATTAGATAAAATGAATATTGATCAAGTTTACCTTTATGTACAGAATTTAAATATCGCAAAATATTTTTAAATTTCGCAATAATACCGTATCGTGAGTTAAATATCGTGATAATATCGCATCGTGGGATATATGGTGATTCCCACCTCTACCATGCAGATGTTTGTCAGTTTTTACAGAATCAAACTCAAAGTACTGTCAGTGCGTCCACGCTTTAAACGCTGCATGGTCGTACTCTCTTGCACACATCACACGCGCTTACGCCATCGTCATGAGACACTCTCACAAATAAAATCACGACGGTTTAGTAATGCGGTGTGCTTACGGGAAAGTAACAGTAATCTAATTACTTTTTTGGAAGAGTAATCTTACTTGTTACTTAAAAGTAATCGGACACTTCTGCCCATTCTCCATTTTAGAAACTGCAATATGTAATCGTTTAACTGCATAACATTTGTCAAAAAAAACCCAAAAACTTTCCGATGTATTTTTGCTTTATTAGAATTTCTTTTAAAAAACAAAAACACCAAACCAAAAAAACAACCCCACCCTTAAATGCTAAATACAAAAAAAAAATCAAAAACAAAACCCCCAAAGTCAAATAAAGGCTTGATCACAACACTTTAAAATATCAGTACCTTCATTAGGTTACATCTATGCTAGCAATGTCAAAATGTTACGTCGCCCGGCTCTCGACTTAATCAGAAAACTTGACCTCTGATCTTCAAGTCAAGGTCGGTGAGATTCAAACTCGCCCAAGAGTTTTAGCAGAGGCACCAATGATATCAATTTGAAAATCCCAGGCGGCTTCCTCTAGTTATGGCATTCACAAAATGTTCAGAAAACTTGACCTCCGTCCTTGGCCTTGAGGTCAAAGTCACTGGTAGGGGGATTTTAAGTCGATACACCTGTGGTATCTATGTACCTATGTCACCTCGCTCTCAAGCTGTCACATTCACAAACATAGGCATCCAAACTGCCCGCACAACCAGCATCATGACGCCAACACCCCCGTTGACCTTTTACGGCTGAGGGGTCCAGAGAAGACACATTTCCAACAACAGGAGTTACAACTGGATGCACACTCACAGCCAATATAATACTGCCATTTATGACCGGGGGGGGGGGGGGGGGGGATAAATAAATAAATGAATAGCTCCCTCCCAAATGTGAGATGGTCAAGGGGTTGGGGGGAAAAAAGAAATCAAATTAAGGTGTCTCATCTCTGTAATTTAGGCTTGCAGCCATAATTCTACAGTGTTCACACACAAACACCCTGTTACAACATGACCAAACCTGCAATCCTATCAAGACAGAAATCCTACTCACTCCAAGACTGGAGTGAGCACACCTACAGTTCACTATACTGGCCCATTTTATTTTCCACAACTGACAAATAGTCATTATTTGATATGAGTTTTAAGCACCAGATACACTGCTCAAAAAACAAAGTACTGGTGACTGCCGGTGACGACCCCTCAGACCTAAGTAGACACTTATTGCATCAATTTGAAAATCAAAGGCAACTTTCTTGATTGCATTGACAGGATTTTCAGAAAAACCCTGACCTCTGACATTGGTTGTGTTGGTGGTAATGAAATTAACCGATGCACTAGACGGACAACAATAGGGCTTCTTTTTTTAAAGTAGTTTTTATATTTGGCTATGGTCAGTGTCACTACAGGTAGCATGACATGATAACTGGACTCTACAGAGGTCGCACGTGCAGTTCACCTTCACTGGGATGACATATCAATAATGTCCCCCGCACAGCCTCAGCTTAGCTGTAAGACTTTGAATGTCTCTTATTGAAAGATTTCATTTTAGGCTTAGAAAACCAAACACAGCAACTATAAGCGACCTTTAAAAAGGGGGATAAGAACCAGGCAACTTTAATGCCTCAACATTGAGGCACTAAAGCAGGTCAAACAGTTTATCACTGTATGTCAATCACGTTAAATGCGATTTGCTGCTGTCCTGCTGGCACATTAAGACACCAGTCTTATTGGTGAGAAAGAAATAAACTTCCATTTTTCCTTTTCTGTGTGAAATAGACTTACACAGTGCACACTGGTCTGTCAGTCCCACCACCCACCAGTACTGGTAAAGTATTAAACACTTAACAAGAATCAACCAGAACATTAGATTCTACGATTCTGCAGTTTCTCCAGTGTTTGTTCCTATTAGCTCACTGACTTCTTGTTATTAAAGTTAGGTTTGATTCATCGCTAAAACAAAATAAAAATAAAGTCATTTCACTTCCTCTTAGGCCAATGAGGACAATCAGGCACTCGTGTATAATTTAGATGAATGCAGCGTCTTTGTTACATGGCAATGACAACTACTTCTTAGCCAATGCTAACAAGATTCACACTGTTAGATGGAGTACATACGCTGGGCATTATGCAACTGCAAGATGGGTGCTGGTGGGCTAATTCATTTTAAACCAGTGTAGTAAAATATGATTGCAAAGCGACAACTGCAGTTGTGAGGCAGCTGGTGTTGTGGTAAAGGTCACACCTGGTTTAATCCTGAGAAAGATGGATCCTGAGAAGAGCTAACAGCCAAGCTTCTTTTCCTCTTCCCCACTGACGAGTCTAAACACTAGGGCAGACAGTAGAGGGGCAGGGGTCAAAATTACACAGCCTCCATCCACCTTCAGTTACAGTTAACATGAGTACAACAGGCAGTTCTGTTTGTACCCACATTGTTTTCTCCTTTTAACAACTAACACTGTCCTGTAGAGCTAGGATATGCACTGGCTTTTGTACATGCGATGCTGGATCTAAATAAGAAATACAGTTTAAATAACCGTGCTACAGATTTGATCATTCTGGCCACCTGTCTAGAAGAAATCATATTATGGTTTTCTTCTGTCAGGACAACCATGGAAAGATCAGATCAAAAGTGTGTGTAGTATGGGACACATGGATGCTTCAGTATGATGTCTGACAAACACTTGGGGGAAATAGCAAGTGCCATATCTCACTAAAGACCTGGGCACAAGTGGGGTTTTGGTAAACTGGTAGTGACGAGTGGTGAAGAGTATTTGATATTAACATAAAGCATGTAAAAAACAAAAAGCAAATTCATGGGTTAATGTCTTTTCTACAGTTAGGTTAGTATTGCCAAAAAACCAAAACCAAAAGTGGTTAATAAGTCACCTGTAAAGTCTGAAACCAACACCCAAGATTTCCTCTGATACAGTGCAACCTTACCAAAGATTTAAGGCTCTAGCAGAGGGACTAAGCTAATGTGTGGTTTGTGATTTGGTGATCTAAAAACAACAACAAACCCCAAATCTGGTTCTATTCAAGTTGGACATTCCTAGCACATAAATACTAATTTTTTAAAAATGTATTTTTTTTTTTTTTTTTTAAATGGTCAACACTGCATAAATCTGCTATGAAATATGACAGCTCTTATAACGGGCATGCGGCGTCATTTTAGCTCTTTAATAGGGGAGGTAGAAGCCAGCGAATGAGGACGTCCAGTGTTCTGTTACTGGCCTACTCAAGCTTACTTGCATTAGTGAAGAGCAATAGAGGTGCAATATTTACCCAGGGCATTCACATAGCACAGCAAACACAGAGCAAAGCTAAAAATCAATCTTTGACAAAATATACCCACCACACAGGTAACTTGTGTTTTTACTGGACACTTTCCTTGCCACAAACCAGTACGCACCAGTAACGCAGGCATAAATGACTCATGTTGGGATTTTTGGGGCCATGACCAAGCAAAGGAAGCCTCGGTCTAACATTAGATGTGCCTCATCAGTATTATACTTCACATGGCAAGGTCTGTACACGCATGCACAACACTATACTAATTCAGCACAGCTCTGCTTTGTGAAGTGGACACAGATTAGACTGCAAAGAAGCATTAAACAAATCCATGACTATAGTTTGCACATTGAGTAGAATCTGTGCCTAAATGAATACCAAACTGTCCTGAATAATAACCTTTTTCTTTTGATGAAAATGTTTTGTCCTGTTGGGACTTGTTGTTTCCATAATGACAGCACTCTTATTCACAGGGCCTGTGGGGTGGCTGCATATTAAGGAGTGGCCCAAAGCCTTACTTTCCTTAAAATTGTCAGGCCAGCTTCTTACTCTCATTTCTTTAGCAGTTATAACTAATCAGCATATTTCAATATTAGGAAGAACTTTCTGCATGACAAGAAAACAAAATATTCAAAAGCAAACTACACACAAAGTTGTAATTTTTAGGTTAAAAGCCTCCAAGTAATTGAACAAGGTTCTTAAAAAGGAAAGATGTTAGGATTTCCACTGGAAACCTTTATAAATACAACGCCTGAACTTAATGAAAAGCTTTACTTTTATCACTATTAAAACCCATCAAGTGCTCAGTTTCACCTTAATTTGACTAAAACTGCAAAGCAAACATAATACTCAGAATTTTGATTTACGGCAGCTTTTAACTTCTTGCATGCAGGCAGTGCAGAAAAAATGAGCAAGACAGGGACAAAGTGACGGTAACTCAAACTCTTAACAGTTAAATGTTGGTAATACTGATCATATTAATAAGTATACACGAGCGTGGGACCCAAGATACACGTTTCTCAACTTCCAGATGAGTCACTCAAGTGACTATCAATGATTATGAAAAACATCCGATCTGGTACTAAATGTATCAGAGGCCTGTAATGTCCACAACTGAACAGCTGTCGATTCAAAGCACAGCAAATTGTTTCCAGTGTGGACACAGCTTTAGCACCACCTCCCTGTGATCTGTGTTATGTGCTCTACACCACTTGTGTCACACACCAGGCTGCGGGCCTAATCTGCCACGAGAGATTCAATACAAATATACATAAAGTGACAATAAACTACATATCCCAAAACGCAAGCCGTCCCATGAAGAGACAGCAAACTGCCACTAGATTAAAGTGTTTCTACAACACCACTGGGTTTAGTGACCATCTCAGAATTTCCAGAAAAAGGAGAATCGATGCAGAAGGAAGGCTGTTTAATGAGAAATAGGAAAATGAATATTTGTTATTTAAGAAGAAAAACCAAAACAGCTTGTGCTGTGAGCGTGTCGGTGGTGAGGGAGGTCGATATACGTTGTATTCCTTCACATGTATTTAAAAAAGAAAAAACATCAGTCATTTTAGTCTCCATCAAAAACACAACGTGGTTCAAGAATTAAAGGCAGACTGCAACCTCAGCAGAATGTGTTCATCAAAGCTACAGCCCAGAGGGACACAGCACCAACAGCTTTACTGTGGCCACTGCCCGTGCTTCAAAGAGTTTCTCAGTGTTTTTGAAGCGGTGCATGCCAAGGCTTTGTGACCAGGGATCCACCAACCAGATAAGACTTCTTAAAAAAAAATAATGAAAAATCAATTTGTCAAAAAACAAAACACAGTAGCAGAGTGAGTGAGGGAATTTACAGGCAATCTTACATCCGTCACAGAGGGAGGTATCTGGCTTTTTCATTAGCTGTTGATAAAAGCACAGACAACACTGACACAGTGCAGTTAGCAATTTTTATATGGGGCGTGAAGGCTGACGTCTGTCTGTCCCGAGGAGCTCTTTCATGTAGCTTCAATGCATGGGACGAAGACAGGGAGGGACCGGTGTGGTGGAAAAGGCTGCTTGGTAGGATTAACATAGGACAAAAATGGGGGGGGTGCCACAAACCTCTGATAACATTACTTCATCATCCATCAAGAAGCTTTGTGTGGATTGTGTGTATGGAGACATGCCATACCATCCACAGAAGCTGAGCAGGAACGTAGTTCTCAAACTATTTAAGCTCAGGAGAGATTTTTTTCATGAGAAGAAAAACAAAAAAAACAAACAGAATTTGTGTTTGCCTGTGGTCAGCATCTCATCTGGATGGAATTATTATCCCCTTTTAACTCAAATCTTCTAATAGTTTTATTTAACTGAAATTTAATGGCGGTGTTTGCATCTTGTGTTCTTTTTAGAACACGACCATAGGTCACACCATCGATCCAACTTCACCAATCTAGTTGTGAACTGAAACAAATTTGTTCTTTTGAATAAATTCTACACGTTTCTGTATGTGCAGTTATGTATTCAGTGTGCTTGCAGAGCCCCCCTCTTCTTTTGTTTAACTACATCATTAGCTGGGGGTAGCTTATGCTGACAATGTGAAGACTGTTGAGCCATTTGTTTCTCTAAAATACAAATCTGTCCCACATTCTCAGCAGCTGCTCATCACCCACTGTGACAAAGCTCGTCCTGGACAAAGTTCACATGCTAAGTTATGACGAGGTTATTTTTGCTGCTGTAGTGTGACTTTATTAAACTTATAACTTTAAAAGTTGTTAATTAAAGCAACGTGTCAACCTATGTTGTTGCATTTATGCAAATGTTTGGAGTATTTGTAACCCAATATCAAAAATCAGATACAGAGACAGTTTAACAGTATGGCAAAGTTCAATTACATTTATCCAGTTACAAATGGTCCTTTGAGGGAAACCACAATGCTGATGGAAATGAGTCCCCGGCTCTACACCACTCATCACCTCACTCAGGCATGGTGACATGCAGACTTGAATTTGGTAACAGAGAGAGATTATGAAAGAAACTAACACTATTAAGTGGCCCAAAACGCATTAGATACTAACACTACCACAAAACAAGGTCACAAATTCGACCAAGTAAATGAAACTTACAACTATACTTCCAAGGCCTGTTATTTTTAAGGGATTTCTGTGAGAAACTGGGGTTTAATAGGAAAGCATTTAAGCAACACTACCACAGTGAAGCATCATTAACTGGTAGATAAGGACATCTGGGAAAACAAACCGGTATGTCCAGTAAACACAATAACTTCAGGAAGTAGACTCAGAATTGATTCCCACCAGTCACAAAGCTCCTTCAGCATGCTGACATTCAGTCCACGTTCATGTTGGACTTTACAGGTGTTCAACATTTTGCGACTGCATCTTGCAGTTGCGATAAGCTCATGTTGACACCACTAAACGGTGTTAGGTCCCTATCTGGACCTACAGTTGGCAACAGTAACCCTGGTTCTGCACTGCAGTTTTGGTGAGTGTGGTCACAAGATTAACCAGATGTCCACCAACTGTACGTTAATGTTAATATGAGTCCTCCCGCTGACAGCAGATCCAGAGCAAAACAACAATTACTACAAAGAAACAAAACGGATGCGAGCAGGGCTGGCTGGTTAGTAGCGATTTTCAAAATAAGAGCTTTATTTACTTATGTTCATGGATGATAATGTTGGGGATCGACGATGGTTCAAGGTTAATGGCAATAGCTTTTATAAAGAGGTGTCAAATTTGTATCCAATTTTTCTCACAGATGCATTTAGAGATTCAAGCCCATTTAAATCTACCTTCAACCAATATTCCCAACATGGGGACGGGGACTCATGAACATGTTCACAAATTAGACTTGCACATGCCAAGTCTAATTTGCGTGTGTTGGGAGAATTTTTCAGCCCTCATAATCCTAATCCATAATCCTCTTAATCCTAATAAGAGAAAACAGGAGGACTGATGTTTAAATGAGAACTTCTTCAAGCTGGAAATGGGAAATAAGGCTTTGTTCCCTCTTGTAAAATACAATTCATACTTGTGCCCAAGGCACCAAACCCTGCCGTTCAATAACACAGATTACCATGTCCCTTTCCATTTCTAGTAGACCAAAAAGAAAAGTTGCTAATATTTATAGTAATAGTCACACCTGATCTGCAGTCTTCCAAAACCAAAACAGAAAATGACGAAGGTTTCTCCATTTTAGAAACTCAAAGTTTAACTGCATTCAGGCAAAAATGCAGATACAACACTGTTGGAACAGTGTTGTATCTGCTGGATGACAGACTGTGTGTTCAGGTATATGTGGTTGTGTGTGCAGGATAAGCCCTTAAAGATTTTGTGCTCTATAAATAAAACTACAATGAAAAAGAACATGTGATGGCTGCAATGAAGAAAAGTGAGCATATTCTGAAGTTGTCCCTGAGCTTTGCTGCAACACTGTGTGCTGCTGAAAACAGCCTCTCTGCCGGTGTAGATGGTAATAATTCAGTTACCAAACAGCTGCAGGTGACTGGTTCAGACTCATGTACATTTATAACTGGCCTGCAAAAAAAACATTTTTATATATTATTACAAATTAATATTTTATATTATTTTACATTTAATTAAAACATTTTTATGAAGGGCTTGAAATCAATATGGTCTTGTGAAAATCCTCACCGTTTAAACTGCCCCCTGCTTGGTGCAGGTGTCACTGCAACAGAAAGTGGGTCGGCTCTCTTCAGCTTAAACTCCGTATCTGACCGATATGCACATTTTAATGTAGCGTCTGTGGCTTTTGGCTGCGGATGTGAGCAGCTACAAAGTTCAGTTTTGTTTTTGTCTCCCAGCTTATTGAGCAGGTGGCTTAATGAGTGACTTTGAGCTTTTTCCCTGTGTGGGATTTACTGTGATTACAGGAACAAGTGCTGCTGTTTTGGATGCTTTCCTTCACCTACGCTCACCGTCTTGTGCATATAATGTAATCATTTATTAATTTTGACTTCCCTGTGAAATCTATTACTCTACACTGTAAGTAGACAGACTGCGGCTCCACGTTAAAATATGAAACCATCATCTTCACTGCTGCTGGTATCAGAAGTCTGTTCTTTAAAAACTTGGGGCTGCATTGTTTTAACATCATTATGTTTTTTACATTCACAAGCACACTCCTAGACACACCACAGTTCTATTACAGATCTGTTTTAGTGAGAGGTTCATGTTTCCATGGTGCCGACTGGAGTCATTACACAAAGGATCAAAGCAGAAAACCAAAACGTTTGTGTTGATGACGTCACCATCAGGAGATTACTAAAGCTATACATTTACTACCAGAGGTGTCTATTAGGAAGCAGGACTTCAGCTTATCCAGATGACTTCAGGGTTAGTCCTGGTTTTCTGTAGTACAAAAGGTGATTGACTTACAGAGGTGTAACTTGCTATAGCCTCATGCTATAGATGTTCCAGACATCGACAGGTATGAAATCACTGCCCACTGACTGATTCTGCAGAATACAGCATCACCACTCCTGTAACCTCTGCATGGAGAGTTGGAGGGTGCTTCCCTGATGAGTATCAGTAATAGATCTAATTCTTAGATGCAACTTTAATCCTGTGTTTTTCCCCCGTTGGCAGCAAACACTAACACTTTGGTTGTTCATTTACCTTTAATTCATGATCCTAAAACAGGACACTTCCTGTTTGAATTCTGTTCTTAAACTTTACTCTCAAACCCTTTAAAGACAACGGGGACAGAATAAAAACTACAAGTGTCCAAAGCAGGTTATGTTGGGGGTTTCATTTTAAAATCACCGTTTTCACTGTTTCTTTTATTCACAGCATGTTTTAAGAGCAATGTGGATTCTATGCTGGGGGCATACATATGCTACTTATTGAACTGTACCTAAACCCACTGAGTGAAGCACACACTGTGTTGCATTGTCACAGAAATGTGCATGTATTAATTTGTTGATTTCGAAAAGGCATAAAATGTTCCTATATTTCTCTTTTACACTGCTGTAACTGCAGCTAGTAGAACACCTGTTCAAATTCATTTAACTTTGATCTGCCGACAAATTAGAGTCATTTCCCCTTCTTCCACTTTATGTGGAAGAAAAGTCATGTAACCCATGAAAAAGCCCCTTTTAGATGAACTGGATGCTGCCAACACCCCTTTCATGTGAACTGCAGGTGAAACCCTGGATTAACTCAGCAAGTTGATTAACCAACTTCATGTGACCGTATAGTCTAGTCGTCAGTGATTCCATATAACTGAAAGACGTATGTTGAAACTACTTCATAATATCTGGCCCCTGTCATATCACTATCCTCCAACAGGTCTATACAGTCCTTGAATATGACATACTTATGTACTGGTCCTGCATATCTTACCTTGTTACAGTGACGGCCGATGCCCATGAGAAAGTTATCTGGTTTGATGTCTCTGTGGATGAAGTTCTTTGTGTGTACATACTCGATTCTGCTGATCATCTGAAGATATAAAAATGTGTTTTAAATGTGACCAAATTACTACAATGGACAAAAGTTTCCAGGTTATATATGAAGGCAGGATACAGATAAACCTTTGCTTAGTTCCCTTTTTTTAAAAGCCTGCAGAGAAGTGGGTGTGTATGAGCTGGATACCTGGTCTGCCAGCATAAGGACAGTTTTCATGGTGAAGCGGCGAGAACAGAAGTTAAACAGGTCCTCCAGACTGGGTCCAAGCAGGTCCATAACTAGGACGTTGTAGTCCTTCTCTTGGCCATACCACCTGATGACAACAGTAACATAGAAAAGTAGGTTTTCACGGTTGATCTCAGTCACAATGCATTCTCTAAACCAACTTCACAGGCTGAATATACAGCGGTCCCTTGTTTATCCTGGGAGTTACGTTCCAAAAATAACCTGCGATAAGTGAAATCCGCAAAGTAGCCAACTTTATTTTTTACAATTACTATAGATGTTTTAAGGCTGTAAAGCCCTCACTACACACTTTATACTCGTTTCTCAGACAGGCAGGAACATTTTCACACTTTTCTCTCGTTTAAACTCTCAAGTTCAAACCTTCATAGAAAACAAGTCCAAAGGAACCCGCAGGTGGCGACGTTTTGTCGACATTGTTGTTTGTTGGGGAGAAAACGTACAAACATACAGTCCAGCACTTCAGAGTCACACTGCTAGTGATCGAAGATTTATGTAAATGTGACAAGCTGAACGTAGCCAATCAGGACGCAGGACACAATATGCCGTTTAAAACAAACAAACAAACAAACAAACAAACAAGAAAACATGCAAAAGTGCACAAAAATAAAATCCAGTGAAAGGTGAACCGCGTTGTAGCGAGGGACCACTGTAGACCCAAAGCAGGTTGGCCTCTTATAAAAAGGCTCGTTTTACGTGTCCCTTGTGCATAATAAATGAGTCGTGTATATATAAGAACAAAAGGTTACACGTCACTTTGAAACAATTCTAATGTGTTTCTGAGGTACAAACATGAGACATTAAAATGTCACGCTGTTCCATGGAAGCCCATCACATGAATTCTCTCCACCAATGACATCATTGCTTAGTGGGATTCTGGTTTAATTTAGTTGTTCCGACTGACATCCTGATGTGTCAACAAGGAAACAAGAAAACACAAGTTACTGTGACGCAGCAGAGGTTGAACTTTTTACCTTTTAAAATTGTTTTAAGACAGTCATTTTTTCCTCCCTACTCTAAAACACTACTGTGATGTGGAGGCATGTGACTCTGGAAAAAACATTGAACACAATCTGTTCACTAAAGCCAGCTATGTGTCTAGAAACATGGAAAAGAACAAACCAACCACGGTTCTTTGTATATTTATATTTTCAAAACTAATCACTGAAAGTCAGTCTTTTGATTTTGTTTTTTCATAGAATATTTTGTTAGTAAATAAATATCTGTAACAAACACCCCTTTGCTTTGCATTGATGTGCTTTCATACCTCTCTAAAAGCTCAATTTTACTGATTACAGCTTGAACCGAGATTACTTATACAGGGATTATACTTCCCACGTCCACAGGTGCTCAGGTCCCAGTGACAAGTCGCCTCATCGTTTAGTTAACACTGTAACTGTTAATTTTATTAAAAGGCAAAAGAATGAAATCGCAGCTAGAATTGCTGAAACATAACACCTGTTCTTAAACAGCTCCCATGACTTCCAGTTCACCTAAGTATCAATTTCAAGATCTTGTTCATCACAGACACACACATTCACAAAAATATGGGCAGTATGTAACACCAGGTCCAGCTACACATGGTGGCAACTAGAGCTGCACGATTAATCGTTAGAAAATCACGATCTCAATTAGGGCTGCCACGATTAGTCGACTAGTCACGATTATGTCGACTATTAAAATCGTCGACGACTAATTTAATAGTCGACGCGTCGTTTGAAGCTTTGTAAGATCCCAAAAGACGCAGGAATAATAGCAGGATTTAAGAGTGTAATAACGGACTGAAACAGAAGATGGCAGCACTGCATGTACAAGGATGCCAGCTGCCGTTAAACCCCGAAGAAGAAGAAGCAGCTGTGTCCCAGAATTCATAGCGCAGCCCAGCTCAGTTGTCAACAATGGCGGCAGCTAGTTAGTTTTAATATTACTCTTATTATTCTTTCTGGGTCACAAAATAAACGTTTAACATATTTTCAGGCGAGAATGTAGCTGTGTAAACCTCAAATATCTGCTCAGTTTATCAGGACACCGCATATTTTCAAAAGCGCTCCGACGTTTTCGGAGACGTCTGTTACCCACTAGCTCGATAGCTAGCCGGGGGCAAGGCTAACTAGAGCCGTGAGAACACCGGACTCCCGGCAAATCGTTTTCAAACCCACCGCCGTCTTTCGCTACTCAGGTTAAATATATATATATAAGTCACTTAGATAACTTCAAAATGTTATTGTTTGTCTTTTTTTAGTATTTTATTTGTTCCTGAGTAAATCGGTTTGGCTGAGATTAAAGTTATAGTTTTTTGCACAGCTAAAACTGTCAAGCAGACAGCTGATTATCAGAAGTGTGAGACGCTGGAGAATTTACTCCGGTGTCCTGTTATATTTTAGATAGCAAGGAGTTTATTAAACTTCACCGAAACAATCTGCAAATTTCATTAAAAATTAATAAACTACCATCTTGTCTTTATTTTTAGTTAGCACAAACACTTCAAGCTGTAAGCTAATGATAGTTATATAAGACCGGATGCTGCTGGTGCAATAAGCTGTAGTTTTACGTCCAATGGATGATGATCTGATTAGTCGACTAATCGCAAAAATAATCGGTGACTAGTCAACTATCAAAATAATCGTTTGTGGCAGCCCTAATCTCAATTCATACTTATGTGCGATCTCATTTCCAAATGACAACGATTTAAAAAAAAAAAAAAAAGAAAAAAAAAAAAGACGATTGTACCGCATTTTGATCCGGGACGTAATCTGCATGAAAACAAGCGCTCACTCTTCCTACCACGTGATACAGAAGCTGGCTGCTAAAATTAGCAGGGAAAAACAACGGAGAGCACGTCAGGGATGACAAGAAAGTGACAGGAGAAAATCCGTCCCGGTCAACCACCCAAACATCAATAACGGGAACCTTATACAGCGCTTCCCTATACACGTCGAACTCCCGCAGGCACAAAGAAATCACGGAGGCTATCACTTATCACCTGACCAAAGATATGGCTCCCATCAACACTGTGCAAAACAAGGGATTTAGGAAAATGATCAACACCCTCGACAAACGCTACACAGTGCCGTCCCGCAACTATTTTTCTATTGTTGCACTACCTGCTCTGTACACGCAGCGTCGAGCAACGGTGGAGACGGAATCTCAAGCAGGCAACGACAAAATGAGACATTTGTTGTTTTTATGTCTCAACTGTTGCGAAGTTGATGTGCAGTTAATAAGCGCAATAAATATTTATACTGGAAAAGAAAATTGTGAGAGAATCGTGATCTCAATTCTAAGCAAAAAAAATCGTGATTCTCATTTTATGCAAAATCGTGCAGCCCTAGTGGCAACCATGCTGGTGCACATTAAAAAAAAACAAAAAAAAACTTGTTGAGTTGTCCATAACATTACAGAAGGTCTCTGAGGGCGAAAAATGATACCTGTGACATTTTACTTTGTATGCCGTGGCCTGTAAATGGTGGAAACTGAGGAAGGGCTCAGTTGTCATTAAAGTCTGCCTTCACTGAGGCCCGTGCTATGATGTCCCATGACTTGGCGAATCCAAATAGGTGCTAATGGAAGTAGGGTGTTTATTGACCTTCGATTTGAAATGGAATAATGAAATCTTTGTGTTTGAATAAACTTTTAATTAAAAGTAACATAACTGAGTGATTAATCCACTTTATATTTTTTAAACTATCAAAGATTTGGGGGAAATTTTGAGCCCAGAGGGAAACGGGTGTGATTGTGTGCTGCCACTGAAAAAACTCAAATGATTTAAAACAAAACTGCAGTCTCACTAACGTTAACTTCATAGTTTCATTTTGTTTTCACTCAGAACAGGCTATACTCTTATGTCAACAAGGTCTAGAGGCAACATTTCAAAATGAAGAGAACAGTTTGTGGCACTGCATTTGACTGAAGTAATACTGAAGGTGTAACAGGGTCGACTGACAATTTATACTACAGTTACCACTCTGTGGGTAACTGACAATTTTATTGCTATGTTTGGTTTTTGCTTTTGTATTATTTTATATTTGTATCGATCAGCACTTTGGTCTACCAGGTGTGTTTATAAAGTGCTATATAAATAAACGATGATGACGATACTTTAAATAAACCGGGTGGGGATGAAAGGTGTATGGCAATGAGGGTCAAGCGTCATGATTCCTTGTTAAGGAATGTAATTAACGGTTACAAATGCCTTTTTGACACTGCCCATTAAACAGGGACTTAATTCAATGAATATCAGTCTCTTAGTTTTAGACGAGCTGATGAGTCAACTAAACGAGACCAAAAGAAAAAAAAGAGACTAAGAAATGAATTCCCAGGAACAACCCTACCTGTAACTGCCATAATTATCTTATGGCACGATATATTTTCAATCCATAAGCCTGGTGGGAATCAACTATAGTCACAATATGCACACAACTGACAGCTTTACCATGATTTTGAAGTCTGTAACATTCACAGGCCATAATCATGACCCCAACACAAGGCTTGAGTCACTTCTTTACACACAAAAAAAGCCCGAGCCACAGTGAGGAAGTTGCACAAACTGGTATAGGTGGGGCCTGAATAAAAGTCAAGTCAGACCGTAGCAGGAATGTAGGAGAGGCAGCAAGATCAGCAGGTTGCGCAGGCTGTAGGCAAGAGTGTTTCAACATGAAACCAGAACTATGAGCACCAAGACTCACTGAACACAGCTTGTTTGCAATACAGTTAAAGTGGAAACTTACTTTAGACTTAAACTACAAAAAAGCCAAATTGAAACAAGCCTAAACTGGGATTTATGGTTTACAACCATTTTATAACCCATACTAGTGGCTATTAAGGCTTTTATAGGATTTTCAGGCTACATCACCCTAGAAAACATTCCACAGCATTACAAAGCAACTGTTGACAGGAAATTCTCACCAGATGTTGGTAACAACCCCTCTAATCCACATATGCAAATTCAAACCATAGATGTCCATAAATGATGTGTAATAATGAGGAACTATGTGGGATCACAGAGTTGGACACAGCTACTGGCAATCCTCAGTAGGTGGCAGCAGATTTTTATCAAGAACGTCTCAGTACATTAATCCTTCCATCAATGAAGCATGACAGTGCCGTATGAAAAATAGCCCCACGCTATTATGTTCCCAGCTGCAGACTTCCCTCTTTTTGGGCTAATATGCAGTGTCTTTGGCCTCTAAACACTGTGTGTACTGAGGCATCCAAAGAGTTTAATTTCAGTCTCATCTGACCAGACTATGTTCTCCTTAGACCCCGACGACACGGTATATGACATGAATAGATGACTACCAGAATGTAAACACGTCAGAAAAGCTGCCGTTTAGCACACTGTTAAACACCAAAGTCAGTCGTTTCACTGAAAGTCCAGTTTAACTGGGAAAAAACAAATGCAGTACTCCTAAATATCCACTGATTAGTGTGTAATTATGTCTTTCAACAAACAGATGCAGGCTCAATTTAGATGTAGTTTATTAAATGAACACATACATTACTGAGATGGACATGGCCGTTCAGCCTAATCACAGTTCATGTATGTTGCTAGAGACCATTCATCTACGTAGTACTGCCAAAGGCTGAGGAGAGTGCTATAGATACAAATTTTAATTGTTGTGAAGGATCATAAAAGTTAATCTCATTTATTTAGCCCTAAATCACAACAGTTGTCTCAAGGCGCTTTACAGACCCTACAATGACACAAAGAAAACAGGTAAATATCACACCTATGAGCAAGCCCTTTGGTGACAGCGGGAAGGAACAACTCCCTTTTAACAGGAAGAAACCTCCAGCAGAACCAGCCTCAGGGAGGGGCGGGGCCATCTGCTGCAACCGGTCGGGGGCGAGCATACTTGGATTCTACGTTTGACAATCTAGTCCAAGTAGGGAAAAGTTGAAAGAAAACCCCCAAAACAACTCAATTTAATGTGAAAACCACCAACATGTTGAAAGAAAGCTTTTCATTATTTGAAATACAAATATAAGGTGGGCAACAAAGTTCTGTCCAACCATTCATATAAAACTGCAGCAAATTCCTTTTTTGTTCTACTACAGAACAATCGGGGAGACAAGACGCCACTAATTATTCCTGATAGTTCTTGTCCACCACAAGACAGACGGGTGTATTGTTGCTGCCCTAACATTTATGTTTTTATTCCATACACAGTTGGTGCAGAGCACCCACAACTGTGTTCTACATGTACAGTGACAGAAGGCTTTGGTGGCTTTTTAGTCGTCTCATTGTTTTAACACACAAAACAAATGGCTACGCTACACACCAGCTACACACTCCAAACACATTCAATGTCAAATCTCTCACATTTCAAACTCGCCATCACTCCCAAAACTTTCCTCTCTTTCTAAGCAACCATATGCCACGTGCTGCCACATCATTTTTGATTGGCTCATGTGGTACATTTTGTAACCAATGAAAGAAAAGTGTCTGTTTTAGTTTGGAGGGATTATCCCCTCGGGTATGAAACCTGCTTGCGAGCGCTGACCTTAGAAAATCCAGCTACAAGTCTAAGATACAAAAAGAAAAATGAATTCTTTTATTTTTTTAATAGAACACTTAAATGCTAAAACAAGTGCCAGGAGCATTAACAAACGGTACATGATCAGCAGCTTGTTCTGAAGGTCAAATATGAACATTATCACGTGGCTGCTTTGGATAGTTTGATGCATGAAGTCGAAATGCCAAAGACAGGTTAATCTTTCTTTCTTTTTTTAATTAAACTATTGACTATCACGCTTTGTCACAATGAATATCTGAGTGAAGACACAATGTCTAAACGTTACCTAAATATATTTCTTTGAGAAATGGCTGCTGCACCATGGCGTGCTTGAAATCAGTTGGTACAGTTCCCATTAGAAGACAGGTGTTAATAATGGACAACACACTAGGTCCAATAGTTTCAAAGACGTCTTTAAAATAACGAGTGGGGATAATGTCGAGGCGACACAGAAACAGGCTCAAAGGCATCCAACAGCTGATAAATTTGGGGGAACAGAAGCTGGAGGAGTGATATGAGACCTGATAGCAGTGACCTTATTGACAAAAAACAAGAGTTTTCACAGGTGGCTGGAGACCCTGGAAAGTGTTTGGTGGTTGATAGCAGAACTAATGGTGTTAATAAGACACGAGGTCTGTGACAGGAATTACAGATGATGTCTGATAAATACTTCTGTCCTAAAATCCTTCCTCTAACACCATCCTGCTAACCAAACAGGGCTTAACATATCAAAGGAGAGCTGAAGGTTTTCTCTTCTTCGCTTCTAACAGCACGTTGAGTCACGTTGTTTAGCCAGGCACCTTTTTTAGGTTTAACACACTCTGTTTTAAAAGGAGCAACAGTATCAAGAGCAGCTGAACAAAGCAGGTGATCAGCACTCATCTTCAGGGAGCGACTGTCCAGCTGAGGAACACCAATAATCTGTTCTTCAGCAGGAGTGATGATGCAGACTGTGTGCAGGCATTTTAAAATGCAGTCTGTTTTTGGAATACTTCTTATTGAAATGTGTTCCTGTGTATTCAGTGATCAATTATATCAAACAACATTCAAAGGTACAGTTAGAGTCTGAAGCTCAGCTCAACCGGTCTCTGTGGGTTTACCCAGAGAGTAGTGACTGAACTAGATCTGCACGGCAGGGTGGACTCAAAAGCAATAAGGATGAGGGGCAGGTCCAGGTCAGCGCTGCTCATTTCCCAGCTCATCCTGTCTTGATGCCTTTTGGATCTTCTAATAGAAGTCTTGTTTATTTCTGTCACCTACATTTTGCCCTGACCAATTACACATGAATATTAAAAAAAATACAAATAAAATTAGGATTCCAGCTTTTAATTAAAACTCTAGTTCAATGACTACCACAAACAAAAAACACACGTTATCCAACTTTCACACTGCGTGCCACGATGACAAAGTGAGCCAAGCTAATTAAATGGCTCGTCCCTCCTCTATCATGGTCAGTAGTGACGCGTGTTCACACTGCATTAAAGTTTGTTTGCTCTGTAGTTACCAATGGCTAAAAATGGTCCTTCAAATATGTTCGTCTGTGGACATGAGTGGACGGGTGTTACACCAGAAACCAAAAAATGAACCAGAAATGAGGAAATCCGCCTCCAGTTTCTGCCTTCCAGCACGCTAAAGAAAAATCCAGTTGACCTTTGACAGCTGCAGCCTGCCCTACATTTAACACGGGTCACATCATTAACAGCAGCTACCCAATTCCTTACTAATGCTGGTAATCAAGGCATGTAAGACCTGTCAGGAATCTAAATTATTGTGGTGTCACATCTGTTCTAAATAAACATACACTAAAGAAAATGTAATGCTTTCATCAAAACAACCGGTCCAACTCACGACTAATGAAACAAAAACGTCATCATAAGCAGTCTTTCTGGCACAGACGATGTGAACAAAGAGGTGAAATACCGCGACCCTGGTGCTCGGACTGAAGTGTACACACTGCATAGTTCAAATATACAGTGTGGAAGTGGGACGCAGCTAGTGTACTTAAGATTACCGCTCACCCTAAATGGTTATTATTAGCAGTTACAGCAACTAATATTACGTGTCCCCGCTGACGGGCCCTGTAGATGCTTCGTTTACGCGCTGCAAACACACACTGCTGGGCATGGTCTGCTGTTTTCGCTTCTGTTCGCCGCCGCCATTTTCTGACAAGGGAACGGAGGACATGTTG
This sequence comes from Astatotilapia calliptera, assembly GCF_964374335.1. Classification (NCBI taxonomy): domain Eukaryota; kingdom Metazoa; phylum Chordata; class Actinopteri; order Cichliformes; family Cichlidae; genus Astatotilapia; species Astatotilapia calliptera. The sequence continues at coordinate 2,066,115 of NC_137423.1, forward strand.
GAAGCTAGCACAACAAAAGAGCGGCCATTTCCAATCACACAGTCCCCTTTCCGCTCCGTAACAGCTGTAATTCAGGATACAAGTACGCACCTAGGGTCTGTACACGGCTGTCACCACGCAGCCAAAAGTGTCAAACGGAACCGAGAGGGAAGCGTTTGAAAGCGGTGGCTGGAAATACATAATACACAGTGTGTCCTCGTAGCTGTTGGGCTGATTAGCAGGCCTAATGCCAGCAGGGTTCACAATCACTGTTAGCCGTCTTTTTCCCAGAGCAGACGGGACGACATTTATTGACCGAAATAAATGTTTCCATGTTAGTATCGACACAGACGCCGTGCCGCCCAACCATGTCTCCTTACCTGATGTGTGGAATCCCGACACCGCCTTGTAGGATTTTGTATAGTTTGCTTTCGTATAACAACTGCGGATGTCTGGCCTTTTGTGATTCCAATTTAACAGCTACTTCCTGAAAAATAGAAACACGACAACAAATACACTTCAATATTTACCATTCTTTTTACTACTAACATCCAGGGATTCATAAACTGAATGCAGCTAAAAGTATTGTGTAACCCTAGCAGATAAATAGAAGCTGTGCACTTTCCAACCTATAAAGTTATCGCACACATAGGACAAAGCTACCGTCATATTCGGTAAAATTATTTAGCAACTTCCAGAAGACAGCTAAACAATCCAAGATGTAGAAAGATGCACCATATTACCTCTCCATTTGTGATGTTGATGGCCAGATATATGTCGCCGAAAGATCCTGATCCGATTTTTCTGACGAGTTTGTATTTTCCACCGACTATGAACTCTGCTTTAGAGCCACTGCTGCTCGCCATATCCACCAGATATCAAATTCCACCTGATTTGCTTTAGGAAATTCTGTGGCAATTTAGCCCGATTGTCAGCAGAACATACGGCGTCCCGTATATCCACTTGGTGTTACAGGGGGCAATGTGGGCTAGCTGTTACTACAAAATATTTTCGAAAACCAATGAACCAGGCTTCGATAGATCTCATATATAGTTTTCTGGCTTTCGTCTGGCTACAATAATCTTAGTTAAAACACAAACTGGTCAGGTAAACGCTCAATGGCGTGTTAGTATCGACGTACAAACATCCAGAACTAAATTAGAACAAGCCTAAGGCCTTTAACACCCAACCAGCTACCTCGAAGTAGCAACTAATGTCCGTCAAATCTAACGTTAGCTAACGTTAGCATCAAGCTAACGTCGTCGTAACGAACGCAACGGAGAAACTGTCCAGGTTTCCTCTGCAGTGAAGAGCGAAAGTAAATCTTTATACTCTCGCGGGTGCCGTTGCTTCTTCGATCTTTTAAAGACGTTTTCAGCAAACTTTAAGGGTCGAAACCGTCTGTACAAAGTACAACCCACTCACTCCGCCATCTTGTCTTCTCTACCCTTTCTCTCAGCTGGTTGCCGTTGGAGGCGATTAGCTAAGGTACCTCATGGCCCCTTCAGTTGCTATCGGAAATAAAAGTAAATATAAAAAATATGCCACAAAACTTAGTGCTAAGAAAGGAAATATGCTTTATGTATGCCCGCAGTATAAATGCTTTATAACGCAACATTCCTAGTTTGAATGGCCTTAAAATTTTGTATATTTTGTTTCTTTTTTAATTTGTTTTTTTGTCCTATCGCGTGTCGACGTATGTTAAAGGCCAATTAATTTTTATTAATCCTTTATTTATCCAGGTAAAAATCTCATTGAGATTAAAAATCTCATTTACAAGGGAGACCTGGCATCATAGCAACACAAGTCACATACCACATAGGTATATAACATTTAAAACAAATACAATATCCCATACAAACATGTGTAAAATATACAATAACAGATCAAATTAAGAGTACATTAAAAACAATCACACTGAGTAAAAGAGCTGTTCTCTCGTTCCTTTAAGACAGACTTAAACTCTCCCAAGGTAACCAATTCTGATCATTTCAGTTCCTTCTGCAGATTATTCCAGGAAGCAGGGGCAGCGTATTTAAAGGCCTTTTTCCCCAATTCTGTTCTGATTTTTGGGACAATCAATTGTATGATTTTGTTCGAACGAAGGTTGTATTGGTTGTGGTTTTTACACATATAAACACATAAATAAGATGGAACCAGCCCAAGGAGAGATTTATAGATAAAAATCAACCAATGGGAGAGTCTGTGAATATGCAAAGATGGACATTTAGCAGCAGCATACAAAGAACAATGATGTACACGACTTCCATAGCCAGTAATAAAACGTAAAGCACAAAAGGCCAATTAATTAACCGTGAAAAGTTCTTTTTGGGGGGTTAACTTTTGTTTGGTTGATAATTTGGTCAGGTTCCACCACAGAGCACTTGAATGCACCAGCAGGTGATGTTTTCGAACAGACTACGTCATGTGACTGGAAAACATGAAATATTATTCCAAAATATGTTACAAATATTTGCCAGAAATTCTACATGGTCATTCAGAGAACGAATATGACAAGGGTAGATTTTTTTAGTGGGCAGTCAGAAGACCAAAAAACAGATCTTTGTTCCTCAAGTAGACCATTACGCCTTTTGCTATAATGTCATATTTTATTAGGATTTTTTTATTTTGAGATATTAAAATCACAACAGACAAAACTGGGGGACAGAAAAGCAAAAGAAGAAAGTAAGACAAGTTTGGCAGGGAGAGAAAAAACAAGACAATCTGCTTGAATACCTGCTGGAAAAAACCACACAGCAGGGAAACCATAGCAACAACCAGCATATGTATAACTAAGAGTAACATACATATGATAAGTGTTACTGAGCAGCACACAGTATTAATATTACATGACATGTTTAGAGGCAGCAGCCGACCAAGATGGTGTGTGGGCACCTGTGTGTGTGAGCGTGCTGTGCTCATAAGGTTTCTGTGTTTAAGTATCTAATAGTGTGTGGGGGGAGCCACAGGCCTGCCCCCCAGGACATGAAAGAGCTAGAATGGTCCAAGACATAGTCATGTTGCAGCGCTGGGTGCTGCGGTACAGAATTCACCGGGTATGGATCCTCTCCGCAAAGATCTCCAAAACAGGCCAATAACATTCCAATCTTCCAGGTCCCAGAGGCAAGTGAAAGGAAGGATACAGTCAGAGTTGTGAAAGAGCTGCTCAGCAGACACTGAAACTACCTCCCAAATGGACATCCAGACATCCAAACTAGTCCTCGAGATTCACCAGCACCTCCCAGGTCGATAATAGTGAGATTCCTCAGCACAGCAAAAAATAACAAGCATGGAGCCAAAAAGTCTTTTTTTACATAAATGGACATTCTTTAAAAAAGACAACTGTCCCGATCCACGAATGAAGACAGCAAATGTTCACGAAATCAAAAGAAAGGATGTCCAGGCCAAATGTCTGCATCCAGCAAAAGTGAAAATATATCTGCACACCGGAGAGGAGACTTTCGCTGCACTAACGGAGGCCACGCTGCTGCTGGAGAGTCGAGATATGCTGTGGAGAAACGGAGCATGTTAAGGACAGCTGAAGGAAGGCTGGACGTTAAGGGTAAAGGGCAGAGGTCTGTTGACTCAACTGTAAGAAAGAAAACAAGAGGAGGGGAGTTGAACCTACACGAGGAACAATGAATGCCATAAATCCATAAACATGAAGACGATGTGGACAGTTACATGTCACAGTAATAGAAGAGATATTTCTTAATGTCCTGGTGGTTCGATATGAGCAGATTACACTCATCTGGGCCTCTTTGACATCGTACTGAGCCTTTTTTCCCACAGAGGGGGAAGGTCTCACCCCTCTGACCAGCACAGAGGTAAACACAGTTAAACGACCGTGGTTGACTGGAGGTCCTGCTCTGTGTTATTAATGCCATTTCTTTGTTTTTCCTGACATATGTCGTGGACATATCTCACACCCATCTACAAGTGAAGCACATTTATGGGAAACACTTGTTTAAACAAAAAGGGGAACATATCATAACATCATAGTTATAATGTAGCACAATCAATAACCCAATCAAGAGAAATGATTTAGGGTTTCTTGAGTCAGAGAAAGGGTTTGAGTACGCAGTGCATCATGTAGGGAGTTGCTGTCCTGTTTAGCATGTGTACCAATCATGAGGACGTTTTTTCACGATGATGAAACACATTTTGTCATCTTCACTGAAACAATAGGAGTCATGAAAATAACAATTTGAAATGTGCCCAAATGAAGACTGGCTAGACTTCTGTGTGGGATCATGCATTAAGATGAAGGAATTATACAATAGAGAAAATGTTACAATTGAAAAACTAACGACAGTTACATGGGTTACTAACTTATAAGGCACAAGGACATGTCAGATATATGAATAAAACATATTATGAAATGGGGAATAAAGCTGGCAGGTTTAACGGCCTTTCAGCCCAATCCAGCTGAAATCCAGAGACCAACGAGATGGCAAAAGCACAGGCGTTCTGTACTTACGTGTTACTATAAATACTACTGTTAAAAACTACTCACTGATTCAACTTCTTTACTCAAGTAAAAGTAAAAAGTACAGGCTCTGAAACCAGTAAAAAGGAGGTTTCTATATGAGGTTTGTGAACCTTGTGCTATCATACAAATAATATCAGTAGATATTGTACACTGTTAGAAAAAACATCTTAAAAAAACAGTACTAATCCGGCAGCTGGGGCGCCAAAACAATACCGTAAAATAACAGAAAATAACTTTCTCATAAAAATACGGTTATTTCCAGTAATGAAAATACGGTTTGTTGCCCTAATTTTACATGGGATTTTGCCTTTTTCAAGTGCTTTTAAACATTAAATTAGGAACAATTTAATGTGATTAAACAATGAAATTACCTATAAACAAGGTCAGTGAATGCAGCAATATGAATCATAATACTTAAATGTACAGAAATATACAGTTAACAGTTGGTTTAAATAATAATGGACTGCAATCATATAGCGCTCTTTGAGACCCTCAATTCCACTTTATAATTCCCCTCTGACCATCACCAGTAGGTGGCAGGTGAAGTGTCTCGCCCAAGGACACAATGACCGAGAGTGTCCGAGCCGGGGCTCGAACCGGCAACCTTCTGATTACAAGGCGAACTTCCAACTCTTGAGCCACGATCGCCCTAAGTAACAATAATAATAATTATTATTTGATGTAAAAGAAAGTTTATAAGAATCATGTTATATACTTTTCCATAACATTACATTTGAATTTAACAGTTCAATCTTTCAAATAACGGACAGATATTTGTGAGATCATGATACATTTGTGAATGTATTTCAATCTAAATATGCATATGTACAGACAGATACATTTAAAAAACAAGTAAATTATGTTTTATTACATTTACAGTGATTTTACGTTAATTTACGTTTGAAATGTGAAATCAGTCTATTTATGTGAATTTAATGATATTCTAGAAGAACAGTACAAAACTGTAAAATACACAGTAAAATACTTTTATATTATATGTAGTTATAACTACACTCAGCCTGAATCTGAAGAAACAGAAGGGAGATATGTACACACACTGCTGCCTACATTGTAGAGGGTGACTTTGCCTCTTAACAGTAAAATGTGCAGAGTCAGGGGTCAAAGTGGATCCAGCAGGGGGGGGGATCCTAAGCATGGTTGTAATGGAGCCTCTGAATAGCAGCTAGTCTACCTCAGTTTGATTTGTAGCACATTCCACGATATTAAAAAAACAATGTCTTGTGCACAAACCCTGATTTAAAAACACGAGGATTTACATGTAAGCTTGAAATTTCCAGTTTATAAAATCCCACTGAGCAGACCACACTTTAAATCTAACCTCTCCTCTTCCTCTCCAGTCTTTCTTATCTTTCTCCAACTCTGAGTGAAGCTAGCTCTTTCTTGTTTCTCCCTGTGAAATGCAGCAGCTGGACCTTTAGCCAGCAGGTACACTGTGCAACACACTGCACACAAACAGTGTGTGCGTGCTGATGTTTGTTGAGCTAGTTAGAAGTACTGCAACTGTAACTTATTAAGGACACCCGCAGTTGTTCTGGTGTTGTGGCAAAAACAAAACAAATAACAAACAACAACTCCACCATCTGGGTGGCTGTGGCTCAGGTGGTGGAGCAGATCAGCTACTGATTGGTGGTTCGAGCCTTAGCTTCCCCAGTCTGCATGTCAAATCCGGTTGTTCAGCGATGACGCCACGAATCCTACTTCCGGGTCTAAAGTAGTCTGCGTTTAATATGGCTTTTGTGTTGTTAACATGTTTAATGTTATGTATTTTCTTCTATTTGATCTCAAAAGAAAGGGAGGTCAACAGGGATCACTGACTGTCAGTGATCACTGTTGACCTCCCTCGGCTTTTATTACCACTAATCATTTATTTAAGCTCAGTTTTTAAAACCTTAGGATGTAACTACAGCCCAGCACATGCAGCAGTATATGAATGACTAACCTCGTATTTTGGATGGATTATCTCAGTTGTTCTCCTAACGTATAGGTGTAACGGAGAAACAGCCAATCAAATCGCAGCTTTTCGGGCATTGGAAAAAAATGGTTTTTTTTTTACACTGAACTGTCTGAGCGCGGGTTCGAGTCCTGGTTGGGACAAAGGTTGTGTTACATTATCAAAAGTTAAACACCATTTTCAATCTACTTATTGTGGATAACATTTATTTTTCACTTTGCTTTTAATTTTTATTTCATTATCATTTTATTTATATTATATAGTGTTATGGCCTGTGGAGCAATTTTTCTGCATTACGTACCTATACTGTCATAACTCAGACTGTATCATGACAGTCTTGAGATGATACATACCAGACATATAGTCTACAATTATGCAGACATCCAACTTTTAATAAAAAGACTAAAGCTAAAACTATAATACAGATACATTCTGATGACATAGAAAATGATGCTTATACATAATTTAAACAAGGCATGTCTGTAATAAGTCATCTGTCTGCTTCCTGGTGGCTGTTAGTTTATATCTATTCATTTTCCAGCACAAACTCAGTACTGACATCATTACTTTATTCCAGTCATGCTCTTGCCAGCCTCCACTCTGCATGCTTTAAATCTGTTGCTCTTCTGCTTCTACCATTCTGCGTTTCAGATCCACAGCCATGCAGCCCGCCCTCTCTCCTTTCTCCTCCTCACCGTGGTCACTCAGAACCCTGTCCCAGCCTCCATCTTCATCACTACCAGCATTTTGACTCTGGGGTGTGGCTTGTGCAAAATCCTGTCACTGCTGAGATTTCTTCTGCTATGATGGGTCATTGGAGTCTAACTTCCTAACAGTTACATTGATTTCTGTATCTCAATAAATCATGTTCGGTTTTTCCACATGATCTCTCCTTATTGAACTGCTTTTGTAGATAAGCTTCAAGCCAGAAAGCAACAATACCTAAACCAAAAATATCAGTGAGAAAGTGTCTGGACTATCTCCAGCTGTGTTTCATGCATTAAAGATAACTTCAGACACTGTCTGGTTGTCATGTCTGAAATAGGCTGTACAGTCACACAGATACAAGACAGCAGTCATGTTTCTAATGATATAAATCAACCAGAAAGATTATAAAGATAAAAGCTGTGAGACCCCACTAGAGAAAGGATGGCTTGTTATCATTACATGAAGTGATTTAGAAATAATATGTAAGCTTTCAGGGCAGCACTCACAGCTTCTTAAAACTGATTACCTGATGGTGAGCACACACAGGTATATAAACATACAGGTGAACTCTAAGAGGTTATAAAGAAGAGAGCTGTGCTGCTATTTTTAAAGAACACAATTTATTCACATTTTTATATTTACAATCAGTTTTTATTTATATAAACAAAATAAACATTACAAAACTAGAACAAAACTATATTATGTACAATATCAACAGTTTCTCCCCTATTTCCTCTTTTCTTCCACCCATCTTTGTCTCTCTGCCTCATAGAAAGGAGACTCCTGAAACTCCTTCCAGGTGCTCTTGGCTCATGAGCCAAAGCCAACCAGCTGATCATCCTCAGAGGCTTCTGCAGCAACACTCACTCTGCTGGCCTCATAGTCCAGAAGAGCTTTTATCTCTGCAAAGCTGAGGGTATACTGTACAAATGAATGCAAGCTCTCCTTGCCATGCCCTTCTTCCAAAGAGGTCCCTGCATCCACTTCTTTCCTGAGATCTTTGATCAGGTACATGGTGTACCCGACATCATTCTCCAGAAGCCACCGGAAAGATTTCCCTTTATATTTTCCAAACTGCAGGATGTACTCTCCCTGCACTTCCTTCATGTTGGAGGCATCGCCTCCTCTCTGATAGATGACAGTCAGAGCATCGTCTTCCCTCACAGGTGCAGACTTGTCCTGAAGCTTGGGGTCATTTTTAATCCGTCGAGCTTCTTTTGACGAGGTATCCAAGTGGCCTCTTGCGGAACGCCACAGAGATTTTCCCTGGATATGGCGCAACAAACCTTTGTGCATCTTGACATGCAGTGAAAAAATAAACAATTATATTAAACAAAATTGATTCCAAACAGAAACAAAGACATTCCAGGTTATAATCTTGCTGCTTGGTTTAGACAGCAGGATGCAGGAGAACAATAAAGAGACACAATTTGAAAGAACATTGACAACATTTGCGATAAAATTGTTTTTTCCTCCAGGTATAACAAACTGTTCTGTCTGTAAATAAAAACCTTTCATGGTTGAATGATTATCTGCAAAATTTGTGGTAACTGCTTAGCAGTCATGGCACATAAGAATTGCTGGTAGATTATCAACATATCTATTTAAGCTATCGTGTTTATTCATACACGAGTGGGCATTGCTCATGTTAGAGAGATATCAAGACAGACTTCCGCATTGATAAGATTACTGCCCATTACAAGATGAAAGCAATACATTTTTTAAGCAGGTTCAGTCATTTAGCATGTCATCTCATAACAAGCCACTTATCGGTTATTTAATTGTACCACATTATAGTAATGTCAGTGTCACAGCAGTCAGAAACCTACAAAGTTTATTTAACAGTAAAACACGTCAATGAAACACGCAATTTATTTAAGGATCACGTTCATTCATTTTTTACCGTGCCACTTTACAACAGCAGATAAACTCCCACCGTCTTTAACTGAGCGATGGATGCTTCGTAAATGCAATCGCAACACGCCTATTACCTGTAATATACAGCTGTAAATGTATTCTGTTTGTTTATTCTTATTTCAAACGACGTTTCTTACCTTTGATCAATGAATGAGGAGCGTTGGGATGTGTTGCGAGAGGTGAGTTACTTGTTTTCTCTCCCGAAACGTAAAAGAGGAGATTTTTTCAAAGTGCCGCCGCATCTCAAACTCGCAACAGCGCCGGAAGACCGTAGTGGCCAAAAATATATCACACCCGTAGTGCTTTAGCGCTACCATAGAGAATGAATGGGAAACAGTTCAGGGCCGTTTAGCTAAACAATCCCAGGCTCCCGCGCGGCAGTAACCCTACAAACGTCACTGCTGTTTAGTTTTCTGTCTTCATTTATGTTGGAAGTGATAGCAGAGCTGTACGTTTGAATTTGTTTCCAAAACCCCGCAGTCAGGACATGCTATATTGTATTTAGATAGAAGCTAGCGAGCTAACTTCCTGCTAACTTCTAACTCCGTTAAATGTCATAAATTCCGTTTTCATGGATGCCTGGATGTTAAACTCAATTGTTACACCTGGTAGAGCAGAACGCTGATCATTTTATTAAAGATGAAAGACTTTAGACAGTTTTTCAACTCTCAGTAATGCCACAGTGATGTTTGATATATGGACCTGCAGCAGAGTTTAGGTCCAGACACGGCTAGTGACGTCAGACTGAACAACCGGATATAGGGCTTTGGAGCGTGATGTCACGGGGGGTGGGCGTGGAAAGGATTTTGGCCCGATCCGCCATTTTGGGGGTCTAGCGCAAGTGAAAAGGGAGCGAAGTCACACACAACAGCCACGGTTCGTATTTGCTGTGTGGTCGGCTGCAATGTTCGATCACACGACCGGCAAGAGAATAAGCTTGAAAATGGTTTATCTTTTCATTCTTTCCCAACCTGGAAGCAACATGAGGCAGCTCGTGTATCGATGTTACCAAAGGAAGGCGTCCAGCCTGGAGAGCAGCTGTGAGATGAGCTGACGTGCAGTTCTCTTCCATCTCCAAATATCTGTTGGTGCTCCAGACATTTTCATTCCGGTAAGTTCTAAATGTGTTCATATCTTTACAGCCTATTAGTTTTATTTTCGATGCACTCTGAGCTCATAGCAAATTAGAACAAACATCCTACTGAGTGATTTTGCAGAACTACCTTCTATTTATAGAGTTGCTAATTATTTGGCATTATTGCAGCAAACCAGCCTATGAAATGGATGAAACATCGTGACTGGTTTCCAGCGCTACACAAGGGACCTGCTGCAAACAAACCACCATGCCAATCAGATTACTTCTTCCATGTGAGGGTGAAGAGGTGACCCTCCTGGATAAGATGGTGAAGGTTTGCTGCGTTTGGTGAACAGTGTGATAATAAAACCAGGGAAGAATGAAACCTGCTCCTGTTAAATGTTCTTAAGTCTTGTGCTGTTAAAATTGCTGTATTTTTTTCAAAAGATACAGTAAATAATGTTAGTAGTGGGTGATGTTATTGTTAGATTATAATATTATTTTATGCCATGTTATACCCCTAATTAAAGATTGTGAATTATTATGTAGTTTAGTTTGCATTATTCTCCTGAATTAGAAGAAGCTGATAACTATTGCATTAGTTAAACTGATTTGCATTACATTAAACTGCTGACTTGTTGTGAATGAATGATATTGTTTTATGATGCATTATACTGCTGAGTTATAAGAAATCTAATTTGTCTGAGTAGAAGAGAACAGAGTGTGCTGGAGTTTTCTGCCCCATTTCAGCAGGAGCAGATAAACAGGGAGCCAAGGTCGTAGCTCAGGCGCTGTGTGAGAGAAAGCATGTGAATGTTTAGGCTTTGTATGATAAGGTGGGGGCACCAGAGGCTATAAAAGTTTGAGCAATGCTCCCCAATTTTGAGATTTTGAGGCTGTCTGCATCAGTGTCCATCTCCCACGCGTGTGTTCATTAAAATCATCGTTTGACTCAACCCGACCGGACCAGTGTTGTTATTGTGGTTTTTCTCTTGTCTCCATCCCCAATATTTTGAACCTTAACATCATGTAAACACTCATGATTTTGTGTAAACATTTTGTCATTTGTAAACTGTAAATGACATCATCATTGTAACTGATGTGATGTTCTATGAAGTGGTTTCAATAAAAAAAAAAAAGAGCAAAAATTAGTTTGTTTCTTTATTCAACTTTTGAACAGTGGGACTCAGTCAGTACATATTCAGTAAATGCAAATTATTTACACGGCAGTGCACTACAGGCATAAATCTAGACCCCTAGATAAAACATTATGGGTCATTCCCACAACCCACAGCTTCACTGTGTTCCAGCAAAGTATCCAATAGCAGTGACAACTCCTCCACAGTAGCAGGTGGGGTTTTTCTGTTTTGAGGACGGCTCCTTTTCCCCGTCACTACAGATGGTCTGTTTAGGTTTTGATCAAGAGCCTTTTTTTGGGCAGCTGAAGAGAAGTCGTCTATCTTATGGCCAACCTCTGGCTGTATCTTGGTCACATTACCCAGCAAAACCCAGTATGCAGGTTCATCTGTAACAGTCCTTGTGCCACGGATCAACACTGTTGCTTCTACATTAAACAGAAGAGCAGTGACGTGGGTGCAGGTCTCTGCGACTCCGGCCATGCAGGTGCAGCGGGCGGCTTCAACCTTCCCTGTGATGCTCACAGTGACCCATGGCTGCAATGCTGGTTCATTCAGTCTTTGAGAGTGCAGGACCTGAAACACACACAAAGTTCATTTAAAGACAAGAACTATGAGCCAAGGCCGACGTAAATGTGTTTAATCTACTTTATCATAAATGTAACAAAGTGTTTAGAAAGTTAGCACATACATGTCATTTTTCATTTCTTTATGTGTCCATCTATAGAACGCTGCATGTTATAGTGTAAATCTGCCTGCAGAAAATGAACCTAAAGTATGTAATGCAAGGATGTCATCACTTTAGAGATGGAGAAAGCATAAAGTGACAATTATGAACCCCTAATATGATAAGGAGATTCTGCAGGTCATTGATCAATATATAAAATTAAAATAAATTGTATTTTTAGTGACACAAGATACAAACATGGAAGCAAGATGTATAATTAGGATTATTTATAATAAATATGAATAAATTAGTGCAATTTCTTTAACCATAAAGAATAACTAAATCCTTCAGGACAGTGTCTCATCAATGCACTGAACTCACTATGTTATCCCTCTAACAGCCTCCACATGTTCTCACTGTAATTTCCCCTCATGAATGAATTTATGCTGCACTAATCTGAATGTTTGCAGGGAAATCAAACACATTTCACTCGCTGTACTCGAGCTGACTTACCTTTGTTTGAATGACGACTTGTACGCGCTGACTCCACAGATAAGGTATGAAATATGTCAGGCTACGTCAGTAGCGGTTGGTCTTCAGGGTTTCTACTCCACGGCCGTATTTCATACGGGTCCACATTTCCAATGCACGCTATTTTCTGCAAGTACCGCCGCTTCACCTCTGAATGAAATCGGTCTCTATACTGTTCATTCTCTTTTGAGCTGCTTTTAAGCATCTTTCTTGTAGTCGTCGTTCCAACACAGTGTGTTTGGTTTGATTCGTAGACCCCGAAAATGGCGCTGCGCTCCCATAATGCATTGCGGCGTGACGTCAACTCCAAAGCCCTATCCTTGGGCACGATACCAACCCCAAGTTGCCCTCCGATGTGTTTATCAGTGTGTGAATGTAGATTAGTTTGCACTTGTGTGAATGAGGCATGTTGTATACAGCGAGTATTCTGGGAGAGTAGAAAAGTGCTGTTTAAGAATCAGTCCATTTACCACCGTCCCCTTTAACCCCTGACTTTGGCACAGGTCGCCTCTTTTATGCAACATCCTCTGGTGATTAATAAAAGAAAAGGACTGCAGGCCATGTGCTGCTGTTTAGGCTCAAACTGTAAACATGTAGGGAGCAAGTAAAAAGTAGTACAACAGGGTGGGCCATGGATACAGCGTAACAACATGGGAATGGTTGGTGATATTAAAGTCCTGTTTGTGGCACATTAGTATATGTGAGGGGCAAACTCCTCAAGATGGGCGGTGACCATGGTGGCCATTTAGAAGTCGGCCATCTTGGATACAACTTTTGTTTCTTCAATAGGAAGAGGGCCATGTGACACATCACACTTATTGGTAACGCCACAAGAAAAATAATGGTGTGCTTGGTTTCGACGTAACGTTATTCATGTCCCTGTGTGTGTGTGTGTGTGTGTGTGTGTGTGCGTGTGTGTTCAGGTGTTTGGGCCATTTTAGCAGCTTTATTCTGTTTTTCTGAAATGTTGGGGTTATTTTGCACAAATGCAAAACCACAAAATCTGAAAGTTTCCCAACCTGGAAGAATACCTCCTTCCAGGAAGCCAAACACAGGGTAACTGTTGGCGTGGACATCCCTGTACTTCTTCATTTTCAACTGGATATTAGTTTTTGGATGCTGTTTTCTTTCTATCCAGTGACGTATTCTTGTGGGAGTGTCTCCTTTCCTTTACAACGAAGCCAATCAAAGGACGGCTTCAGTCAGGACCACAGTGTGTGTGTATAAGGATAACATGTGAAACACACACCTGCTGCCAGAGAAACACGTCTACAAACTGGAAGCTATGAAGCTGACCGTGCTGTTCTGGGCTGTTCTGCTGTTTTCTGTCTGTGGTGAGTTCATTCACAGCACAAACTGATGATCTTCAGAACATTTTCTGTCTCAGGCTCTTCTTTAAATAACTTTTTCCTCCTTTTAACTGAGGTTTTAGGTGCATGTAAAATATGTTAGCAAGACTAATTTAAAAGAATGTTTACAATTTGTAAAAACAAATAATTATAACAAAGACATTCAGTCCATTTCAGTACATTAATTAATTAAACAATACAAAAATGCCTAAATTATCATTCACTGTGTGCTTTTAGGATTCAAGGATAGTCAGAAGAAATAAACAGATTATTTTTTTAGTTCCAGTTTTCTCTCTTGAAACGACATTAACAAGTGAACTGCAGATTATTATCAAACCTTAGTTTACAAGATAAGACCTGATGTCCTTTATGATCAGGAATATATTTAAACTGGAAGAGTTTCTTTGATGTTGTCAGAGACCAAAACATGTTTTTCATATTCACACATCAAAGACCTGGAGTGGAGCGACGTAACAGGACGTTCAGATGACATCCTCTTATTATGCTTACCGGGATTATAATCTGATGGACAAACTGCTGGTTACCCTCATACTTACCGGATATGAAATTGTGATGGTTAAAACAGGGTCGATCACAAGCATATATACAAATACACAAATAATACATGTGTGTATGTTTGTGCAGTCCTTTCCCACCAGGATGAGACAGCATCTGTGTTTCCAAACAACCACAAGTTGAGGACATCTGGAGGACCAAGATCAGAAGCTCTTGTTGATCTCACAGAGGTACGAGTTGGTCTTATTCAGTATTTTTATTTCTCCCGTCTTAAATGTTTTCCAGGATCTTCTTAGTGGGCATGGTCACTTCAAATGAATACGACGTTCTTTTAACTAATTACCTTTATTTACGATGCCTTTCTACTTACGGGAGTCGCCCCTTTCAAGATCTTCCCGTTAACAGAGATCAAACCATCAAGTTTAAACATGTATTTGGTTTCTCAGAGCCTCATGGAACTGTTCTTCTTGAGAAACCTTTAACAGCTTAAACGAAAAACAGTATTGGGGAAAGTTATGGTTCAGTATTATTATTAAAAGTGTTGAGATCATCCTTGTCAAAGTTCAAGGTTTTTATTCACCCCTTTATCAGTTTTGTTTTGTAAGAAACACTTTTTCTTCAGCGTGTTGCATTTGGCTGTGGTCAGTGTCGCTGCTGGGAGCTGGACACAGGCAATATTTATTTTTCTTATTTTTACACAAATATCTGTACTTTCTAGGTGACCTCTAATTTTCTGTTTTGAAATTTAGGAAAGAATGAGGTTATTGTGGAGATTTGCAAGTATTTAGGTGTTCTTTTTGGTCATAAACTGTGTTTTGAACTTCATGCTGATATTACCACCCAAAAAGGTCAGCACAAACTGTACTGAGGTTATTGTACTTGGCCCTGAAAAGCTTAGAAATATGGTATCTAACCAGATTCTTCCTCTGGATGGCATTACCTTGGCCTCCAGTAACACTGTGAGGAACCTTGGAGTCATTTTTGACCAGGACATGTCCTTCAAATCCAAATTCAAATTTTATTTGTCACGTACACAGTCATACACAGTACGATATGCAGTGAAATGCTTGGACAACTGCTCGTGACCTAAAGAAAAAAAAGGAAAAGGCTATGAATAAGATAGGAAATAAATATGAAAAATTAAAAAGGGTAAATTTAACTAGGAAGGAATAAGATAAAATATATAAATTAAAGTTGAAAATAAAATAACTGTACAACAAAATACACAATATAGAACTATATAAGAATGTATGAAGAAATATAAATAAATATATACACAATAACAGCAGCTGTACAAGTATTAACTGGAAATGAAGAATGTAGTGACCAGTGTTGTGCGATCCACATTATGTCTTGTGCAGTGCAAATATGCTTAAAGTGATTTAAGTGATGAAGTGAAAACAATGTCCAGAAAGTCCAGTGTGCGTGTAAGAACCATATGTGTGGGTCAGTACTGTGTGGTGGTGTGATTGAGAGACCGTATCGCCTGCGGGAAGAAGCTCCTCCTCAGTCTCTCTGTGTTGGTCTTCAGGGAGCGGAATCGCTTTCCTGACCTCAGCAGAGAGAACAGTCTGTTGTTGGGATGGCTGAGGTCCTTCACCATCTTCCTGGCCTTGGTCCAGCACCGCCTGCTGTAGATTGAGTGCAGGTCAGGGAGCTCGGAGCGGATGGTGCGCTCAGCTGACCGCACAACCCTCTGTAGAGCTCGTCTGTCCTGCATGGTGCTGTTCCCGAACCAGGTTAAGATGTTTCCCGCCAGGATGCTCTCTATGGTGCACGAGTAAAAGTTCCTGAGCACCTTGGAGGGCAGTTGGAAGTCTCTCAAGCGTCTGAGGTGGTAGAGACGCTGTCGGGCCTTTTTCACCACGGTGTTGATGTGACAGGACCATGACAGGTCCTGCGTGATGTGAACTCCGAGGTATTTGAAGCTGTCCACTCTCTCCACTGGGCACTCGTTGATGACGGGGGTCTGGTAGTTCCTCTCCTGCTTAGTGCTGAAGTCCACTATCAGCTCCTTTGTCTTACTGACGTTTAGAAGGAGGTTGTTCCTCTGGCACCAGTTCTCCAGATTCCTAATCTCCTTCAGGTAGGCCGTCTCGTTGTTATCAGAGATCAGGCCCACCACGACGGTGTCGTCAGCAAACTTGATGATGGTGGTGGAGCTGGTAGTGGCCACACAGTCATATGTGTACAAAGAGTACAGCAGGGGGCTCAGAACACACCCCTGGGGGGCTCCAGTGCTGAGAGTGGTGGAGGCTGAGACATGTCCGCCCATCCTTACTGCCTGTGGTCTGCCAGTTAGGAAGTTGGAGATCCACTGACACATAGATGAGCTGAGTCCCAGATGCTCCAGCTTGGTGGTGAGTGTGGAGGGAATTATGGTGTTAAATGCAGAGCTGTAGTCTATGAAGAGCATTTTAACATAATTCCCCCTTCTAGTGTCCAAGTGAGTGAGTGATGTGTGGAGGAGATGAGAGATGGCATCGTCTGTGGAACGATTTGGACGGTAAGCGAACTGTAGTGGGTCCAGTGTGTCTGGTAGTGAAGAAATGATGAAGTCTCTGACCAGGCGTTCAAAGCACTTCATCACTACTGAGGTGAGGGCTACAGGGCGATAGTCATTGAGAGAAGCAGGGTGGGGTTTCTTCGGGACAGGAACAATGATGGACTCTTTGAAGCATGTGGGGATCACCGACTGAGATAAAGAGATGTTGAATATCTCAGTGAACACAGGAGCTAGCTGGTATGCGCAGTCTCTTAGGATACGACCTGGGATGCCGTCTGGTCCTGCTGCTTTCCTGGTGTTCACTCTTTTGAAGGCTCTCCTTACTTCATGCTCGGAGATGACGAGCACGTTTCCGGTGCTGGCAGTATCTTCCTGTCTGCAGCCGTTAGCGCCGCTAACACTAGCATTGTTGGAGACCTTAGCTGCAGCCTCGAAGCGAGCATAGAAAGTGTTCAGCTCGTCTGCCAGAGTCACGGCCGCGTTCGTCATACCGGTTGTTGGTGCTTTATAGTCCGTTATTGTCCTTAGTCCCCGCCACAGGCTCCTAGAGTCACTCTGTTGGAGTTGTGACTCTAGTTTCCTCCCGTAGCGCTGCTTCGCCTCTTTCACCGCCCTCCGCACGTTATATGACGCGGCTTTGTACGGGTCCATGTCCCCCGTCGTGAGTCCCGTGTTGTAGGCAGCGGTGCGGGATCTCAGAGCGTTGCGGATGGTTGTATCCACCCACGGCTTCTGGTTGGGAAACGTTGTGATAGTCTTTGTCTCCACGGTATCATCCGCTAGTTTCCCGATGAATCCCACAACCGCTTCCGTAAACACGTTGACGTCATCGTCGGAGCTGTTTCTGAACATGCCCCAGTCTGCGTCATCGAGTGCGTCCTGTAACGCGGCCACCGATTGATCCGTCCAGCGCGCGACCTTCCTCTGAACCGGAACTTCCTGTTTCAGCCTTCGTTTGTATTTTGGCATGAGGAAGATGGCGGCGTGATCAGATTTGCCAAACGGGGGGCGGGATTGTGCCTTGTAGCCGTCCTTGACCGTAGTGTAGCAGTGGTCCAGTGTCCTTTCACCCCTGGTGGGGCAGGTGATGTGTTGATAAAAGTTCGGCGCTGCGCGTTTGAGGTTGGCGCTATTAAAGTCCCCCGTCACAATAAGCGCAGCGTCCCGGTGTTGTGTCTGGTGCTGTGTGAGTGCCTCATGCAGCTCGCATAAGGCGGTGACCGTGTCCGCTTGTGGTGGAATATAAACGGCACTTACAATGACCGATGTAAATTCCCGAGGTAGATAAAAAGGACGACACATGATGGACAGTAGTTCCAGATTTGGTGTGCAGGAGCGTGTGAGAGGAACAACGTTCGCACTGTTGCACCAGTTGTTGTTCACCATTAAACACACGCCGCCTCCCCTTGACTTCCCCGAGTCCCGTGTCCTGTCCATGCGGTGAACCGAGAAGAACCCGGCCGGCTGGATGGCGTGGTCCGGCACCGCTGGGTTCAGCCATGTCTCGGTGAAGCAGAGGAGATTGCAGTCCCGAATGTCTCTCTGGAACTTTATCCTGGCCCTGAGGTCGTCAAGCTTGTTCTCCAGTGACTGGACGTTGGCGAGCAGGATGCTAGGCAGAGGTGTGCGGTGTGCACGAGCTCTCAGCCTGTTCCTGACGCCGGCTCGCTTCCCTCTAGGCTGGTGACATTCGTCTATCCTGGCCTGAAAGGAGACGCTACCGGTAGACTGCAGCGAGAGCTGCCAGCATCTGAGCCAGACTCTGTCTGTCTGTCTCATCATGGTCACTAAATGCACAGTAATGGCAGGTTTTGTAATAAGGCAGATCACGCTAACATAATATGCACTGTTAGTTGATTATTTACCTGCTGCATTAACGGGAGAGGACGTGCAAACGTTACCGCTGCTGCTGGGTTGAGATTCACGAGTCCGGAGCGAATTAAAAACACGACATTCATTTAAGGTCATCACGTGTTTTGTGAGCAAATGCTTTTGCATATTCGTAGTGTTTCCTCCCTTAAATGAAACATCTACTTTGCAAGTATTGCAAGTTGCCCTGATGTCATCTGTTCTCGTAAAGTCTAACCAAACTTTTGAGCGTTGAGCTTAGGCGCCGTGTTTCCTGTCAGGTAAATGACGCTCTGCAACGTGGTGACGTCATTCGGGGCGACTGGAATCGATAAGGGAATCGTTTGCAAAAATGGCAAACGATTCCAAGGAACTGAAACAGTGGGAACCGGTTCTCAACAAGAACCGTGTTTCGATACCCATCCCTATCCCCAGGTACCTGTAGCTGTCCTCTATGTCTGCAATGTTGCCTTCTGGTAGTTCGATCCCCTCAGTTCTGACTACCTTCCCTCTCACTCTTAGCATACAGCTTGATGTCATCCATGAACAGGAGGTGGCTGCTGACAACTGCGTAGCCAGTCTTGTTAATGATCTCCAAGAGATATAAAACTAGGAATTACAAATAAATAACATGCTAAATTGGTAAATTCGGTAAAATTAAGGGATTAAAAGGTACTATTTACTAACTATACAATACTATACAATACTAACTGTACGATAAACAAAGACAGGACAGAGAAACTGGATTGTGCAGGAGGTACTTGATGGTGACTTGTGCTATGGGCTAGTGTTGTACGCCACATCCCCATTGAGCACCTGATGAAGGCTCTCAGGGTCCTGTTGATCTTGTACAGTTCTCGGCATTCCAGGATCCAGCTGTGGGGCATTGAGTCATAGGCCTTCTTGCACAGGTTGGTCAGCCTAGTGTTGCAGTCTCAGCTGACTGCTCGGTCTGCCAGTAGCTGGTGTTTTGTGCCTCTGGTATTCTTGCCAATATATGTGTGTGTGAATATATACATATATATATATATATATTAGTGCTGTCAGCGTTAAAATAACATCAACGCCATAACTGAATTAACACGGCAATTCTTCGTTAGCGAGCCCCGTGCGTGGGGCTGCACTGCGCTAACTAACGCGTTAACGAGCTGACCATACTAACGCATTGAAATATATATATACACACACACACCTGTGTTTGTGTGTGTGTACTATAGATACTGCTACTTGAAAACATTTGTTCTTTGCATGCAGAGAGCAATTCCTTGTTTGTGTACACAAACAAATAAAGATGATTCAGATTTTCCTGATTCAGTTAAGAAGTTAAGAAATGAGCACCTGTTAATGGTGACCCCCGTGTGGGTCTGTTCAGAGGTCTACCAGGCACTGGAGGTTAAACCCAAGACTTGCTGAAGGGATTAAATTAAGAATCAGTAATCCTGTCACTGCCTGCTTTTGTATCCAGCCCAACTGTGGGAAGTACGAAGGAGGAATCTGCACCAAGGAGTATGCTCCAGTATGTGGGAGTGATGGAAAAACCTATGACACCGAGTGTCTTCTCTGCAAGAAGAACAGGCATGTAACACACACATGCACGCGCACGTGCACACGCACGCGCACACGCACACACTGAATCTATGTTTGTTTTTCTCTCCTACAGAGAAGAGAAGAATACTGTGAAGGTGGCGAAAAAGGGGCCATGCGCTTCCTAGATGGCTATGTTGCACTCATGGGTGTTAGATAGGGCCTATTGATTTCCTGTGTTTGTGTTCTCAATAAAGTTACCTTCTGCAGCATGTCTCTGGTCTAATCCTTTAACACAAAAACACCCTGACAACAGCACTGATCACAAACAGGTTTAATTTAAACAGTAATAACAGTAAGTGGCTCAAACCTGTCCCACAAAGCTGTACTTGGACTTTTCTCATAATACTATTTATTATAGGTACGCAAAATGTGGTGTAGTCAATGATTTGTTCATGAGAAACAGTAATTTCATCATCACACATTTCTGTGATATAATCACAACTTATGTGTAGACAATACAACAAACGGTGGAAAAGTGTATGTCCTGCCAAATGAGCAAGGTCTCTTCTTTAGTCACAGCTAAGCAATATTTTACACGAGTGTTTCTGACATACCAAATATCAAACACTCCTATAGCATGCCAGAAGATAATGCATGTATTATTGCAGGTCTACCTTACAATATAAAGCACCCTGAGGCGACTGCTGTTGTGATTTGGCGCCGTGTAAAAAAACTGAACTGCAGTCTGAAGTCTTGCAGCTGAATAGAATCTGGGCTGTAAGTTTAGCTCACTTGTTTTTGCTGAGTTTGGATGAAATGGTTTCTATGAGCATTTAGTGGCGATCCTGAGGTTGTTGTGGACACCACACATGCCAATAGTGTTCAGCTACAGTTCACCCCCTCTGCCCCCGCTACTGGCAGCTTTGGGTCTCAAGAGGTTTTAATTTAAAGAAAAAAAGTTTTAAAAACTCACTAAATGTACTATTTTCTATATAGGGTTCTTCCCTTTTCCTTCTGTGAGATGAGATGTCCACAGTGGAAATTCCCAGCAGAGACACCAGGGGACCGCTGCCCGGACTGCAAACCTGCAGATTGGTTTTGTATGTTCTGCCTTTTATTCTGATCATTTTTGCCGTGTTAGATTATGGAATCAAGAAGGCTTGGATGTCCACTCACCACAGCACACAGAAAGAAGTGCATCATAACTCGTGTTTCATGGTGTGGTCTGCTGGGGCAGCAGCATACTGGGAACAAGCTGAAGGCCTGTTGTGGGACGCCCTCTTGACCCAGTGGTGGTAGTGAGCAATAAGAGAATGTTGGCTGAACTGTCGTACCTGTTAGATAATACTCCCCCCTCCATGGCGGTCACTCTTAAAGCCCCGAGTACTTCCTTCAGTGGCAGACTGCTACGTGTTCTGCTGGTGCGTGAGAGAGACTTCAGAGGTCTTCTAGCTGCAGTCAGACTACAGCAGTGAATGCACACACTGGGGTCTGTACATGTCACAGGATGTAATATTTGGTGACAGGGATGGGCAGTAACGCGTTACTTCAGTAATTAGTTACTGATTACTTTTTTCAAGTAACTTGACCAACACTGTTTGGTGATAACATCCAACCACTGCATGTTGCACAAGTTTACAACATCATCTTCTCCACTCTATAAAACGTTTTGTTGGCTCAACTTAAAAAAATGTGCCCAAAGTTTCCACTCAGCTCAGTGTTGTTCAATAAATCCAGCAAGTAATTTTTAGGTTTGGCAAACTCGGCTGGTTTAACAAACCAACGTGTTTTACTTTGACCACCGAAAGCATAATTAAGCTGAACAACCTCATATTGATTTAGATTTTCTGGTAATATTAAGTTGACACATTACATTAGCTGAGTTGCTCTAACTTACTTTTTTACATATATCCCACTCACAAATATCCAAATAGTTTTAAGTTACTAAAGTAACTTCTGTAAAATCACACACAGACATTTCACTTTTCCAACTGATTAAACAGTTTATTACAAAACATTTTCCAAGTAATTCCCAAATCAAATATTACAGCAGCCCTTTAATTATAAATCAGTGGTCAGAAACAGTACTTCAGTATAAACAAACAATAACAACACGAGCATGTTTATTACCTGTGTAAGGTGTGTTTAGAAGCTAAAACACACCCATTCACTCCGTCTTCACACTGTTCTGAGATGCTGTCCTCCAGCTTCGGACTGACTGAACTGGTGACTGCGATGTTTACCACAGCTTCTGGGAACTTCTTCACCATCCTGCCACGCAGGACAAAAGGAGACGTCAGTATTTTACGTACCTGTCACAGTCCTGAGTCGGTGACCCAGTGTTTTGGGTTTCGTTCTGTTTTTTGATCGTAGACTTCATCATTGTTGTCACTATTAGTGTTTAGGTTTCTCTCCCGGTATTTTTTTTTAGCTCTCTAGTTCTTTGTTCTGTCATTTCTAGTTCTTGGGTTTTGCTCCTGTGTCCCTTTTGTTCGGTGTCAAGTCTGTGTTTCTGTGTCTGTCGCGTGCTTCCTGTTTTATTTTGATAGTCCCTGTGCAGTGTGTCTGGTTTTGCTTCCCCTTGTCTCATTAGCTCTGATTTCTCCCAGCTGTGTTTCCCTCCTGTCTCCCATTCCCTGTTTGTTCCAGTGTGTATTTATGTCTCTTTACTACCTCAATTCTCAAAAGTTCTTGAAAAACTGTTTAAAAACAGACTGGAAAAATTTATAGATAAACATAAACTACTCACTGAGAGTCAGTACGGATTCAGATCAAGCAGATCAACATCATCGGCACTATTAGATTCAATAGAATACATCACAAATTCCATAGACAAAAAGCAATATGTGGCTGGGTTATTCATAGACTTGACAAAGGCATTTGACACCATAGATCCTGATATATTAATAAGAAAACTGGAACGTTATGGTGTCAGAGGGGTAGTTTTAGATTGGGTCCGGAGTTATTTAAGTGACAGAAAGCAGTTTGTGAAAATAAATGGTGGTTGCTCCTTATGTATGCACATTGCTTGTGGTGTACCCCAAGGGTCAGTTTTGGGTCCAAAATTCTTCAACTTGTACATTAACGACATCTGTAAAGTGTCCAAAGTATTAAAAATGGTTCTCTTTGCTGACGATACAAACATTTTTTGCTCTGGTGATGATCTGCAGAATTTACTGGAGGATATGACTAATGAAATAAGTAAAGTGAAGTTCTGGCTTGATAAAAACAAATTATCATTAAATTTGAATAAATCTAAACTTATGTTATTTGGAAATAGTAGTTTAAATACAAATGCAAAGATTCAAATAAATGGTGTTGATATTGAAAGAGTCAGTGAAAATAAATTTCTGGGGTAATAATAGATGAAAAACTTAACTGGAGAGCTCACGTAAGATATATTCATTCCAAAGTATCACGAAGCATTGCAGTACTAAACAAGGCAAAACAGGTATTCGACAGAACATCACTTCATATTCTCTACTGTTCACTGGTTTCACCATACTTAAGCTATTGTGCAGAGGTCTGGGGCAATAACTATAAAACCACATTACATTCACTTTTTACTCTTCAAAAAAAAGCAGTTCGAATCATCCACGATGCAGGTTATAGGGAACATACAAACTCACTATTTTTGCAGTCTGAAATATTGAAAATTGACGATATAGTGAAATTCCAAACAGCACAAATTCTATTCAAAGCAAAAAATAAAGAACTGCCAGGTAATATTCAGAGTATGTTTTTTTTGAAAGAAGGAAGTTATAATTTAAGGGGTTTTTGTAACTTCAAAACAATGAAGGTACGTACTACAAGAAAAGGCTTTTGTGTTTCTGTTCAAGGAGTGAAACTATGGAACAAACTGAATATGGAATTAAAGCAATGTCCAAACATAAAACTGTTCAAAAAGAGTTATAAAAATATGATCTTCTCGATCTATAAAGAAAAGGAAAATATTTAAATTAAGTGAATGTCTCTATTTAAAAACAAACAAACAAACAATTCATGATGTGATATTATAGTATATAGTATATCAGAAATCTGTTCACTATTTTTATTACAAATTATATCAGTAAGGAAGCTGACTAAATATTCACTGATAATTTATGGGACAGGGGTGGGATTAAATAAGTGTATACTTCTTCCCACTCCCTTTCAACATGTAAATTAATCAGAATGTTTTTTTGTATGTAATTTGTATAGTATTTTTTCTCTCTCTTATTTCTTTTCTAAATGTACTTGTATATTGTTCACATGTTGAAATAAATTACCAATCAAAACAAAAAGCCCTGTGTTTTCCGTGGTGCGTTGTACCCTCATTTTGCTGTGTGGTTTTCCCAGTTCGTGGTTCTTAGTTTCTTCAGTTTCAGTCTTGTCTCTGAGAGTTCTGCATTTGGGTCTTATACACAGCACATCATGACAGTGCCATTTAAAAATATATAATCACAAAACAAAGTGAGATTTACCTACTAACTGTTCTCTTCAGAGATCCTCTTCTTTCAGATACACCACCAGGCGGCTCTCTCTCGCTCCTCGTTTCCACCGAACTCCGGAGAATGAAAACAGCAAAACAAATCTTGAGTATTACAGCACACTAGGAGAAGCAAACAATGTTACATTTATGTGACCTGCATCTTGCCACTTGTTGATTTTGAAATGTATTTTTTAAACAAATAAAAGATTAAATCTTTACAACTCAAATCTGTGTTAAAAGTATCCTACTGCCTTCTATGCACCCTTTGCTAGCAGTCGGATAAGCTGACTGAAAGTAAATGTCACCTCAGTTTAGAGACTATTTCAAACACTTTTTGTTGATGTCACGGTTCTGGGTCCGTTGGACCCAGTATTTTGAGTTTATTATGTTTTGGTTCACTTTTGCATCATGGATTATTCTTTGTTTCTCTGGTACTTTGTGTTTCAGTTATCTTGGTGTTTTGGATTGTTTCTCATTCTCTTGTTGTGATGTTTATTATTATTATTATTAGTTTCATGTTTCTATTATCCATGTTTAAGGAATGGTGGTTTCATGTATAGTTCAGTTCCATGTTTCATTTTCTGTCTCTGTGTTGAGTCCATGTCTCTGAGTTGTGATTCATGTTTCCTGTTTTATTGTGAAAGTCTTTGTCTTATGTTAGTGTGTGCAGCTTTGTTCCCCATGTCTCGTTAGCCCTGATCTCTCCCAGCTGTGTCTCCCTTCTGTGGCCCATTTCCTCATTACTACCCTGTGTATTTAAGCCCTGTGTTTTCCCATGCCCAGTGCCGCGTCGTACCCACAGATTATGCCTGTGTGTCCTTGGTCTCAGTGTTCCATCCTCACTTCATGTTTGTTTTCCTGCCAGCAATAAAGCTGAGGTTTTTGAGTTACATTCCGTTTTCCGAGTCCTGCATTTGGATCCTCATCTCTGCCTGCCCGCACACAGAGCCCTGACAGTTGAATTGTGTTCTAACGATTCAAATAACAATTGTTATACATAAGATATGTGAAAAGCCACCTGTGGACAAGCCTTATAATGATGTGTAAACCATGAAAAGCTCCTATCCACCCTCTTTAATGTGTTTGTGTAACTTCCTCATAAACATTTATTGTGGAGTTGATGAAGATACTTGTAATGTAACATGGTAGACTAATGTGCCTGTGTTAATTCAGCTCCATATTATTGTGTGAAGTTGCACTGGGTTGGGAGTGGTTTTGTGTGTGTGTCACATTTTTGGTGAGCCAATGGCTGGAATGGGGTTGGACTAATTAGAGGCAGGTGTACTTGATTGCACTGATACACTGGTCTACTTATAGCCCACACTACAAACACTGCTGTGTCGTTTTGTCTCTCTGTGCAGGCCAGGGCCTATTATATGCCACAGCCTAAAGGCAGCAGAGTTGCAGAGGCTGGAGTGACCACTGGCTATATGCTTGCAGGGTGGTGGGTCTCCAAGGACAACTTCTAACCCTGTTACAGGCAACACGTGGAGTGCAACTGGCCGTGTGGCATAGCTGGCTCTGGCCTTGGGACTGTGTGTTTTTATACGATTCATAAATGGGACACTGGACTGTTTTATCTTTTATCTCTTGATATATTTTTTGTCAATAAATTATCTTTTAGAATTTTATTGACTGTCATCTTTTTGCCCACGACTGAGACGGTTGGTCAGACCTAGAGTCTTTCTTTGGGTGTGTTACAGTAACACTTCAGCTTATTCTACCCACGTTATCCATAATATCACCAATACTTACTTTATTGTATCCTCAAGTTATCTGTGACACGTATCTACTCAAATTTACTCACCTTAGTTTGCAAAGAAATAGTTTGCAACAATGTGACCAAACGTTAAATTAACATATTCTCATCTCACCTAGAAGTACAACATCTGAGTTTTATTTTTGCGTTTTTATTTTTGCTCTTCAGTCTCAGTCACCCATTAAGTTACAAATACGTCACTATATTCTTCACAGTGAAAACATAAAAAGTTGTGTGTTTCTCGGCCGTCATGTTTTGTCAGGTTATGTCATGCCGCGTCATTAACTCCCAGTTTAGATCATCCTTCCGAGTTTGAATGTTGGTTTTGTTTCTAGTGCTCCCATCTCCCATCTCTGAGTCCTGCGTTTGGGTCCAACCTCTGCCTGCCACACAGCTCACCGTGACAACACCACTGTTGCTTGGGAAGCTTGCACACCAGAACTTCACCCACATGTGCTGTACCAGTGTACAGTAATGTGATGATTTGAACTTACTGAACACAGTCTGGGCAAACACTTACCTCCTACAACAAGGCATTAAGAATGCACACAGCTGTTGTGTGTGTGATGATACGAACATATGTTGCTGTCTGCATGGTCCCACACACACCAATGGGTAACCAAATGCAACCACCACACTGATTTAAATAATAACAGGAAAAAATAGACTGTCTCTTACGTTTGTAGTGTAACAACTAGCAACTTACTCACCCTGGAGAGTTAGTCACAGGACCCTCTGCAGTTTCCATACCAGCCCCACCTGGGGGTGGACGATGCAGTGATACATGTGCTGCAGAGAGCGTGTTCCTCGACCCAACACCACAGTTCAGATAATGTTCTTGGACTTCTCTAGCGCCTTTAACTCGATCCGGCCCGTGCTGCTGAGGGAGAAGTCGGAGTCCATGCAGGTGGAGGCTCCACTGATCCAGTGGATCTACAGTGGGGCAAAAAAGTATTTAGTCAGCCACCGATTGTGCAAGTTCCCCCACCTAAAATGATGACAGAGGTCAGTAATTTGCACCAGAGGTACACTTCAACTGTGAGAGACAGAATGTGAAAAAAAAATCCATGAATCCACATGGTAGGATTTGTAAAGAATTTATTGGTAAATCAGGGTGGAAAATAAGTATTTGGTCAATAACAAAAATACAACTCAATACTTTGTAACATAACCTTTGTTGGCAATAACAGAGGTCAAACGTTTACTATAGGTCTTTACCAGGTTTGCACACACAGTAGCTGGTATTTTGGCCCATTCCTCCATGCAGATCTTCTCGAGAGCAGTGATGTTTTGGGGCTGTCGCCAAGCAACACGGACTTTCAACTCCCGCCACAGATTTTCTATGGGGTTGAGGTCTGGAGACTGGCTAGGCCACTCCAGGACTTTCAAATGCTTCTTACGGAGCCACTCCTTTGTTGCCCGGGCGGTGTGTTTTGGATCATTGTCATGTTGGAAGACCCAGCCTCGTTTCATCTTCAAAGTTCTCACTGATGGAAGGAGGTTTTGGCTCAAAATCTCACGATACATGGCCCCATTCATTCTGTCCTTAACACGGATCAGTCGTCCTGTCCCCTTGGCAGAAAAACAGCCCCATAGCATGATGTTTCCACCCCCATGCTTCACAGTAGGTATGGTGTTCTTGGGATGCAACTCAGTGTTCTTCTTCCTCCAAACACGACGAGTTGAGTTTATACCAAAAAGTTCTACTTTGGTTTCATCTGACCACATGACATTCTCCCAATCCTCTGCTGTATCATCCATGTGCTCTCTGGCAAACTTCAGACGGGCCTGGACATGCACTGGCTTCAGCAGCGGAACACGTCTGGCACTGCGGGATTTGATTCCCTGCTGTTGTAGTGTGTTACTGATGGTGACCTTTGTTACTTTGGTCCCAGCTCTCTGCAGGTCATTCACCAGGTCCCCCCGTGTGGTTCTGGGATCTTTGCTCACCGTTCTCATGATCATTTTGACCCCACGGGATGAGATCTTGCGTGGAGCCCCAGATCGAGGGAGATTATCAGTGGTCTTGTATGTCTTCCATTTTCTGATGATTGCTCCCACAGTTGATTTTTTCACACCAAGCTGCTTGCCTATTGTAGATTCACTCTTCCCAGTCTGGTGCAGGTCTACAATACTTTTCCTGGTGTCCTTCGAAAGCTCTTTGGTCTTGGCCATGGCGGAGTTTGGAGTCTGACTGTTTGAGGCTGTGGACAGGTGTCTTTTATACAGATGATGAGTTCAAACAGGTGCCATTCATACAGGTAACGAGTGGGGGACAGAAAAGCTTCTTACAGAAGACGTTACAGGTCTGTGAGAGCCAGAGATTTTCCTTGTTTGAGGTGACCAAATACTTATTTTCCACCCTGATTTACGAATAAATTCTTTACAAATCCTACCATGTGGATTCATGGATTTTTTTTTCACATTCTGTCTCTCACAGTTGAAGTGTACCTCTGGTGCAAATTACTGACCTCTGTCATCATTTTAAGTGGGGGAACTTGCACAATCGGTGGCTGACTAAATACTTTTTTCCCCACTGTACCTGACAGGCAGACCACAGTTTGTGAGACTGCAGAGCTGTGTGTCAGAGAGTCTGAACAGCAACATAGGAGCACCCAGGGAACTGTGCTGTCCCCTCTCCTCTTCACCATCCATACGGACGACTTCAAGCACATCACAGAAACTCCTCCAGGAATCCTCTGATGACACGGCCATTATTGGAAGTGTGGACACGAGAAGAGGAGTACAGAGGACGGACTGATCTCTTTATGAGGTGGTGTGAGGTGAACCACCTGCAGAAACAGATCCCCACCTTCTCCTGTCTGCATTAGTGGGACTGATGTGGAAATAGTCACATCCTACAAGTATCTGGGAGATCAACTGGATGACAAGCTGGAGTGGTCTGCCGACACGGACGCTGCCTCCACAAAGGCTCTGAGCCGGCTTTACTTTCTACGAAGGCTCAGATCCTTCAGTGTCTGCAGCAGCTGCTCCATATGTTCTATCAGCCTGTTGTTGGCAGCACCATCGTCTTTGCTGTGGCGTGCTGGGGTGCAGGCGTCAAAGCAAAGGACGCAAACAGACTGACCATCAGGAGGGCCGAGGCTGTTGTTGGCATGAAGCTTGCTGTGTGTGTTTGTGTGTTTGTGTGTGTGCTGTATGTTTATGTGATAAATTCCAGCACTGAATGCAAAGCAGACATAACAAGTACAGACAAAGAAGAGACGTGAAAAGTGAAGAGAAATAAACTCGTGCAGCCACCATTCCAGAGTGACCTGCAAATAACAAATTATTCCTCACTGAGGTTGATCCACAGGAACCTGAAACCACTGACTCTCTCCACCTCTGTCCCATCAAACTGCTGGGTGTGCCCTCCACCCGGGAGTTCCTGTAGTCCACGATAAGCTTCTTGGTCTTTGTAGCAGGTCAGGTCTCAAATTGTTCATTACAATCCTCTCCGGTCTTACAGTGCACCTGTCCCCAAAGGTGGGAACAAACCAGGTGCTTGTCTCGTACCTGCACAGCCTCAGCTCCATCAGCGACCTGCATTATCAGCTCCTTTGCCCTTTAAATTTTCAACATCCACACCTGAGAGATGCTGAAACACTCAGGGTCACAGCCTCGCACTCTCATCAGCCCCTCAGATTTATCAGCCACAACCTCCAACCTCCCTTTCTCCCTGACCTGAGATTGCAAACTGCTCCTCCCTCTGGCCATGTGGTGGTACCAAACAATCACACACAGTCCCCTCAGCAACTCAGTGTTCCTGTGTTGCAGAAGATGTTAAGTTTTGCCTCCCAGATAATTCAAGCACTTTGTTTTGAAATGAACATTTTTTGTTTTCCTATTTGCAACTTATTTTTTCTCCTTTTCTGTGTTATACAGGGAAGTTTCTTATGTGAGGGAGGAAAAATGTGACGTGCAGAATTAACTTTAACTTTAAATTAACAGGTTTATCTATCTATCTATCTATCTATCTATCTATCTATCTATCTATCTATCTATCTATCTATCTATCTATCTATCTATCTATCTATCTATCTATCTATCTATCTATCTATCTATCTATCTATCTATCTATCTATAGCTGAATGACTCAACCGAACAGCCCATGTAAATAAATGATTACCCTTGACTTGAATAATAAACTTAGGACCAAAAGTAAAGAGTAGGGTTGAGTATGTGGGTTGAAAACCTGCCAGATCTTCTCTGCCAGTGTCAAGCAGCTGATTCTGCTGCTGACTCTTTTTCTGAGCTTCTGGAATCCCATCAGCTTGAGTGCACTGGTTCTGCCAGAGTGACCAACACAACCACACTGGTTGACTTACAATCCCACAAATGCAGGTTGAAGAATCTGTAAATAGACTGGTTCTTATATAGAGCATACCACATTCACCCATTTACACCCATTACTAATAACCCTCCATGGCACAGTGTTGCCTTCAGGAATTAAACCAATCTTGTTGTGATTACACTCTCCCATAATTTAAAAAAGACATATTTACTTGTTTTGTGACACAACACACTTCAGTTTTCAGTAAAATGATGAGAAGCACAGAGTTTGACCTTTGACTCGGGGGTGGAGCAATCCTCTCAGATGTCAAATCTGCACGACAGAGTGCCAGCTAATGCTGAGACTAATATCAATTTTATGTACGTTTAAATTGAAATAAGCATATATTTAAAATCTGTGCATGTTTAAGAACATTGAAGAAGTATTTTTAGTTGTTTATAGACAGATTTTGGTTCGTTGTCTCAGGGCAACACCGTGTAGTTGGGCCAGTTTTCTTCAGGCAATAATGGCAATGCAGCAGTTCAAAGTTCTGGTTCTTGGGACAGCTTGCTTTAGATGTTTTAGGTAGGGGTGTTTCCCCACTCCAAAACACCTGAATTAAATGGTCAGTCTGTTGTGGGACAGCTGCAGCACATCCAGCCCTGAGGTGTTGGAGCAGCAGCACTGAGTGATGGGATGTGTAAGCTATCAAATCATGTACTAAAATGAGTGTGTACAAACTTGGAAGAATTGAGGACAAGAACATTTTATGCAAGTTTTATGGCAGTTAGTGTGTCTGTGTGCGTGTGTGTTATTAGCTTGTTAAGCACTTCAGAATTCATCATATTCCACACATATTGCACATAACCCATGCACAGCCAAGACACACAAAACACACACAGTTATTTGTGATTTGTTACTTCGGGGAGGCTACAATCACTCCCAAATCGTTCAGAAAATTCATAAAAATGATCTGTTGAACTACTACAAAATGTGTGTTTCAAAACTGCTCATTTCAAGTGAACTAGTCATGAACAAAGATTTACTATAGTATAATTATATGCGAGTCATTTTTATATGTATTATTCAAGTATAATAATTTGTTAACAAGGTAATAGTAATTATTTAGAATAGTTAGCCCACATATATATGTGGCACGAAGAGTCTTAAGTTGAAAATGTACCCGGAAGAATGTTTCCACACTTATTAAAGCGTAGCTCCGTAGCGACGTCTGTCACCACTGTACCTGGATGAGACAGTCCTGCATCCAGCTGTATTCTTACGTATTGTTTAAAGCGTATCGCAAGACTCGACACGATCATCTGACAACTGAAAATTACGCCTGGCCCTTAATCGTAAAGGTTGGCAAATCAAAGCCAACTGACCCACGAAACTGCGTTGCTGTCTGTTGCTAAGAAGAGGGGCGCCGCCGCATCTGTTGCCGGGGTGAATTGATTAAAATGTTAGCATCCAGCTAGGTAGCAATATTTCTAGATCTCAGGCGCAACAACGAGGTTTAAATCGAGAATGAATCATGTCCTCTCCTGCTAGACAGCACTCGAGATGAATCAACACTAATTTTCGTGTTCGGTTTCGGGGCTCTACATTCCGCCCGAACAGGAAGACGGACCTTAAAATGTAGAAATTGGGTACATGTAAGGTTAAAGAGCTAACTGCAGCTAGCAGACTAGCTTCATGAAATACAACAATAATCTATGCGGCTGCCGCAAAACGTAGCTGCACTGCCAGCCAACATGGACTGTTTGTTTTCCGTTCAGCCCGACGTTGTTAGAGATGAATAAAACGATTGTAGTGTATTCGACCGAGAGCTAGAAGGCCGATGCGACAATGGAGTCTTTCCTGCAGATAGCTCCCCATTCTTTGGCTATAGTGCTATCCAGGGTCGGGGCTGGGGAGGCGTTAGGGGGCAGGGTGTCTGAAAGCGACGAGTTCCCGAGACACCACACCGGCTATGAGATTTTTGCCGATTTTAAAGCAGAAAATACCCAGCATCATGTATGGAACCAGCGGATTACAGAGGCCGTGTCCGAGACTTTCTTCCTGGGATGGATTGACGAGCATGTGCTATTAATTCAAGGCAAGGAAGACCACCTGGAGGTACTGAGGGAGGGATGGATGCGGAGGTCTCTTAATCCGCCTCGGGGATTCACCATTAAATACCTCGGTAAGGCCTCTACACCTAGTCTTGTGTACTTATGGTAATGATATCCCATACAATTGTTGAAGCTTAATACAGCACCTTGACGCTGAGAGCCATTTTCATGTGCACTGCCTGTTGTGTCACTTGGAAATGTCTTTAGTTTGAGCACCAGTGTTTATTTTAAGGGCCGTCATAACTGACAAGTAGCTTATGATGTGTTAAATCTCCTAGCAGAAAAATGTAAATATCACTTTATATTCGCCTAATACACTTTGTTATTGTCTTATTTTGTATATTTTATAATCGCGCATCTTCGGGGATACACAATTTGGCCCAGATGAAATAAGACAGAGTTGAATTATTCTGTTGTTTAGAGCATTTAGAATAAGTCTTCATACTCATGTTAGAGGACCGGCAGCTCAGACCGAAACAACAACTGGAGAACTTGTTTTAATGCTGGTGTTGGATCAAGGGTACATGTTTCTCACAAGTTTGTTTTTCATTAGTGACTTGATGCTGTAAAACTTAGACAGTACATAATGATTGACAGTTTTAATCAACAGCTGCAGTCAAAGAGAAACTGGGCTGTATCTCTTTGGGAATAGGGTTGGAATAGCAATACTGAAAGCAGACAGGGCATGTGCTTCCAACCCTGGGTGTCTGTTTCATCCTGAGAAGTCTTCTACAGTAAACTGGACTCAGGGGTAAGTAAATCAGGGGTCACCAACCTTTGTGAAACTGAGAGCTACTTCTTGGGTACTGATTAATGCGAAGGGCTACCAGTTTGATACTTTACACTTCTGAAATAACAAATTTGCTCAGTTTACTTTTAATTATATGTTATTATTAATAATTGAAGGTATTCATCTCTGTAAAGACACTGATTCTGTTAATGATTTCTCACAATAATTACAAACAATGCTTTAAGAAGGTAGGAAACAGATACATATACACACTTTCTTTCTATAAATCTCTAAAGTATTTACATTTTCAAATAATCTGCAACGTTTTCACTTGCCGTTAACAATGTTGAACAAATCATGCACTGCACCATGTCTGCACAGATTATCAATTATGAAACATACAAAAATCAACTTTCAGATTTTACTGAACTTGTCACAAAATCTGCAGATTTTCTAAAAAAAATCAAATGTTACATTCAATGAACACGTTTGTTTTTCAATAATTAAATTCAGCTTTGCCATGACACTGCCATGTTGCCACTGGGAACCCTGGCATTTCCTGCTGTTCACCAGTGTGTTGCAATCTGGGGTATAACTTGACACCGCAGCTCTCAGTCTTGCAGATGTGCATCAGAGAGGCGTGTTCTGTGCTTGTTCTTGATGAAGTTCATGTCAGAAAAGGCTGATTCACAAAGACAGGTTGAACCATACAGGCTGGCAACCTTCATAGATGCTGTGCATACACCACTGTACTTTTCTGTGTCAACAAGGCACCCAAAGTTTGGCTTTGAGGTGGAGGTCATTTTGCTGTGTTCTAATTTCGATTTCCACCTGTCCAGCATAAAGCTGAACATTGCACTTAGTTGCTCAGCAATGCATGCTGTGTCCACGTTCATGAATGGATTGGAAATGAATGATCAAGGTCTTGAGAGTACTTTTCTGCAACTTTGTCAAAAGTCTCAGATGCAGAAGCGTTGTCTTTCAGCACCATCTGCACAGAGGGAAAGTGCATTTCTCTGTACATGCACAGAGAAGATGTTCATCTGGGCTTTAAATGCATTTAAAGCACTTATCATGTCAGCAACAGTCTTACCTTTGCCTTGCAGCTTACAGTTGAAATGGTTCAATTTCCCAGTAATGTCCATCAAAAATGCAAGGTCAAGTATCCACTCACTGTCCTCCAGCAGCGTTGTGTTATCGCCTTGGATTGCATGAACTCCCTGATTTCACCCAAAAGTGACAAAAAACAAAGCAAAATCCATCCCGTGCTGAGCCATCAGATTTAGTAGCAGGTCACCACAGTCAGCTGACAGCTCCTTCAACAGCACCTTGAATGCTCTGTGCTGTTTAGCTCTGGAGCGGATGCTGTTTATGATCTTCACGACGGGAGTCATGACATGCCCGATCACCTTTGCATGTAACGCCTGTTGGTGATTGATGCAGTGGTAATGCATGAAGTTTGGGAACTCTGTGTCACCTTTACAGTGAGTGATGACTCCTGTATGTTACCATGAGACAGCCAGGCTTTTTCAACAGGCCCCTCTCATGGCCTGTAAATGGCCTGTATTTGTATAGCGCTTTACTAGTCCCTAAGGACCCCAAAGTGCTTTACACACCCAGTCACCCACCCATTCACACCCAGTCACCCACCCATTCACACACAGTCACCCACCCATTCACACACAGTCACCCACCCATTCACACACAGGTGATGGCAAGCTACATTGTAGCCACAGCCACCCTGAGGCGCACTGACAGTACTCATCTCGAGTAGGGATAGGTATCGTTTAGCTTTTATCCGATACCAGTACCAAACCGGTACTTTTGAAACGGTGCCGGTGCTTAAACGGTGCTTAAAGAATGGAGAACACAAAATTGGTCCAAAAACCTCTCATGTTCAGCTGTTTTTTTTGGTAAAAAGATAACAATGTTAGCCTTTTCTGCAGCTATAGGACATATATGGTATCACTCTTGACTGGAAGCAGTGCTTAAACAATGGAAAAAACACAAACTTTGTCCAAAAACCTCTCATGTTTAAGTGTCTGTGAAGGTTCTCAATCATCCAGGTCATCGTAGTCAAAGGAGCTTGCAAAGAAAAGCGTCTGGACTTCTTTAAGTTGCTTGAAGACGTTTCACCTCTCATCCGAGAAGCTTCTTCAGTTCTAAGGTCAAATGGTGGAGAGTCCCAGATATAAACCCAGTGGGAGTTTCCCCCCACAGAGGGACAAAAGGACCCCTGATGATCCTCTAATCACCTGAGCCAAGGTGTAAACTGGGTGTGGGTCCCAATCAGCCAGAGTTTCGGGTGTGTTCATTGTGAAACCTGGCCCCACCTTATCATGCGAATTCCTGAGGTCAGATGGCCCAGGATGTGAGTGGGCGTTAAGGCGTCTGGGGAGGGATCTCAAAACTGGATTATAGATGGCAGAGAGTTGGTGTCGTAAACCCCGCCTCTGTTCAAAGATGGTCGCTCACAGAGGACATAGATGGCTTCTTTTCACTCCTCTTTCAAACCATCTGTCCTCTCTGTCCTCTCTGATTGGAGCTGGCCATCGAGGTGTGCACCATGCTTGAGATCTGCCAAGCCGCCTATGACCTGGGACTCACGACTGTGCCGGCCGCGCCGCGTCCACCTGCCACGCGGCCGAGCTTGGCCAACGCTGCTGGATTCGCAGGCGGCCACCTGGATTCGCAACTCCCAGTCGCTTGGCCGGGCCCCAGGGGTGCTGACGGTCCGGGCTGATTCCCCCTCCCACTCGCGGTGGGGTGTAGGTTCAGCTGGGTGGTTCCCCGGCCTCAATCGGGCGATGGGGGTATGTGGTGGGGCGCGGTCTGCGGTGGTCGGCATCCTTAATCACGTCCGCCGAGTTAAAAACACGGGGACTCAGGGGTCAGTGTATGTTGTGATGTGATTTGAATAATAGGTGGTTCGGGCATCTGACAAGGATGCCTCCTGGGTGAGGTGTTCTGGGCATGTCCCACTGGGAGGAGACCCCGGGGTAGACCCAGGACACACTGGGAATTATTATATCTCTGCTGGCTTGGGAAAACCCTGGTGTTTCCCCGGACAAGCTGGAAGAGGTGGCTGGGGAGAGGGAGGTCTGGGCTTCTCTGCTTGGACTGCTGCCTCCACGACCCGGCCCCAGATAAGCGGAAAAAGATGGATTGATGGATATATATATATATATAGATATATATATATATATATATCTATATATACATATATATATATATATATATATACATATATATATATATATATATATATATAGATATATATATATATATATATGTATATATAGATATATATGTATATATAGATATAGATGTATATATAGATATATAGATATATATGTATATATAGATATATATATATATATATATATATATGTCATTTTGTGCATGTATATATACAAAGCCTTTCTTAAAAACTCAGTTGAAACACCTTTGGCAGCAATAATGGTCTCAAGTCTGTACAAGCTTGGCACACCTATTTTGGGGCAGTTTCTCCCATTATTCTTTGCAGAACCTCTCAAGCTCCATCACGTTAGAGGGGCAGTGTTAGTGCACTGACATTTTCAGATCTCTACAGAGAAGTTCAA
This sequence comes from Astatotilapia calliptera, assembly GCF_964374335.1. Taxonomy (NCBI): domain Eukaryota; kingdom Metazoa; phylum Chordata; class Actinopteri; order Cichliformes; family Cichlidae; genus Astatotilapia; species Astatotilapia calliptera. Next base: position 2,103,287 of record NC_137423.1, read on the forward strand.
TCAGGTTCAAGTCTGGGCTCTAGCTGGGACAGTCAAGGACATTTACAGAGTGGTCCCAAAGCCACTTCTTTCTTGTCCTCGCTTAGAGCGCTTAGAGTCATTCTGTTCTGTTAGTCTGAGATCCAGAGAGCTCTAGAGCAGATCAAGGATGTTTACATTGGTGCATTCATCTTTCCCCTGACCCTAAATAGTCACCTAGTTCCTGCTAAAAAAAAAAAAAAAGAAACATCCCCACAGCATGGTACTGCCACCTCCATGATCCAAAATGCTGCAGCAAGAATACTTGCAGGGACTAAAAATAAAGAGCACATTTCTCCCGTATTGGCTTCTCTTCATTGGTTCCCTGTTAAATCCAGAATTGAATTAATCCTTCTTCTAACATACAATGTCTAGAAAAATCAGGTGCCATCCTATCTTCAAGACATCATTAGAGCACTTCGCTCTCACACTACAGGCCTACTTGTTGTTCCTAGAGTATTTAAAAGTAGAATGGGAGGGAGAAATGAGTATTTTGTCCACATCATCCTCTTCATGCATGTTGTCTTACTCCAAGCTGTATAGGCTCGAAAGCCTACTACCAATTAAGCATATTAGGTGATGTGCATCTCTGTAATGAGAAGGGGTGTGGTCTAATGACATCAACACCCTATATCAGGTGTGCATAATTATTAGGCAACATCCTTTCCTTTGGCAAAATGGGTCAAAAGAAGGACTTGACAGGCTCAGAAAAGTCAAAAAATAGTGAGATATCTTGCAGAGGGATGCAGCAGTCTCAAAATTGCAAAGCTTCTGAAGCGTGATCATCGAACAATCAAGCGTTTCATTCAAAACAGTCAACAGGGTCGCAAGAAGCGTGTGGAAAAACCAAGGCGCAAAATAACTGCCCATGAACTGAGAAAAGTCAAGCGTGCAGCTGCCAAGATGCCACTTGCCACCAGTTTGGCCATATTTCAGAGCTGCAACATCACTGGAGTGCCCAAAAGCACAAGGTGTGCAATACTCAGAGACATGGCCAAGGTAAGAAAGGCTGAAAGACGACCACCACTGAACAAGACACACAAGCTGAAACGTCAAGACTGGGCCAAGAAATATCTCAAGACTGGTTTTTCTAAGGTTTTATGGACTGATGAAATGAGAGTGAGTCTTGATGGGCCAGATGGATGGGCCCGTGGCTGGATTGGTAAAGGGCAGAGAGCTCCAGTCCGACTCAGACGCCAGCAAGGTGGAGGTGGAGTACTGGTTTGGGCTGGTATCATCAAAGATGAGCTTGTGGGGCCTTTTCGGGTTGAGGATGGAGTCAAGCTCAACTCCCAGTCCTACTGCCAGTTTCTGGAAGACACCTTCTTCAAGCAGTGGTACAGGAAGAAGTCTGCATCCTTCAAGAAAAACATGATTTTCATGCAGGACAATGCTCCATCACACGCGTCCAAGTACTCCACAGCGTGGCTGCAAGAAAGGGTATAAAAGAAGAAAAACTAATGACATGGCCTCCTTGTTCACCTGATCTGAACCCCATTGAGAACCTGTGGTCCATCATCAAATGTGAGATTTACAAGGAGGGAAAACAGTACACCTCTCTGAACAGTGTCTGGGAGGCTGTGGTTGCTGCTGCACGCAATGTTGATGGTGAACAGATCAAAACACTGACAGAATCCATGGATGGCAGGCTTTTGAGTGTCCTTGCAAAGAAAGGTGGCTATATTGGTCGCTGATTTGTTTTTGTTTTGTTTTTGAATGTCAGAAATGTATATTTGTGAATGTGGAGATGTTATATTGGTTTCACTGGTGAAAATAAATAATTGAAATGGGTATATATTTGTTTTTTGTTAAGTTGCCTAATAATTATGCACAGTAATAGTCACCTGCACACACAGATATCCCCCTAAAATAGCTAAAACTAAAAACAAACTAAAAACTACTTCCAAAAACATTCAGCTTTGATATTAATGAGTTTTTCGGGTTCATTGAGAACATGGTTGTTGTTCAATAATAACATTATTCCTCAAAAATACAACTTGACTAATAATTCTGCACTCCCTGTAAAAATCAGTGGAGGCATTGCAGTCAGTGGTATTAGGGATCATGTCAAAATTAATAGAATAGTGATTGCAGAAAAGTGCACAGCAAAATCTCCAGTGTTAAATTAACACTGGAGAGTGTCTATATGGGTCCACACCTCTGAGTGTTAAATACAACACTGAGTGTTAAATTAACACTTTTGACAGTGTTATATGTTTAAAAGTAACCTAGTCAGTTTTGAAGATTAACAAAGGCTAACACTGAGCAGTGCTGATTTTCTAACACTAGAAAATAACTCAAAATGTTAGAAATATTCCAGTGTTAGAAAATCAGCACTGCTCAGTGTTAGCCTTTGTTAATCTTCAAAACTGACTAGGTTACTTTTAAACATATAACACTGTCAAAAGGGTGGCTGTAGCTCAGGTGGTAGAGCAGGTCATCTACTGATCGGAAGGTTGGTGGTTCGATTCCCGACTTCCCCTAGTCTGCATGCCAAATATCCTTGGGCAAGATACTAACCCGAAATTGCTCTCCGATGCATTCATCGGAGTATGAATGTGTGTGAATGTCAGTTGTGCTTGTGCGAATGGGTGTGAATGGGTGAATGCACAAGTTGTGTAAAGCGCTTTGAGTGCTCAGAAGAGTGGAAAAGCGCTATATAAGAACCAGTCCATTTACCATTTACCAAAAGTGTTAATTTAACACTCAGAGGTGTGGACCCATATAGACACTCTCCAGTGTTAATTTAACACTGGAGATTTTGCTGTGTGCCATGAGATTTTGGTCCATCATCACCATGTAGAGTGGACCAAAAAACAAACCCTGTCAGACAGAACCTGGACCTCAACATTACTGAAGCAGTGTGGGATAATCCTGGCAGAGAATGGAACAGAAGGCGACTATTGCTGTGAATTAGAGCTGTATCAATAAAACAGAATAGATTTTTGCCCTATATACTTAAACTGTATTTCTATATATTTACAGATGTTTCAGTAAAGTGAATCTATGCCCCATTCCCCTTGCAAAGTATAAAGAAATTAAGAGTAATTCAGGACTTTTGGACTTATGTTTGCCTCTGATGTTTTTCTCTGCTTCCTTCCCTCGTTTCAGCCTCACAATTTATGTAAAGGCTGCTGTTATACATGCTAGAGTTGTGCCTTTTTAACACTTGAACACTTGCTTTGTCATTCTGTTGGAAGCCTGACAGATACACAGAACACAGAGATATAGACACACACAATCGGATGTAATGGGAGCTCCTCTCATGCAGCTTCCATGCAACTTTAGATCCATCTCGTCTTTGCTTAGCTATCCTCACAACAGACACACACACCTGTGTTTCTGTGCATATAAAAGGTATTTTTACTTACTATCTCATCTGTGACACATATTTTAATTCTCACATCTGGCAACCTCTCTTTACAAACTTAAATTTGGAACCATCAGGTTACCCAAGGCCCTGGCCTAGTTTAGGGAGCCAGCCCCTGCAGTCCTAAGCCTTCACTGGCAAGGGCTATTTTTGGTTCTTTCTCTTCTATACACACACACTCTATACACACATACACAAAACCTTACTGTATTTTATCCTTCTCTGTTGGTTTGCAACATACCTACTTCAAGCTCTTTAGAACAGTCACATGGTAAAAGTTAAAATGTTGGCAGCTGGTTAATAGGCAGGTATTCATATAGCAGATTTCTACTCTGAGCACTCAGACTGGCTTGTGTGATGTTTCAGACGTTACATAATGGGATCATTGCATCTGCCACTGGCATCTTTAGAACTTGCTTCTCATCTAGGAAGAGCACTTTGTTTTCCTTTGCCAAGAGGAACTCCATAAACTCTCTATAGGCTCCTCTTGTTAGTCAATTTTATTTACATTTTTTTATTTTTATATATGCATAGTTTAAGCGGAGCCTCACAAAAGCACTTAAGACCCAAGGCAACACAAATAACCAAGGAGGCCCCGGGAAGAGCCCCCACGGCCAATGGGCAAGAGCCCCAAAGCGTAAGGTGACTCCACCAGAGGCTGGCAATCCCAGTACACATTGAGGACAGGGCCTCAGGTGCCCAAGAACTGACTGGCACCTGGAAGAGATGAATGTCCCCCAAAACAGCTGGACAAAGCCAGTTCTGTCTCAAACTACCAGTCAACCTCTGCCTACTCGCCAGTGGACTCTAGAGCCGTGGAGATGTGTTCTCTGCTTCATGTCTGTGAAGGTTCTCAGTCATCCAGGTCATCGTAGTTCTTTGCAAGCTCCTTTGACTGTTCTCTGCTTCCTTTTCCGGCATGACTGCGCACCAGTGCATAAAGCGAGGTCCATAAAGACATGATGATTGAGTTTGTGCAGGTCAGGACTGTCCAAACCAATCAAGTTCTTCCATACCAGAGTCCTGGATTGACGTTAACTCGATAGAACAGCTTTGGGATGAATTAGAGTGGAGACTGTGAGCAAGGCCTTCTGATCCCACGTCAGTGACTGACACAAATGCACTTCTGGAAGAATGGTCAAAAACTCAAACACAGTCCTAAACTTGGTTTAAAACCTTATCAGAAGAGTTGAAGCTGTTATAGCTGCAGAGGGTGAGCCAACATGGGCATAAAGGCAGATAAGTGAATACTTGGCAATATAGTGTATGTCATGACTCCAAAAGAGCAGTTGAAACACCTTCTACAAAACAGCTCTACAAAAATAACCAGCTGTTTTGTTCAGGGACAAGAGAACTTTTGTACACTAGAGATGTAAGTTTTAGCATTTTGGCTCATGAAATACAGTTATCTTTTAATACTTGTGTTGTGAAGGTGGTCCAATAGTTTTAATGTCACTGTATGTAGAGTTGTTATATGTCTGAGATTACTAGATAATAGTTTGCATTTATTTCAAACTGAGTAGTAGTTGTATTTAAATACTGATTTAAAATTACAACTAAATTTAAAATTAAAACTGTTTTAAATACAATAACAATGATACATATTTAAATTAAATGTGGTATGAATTCCACAAATGTGTGAAAAACGTAATTCAATTAAATTCAATTCAATTTTATTTATATAGCGCCAAATCACAACAAAAGTCGCCTCAAGGTGCTTCATAGATACAGAGAAAAACCCAACAATCATATGACCCCCTATGAGCAGCACTTTGGCGACAGTGGGAAGGAAAAACTCCCTTTTAACAGGAAGAAACCTCCAGCAGAACCAGGCTCAGGGAGGGGCGGGGCCATTATGATTATGATTATGATTATGATGTGTGTGTTTGTGTTTGTATTAATATAATTATTCTGGAACAAATACAGGTATTTAAACTGTTATGTATTAAAAAGGTGATAACCTATAAACTGAATGCCTTAAAACACGAGTGATAATATGACAGACTGCTTTCTTGGTTACGTCATTCTGTACGTGTGTGCAGAGAGACACTGGAAATAGGCATAATAGGTATAACTGGAGCGATAGTCAGAATAAGGAAGAACTGTCCTGTTGTACAGACGGCTGTTAGAACAGAAATCAGAGGAAAAGTGGCGTTGACCATTTTCAGAGATGGCTTTTGGAGCCATCCGCAGGCTTTTATGGTTGCAATCCATCAAACGGACTGACTGGACAGAGAAATTCTTGTCTTTGCAGTGCTTACTTTATATCAGGTAAGTTTTCAGGTTTCTGCGGTTTATTATAGGGAAAAGCAAACTCAGTCATGTAGTTCTGAACTTGTACTGACAGCAAATGCCCAGATAGTGTTGTCAGTGGCTGTTTTATCACAGTAAACACTATAAAATAAATTTAGCAACAGCCGCATGTTAGCAGACATGGCATGTAAATGTTTAGATGCTATGAGTCGGTTTTAACGCAAGCATTTGATGATGGCACAAAGTAATGGCACTGAATACGAACTTAGCTAAGCCTAACAGATCCTGGAGCTGCAATGTGATGACTGAGTATCTGCAGCAGGGGAGGCTGCAGAAAATCCAGTCTTTGTTCCATCATTGTTCATGTATACAACACAGAGCCAGTGTGGAAATAAAAAGTTAATCCCTAATAATATGTCCTTGTCCCTACTTATTTTGATTATAGGTTGAACAGAATAAGAAAGCAAGCTGAAGTCCTCGCTTGCTGCTGTCCTGGGATCCTGCACCATCCTGTCAACAACACCCTAACTCTTCAGACAGTGTAAAACTTACTAGTACAGCAGTAAGTTTTACACGTCTGAGCTCTGAAATCCCTCCTTTTGTGATTATGAGACATAACAACCTGCACACTGTTACCAGAGTTTTTTTTAGGGGTTAATTAGGGTCCAGTAATCTTGATTATTTGATTAGTAAACTGTTGCAAACATCTTGTATTATGAAATAAAACATTCATGATCACTTTAAGATTTTGATTTGGTGTTTTTCAGCAGAAGTTTCCTCTCATACAGGTTGTCATCTTTTTATTTCAGATAAAGATGGTTCATAAAGTCCACAAAGCTCCTAAAACTATGCTTTGGGGATCAGTAGTAAGAGCATTGTCTTTAGGTTTAATGAAGCAGACACTGTCATCGCCAGCATTTAAAGAAACTGGCTTGAAAAATGCCAAAATGTGTTCAAAGAAAATATAACCAGTGCTGCTGTATAATTGATTCTACAGATTTTTTTGGATAAAAGTTAATGAGGTTGATTTTTTTCTTTGACTAACTTTAATACTATGTTTGCTAGGATACACAATAAAAATGTCAAACATTCACAAATCAGTGTTTGCATTTGATAACCATTTTGTCAAATGACAACATTTTGACAGAAAAAGCAACATTCTTGTCTAACGCTTTCACGCGTAGTGGTCACTACAGTGGCTATTCAAAGGCTGTTTTCTTGTATATGTGTCAGTGTTGATGGTATACTTGCACAGAAACACACACACAGTGTATATTATTTATTCGTTTGTCAAATTCATAAGTCAAACGGTATGTTTATGGGCTCAAATTGTGGTCATAAATATTTTGTACTTGTAAATCAGTTTTGTATGTGTAAAAAGAATTTGTGTGTGTACTTAGCCAAAAAATACGTGTGAAACTCTGCACTCAAGTTTCAAGTACGAATTTTGACCGTCTTTTTCTTCCTTTCATCTGATTGGCCAATGTCATGTCAATCACAAATTTAACAATCCAATCGGAGAACAGATGGGTTTGGCTATTGGAGGGGTGCTTTATACTTCTATTAAAAGTAACTCAGTTACTTCAAGTTACTCGTTACTTTCAAAGTAACTAGTTACTAGGGAAAGTAACTTTGGTTTTACTCAGACTTCTCTTGTTAATGTGTTGCTTCTGTAACTGGATACTAGAGCTGGGCGATATGAGATTTTTTCATATCACGATATGTTTTTTTCATTTCAGGCGATAACGATATCTATCACGATATAAGCCAAATAACTATATTTGTAAGATTTAAATGTGCCGTTGCTCACAAGTAAAATGTGAAATAATCAGCAGCTTGTTTTTAAATATTTATTTCCCATAATAAGTTCAACAGGGTAGATGTACTTAAGGAACATGAGACTTTTTCAGATAAATAAAGGCAAATATTGCAAACTACACAAAAGGCAGCCGCTAAAGCGTTTAAGTTTCAAAATAGAACAAACGAAACAGACTAAATTGTCAATTCCACTTAGAAACAAAATATTAATTCTAAAAATAAATCTTAGTTTGTTTTACAGAAGAACAGACAAAACTGACTAACTTTTGTCAATATCAAATAAACTGAGAACTAAAAGGAAATTCTCAATCTCTCCTTGTTGTATAGCTGAGCTTTTCAAACAGTTTTAACAGTTACTTTAGTCTGACAAAAGCCGAATGACGAATTAGCGCTTCCAGTCAGAGACTGAGGCTACGTCCACACGTACACGGGTATTTTTGAAAACGGAGATTTTCCGTTTTCGTTTTAAAAAAATAATCCCGTCCACACATAAAGGCAGAAATGAAGGAAAACGCTGCTATGAACATGCCAAAGCAGCAGGTGGCGCTAGATTCCTAACCGTGCAGAAATGTTGGCCAATCAGAAGTCTAGAAGCCTCGGTGGGAAAAAGTAAACAAAGCTGGGGCATAGAAGCAGAACCGAGTCGTATGTGTGGAGGGACAGTAACTGTGTGTATATGTAAGCATTTAAACACTGCAGAGAGTAGAATTAACAGTATTGTAGAAATTCATTTCACCGAAACAATAACGTGGCGCAGTGTGACGCATGCACCAGTTTATTGTATTTGCAGACTTGCTTTCGGCACAATTTACAGTGCACGCTACTCTGTTTTTTGTCAGACTTGAAATAACCGAAATACCTTCACACTACGGGACTTCTATGGCTCTTCCGTTTGACAATCTCTCCGGCATTGGAACCATCATCTGTTTTCTCTTCGGTCACGCTCGGTTGATTTTTCTAGTCGGCACACTCATTTCCTCCATTACCCGCTGGCTGCTTCCCAAACAAACACACGTGCGGCTTGGCACTTGTGCTGTACGTAACAAGTCACGCGACGTGACGCTGCGGCTGTGATTGGTTCGGCTCTGCGCTACTTAATTTGGATTGGCTGACCTTTTTTTTTTTTTTTTTTTTTTTTTTAAGAGGACAAGAGCGGCGAGGTCTATCGCGATAGCTTAATTTCTCTATCGAGTAAAAGTTATATCGCGATACATATCGTTATCGTTCTATCGCCCAGCTCTACTGGATACCCAGCCAGACTACCAGTCTTCTAGCTTGCTTACTTGCCACAGTGCACTGTGCCACCTACCAATAGAAAGGAAAAGATAATGTGCACATTTCCACGAGAGAAATCCCACGCCTGGACCGTCATTGACTGCTGCCATGATTCTAGCCTACGTCACAGCGTCATGTGCACCTTTTACATCCAACACAAAAACTGCAGTCGTGGTGCTTTGATTGCACTCAGAACTCGGAAATTCTGCCTTCTGAATAGGAAGATGCAGGTAACATCAGGCTGCAGATGAGCTGCATACAGAGCTGGACTGGGACAAAAAATCGGCCCGGGCATTTTGACTAGAGACCGGCCGCCATTATAGGAAAAATCATAAAGCCTTTGAATGCAAATAAACGCTGTTGTGACAGTGATGTTCACTGTTCTGATGGTATATATGCATCAATCTATCAATCGTTTGTTGTAAGATTCAGATAATTATTTTTTAAAAGCGAGACATTTTGAATGAGAATAAGAAAGAAAAGTATTTCTTTGTGACCCCCTCTCCCTGTTAATGCCCTACCTGCCCCCCTGGCAACACTTTGCTAGACCCGCCCCTGCACAGTTACCAGCTGTCAGCTGCTTAGAAAAGGATCCTGGTGTTATTCGTCTCTCAGAAACAGTTCATAACTTCAACTCATCCATGTCACCTGAAAGGTAAACCTGTTTCTCCATCACCTGTTCAGCTCTGATGATTCAGTAAGGACATCTCCTGGTTTCATCCTCATGTTTCCCTCTCACCACATATCCAAACCATATCATGACCAGCAGCTTTACAGCTGTGGCTCCAGCAAACATCAGCTGATACTAGAAATTAATATTAAATAAATTCTAACAACAGCTGATCAAGCTTAAACGTGCTGCTGTTGTTTAACGCGACCGCCACTGTTTTTTTTTCTTTCTGGCTCAAAGTGGGCGATAAATAAACAAGAGAGAAAAGCCGATCAGCTGATCATTGATCAGTTTCAAACTGTGTTCCTTCTCACCTCAATACAAAACGCGTAATATTTTCTCTGAATACGAGACGATTCCGTTTTTACAGGACGGTTGGCAATTCTACTAAATGGTAAATGGTAAATGGTAAATGGCCTGCATTTGTATAGCGCTTTTCTAGTCCATAGGACCCCAAAGCGCTTTACACTACATTCAGTCATTCACCCATTCACACACACATTCACTAACTAACTAACCTTATGAATAAAATAAAGTTCAACATCAGTAACATCATAGCACCCACCCAGCTGTATAGAAACTCTGTCATGCTAGCTAGTACCCAGCATAACGAAAATAAACTCCACCTAAACTTGATTAGGCCTACGTCTTGTACAGCTCTGTTTTATGTCCATGCCTCTGGCTCAGCAGCTGCAGCACACAAAACTCAGCTGACACATGTCAGTATTCGATGTCCCTTGTGTTGTCCTCGGGCCAAAAATGGTCCCTAGGTGAATGCGGAACAAGTTTATGGGAATCCCGAGGACAGTGACTGCATAGGACAAAGTTTGTAGGCATCTAAAGATTTGCAAGCCGCAAATTTTTCCTTTTTCTTTTCCGTTTCTTTTTAACAAGGCACACAAATATGTCGGGCCCCTGTAACCTAGGCCAGTTGGACCTTTGATCCACTGAACCGACAGTGAGTACAGGTCAGGAAACATCTTCCCATTACTAAAACTTAGTTTATCAGAGGGCACCGGTAAGTATCTGGACGAAACAAACCTAGTTTTAAACCTAGCCGGTGTCATCAGCGTTAAGTGATGACACTGGTAGCAACAGCTCTAACTTTCTGTCACCAATTAGGCTCCACCCACAAAATATGTAATCAACATTTACACACATGGGAATGATCAATGGAATGCGATTGGTTGGTGATTTCATTGCGCCAGCTGGATGGATGCACAGAAGTGTTGTATGCTTGCTTTTATGTTAGCAACTGCATTGATTTTCTTGGCATTATATGTTGGTGGTGGAGTAAGTTTCAGGCGGTGCACACATGGCTCCACAACACTCTGCATATCATTTCTACTCGCATCACTTCTGCTGAATCCAAAGTATTTCCAAACAATGGCTGATTTTCCAAGCTTTTCTGCTGTGCTAGATATTTCAGTTTTCTCGTATGTCTTAATGCGGTGTTACTGGTCCAGACAAGTCCAGCAAACTTCACATTGCAACATGCAGGAACTGGGATTGACATGCATCCCCCGTGCAGGCAGTGATGGAGCGCCTAATATTCATCTGCGTTGTATTCTGTTGAGGAGCATGCATTTTCAGTGTTTCTTAATATGTTCATTTAATTGTGGGAAGCCAAAATCATGGTAGAGAATTGGTATCATCATATTAGTCTCATACTTGTAGTGTAGGCTACTTTGAATTTACCAGATGTGACGATCATTCTTAGAGAATGTTTAACATATTTACTTTGAAATCTTCGGTGTATGTGCAAGCAGTTATTCTGTAGTTTATTCAGAGTTGACTCTGAGTGAATAATTGTAATTGTATGTGTGCGTGTGTGTCAGTGCTGCAGCACTGCAGCTGGGTTCTGGTGTGACCCAGTTAGGACACTAAGGATTGATGTAGGACACACACACACACACACACACACACACACACACACACACACACACACACACACACACACACATAGAGCAGAGCAGACTTCTATGTCTGCACTTCTATAGCAACAAATGTCTACTGCAAAGTATTAGCAACAAAGAGCAACTTGGGATACGTTGTCATGGCAACCTTCTCAGTAGCCCGCCCACAACTGGAATGTCAGCATGCATGCAGTGACGGAAGGGCTAAATAACACTGGTGCAGAGTGAGGCAGTGTGTGATTGGTCACACCCCCTTGTCTTTGTGTGGTGCAGAGGATTGTGGGTAGCCTTTGACTGAACACTGTGTGTGAAGAGTGGGGGCGGGGCTGTGCCTGTGTGAGTAGAATAGAGGAGCATGATGCCTGTGTAATAAGAGAGGAGAGGGGGAGGAGCAGTGTGTGTGTGTTTGGAGGTAAAAGCAGGATGAACTGCTGTGTGAGGCAGCAAGGGGAGAGATTTGCGTTAACGTTAGAAGCCATAGGCCGCAGCTTTCCAACTGGATTTAAATTTTCAGAAGGAAGTGGATAATATCAGCTAAGGTATGAATCTCCCTTTACTTTATCTGTTTGGTTTTTTCTCCCCCTATTTTTATCACTGGCCTCTTCACAACTTGCTACCTTATCATTATAGCATGGTTTAATGTTATAGAATAATTAGATGGGACAAGATTACAGGGATAAGGAATAAGGCATACATGCTGCAAGAAGGATAATGGAGGTTTATAAAGAGCATTAGAAGTGGAGGGGGTGTGGTTTAGTACTGTGGACAAAGGAGGCTGGCTGATTGTACGTGTCTCTGACTGTGGTGGCAGTAAACAATCAGTGTTCAGTAATTTGCTCTGTACTACTGTCTCTTTTCTTACCAGCTACACTGCTTCATGCAGCTGCTCGTTGATCTCTTTTTTAGCATCCTGGTTTTTCTCTGAAGATGTCTCCTGTATATGATTTGTCCTCTGATTTTACTGATTAGCTCTGTCTCCCTACCTGTCTGCTATTAGAAAGTTGTAGTAGCAAGAAGAGAGAAGCGCTGTAAGCTAACAGCAGCTACTTCAAAATGGCTAATCTTTACCAGTGATTTTTATTGCCCAGACTGGACCAAAAACTACAGATGCACAGTTAGGGAAGGCTGATGCTTTTACTCAAAATTAATGATGTATTTTTTTTAATAGATTGTGATCTGGCTAAAACTAGTTATTGGCTATGCTAGTCATTTTCATTCTTCTGGAAAATACAATAGTAGTCATGGGAGAAAACAGTATTAGTGATAGGAGTGCTGATAGGAGTTGTGTAAATTGTTAAACTACCACAAGCACATAAACACTACTACCTGAAGAAGTACTCATAAAAAGAACTAGTAGAATTACTAGAACTGCATAGTAGTGATCTAATTGGATTGTTATTTTTATTTTATTTGTTAAAGCGACACTCCACAGCAGAGGTGGGACCAAGTCATTGTTTTGCAAGTCTCAAGTAAGTCTCAAGTCTTTATCCTCAAGTCTCAAGTCAAGTCTCAAGTAATGTCAGGCAAGTCAGAGTCGAGTCTCAAGTCACTGGTGTAAAAGTCCGAGTCAAGTCACAAGTCTGAAATTTTGAATTTCAAGTCCTTTCGAGTCATTAAAAAAAACGAAAAAATAATGTTGCAGTTATGCTAAATGTAAATATTAGACCATGTAATTTTAAAATCTGTGTTTTTCTCAACACATGACAAAATAGTGAACTTAGAAAATATACACAAATTGTGAAATTGCACCTCTTTAAAATGCAGCTCAATTAAACCTAGCTCCAAGAATAATTTTCACCGACAGTTCTGAGATAAGCTGCATGTTATTCTTGGATGCGGTTGTAGGACCAGCTTTAAAATCGCATGACAAAAATATCATACACATTAAAAAAAACTGTATCACCAACGTAGCCTGGACAACATTTGCTAGTTAGATGAAGTCAGCTATCTCATTGTAGCATATTTATATGCATATTTATAATCATACGGTTCTTGGAGTGAGTGCATACACTCATGAAGTTTAGTAACTTCCGGTCACTGCAACAAGCCCAGGTACAGTTTACCGACGGATGGGTGCAGGACCTTGAAATGCACCGTGTAGAACGAAAGACCATCGTACGTATCATAAGTTTACCAGTCTCACAAATCGTCCTCATAAATACACATTCGTTAACCGTTTATTAATAGGACCTTTGCGCTCAACGGTAATTAATTAGTAGTGGAAATAATTTCTGGTAGCATCACAGAAATGTAGCAGTGACAATAATATATGCTGTAATCGTACTGGACAATTAGTGATACAAAAAACCTGTTTTATCCTGTGAATAAAAGTATATGTTTTTGTCAATGTACCATAATAACAGAAGCGAAACACAATATTGTGTCAGGACAATTCACTATTTATGCACAATAAATAAAGGAGCATAGCGCGACAATTTCTGTTCAGCGCCAGACTTGCTTGTAACCTATATCACCAATTATGTTAAGAAAAATGACGCATTAACTACTAAAAAACACTGACCTTCGTGTAAATGCTTGGAGCAGACTAACCTGTGAGCTGGAGGGTTCTGGGACGTTATATTTGGTCTTTGAATGGCTGCAATCCAGTCGCGTCTTTGTTACTTCGGAAACATGGCTGAACAATTTCTCTTCAACGACGTAATCCGATAACAACCGATCTCTTTACCCGTCGGCTTCCCGTGGCTGTCATGCGACCGGCTATTGCAGTTAATAATACAACAGCTTCTTGACATTTTTGTGTTTCTTTTTATCGCTGTATAACTGATTTTAATTGAAAGCCTGCGTGCGCTAGTACCGCTTGCCACGAGTTCCCAGAATCCTTTGCGGTTCTACCCGTGAATGACGTCACATTTTCAATCTCTATATAATATGCATGTTAAATTTTATATTTGGGGTAAAATATCAAGTCTTTTCAAGTAAACCGGTTCAAGTCCAATTCAAGTCCCAAGTCATTGGTGTAAAAGTCCAAGTCAAGTCACAAGTCTTAGAACATTTTTTCAAGTCAAGTCTAAAGTCATAAAATTAATGACTCGAGTCTGACTCGAGTCCAAGTCATGTGACTCGAGTCCACACCTCTGCTCCACAGTGCTATCTTGTGTTTTAACCAGCCAGCAGTAGAGAAACACATTTACCATCATGTTAGCTGCTCCAGAGACAAAAGACACATTTTTAAGGTAGAATATTTGCCAAAAGCAGAAGATTGAAAATAAATGATTGAGGTGCACCTTCTTAAAACATGTGGACTCTGTTCAGGAGGTAGATCAAGGCTTCTTCTAATTGAAAGGTTGGTGGTTAGGGCTGGGAAGAAGTGGTTCTTGTAGAGATATGGACAGTACTTAAATTTTTTTGCACATAAGGACAACAGTGTAAAGGAAAAGTGGGAACGGTATCCAGGACAGAAACAGACAACTTCAGCTGTTTGCAAGCGTCTGTGCACACAGCATGCTGACACAAAGCTAGCCAAGAAACCAGAGTGATGTTAAAGCAGGGTGAGCACTGACCCCAGCCCAGCAGCTAGACCCTAAACAGGTAACAAATGGATGCAGTCTCCCTTTCTACCTGTTCATGTTTCTAAAGCAGACCAATGTGGCAGTTAAGTCTCTTTGTGCTGTTTTTTCTCTTTGCTTTGTGTTCATATCTACAAGAAAGAGTGTATGTGCGTCAGGTCAGTAAAGTTCCTGTTTCAACAAGATTTAATTATTAAAAACATCTCCAATCTTGACATTTCCTCATTACTGAATATTCCAGAGTCAAGAGTTAGTAGTATTATAACAAAGTGAAAGCAGTTGGAACTGACACCAACTCAGGTCACCAAGTGGTATGCCACGTAAAATCCCAGAGAGGAGTCGGTGGATGTTGTGGGGCATAGTGTGCAGAGGTCGCCAACTTTCTGCAGAGTCAAATTGCTACACACCTTCAAACAGTGCGTAGGACTCCATGGAATAGGTTTCTATGGCCAAGCAGCTCCATCGCCATGCACAGTGCAAAGCATTGGATGCAGTGGTGTAAAGCATGTCACCACAGGACAAGTGTGGAGTTACCAGTACTTGTCTGACTGCATTGTGTCAAATGTTACGTTTGGTGGAGGGCAGTTATGATGTGGAGTTGTTTTTAAAGCTTGAGCTCAGTCTCTATAGTTCTTAGTTAGTGAAAGAACTCTTAATGCTTTGGCATACCAAGACATTTTGGATAATTTCATGCTCCCAACTTTGTGGAAACAGTTTGGGGAAATCCCTTTCCTGTTCCAACATGAAATGTCTATATGGCAAGGGCCATATAGACATGGATATGAGTTTGGTGTGGAAAAAAATGGACTTCTCTGCACTGAGTCCTGACCTGGACCTGATCGATAAACCCTGTGAATTAAGCATTTTGTTGTCACTCAAATTGTAGATTTGAAGATCACTACAGTACCTCTGTAGTGATTTAATAACCTAAAAGTTATTTTCATTTGTTTATTTGCACTACCTGAGTGAATAATTATCCTAGTGTATTATTTTTGAACTATGTAAGACAACTTGAATAGCTAACTGCTAAATGTTAACTGCTCAGGAGGCAGAGCCAGGTAATCGATTCCTAGCTGCTCCCGTCTACATGTCAAAATATCCTTGGACAAGGATACCCTGTATGTTATTCTAATGTTGATTATGGTATCTTTTTAAAAAAAATCCCTTTTAATTTTTTGTGAGAATTCTGCTGTGGACAAAGACTACTAGTGCTCAAACTCTCAGCAGGAACACACATCCAGACGTTCCTTGAGTAGTTAGATCTAAGTACTAGGGGTGCAATGATACGCAAAATTCACGGTTCTGTTCGGTTTGGTTTGATACTTTGGTGTCATGGTTCGATATTTTTTTGATACAAAAAAAATGTATTAAAATGTATTAAAAAATTAATTTGTCATTTATTAAAATTATAAATATATATTTTGGTAAATGGCCTGTATTTGTATATGGCTTTACTAGTCCCTAAGGACCCCAAAGCACTTTACACATCCAGTCATCCACCCATTCACACACTGGTGATGGCAGCTACATTGTAGCCACAGCCACCCTGGGGCGCACTGACAGAGGCGAGGCTGCCGGACACTGGCGCCCCCGGGACCTCTGACCACCACCAGTAGGCAACAGGTGAAGTGTCTTGCCCAAGGACACAACGACCGAGACTGTCCAAACCGGGGCTCGAACCGGCAACCTTCCATTTACCATATATATTTTAACTCAAAAGTACAGTCTTTAAATTTAATGTTGGTGAAACAACAAATTAATAAAAAAAATAAATCTATCTGATGGAGAAATCCCTCATCTTTGGAAAAGATTTTAAAATAAAAGCTCTACTATACGCTTCTTCTGGGCTATATTCTCAGCAGCATATTAAACATATCAGGTCCCCATAAGGAGAATCATGTGCTAACGGCTGTCTAAATCACTCGGGTAAAGTTTGTAGCATGCGTGCTTGTTGTTTTTGTCTGCTTCCACTTGTCTTTGCACTAGGATGATGTCGGAGTAAATGTGCAGTCATATTCGTTGTGTTCCCACTAGTGCTGTCAGCGTTAATCTGAAATGACGTTAACGCCACAACACGGCAAATCTCCGTTAAAGAGCTACCGCGGATCGCCCCGTGCGTGGGGCTGGACGGCGTCAACACGTTAACGAGCTAACTGCGCTAACGCACTAGCTCCCACCCATGTAATTGAGCATTGCGTGGCACATCTGACATACTGTTTTACTTTAGTCCATGACTCGCTTACCTTCAGGGTCATACGTCACATGAAGACCAAAATAGTTCCAAAGGCCAGCTCTGAATGAGGGTGGGGGAGGTTCAGTTTGCCATGTTGCAACGAGCTTAGCTTCTGTCTGGCTAGCTTGCCCTGCGCTCAGTGAATCTGCGTTCGACTACTCCGCCTAGGCTGCACTGTCGAGCGCAGATCCACTGAGCGCTCAACACAGACAGCATCGTCAGAAGGAAAGTTGATAAAATAAATTAAAAATTTTTTGTATTGTTCGATACATATGCGTACCGAACCGAAAGCACTGTATCGAACGGTTCAATATTGATACGAGTATCGTTGCACCCCTAGTATCTACAGTTTATGTATTCTGTTCTGTTAAACGTCCTAATTATCTGACAAATCCATGGAAAGACCATTAATCAGATTAGACTCTGGTCCTACTTACCTTTCAGTATTCTGCAAATGTCATAGTTACATTGTAATGTTTTAAAAACTGAGCTTTAAAACATACCTACAAACATACCGCCTATGAACAGTGGTAATAAAAGAAAAAGAGGCCGACAGTGATCACTGACTTTTTTTAGTGGCTTGTTTAGTTTAAATGGAAGAAGATACAAAGCATTAAAACATGTTAAAAACACAACAGCCTTAATAAACAGAGTAGTTTGGACTTGGAAGCAGGATTCATAGTCATCACTTAACAATCGGATATTTTGGAACCCCTCAGCCTTTCTCCTTGTTTCCCTTCTTTAAGAATGGCTTCTTGGTAGCTGCTGATCCGCTGAAACCATTTCTGACAAAGTTTTGGTCAACAGCAAATGGATCAACTGAAGGGGCAGATAAATCTCTCTGTTTCTGTTTCAGGTTTTTGCTGGGTTTTTCTTATTTCTTAATGACATGACTTTGAGGTACTCTTCTGCTGTAGGTAGATTTTATGCTTGCTGCTTAATCTTTTTTGTTTTGGCCTCCGGTTGTCCAGCTTCCTCAAATGTTTAAAAGAGACACCTCACACATTTTAAGGACACCTCAAGTTTTTGGCTAATAGCTCCTTGGGATTCACCTGATGGTGTAAAAATACTTCTCAAAATGTGTTATCTTTGGTGATACTTCACAGATTCAACTAAAACATTGGAATAAATGATCTGTTTTGGTGACAGGATGGTAATGTAGTGCCTAAAGACACATTTTCACAGGACTTCAGAAAGCCTGAAGAGCTGGCAGACACATGACTTTTTATTTGATATATTTCTAAGATGTGTTTTGTTTTGTATTGTGCAGTTTAGGAAACTTGTCACTTAACCGTTTTCTGTCTTTTCACAGGTGATGTGTCACCGATCAGTATGTCCCCCATCAGCCAATCACAGTTCATCCCTTTGGGAGAGGTTTTGTTATTGGCTATCTCTGCTATGAACTCTGCCCATAAGCCTGTCACTCAGGAGGCCTTAACTGAACACCTGCAGACATGTTTTCCAGGTAACACCAGCCTCAGTCAGCACTGTGTGTAAACTCTTGTCTACTCAATCACAGTTACAGGTTCAAGTTACTGTCTTTCTTATCACCTTCTCTGTTATCAGTTAACCTTTTAAAAATGTAAATGTGTCAGTGATATATCTCCCCTTGCCCCTGTGGGGCGGTCCTTATCCTTCAAGCTCAGGTCCTCTACCAGAGACCTGGGAGCTTGAGGCTCCTCCAGCAGATCCCAAGAACAAAATCCGAGATCTCTTTCCAGAAGAGCGCAGTCCTGGGAACAGCTAAGATACCGGACCCTGGAGCTCTCAGGCCTCTGGTAGAGGACCCGAGCTGGAAAGAAAAAGACTGCCCAAGTTTTATATCACTTTGACCTCCGACATGACAATGACCCAAAACACACTTTGCTCATGGTGAAGAACTACCTTCAGAAAACCAAAGTAAACGTTATCTGCTGGTCTACACAAAGCTCTGAGTTGAAACCCAACGAAAATCTGTTGGTTGAACTGAAGATCAAGAGATTCACCAAACAGAAGTGACCTGGGATTGCTCAGGAGATGTGTGTGTGAGACTTGTTGAACACTACTACAAATGACTGATACTGTTAGTATCAGGGGGGCTAATAATTTTGACCCAGGTAGTTTTTGTGAAATAATTTTGCTCCTGTGGGCAAAATAAAATAATGTAAAGATCCAAAATAAAAAGATAATATATGCATTTTCCATTTGCATTTTTTTCCTGAATGGAACGTGTAAGAAAATCTAACCAGTTAAGGTGTAAAACAGTAACCTGAAACCCAGTTATACTCACTTCCACTTTTTTCCAGTGTTTTTCTGTCACCACTTTGTGCACACATACAGAATGACTTGACTGTATCATACGCTCCAAATTTGTCTATTGTCTCAGTGAGGTGGACAGTGAGATTCGATGTGGTAGTAAAGTATGACACAGCTGTGTCTCTACACTCCTGGTATAGCTCAGAAAGTGTTGTTTATGAGCAGGGTTGTGGCAACAAGAGTCACTTACTTTAATCAGCTTCTTAAGCAGTCGAAAATGTCGGATTTATCTACATTATGTCTTTAAAAATGAGGCATAAAGTGTTTATTTGTCTTGTAACTGTCTCCTCAGTTTTTTTCATAAGGCATGTTATGGAATTTTAGTTATTTGGAGCGTTACTTATGTATTTCTTTATGTTACCTTTGGCTTTTAATATGGTAAGCATTTGTAATTCAGAAAAGTTACCATGCAAGAGATTTATTGACTTATTAACTTGAGAATTTGTGGGAAATTTGCACACATTCCCATGTCTGGTTTAATGATCGCATCAGCCAGCATAGTCCCTGTGACTCTGTACATAATGTTAAGTCAAATTGTTGAATGTTGTCATTGTGTTTCTTAAATTTGTAAAGTCTTAGTTCAAACTATACGATCAAAGATGTTCCTTTGTCTCTGACCACCTCTCCAGCCACTCTGTGCTGGGGAGGTTTTATTGTAGACAGTGTTGGGAAGGTTACTTTTAAAATGTATTCCATTACAGAATACAGATTACATGCCCTAAAATGTATTCTGTAACGTATTCCGTTACGTTACTCAATGAGAGTAACGTATTCTGAATACTTTGGATTACTTAATATATTATCATGCTGTTTACAACTACATGAATGTACTATTGCTGTGTGATTTATTACTATTACTGAAGGTCCGCGACTCTGAACTGTAGTAAAGGGACCTCTGGCTAATACGGCGGGGTCCCTGTCGGCTCGTAGCCCAAAAATAGCTTTACTTTGTTGTGTGGGTCAACTTTTCTTGCGAGAGACAGAGAGAGGCGTTGAAAGGCTGCTCCAACGGAACTTATTGTTTTCGGAGGAAAACAGGAACACGGTGTACAGTCGAGTCTTAATAGCTTACTTACAGCTGGGCTCGTCAGGCTGTCTTCTTGGCTGCAGTGGTTATTATTATATTTACATGCTTCCAGCTCCCGTTTCTCCTCGATGACAACTCGTACCTTTCCACTCCCCTTTTTCTCCCTCCTCGCTCACAGTCACATAACGTGTATGGCAGTCCATTCTCCCTGCAGCACGGACTACACTGCCCATGATGCTACATTCTTTAGAGCTATGCTTGTAGCATTCTGCCTGTTAGCTTAGCACAACAACAAAAAGGCGCTCTCTCACCCAGGAAACACGCAGAGCGAGAGCGTCACCCTGTAACCATGGCAACTGCAAGCTGCCGCCTGGAACAACAGAACGTAGCTGTCAAACAAAACCCAAACAGTCCTGACCCGCGACAATATGAAACAGGGAAGTACCGCAGTGTAATCCATTTATTTCAACAAAGTAACTGTATTCTGAATACCACCTTTTTAAACGGTAACTGTAACGGAATACAGTTACTCATATTTTGTATTTTAAATACGTAACAGCGGTACATGTATTCCGTTACTCCCCAACACTGATTGTAGATACATCCTATCTGAAAGATCTGTTTCTTGTGTCGTAAGCTTCCTGCTTTTATGACCCTTTTGGTGAGCAGGAGGACACACACACATAGTGCCTTGTCTTAGAACCATTGGGGGGGGGTTTGCGGTGGGAGGTGCTTGTGCTGTGATGTGTATTGTAACTGTTATGTCAATAAATAGCTGCGAGGAAGCTGCTAGAGAAGCAGAAGCTAGAAGCTAGAAGCTGCTCATCACCTGTCTCTAGCTTTGGGCTAGAGACAGGTGATGAGCATTAAGCTCCACCGCCTGGTTCTGACCAAGGCTTCCCTCGTTAGCGAGTTAAAGAGCGGTTGAAGATGTTCTGTTTTGTCTTGTGTTCTTCATGAGGAATAAGTCTCTAAACTAGCGGGGCCTGTGGTAACACAGACCCAACACATGAGGTCTACACATCCTCATCCTTCTGCTGTGTTGCACATGCAACAATTACAGTGAGAAAATTGCTGTTGCTTTATTATTTATTCGTTATTTCTAGTCTCTTTAACATTATTATTATAGGCAATTTGTTTGAAACATTTTAGATCAAATTAGATAATATAGTCAATATATATTCCTATAGTGACATGTTTTTATTAGAGCCCCAGCAATTTATCAGCTGGCCAGTATAATTGGTTGATATTAGACATTTGGGGAAATCTCAGCATCAGCATTTATAAGACTGGATAAATGAAAATGTAAAAACTACAGAAGAAAAGGAAAAAAACATCTCAACCATGTTACGAGTGTGTACTGCGAATCTTGTCTGCTAGAAAGTACTTTTCCTGTTGACAACACACATTTGGAATACCAGAAATACAGCACCAGCAGAGCTGGGCAGAGCATAAACAAGTCAATAAATCCATCAGGCTTTATTCCAGAAAGTTGATGCTGTTCATCTGGACGTAGCTTTTTCACTCACCAGAGAGACTAAAGAAATGTCACTTGGATGAGTGACGAAACATTTCTCCCATTGAAAACGTCCAGATGCACAGAATCAACTTTTTGGGCTTTCCTTATCCGGATGATTGAGCATGCATGAAGACATCAGACTTTGTTATTCCCACATTTTCACAGTCCTAATAACCAGTTTGAATTGGCAACATTTAATGTGTTGTGACTGCACACTAAATCTGCACACTGTTTCTCCACACCTGACATGAGGGAGCTGCAAACAGGCAAAATGCTGCTGAAAAATTCAGATACATCTTGAAATGCTTTAAAGAAAGGACCTGGTATGTTTTGAAATTTCCTGGTAGAGTGTTGAAGTGCATGTCTTATTTTTTGCAGTTTTAAACAAGACGTGAGGTCATATGACCACTGTTTTCTGAGTGGGAGGGGCAGCTTCCATTAGAACTGCCCTCCTGGCAAACAAGGAACAGAACAATAGCGCCTGTCTTAAAGGCCAGCAGAGACACTTCATCCACTCCAAAGAGAGCCATTAGGAGATTAGGTGGTAGGCTCACATTGAGAATCTTAAACAGGGAGTGAAAAACCTCTGTCCAGAACTGACCGAGACTGGGACAAGACCAGTACATATCAGTAAGGCTTCAGCAATGTTGCATCCATCACAGTATGGAATGATTTCAGGATAGATACAAGATAATCTGGATTGTGAAAATTGGGCGGGTAAGGAAAAAGTTTAACAGCAGAATAAACCCTTTATAGCACAGCCCAATAGAGGTAATGTGGCCGATCAATGTCTCATAAATTCTGTTGCTTTATTGGTTTTAGGGCACCCACTAAAATGGGTCATCCAAGTGGCAGTGGTACCAGGGTCACATTTTGTGACCACGTGAGCTTTCTGGTTCAAATAGTTTTTTCTTGTGATATAATTATTATCATTGTTATTATTACTCATTTCAACTGTTGTAACAAAAGTATTTCCAGATATGGGATAACTTTTCTCATCATCTCAAGCCAGTTTTCATCATTGATGTTAATCAAATGTATCAACAAGATGTCTCCTTGGCTATTCTTGATTGGTTTAAAGCAGTGGTTTCCAGCATTTTGGACCAGGCCACACAGATGGACACAGGATCCTTGCAGATGGGACACAGATTGTTAATGTGTCGTGACATTTTTTTTGCTTTGGTCGGCAGTTCTAGAAAAAATTTGAAAACCAGACTGATAACTATTAAAAATATGTGTTTAAACACTATAGAGGCTGGAAAATAGGGCTGGGCGATATGGCCTAAAATCCATATAGCGGTATAATTTGAAGCACATGCAGTAACGATATATATCACAATATATTCTTTTCTTCTGTATAACGTATTTTCCCCACTATAAGGCACACTTACAATCCTTTAATTTTCTTAAACCGATTTTATGTGCTACACGGCGCTCAAAAATCTGTCAAAAAATGTTTTAGTGCGACTTTGGTTGCTACGAAGTCGCACCGCTTGATGGATTGTCGGAGCGTCACGGCTACTGTAGTCAAGAGCCTCACTGAGTAATCTGGGTCCTAAACTCCGTTTACGTCAGGTCCCAAAGTCAAACCTACACTGCAGCATCACTGAGAGTTAAAAACTGTCTAAATTCTTTCATCTTTAATAAAATGATCAGCGTTGCTGCTTTACCAGGTGTAACTATTAAGTTTAACATCCAGGCATCCATGAAGACAGAATTTATTAAATTTAACGGAGTTAGAAGTTAGCAGGAAGTTAGCTCGCTAGCTTCCACCTAAACATGATGTAGCATGTTCTGACTGAGAGATTTCTGAGAAAATTCAAATGTACAGCTCTGCTGCCTCTTCCAACATAAATGAAGACAGAAAACTAAACAGCAGTGGCGTTTGCAGGGTTACTGAAGTTGGGCTAGCTGGTATAAAATGATGTGCTATGTGATTGCTAGCGACACAGCTATGTTAGCATAACATAAACACAGTGAAGCTGGAGGATTAACACTAACCTTTTTCCACTCGATAAAAGTTAACGTGAGGGATTCTGGTGGTCAGGGACAAATGTAATCGCATAGCAGGATGCTGTACACGAGCCAAACTTCAGTCAGGAGAACAACTGAGATCATTCATCCACAATACGAGGTTAGTCATTAATATACTGCAACAACATGGGAACAGAGCAGCTGTGAGAGAATTCAACATTAATGAATCAATGTTACAGAAGTGGAGGAAGCGCAGTTTTTGGCTTTCCCCATATTTCAAAAGTGCTTCATCTCTTTGCTATTACTGTCGCCCGCCATAATTTGTAGATGATAATGGTTGTAGCCGCTGCCATGCTTTTGACCAAAACAGGGGCAGCTTGATGACATCATCAACATGCTCTATTGCAGTAGAGCGGTATAGTCAGAATCTCTATCGTTGGCCAAATTTAATCGTTTCTACCATATACCGTTTATACCGCCCACCCCTACTGGAAAAGTTGCTAACTATTAGAATAAAAGGTTGCTGAGGTTGCCAGGTTTGTCATAGCTGCAGTCCTCTTTCAGATTTAAATATTAAAGGAAGTTTGCTATTCCATCTGTAAGTTTGCTAATAGCTAAAACAGAATAGATGTTAGCGAGTCTCAGGTGTGGGACTTGATTGACCAGAGGGCAGCGGCTCAAACAGGTGGTGGGTGGGGTGCAGTGGGTCACCTGTGATGGCCCTGGTTTTCCTGAGACAGGAGGATCTAGTGATGGCAGCCAATGATTTTTTTGGGCAGTGTTAATTATCCTCTGCGCAGCCTTCCTGTTCTCAGTTGTGGCCCCTGTGTACCAAAAACCCTGGCAGTAGGAGACCAAACTAGGGGGCTGAGAGCCCTGTGGGGATCCGATGCTGAGTGACAGTGCGAGGTAGATGTGGGGGCCGGTTTGTCAAGAAGTTTTTGATCCAGGAGCAGGTGATGTGCTGAGACACTATCCACTCAAATGACTATAGGCGTGAAGACTATGAATGTATGTAGTCATTGACAATGTCTATGCCAGTGTTTTGGGGGATGGGAATGATGGTGGAGGCCTTCAGACAGGTGGGGACCATGGCATGAGTCAGGGAGAGATCAAACAGCCTGGTAAGGATCCCTGCCAGTTAGTCCACGCAAGCTTTAACCACCATCCCTGGGATGCTTCGGGTTCATCGCTCTCAGTCTCCTCCTGACCTCATGTTCCTGAGGGAGAGGGTTGGTGGTGGGGAATTCGGGGGTAGAGGGTGCTGGGGAGGGGTGGTTTCAAATCGAGCAAAGAAGGTGTTGAGCTCCACTGTGAATTTGAGGCTGCTTTTGGCGGTCAGCGGGCTCCGGCCTTTGGAGTTGATGAATGCTTGGATCCCTCTCTACACCTGGAGGGGGTTATTGTTGTAGAGGAGGCCCTATATCCTCCTCCTGCCTCCCACCTTGGCCTGTTTGGTGCCCCTCCTCTTGGCTCTTGCATTGCTGTATAGAGACCTGTCCCTCAGCCTGAAGGCCGAGTTTCAAGTTCTGATCTGAGCCTGCACTCCACTCATCATCCAAGGTTTTCAGTTAGGAACAACTGTTACTGTCACATTTTCTACACATTTCAAACATGCCTCATTTAAAGTCCACAGCAACGATATGGACGCCCTCAGGGTGCTCTCTGCTGTTTGCTGATGGAGGTGATTGCTGTTCCTGACAATAACGGGCGTCTCACAATCTCAGCTTGGGTGCTGTCGGCCCAGTCTGAAGAAGAGTCCGAGTTCAGACTGAGGCCGATGTCTGATTGTTCCTGATAAATTAGGAAGACGCAACCAAAAGGCATAAAAAACCTTTTTATGCCTTTTGGTTGCGTCTTCCTACAACGCACTGATCACTTTAATTTATCAGGAACAATTAGACATCGGCCTCAGTCTGAGATCAGAGTGTCGAAATTGTGGACACAACAGGAAGTTGTCATTGAGTGTAGTGAGCATTTGATCACCTCCAAACCAGCCAGAATGATTGAATGAAGCTGAATAAATGCTCATGTGCCACAGTGATTATAATCAGTCAGTTATACATCTGGATTATGGTTATGGTTGGGTTTTTGCCTTATAATATAAAGCACCTTGAGGTGACTGTTATTTAATGATTTTGCTTTATATAAATTAAACAGAATTGAAATGAGTTGAATAGATCTCATTCTCATTCATTGAAAGATTCTTTGAAACACATCACCCAGGTATTTCTTCCCACTTATCCGGGCTGGGTGACTGGGGCAGCAGAGAGGTCCACAGGGCCTCCTCCCTGTAGGACATGCCTGGAACCGCCCAGGAGGATCTTGTCAGATGTCAGAACCACCTCAACTCACTGCTTTTGATGTTCAAGAGTAGCAGCTCTATTCTGCGACACTCTCAAATGACTGAATGTGCACACATTAATGGAAATACAATATACGCTACTTTTCAAAAGTTTGAGAACAGCCCAGTTTTTCCAGTTATTTATTGCAGTTCAAGTCGTTCAAGTCCAATGAACAGCTTGAAATAATACAAAGGGAACTGTGAGAGTTTTAAAACAAAGGTAAGGTTACCCAAGGGTGGGATATAAAACCTGCAGGACACCGGCCCTTGAGGCCTGGAGTTCGACACTGTCACGGTTTGCCGGGACAAGCCGTGTGGAATATGAAATAGGACCCAAAATGCGGCAGCTCTGGTGCAGATGAGTGTTTATTTACAGGGGTGTGAGTACAAACAGCGGTGGCGACAAAACATGAAACCGGAAACCTAAACTGGGTAAACTAATAAGACAAACCAGAATGAGGATGCAGGGAGGTCCGGAGAAATACATACGGGGAGACCGAGGGGAAACAACACAGACGAACCAGCGATTACCAAGACAGAAAATACAACTTAAATACACTCAGAGAACACAGGGAGATTACACACAGGTGGGAGACACAGCTGGGAGTGAACATGACGAGACCAGGGAGGCAAACTGAAAACACTCACATAAGACGCAGACCTTCACAATAAAACAGGAACACACGGGGGGGAACAGGGTAAACACCAATTAGAGAACAGAACCAAAATCGCGAAGAGAAAACACAAAACGCTGGGTCAAAAGGACCCAGGATCATGACAGACACCCCTTAACAATTTAAAATCTGCTCTGCAGCAATGGAGGTTGATTAAGCCTTGAAAGATGGTGCTACTAATTCCTACAGGTGTTCCAACTTTTCTAGATTACTTCCAGCCCCCTCTGTCTGCATAAAGCAGTGTTGAACACACTGTGGTACTATACCTTCGTGAGCATCAGTTGAACAGTATCGTACTGCAGAAAGTAGAGTGTTGCTACAGAAATGGCAAGAAACAGACAATTAACAGTGGAGGAGAGACAGACCATCATAACACTTATAAATGTAGGTCTGTCCTACAGAGAACCTGCAAAGAAAGTCAAGGTGTCAGTGAGTCCAGTTTCCTTCACCATCAAAGGCTCCCTGAACCAGAACAGCTACCACAGCATTCTGCAGCACCATGCAGGATCCTCTGGTATGGACCTAGTTGGTCAGGGCTTCATCCTACAGCAGGATAAAGACCCCAAACAGTCCAAGCTGTGCCAGAACCACCTCAGGAACAAAGAACAAGATGGTGAGCTTGGAAACATGGAGGTCCAGCACAGTCTGTTTGCTTAGCCTGGCAGGGCAAAGGACACTGTCTGAACTATGGACACGCACACACATATACACTTACACTGATAAGCACTCACTCATCCCCCCTCCCCTTCCAATGCCTTCGATGCTTGTTGCATCCTGGGAACACGAGGCGGGTCTGGGCCCGCGCTGGAGAGTCGGTGCAGTGGCAGGATGGCTGCTGTGTTGCCTCATCCCCTACCCACCTCTGTTGCTGGTCACGTGCTTCATAATGTTGTGCTGTGGACATTTATGTGCTTTCTGTGCAGAGGAGTTTTTTGTTTCCTGTTCTCATGCTGTCCTCCTGTAGCCCAGCATGAGTAGAGGTCTCTTTTTTTTCCTCTTGTACTTTCCCATTGTAGTGTACATTTCACTGTTTTTTTCTGTAATGCAACCGTTCTCTGACTTGTATCCCCATGTGATGTCTGTGTTGTGTGTGTAAGGTCGGGGGGCGGGTTCATTCCACTGCTGGGTAACCTGCCACTGCATGTGGCGAATAAAATTTGAACTTGAACTGAACTTGAACTAAATTGCATAATTTTCAATAAAAACTGGAAAAATTGGGGTTTTCTAAAACTTTTGACCGGTAGTGTATAAGGCAGTGAAACAATTCTAATTAGCTTGAAAATTTATATTTGGTATGACCACCTTTATTCTTCAACCTCACCTGAACTCTGTTAGGTGAGCTTTCTTGTAATTTCTTTAAGTAGTCTCCAAGAATAGTTTTCTGGGCTTACTGAAGTTCTTCTTTGAATGTTGGCTGCCTTTTGTTCTCTCTGTCAAGACGATCCCACACTGCTTCAGCAATGTTCATCATATTGTGTACCAAGCATTATGAAACATTATTCTTTGAACCATAACATACTAAACCCCTCCTAATTCAACAAAGAAATTTTTCAAGCGATTCACTGTGTCTTATTACTCTCGCTACCTGGTCATCGTCTTAGCACGATTGAGGTGGCTGAACAAACACTCACTGTTTCTGTGCATGCAGTCTATCTTGTATTGCATCAGTCTGGATGCAGTGAAAAGCTGCTATGATGTAACTGACAGTAATAACTCCAGACTGGTAGAGGAGTGAGTGAAGGAGATGCTAAAAAAGAAAAGAGAAACATGGAGATTGAGGGGTTAGTTACGGAAAGAAAAAGTAACAGTAAGCAACAAAGTAGAACAAAGAAGAAAAATCAATAAAAAAAACTGCAGAGAAAATCCCATGAGGATTGAAATAGAATCACTTTTCACTCCAGGGTACATTTTTGTAACCCAAAAAGAATAAACAGATTTTCCTGTGCTGTTTACCAGTCCATAAACTTAAACTGATGATGATGTTGGTTATTTACAATGGGTAAAGTAATACTCATGGTGTTTACTCATAGCAGCCATGTGACACCAGATTGGCTGTGTGCGGTTTTGTCAGGGTAGAGAGCCGTTAGCATATCATCCTGCAAACCTTGAGTGTAGATCTGTAGAAGACTGCATTCGATTCCTAAGGGCTGACAGGGACGCCTACTTCACTGCCTTTCTCTAAAACCATCGGTGGTTTTAGAGAAAGGCAGTGACTTTGCTTCCACTGTCAGAGGCCATAAGATGATTTGTAATCTTTGCTGCTGATTCTGTACTGTGATAAGTTCTGAAACCCAACTTAAACCCTTAAACTAAACATTTCCTCTACAGAAGATCAGTTAGCTGTTTTACAACTACTCTTTCAAGAACATTTGGGTTAAAAGGAACTTTATAGATTGGCGTATAATTAGTTCAGACAGCTGGATCAAGCTGTTTAATTATTCCCACTAGGGGTGGGCGATATAAATGATATACGATAGAAACGATATAAATTTGGCCAACGATAGAGATTTTGACTATATCGCGATAGCGCATGTTGATGATGTCATCAAGCTGCCCCTGTTTTGGTCGAAAGCATCGCAGCCAGTGTTGCCAACTTAGCGACTTTGTCGCTATATTTAGCGAGTTTTCAGACCCCTTAGCAACTTTTTTTCTAAAAAAAGTCTCTAAAAAAGACGTGAAAGCACGTATCGCTTTTACTCTCAACAAGCAGCGGGTGCTGTAACGCAGTCTGTTCTTCTTTTACTCTTATGCTGTTTTATGGAACACAAGGTTTAAAACTACTTATAAACACACACACAAAGTAACTCCACCAGAGCGCCTATTTCGGGTCACTTTTGCCGGTCCAAGCCCGAGTAAAGGAGCAGGGTTGGAATTGTGACATTAAAAAAAACAATAATTGCTAAAATAAATTTAATTTGTAGCTCTAAATAAACTCTAAATGCATTTAGGACATTTTTTACTCACTTTATGTCTCTTCCACGATGTTATTTCTCTCTCTAACAACACAGGTTACAATTAGATTAGCATGACCAATTATGCAAATTAGGCGATGATGTTGTTTTTACGACAACCAATAGCGATTTTCCTTACTGAGGAGTTGGCAACACTGATCGCAGCGGCTACAACCATTATCATCTACAAATTATGGCGGGCGACAGTAATAGCAAAGATGAAGCACTTTTGAAATATGGGGAAAGCCAAAAACTGCGCTTCCTCCACTTCCGTAACATTGATTCATTAATGTTGAATTCTCTCACAGCTACTCTGTTCCCATGTTGTTGCAGTATATTAATGACTAACCTCGTATTGTGGATGAATAATCTCAGTTGTTCTCCTGACTGAAGTTTGGCCCGTGTACAGCATCCTGCTATGCGACTGCATTTGTCCCTGACCACCAGAATCACTCATGTTAACTTTTATCGAGTGGAAAAAAGTTGGCGTTCATCCTCCAGCTTCACTGTGCTAATGTTATGCTAACATAGCTGTGTCGCTAGCAATCACGTAGCACAACATTATATACCAGCTAGCCCAACTTCAGTAACCCTACAAACGTCATGCTGTTTAGTTTTCTGTCTTCATTTATGTTGGAAGTGATAGCAGAGCTGTACGTTTGAATTTTCTCAGAAATCTCTGTCAGAACATGGTATGTCATCTTTAGGTGGAAACTAGCGAGCTAACTTCCTGCTAACTTCTAACTCCGTTAAATTTAATAAATTCTGTTTTCATGTATGCCTGGATGTTAAACTTCATAGTTTCACCTGGTAAAGCAGCAACGCTGATGATTTTATTAAAGATGAAAGAATTTAGACCGTTTTTAACTCTCAGCGTTTGTTTGACTTTGGGACCTGAAGTTGACGGAGTTTTGGACCCAGATACTCCGTGAAGCTCCTCACTACGGCAGCCGTAATGCTCTGACAATCTATCAACCAAAGTTGTACTAAAACATTTTTTAACAGATTTCTGCAGCCAAAATCAGTTCGAGGTCAGTAAGCACAACCAGAATTCATACATAAGGCACAATCTCGATTTTTGAGAAAATTAAAGGATTTTAAGTGTGCCTTATAGTGTGGGAAATACGTTATACAGAAGAAAAGAATCCATCCATCCATCCATCTTCATCCGCTTTGTCCGGGGCCGGGTCGCGGGGGCAGCAGCCTAAGCCTGGTCGCCACCCGGCACACAATGCACCCGACCCCTATGGCGCCTCCTGCGGGTGGTGGGCCTGCGGGAGGATGGGCCCATGTCTCCTCTTCGGGCTGTGCCCGGCCGGACCCCATGGACTAAGGCCCGGCCACCAGACGCTCGCCCTCGGGCACCCTCCCCGGGCCTGGCTCCAGGGCGGGGCCCCGGTAACCCTATCCCGGGCAGGGTAAACTGTTCCCTCGGTGTCCTTTTCATAAGGGTCTTATGAATCGCTCTTTGTCTGGTCCCTCACCCAGGGCCAATTTGCCATGGGAGACCCTACCAGGGGGCAAAAGTCCCCAGACAACATAGCCCCTGGGATCCCTGGGACACACAAACCCCTCCACCACGATAAGGTAGCGAAATACGTTATACAGAAGAAAAGAATATATTGCAATATATATCGTTACTGCACATGCTTCAGATTATATCGCGATATGGATATGAATTCCCACCTTAAAGGCATGTGGTGCCATTTTGATCATATTTAAGATTGAAGCATTTATTAATAGTAGGTCTTCTTTGAGCAGTTTTCTGAGACTTCATGTTGATGGGTTTTTTTAGGAAGTGATTACTGAAATTAACTATAGAGTCTCTGTAAAGATCAATAGTACTGGATGCCGCTGTATATAATGATACGTCTGTGAGATGTATAATTTTTTCCTCAAATGGTTAAAATTTGTAAAGAAATTCATGAAGTCATTGCTGTTTAAGGTTAAAGGAGTGCCTGGCACAACAGAATTCTTCCTCTTTGTCAGACTGGCTCCCTCACTGAAAAGAAACCTGCGGCTGTTATTATTTTCTTTAATCAGTAATGAATAGTAAGATGTCCTAGCTTTACAATTTACAATAAACATTTTTCTGGGCTAAATGAAGATCTAAATTAGTGAGATGCCATTTCCTCTCCAGGGTACAGGTTATCTGTTATACCAATAACCTGTTCTGGGTTAGCAGGTAGAAATATTACTTTAGTCAGAAATACTGGCTGATGTTGAAAGAGGGGGTAAAGGTACATACCTTTGATATTGATATTGCAAAATGAAACCTTTTCTGTCCTCACTGACGTTGAAGTTATTTCAAATCTTCACTCTGGAACTAATCTTTAGAGCTTTTAGTGTACACGTGTGGGCCAAACAATAACATTTCTGTGGCAAGGGAATTTTTGCTTTTAAACATAGTATGATTAATAAAAATCCTGGATTGTATGTTTGTTTTTTAGTTAATTATGTTAGGGGGCGGGTTTAAATGAGGTCTTTGTAAAGAGCCAGTGGACTTACTGCTTCATGTCTCTGTCTTTGGTCAGGTGTACCTACACCAACGGAGGAGGTTTTGCGCCATACTCTGAACATGCTGGTCCGTGAGCGGAAGATCTACCCGACACCTGATGGATATTTTATCGTAACTCCTCAAACCTATTTCATTACTCCAAGCCTAATCCGAACTAGCTCCAAGTGGTATCACTTGGAAGAGCGTTCTGCTGACCGACACCAACATCAGAACCAGCAGCAGCAGCATCAGCAGACACAGTGCACCTCCCCTCTCTCTGGCACCATAACCCCTTCCACCTCCGGGGGTGTGCGAGAGCGAACACACCCAAAGTCCAACCAGAATCACAGCGGGGGAGGTGGGGATTCTTTTTACAACAACAGTTATCGTGGAGACGACCCCCCTAGCCACCACACCACCCTGCAGCGGCGATCCCCCAAAGACCACCGGGAGGCGTACTCGGTACCTCACTCCCCACAAACACCCCCTCAGCAAGCAGGAGCGAACACTGAAAAGAGCCGCAGTTCACTCGGGTTCCCATTCAAGACGGATACACTAAACAAGCACCGAGGTGGGGGCGCAGCAGGAGGAGGGGTAGCAGGAACTGCAGACATAGAGAAACAAGCTGGAGCTAGTGCTACAGGAAGTCGAAAGTTTGGTTTGAAGTTGTTTCGCTTGAGTTTTAAGAAAGATAAGGCCAAGCAGCTTGCAACCTTCTCTGCACAGTTCCCCCCCGAGGAATGGCCGCTACGGGATGAGGACGTACCCAGCCAGCTGCCACGCCACGTAGAGATGGAGATCATCCGTAGAATCAATCCTGACCTCACAGTGGAGAATCTTGCTCGACACACAGCAGTCATGAAGCGTCTTGAAGAAGAGCGTGCTCAGAGGAGCAAAGCATCGTCGGCCAATCACAGCTCCAGAAGTAGAAGAAGTGGGGGTAGACACAGAAAGCAGTCCCAGACCAAACTTAGCCGCTCGCATAGTAAGACAAGGACTGCTCGCTGTGAGCCAAGTGACAGTTCCCATTTAGAGTTGGCCGAAAGGGACTATAGAGGTTACTCATGCTCACTGGCTCGGTCACCAAGGGAACAGGCAGTGGCCATGGAGCGGCAAAGGGCCCGACTCCACCTGGCACACAGCAACCCTAACATTCTTGACTCCTCACACCTGCCCGTTACTCCAGAGTGGGATGTGTCCGGAGAGCTTGCCAAGCGACGCACAGAAATGCCTTTCCCTGAGCCAAGTCACGGCAAATCAGCCCACCATTCTAAGGTCCACCGCTCGCACTCCCACACCCAGGAGAGGAAATCCAGAAATGAACGCAGCAACAAGGCCAAGGAACGTTCCCGATCAATGGACAACTCTAAAGGTCCGCTTGGAGCTGGACTGATTGGACCACCCGATTATTATGATGACCGGAGCCGTTACTATACTGATGATGGCACCCTGCGAGCTAATCAGAGCTCTTCTCACTACTCTCGTGCCACACCCACTTCCACTAAGGTGCCTGGGGATTCCCTGAGATTGGATGGGAGCAGGAACTTGGAGAAGAGTAAGAGCAGGGATAGTCTCCCAGCATATTCACCAAAACCACTGCCTAACTCTGCCTCTCCCGATGATTACTTCCAATGCCCTGGATCCTCTGAGGCTATTCTCACATCAACAGCTCCTCTGGGAACTCTGGGCAAAAACAGCCATGATGGATTAAAACCAGGTAGTATTGACAGGCAGACTGATAGACAGACATCCCATCCACCAGAAAATAGGGAGGACTTAACAAAGGTGGGACCTAAGGGCAGCAGCTTGCCACCAATACCCCTCTCTATCCCTGACCTCCCTCTTTCTAATGGACGACCTGCCCACAGCACCTCTTCTAATCAGGAGAAACGAAAGGAGATCTTTAGTAAAGATACGCTCTTCAAACCTCCACCTAGCCTGCCTTTGCCAGGTTACAGCTCTCTGAGAAAACCCACAGCCCTTGCCTCCTCAAATCTGTCATCATCCTGCGATGCTCTTGATTCCCAAGAAGCCTTCGATGCTCCTAAGCCTCTGTTGGCAACATCATCTGCTCCATCACAAGGGACTGAACCCACATCCAGTGCTGCAGATGCAAACTTTGACTACTACAATGTTTCAGATGATGATGAACTTGAAGACGGAGGCGCGAAAAGTCAAGGAGAGGATGAGAAGCCTGGAGGAAGCATTGCTGTCATGGGAGGAGGTGGAGCAGGAACCATGCAATGGCTGCTGGAAAGAGAGAAAGAGAGGGATCTGCAGAGGAGGTTTGAAAGAACGCTTGCCTTCCCAGGTGTCAAAGAGAACCTTCCGGAGCCCAGTCAGAACCAGCAGTCAGCTCATTCTGCTCGGCTGGACAGTATGGACTCCAGCTCGGTCACTGTTGACAGTGGATTCAATTCCCCACGGTGAGAATACTTATACTGTACACACTACAGCCATAAACACCAACACTGTACATGGGGGGTGGATGCACTTCAGAATAATAAAACCCCAGATTAAGCCTTTGTTCGTCAATCTATATACTTTATAATTTAGTATCTAATTGAGACATTTTACATTTATCAAGTGTAGATAAATGATATCAGTGATATTTAATCTCAAATTACCACGTTCCTGACTTCCATAAGTGGAGGAAAATGTATGGATAGTTTGCAGCAACCTTCTTCATGAGCCCTGTGCTCCACCTAAGCTGTCAGATGCAGAGCTCACACACATGATCCGGGCACGTTCCCAAACAGTTCCTAACAGAAAATCTTATTCTTGTATTCTAAACGTGATTATTCCCCTTTAGTAGGCCTGTTCGATATAACGATGTATATCTGATGACGATATAAAAACGTCTGTCGTTTCATTTTACGCTATCGTTTGTTTCGTGGTGTCGCAAAATAAACTGTTTACAGCAATATTTGTTCATGGTTCTGATGTCACTGTAGTGGCTGTATTCATTTATTAAACGTCTCTCTTTCTCTTATATTTAATATAACCACACTACAGAAGCGCCTGTTTTTATGCGTTGTCGTTAGCAACAACGATGGTAACAGCATCGCGTGTTCGCTTGTTTATGTTCCACATAAACCTTTCACAATAAAGCTCAAGATCCTGTTGAGACTTTTCAAAATAAACTGAATCACGTGAAAGAGCAGATTATTTACAGATGAGAAGCAAAAAGAGCCGCCAGGTGCTAAAAAATAAAGCTTAGACTCAAACGTTAGAACAGGCTTCTCCCCGCAGCACGCCGTGTAATAAATACTCACAAAGAAAACGGCGCCGTTACAACTTGTGTCTAAAAATGTATCGTTTCATGCATCGGTTAAAACACTCGACTCCAGCTACATGACGCGCAGCAGGAAACACTTCACACAAGTGGAGATTCACAGAGTTTACAGAAAATGTTACATTTGTGTGATTTATATTGTTATCGGACGATAGATGTCTTATATCGGGAGATGAGATTTTGGTCATATCGCACAGCCCTACCCTTTAATCCCCTCTAACTGATGTGAATTGACCTTGAGACACATATGTAAAAGCTGCTCTTATACTGCATTTATCAATTGCATTGTTATTAGATCATCTGGAGTGGGACACCATAGTGTAGTGGATACCTGCTGGGGATGGATATTCCTTTTGGTTTGTGTTATGGAGGTCATCCAGTGAAAGTCTGACAAATCAAAGGTACAGACCTACTGTGTGTTTGACCTGCTGAGGTATCTAATAAAGTCAGTATGAAATGAATGTCTGACTATAACAGTGTATAAGACATTTTGACACCAGGCTGAATGATGTATATCACAGATCTCAGAGACTGCACGTGTGGTGCTGAGCTGTGGGGCTGCTCGTGTGCATTATGGACTCATTTCTCACTGTGTTAAACATCCACTACTAATCCACTGGCTCACTTTAAAAACTATCTTGATTGCCTGCATGCATCTTCTGTTATGGTCCCCCCATGGCACTGAAAGAGAAGTTCCTACAAATAAATATGTAATGAGGTCAACTGCAAAAAATAGCTACGTCCAAGGGCCAGATTTACTAACGCTCTGCACCACAGCAAAACACGCTTTTTACGTTAAAAAGCTTCTGTCAGGCTTTCATAAAGAGGGCCAGTAGTTGTTTGGAACTGAAAGGTGTGGATGCAGTTATTGTGTTGGCTGGCCTCAAGGCACTTTATTTACTTTTAGGAGTTTCCCTTCGGAGAATATTTAAATCAATCATAAAAATGTGATTTGTGTAAGTTTGGGACATTTTTATTGTTTCATTGAAACCAAGTCGTGCTCAACTTTAATGAAAAGTTTAAGAGCTGTACAGAGATACATCATTAACATGTTCTTTTATCAACACAGACGCACACAAAGACACACACACACAGACAGGTCAGCTGTTACACACAGATTTCTGATGTTTAAGGTGGAACAGTTTGTAACGGTGCTCCTGAGTTTCAGTGCCAAAGACCTCACATAGTTACCAAACACTTCTAACAGGCGAGTCCAGTTTTATAGTGAAGTGACTTGTTTTCATTTTCCTTAACTGCAACAGTACAGAGTGTAAAACCTCTGCTTACACTGTATTCCTTTTGTTAGCACAGTTACTCCTTCGCACTCTAATGTTTGACACTCACAAGCTGCCCTTGGAGTAAACTGACTACATATTTGTACATGAACCAGCGCACTGTTAGGTCACCAAAGATTTCTTTCACCCTCTTCAGCTTTTGTAAATGCATCATCATGCTAATTTAACTGAGAGCTTACAGCCACAAAGCTGGCACCTCAGCTCTTTGCTAAACCCTGACAGCAGCTTTTTGATACTGCATGCTGATGATACTCACAATGACAGCTTTGACCACTCAGACTTTATTAAGTAAAAAAGGTTGATGTGATAACTGCATTTCATAGGACCGAGGGTTTGATCCTACAGTTACATTATCACTGCTCTGATAGTGGCAGATCTCCATACATTAGTCAACACGATTGACTGTGATACTGTATGAACTGCTTAAAAAGTCATTGAGAGGTGTGAAGTACTGAAGTACTTCTTAATTGTACTTAAGTACAGTTTTCTGGTATCTGTACTTTAGCTGATTATTTATTTCTCTGACAGCTTTGTACATGGACTCCTTACATTTTGATTTAAGAGGGGAGTTGTGCTTCCTGTCAGTGCACTGCTTCAAACATTAGAACCATTAGAGTCTAAACAGTAGCACATGAGAGTCGATCCAAATGATGTATCTGCCACCATGGGGCTATTGCACACACAGAGACGAGAGAGACAAAACGATGTCATTTATGCATCATTTATTACAAGTTAAAAGTGGGCCAGTGGTTTATCTTTTGGTCTTGTCAACACTGGAATTAGTGCGGATGTCCAGAAGCTGTGGTCACGATACTTCAGCATCTAGCTAGCCCGACAGACGAGGAGCGCTCAAAGATGGAGTTCTGATTTTTAAGTTGCGGGTAATTTAAATGCAACGTTTTTATCAGATCAACAAATATCAGCAAGCATACAAACTGTGTGCAGCTTGTTGCTAGTAAAAAGTACAGCTGCTAGCTTCCCCAATGAGACAAAAGAACGAGAGCCAACTCAGAGATGGAGAAAGATAAGAATAGAATAGAATAGAATTCAACTTTATTGTCATTGCACATGCACAGGTACAGGGCAACGAAAT
This sequence comes from Astatotilapia calliptera, assembly GCF_964374335.1. Classification (NCBI taxonomy): domain Eukaryota; kingdom Metazoa; phylum Chordata; class Actinopteri; order Cichliformes; family Cichlidae; genus Astatotilapia; species Astatotilapia calliptera. Next base: position 2,141,331 of record NC_137423.1, read on the forward strand.
GCAGTTTGCATCCATCCAGAAGTGCTTTAGTGATATAGATATATTACAATATATATTAGCAATAATATAGATATGTGAGTATATTACAGAAATGGGTCTATTATGGTATGTTATAATGTACACGGTATGAAGTATGTTGTGAATATTCTATAACTATAAGTATGTACAGGCTGTAGTGAGTACAAGCTATGTACAGGATATGAACAGGATATAAATATGAAAAACTATACAGAATATGAAATAAATAACTTTACAGAATCTGGGATATACAGCTATACAGAAATGGGAACTATGCAAGTTGTAAACAGTTGTAGGATTAAAGATTATTGAATGTACAGAATGATTATTTACACAGAGCTATACAGCAGTGCAGTTAAGATAAGTGAGGGTGTAGATAGTTTCTACAGAGGCTATATAAAGTGCTGGTGGTTGTGAGTGGTGGTTCAGTCCATGTTATTATTGTGTGTTTGAGGGTACAGTTGTCCATTGTGGGTGTGTGTGTGTTCAGTCCATGAGTTTAACGTGGGTCAGATGTCAGGAGGCAGAGTTCAGGAGTCTGACAGCTGTGGGGAAGAAGCTGTTCCGGTACCTGGTGGTCTTAGTCCGGAGGCTCCTGTAGCGCCTCCCAGAGGGCAGGAGGGTGAAGAGTCCATGTGATGGGTGACTGGGGTCTCTGATGATTTTCCCAGCCCTTTTCAGACACCGCTTCCTGTAGACAGGACACGTGCAAGGCTGATAACGCTTAGTTTCATTTACCATCTGGTATTAAGACATCTGCTTACATCTAGTTGTGTAAATCCACAAAGAGCACGTCGGAGCAGCACCACAGGTCAGCTGACCACAGCCTGTAATATTGACTGGAGCTCACAACAGCAATGACTCATTTTCCTGTTTAGGTGTGGAGGCCCCGTCCGCAACGTAGCAACAGACAATAGATTTACATATGTGCTACATATGTGAGTAAAGTCAGTACATTCTTACTAGAAAATAAAGTTTGTTTTGAACATAATTACCTCATAGGATGGAATTCAAGACAGAAGGTGATTTATAGGAATTTAATATTTCTTTCATTTCTTAATAACTGCACAACAATTGTTGCCTTCTCACTGAGCTTCTTGTTGATGGTCTGGTCCGTGTGCACCTGGTAGAGCATCAATCACTGTGGACACTAGTGAGCGTAGCATGCTTCTTCATGTTGGGTAAACATATTTAAGTCTTATTTTATTCTTTTTTAAGTAAAATTGCAAACATTTTATAGGAGGAAGCTGAACACAAGGATTTAGCCTCCATTAGAAAAACAAAATGCTTCCAGCCTCTGAGGAGGGGGTCAGTTTTTTCTGAGCCCATTCAAGTTGAAGGAGCCAACCGTGCCATCCTACTCTGGATCACTGCAAACACAAAGCTTTAGTGAGTCTCCTTTGCCCATCCCAGCCAGCCTGTGGGAGCCTCTACAAGTCATCCTTCAGATCATTCAGGTTGCACAACAAGTCTTTCATTCTGATACTTTGTGTTTGTGCGATATTTATATTTGAGCTCTTTGTATTTTTCACACGGGGCCATGTAGGACTCAATTTTTCCCCTTAATGATAAAAACCTTTATTTAGAAACTGCATTTTGTGTTAACTTGTTATCTTTGTCTAATGTTTAAATTTAAGTTTAAGAAACATTTAAGAAATATTTAAATGTGAAAAACATACAAAAAATAGGAAAGAGGCCAATACCTTTGTAAATGTAACTCTGTGATGTGTTATTTCATTTAGTTTAGTCAGTTACTGTCTGTACTGTGTCGGCTGTCACCACAGGATTCTGATTCTGAAATGAAGAATGAAATTGGTCACAATAATAAATATAATAGTAATAATAACAATAATAAAATTAGACAAAAAGCGATGTGCAATAGAAGGTGAGATTTGAGGTAGCTATAGTGTTATATCAGTTTAGCAGATAATAATAATGACAATAACAGCTACTATATATACCAATCAAAAGTTTTTCCAGTTTTTATTGAAAATCATACAGTTTAATGTCTCATTGCATTTTGAAATGAAAGCATAGGACAAATAAGAAGTTAGAGTGAAAAAACTATCAAAATCAGTTTATAGACCAAATATATTCTGACTCATCAAAGTCGCCCCCTGTGATATAACAGCTGAACACAGCCGTGGCTTCTTTCTACAACACGAATCAAATCTTCTCCCACATCTGGAGCAGATGTTCCCATGAATGTGGACCTTGTAGCTGCTTTGCTTTCGCTCTTCTGTCCAGTTCAAACCAGCTCGATGGGTTTAGGTCTGGAGACTGTGCCGGACCTCCATGTTTCCAAGCTCATCTTGTTCTTTGTTCCTGAGGTGGTTCTGCCACAGCTTGGACTGTGTGGGGTCTTTATCCTGCTGTAGGATGAAGCCCTGACCAACTCGGTGCATGTAGGAAGTAACAGCAGCAGCTTTCAAGGCTGATCAGCCTCCGTTGCTGCAGAACAGATTTAAAATGTTTACCCGTGTTGTCCCTGAAAAAGGCCTTTTTTGTATAATTGTGAAATGTACATTATTTTACAGTTTTGGTGACCTTACCTTTGTTTTAAACCGCTGGCAGTTCAACACTTACCTTTGTACCATTTCAAGCTGTTCACTGGACTTGAACGACTGCAACAAATAACTGTATAACTGTTCTCAGACTTTTGACTGGTAGTTTATATACACAAACACATGTGTATGTATATATATGTACACACACACACACCAATGTCAGCTTGAAGAACCTTCTCTTATGGTTGTGTTATTTCTAATTGTGTCTCTGTCACTCTGCAGAACGAGAGAGAGCTTAGCATCTAACACCTCTTCAATAGTGGAGAGTAACCGACGGCAGAATCTGGCCTTGAGCCCAGGCCACCTCAACATCACCACTGGAAACGGTCCTCCTTTCTCCTTCCGTGCCATTCCAGAACCTGCTGGCACCCAACCAGAAAAACTCCAGAAGCCCAGTGCCTGCCTTGCGTCAATCACCAGCGTCTAGGGTCAGAACTAAGGGCTGGGCAGAACACAGAGCCAGTGGACTGGTCAGAAAATCAGTCTGCATGGACTGTTACAGTGAAAGCTGACAGACTGACTGGCAGTGCAGCTGTGACAGGTCCTTTGTGATTATACCTGCTAACACACATATGGATGGACAGACAGGAAGTTAGATCCCCAGGAAGCAGCTCGTTCACACAGAACTACACACACCAGGATATTGCACACTGTCATTCTCTAGCCTCTAGTTTACACACTACAGCTTTTGTGTTTTTCATACGTGTGGGTTCGAGTGAGTGAGTGACTGAGCGAGTGACTGAATGCTTGGATAATCTGTAATCTCAGGTTATGTTATTTTCACGCCCATTCAGCTGCTTAAGATTACTTAACCCCCTCCTGTGGTGTCAACTGGTATTACACCCTGAGAAGCATCAGTCCTCCTGACCTATAAGGGGTTCCCAGAGTTTCACTAACCAATTCTTACTCATTACTTGTCTCTGTTTGCCCTCAAATAACATTTGCCAATGGCAACACCCTTTAAGGTGCAGTGCCACAGAAAATGGCAATAAAAACCTTTATCATCACTCCAAAACATAACAACACATGTGAAGTGGTTATAAAGGACAGTTGTTTTGTTTTATACCAGAACATTTCTGTAGAATGTATGGAAGCATTTCTTATGTCTATGGTGCCCATCTGAACTCCCCGACACTGTTGGCGGTTTCTGTGCAGGCAGCAGTTAAACATGGACGGCTGCAGGTCCAGAGATGAGATTGATGATTACAGACTTTTACCTTTTGTTCTTTTTGTTACCCTTCATGTCCATTGGCTACAGTCCATCCAAAAACTGTCTTATTAGTCCAGTGGACATAGAGTCCCTTGTCCAGTCTCATAGAGGAAAAACCCCCAAAATCAGTGATCAGATTTACATTATAAATCTATACATTACAATACTCTACACCGACAACTACATTTGTGTAGTATATTATGTGTGTAGGTAACATGAAATATTTCTTGGTATCCTGAGTCGCTTTTCTTGTTGAGATTCATTTCATTCAGGTTCTGGACGTATTTATTAGATGAGTTTTAGACGCTGTTGAGGCTCTACAGGCGTTATTACGGCTTATTTCACTGCTCGTCTTTCCTCCTATAATACAGATATCGTCATTCTAGTCACAGTAACCACCACCAACAATCTGGAGACTATAAGCAGCGCGTTGTTGGAAATACTACCTCGACAAGACAACACAATAAAGGAAAAAACTGAACAAGTGAATCAAACAACAAAATTTAGACTCCTCGATGTGAAACGGCTTTAATCAGTGGACATGAGGGGTCAACGTTTACTTGTTTACTAAAATAACCGCCCACGTTCCAGAGACAGGAAGTGCATGAGAGTTCACGTTATAAATCCTTGTGTGAGAACAGCAAAGTCTGTGCTACATGTTAATGTGCCATGTACAACATTGCAGTTGCACTTGTAGTGACTTAGAGTCCAACACAGAATGCAAGCTCTAACAAACAAAGCATCCAGTCTGGTATACACACACAGAGAAAAAGACAGGGATTTGACATTTTTAGTATTTTTGCACAGCTTTTTCGCCGATTTATATTTTTATCAAGTTTATAAATACTTCAGTTTGTCTTCAAACGGCTTGAATCAAAACCTTGAGCTCTTCACTCCTGGTGCTAAGATGTTTTGTGGTCAGCGAGACTATAATTAAAAATGAAGACAATATGGTGAGATTATAGTATCATACGGCTGCTGTGCTTGCATATCTCTGGCACTGACCATTCTCCCGTTTACTGGCCAGCAGCACAGAGTCCAGACTGACTGGCAGGTGGAGCACCTGACTACGTCACAGTGATGTGTGAACTAAAAGCTACATTTGAAAATTGTTATAAATCATGCTTGAAATTGGGTTCCACAACCTCTGTAGTGTTTTAGCAGTGATTTCCTCTCATCCCTTTTTCTGTTTCACTGTTGCCATCCGGTAAGTTTCTCTCTACTTATACCAACTACCTCCATAGAAGCGAAAGACAGTCTGAAACATCACTGTCATTAGCCTCTAGCCTGCGAATGTCTTACAAACACATGTATTCAGTGCTCTCCAAGAGTAGGTTAACGGTACAGTGATATTTCACCCTACCGTCTGTGTATATACGGCATATTCAACTGACACATGAACAGTGTGGAGTAAAAGCTGCTCGTGTTGGATTCCAGTTGACTTTTAGAGGGCACCATAAATATACTATCACACTACATATCAAAGTGTCGACGTCACTGTTCTTTTCCTTTACTCCATCCAGTGCTGACTTTCAGAAAAGTTCTCATTAAAAAACAATTTCACATCCACATTTCACTTGTTGTGTAACTGACGTCATTTGTTGGTCTTTGCATTTTCCCCTGTGTTGTTCTACATCGGGTCCCCTGCAGTTCTTGGGTTGTATCCCTCAGGGATGTTCTGTTCTCTGGAACAGAGTGTTCAATGTTAAGTATTCTAGAATTGTAGCCCTTAGTCAATCATGCCTGAAGGTTTCTACCACTTTTACCAGTTTTAGTCACCTTTATTCAACAAATCTGCGAAACATCCTTTATCTCTGTAATAAGGTTCTCGTCTCTGCTCTTTCCCTAGAGTAGGTCGTTTTTCTTACTACCTTTACACTAGGATTTTAGTCCCAATTATACTTTTACACATAGGTTGTTTGTGCCATTTGTACCCACGTTGTAAGACTATAGAAAGATGAGAATAAGTCCCGATATCACTGCTCCACCTTCACCACTGAGAGTGAGTCCTGTCCCTGCAGATACAGAAACCTTAGGCTTACTGTCACAGCTAGGTTGAAGCCTCAATAGTAGAAATGAATCTCTGCATCTCTTTTACCACGTTTGAAGGTTTTTAGCTCTTGTTCCACAGCAGCGGGGTCCTTCTTTGTTCCACCAGTGAAATGGGGCTTTGTGTGCCTGCTGGAACACGTGTCTCTCATCTCTAATGTTTGCACTGCTCCCTACCCCGAGCCTCCACATTGTCGCCTGGCCCAGTGGCCTTACATCAACCCTTCTCCAGCACAATCCCTGTTTCTACAGTGACAGTCCATGAAATGTCTTCCCTCAACATTAGCGGTTGTTTTTAAGACTGGAGATTCTCAACAATAACAATGTTTCTAATGGTGACAATATGTCATACCTGTAAATTATGTTCATCTGTTATAACTAGTCAAAACAATTTAAATAATAAAAAGGAGGGATTTTTAAAAATGTCTATAATATCCAAAAGTCCCTTTGATGTGTCGTACTGGTGTTACTGTTGTTGTAGTGTATGTAATGCCTAATGGGGATTGTGTTACTTTTTATGATAATAAAATAACAATGTTTGGTTACATCGCTGTCTTTTCATTCATTACTGCAGCCTTCTTTAAAGCGATGCTGCCAGACCTGCAGCATAAGAAGGGCTCCTGCAGATGAAACGGCTGCATGTGTGTGATCTGCCACTCGAGTGATTTTACTGCTTGATACATTTTAAAAGCATTTCTTTTGATATTCAGTGTGGATGAAACAAATACGTGTCATTAGTCTGCATCATATCTTTGGTTTCCATGAATATGTTGTCGTTTTGCCTCCACCAGCAAACACCAATATGTAACCGAAGCTTTAATTCAAAGGGTTCAACAAAGAATTGCAGTATTGCATCCTGTCTCAGAGTGATGCTGAAAAACGAGTTCATGCATTTGTTACTTTTTGGCTGGACTATCCTCCACTAGCTATGCTTCTGTCGGTCTAGGCTGATGCACTGCTCCACAGCAGTGGGCCACAGAGCTGATGGGTCCTGGAGCCACCTTCTCTTTTCCTTAATCTGTATACATTGTGCTGTCCTGTGTGGTGCAGGCCCGGGTCCTCCCTGCCGGCCTGGTACTCTGTCTCTTCGCCCCGCTCTCTGGGTTGGGATGGGTGCCGCTCTGTTCCCGGAGACTGGGACTCAGGTAGGCTCCTTTGGGGATGGCTGTCTTGCACCTTTGGGAGTGGGCATGGCACCTGGGTTGCGTTGGCCAGTGCTCTGCTTGGGTTTCAGGTCTGTTCGGTGTCCCTCAGCTTCTGCGGTGTGGTGGGCTCTTCTGGTTGACTTATACTAGATCTCTGTGGGGGCTTTAAACATCTGTGCAGTGCAGGTTTCTTCTTACTCTTTGCTATCAGCTGTGACCAGTCTGGAGCTTCTTGGTTTTACTGATGATTTTGGTGAGCGTTGTGGGGGTGCACCTGTTCTTACAACACAAGTTACCGTACTACCTGGTGTTATCTAGACAAGTGTCCTCACCTTTGTGTGAATTTTTGGTCTCCAGCCTCAGGGTGCACTTTTAGGGGTGTGCACGTACACACAGACACAAAGAGGTTGGGGGGGAGTAGGGGGGAGGCTAATGATGTTTCGAAATAATATTGATTGTCAGATGCCTCAACATATAAATGATAGTAACATGTGAGCCATTTAGGCTGTGGCTGGCAGTAACTTAAGAACCAATGCCTCTCCACGGAAGTGAATGAAGGAGGAGAGAACTGAATAAACCTCTCTGGGAGGAGCAGAATACGTCATCTTTTCATCACGCAAAAACCAAGACAAAGTTAAATTCAACAATAAGTCCTATAAAGTCTTATGAGCCGCGGAGTAAAGTTAAGGGTTTCAAATGTGAGCGATATGATTTTGAGCCTGAAGTCCACCAATGAAATGCTTCTTGAATGTGCTCGAGAACAACATGCATGGCTGTGGATGATCTTTAGGCGGATACTGACGGGCGACCACCGCGCATGTTTAATGTTCTCGTGCAGCCCCTCATAGGCTGACTGACGAGGCTCATAGTTACCTCTGGATAGTGACAGGCGGAAGGAGAAGTAGTTCCTATCAACTAGGTGCTATGTTGGTGAAATCATGATGGTGGAGTATTTATTTTCATGTTAATATAAAATACACATTTGCCCCGTCTATGAATCTTTCTCTGCACGAATGCTGTTATCGGAAGTCGATGATCAGTGATCGGCACAGCCAACAGGTTCGCATCGAGTGCGCACTGAGAAACCTTTGGTAGCTGCTGCTGCGGCACAGGGGCAAACTCCCTCTGCCATAAAGTTTTAGACAGAGAAGCAGATCATGCGTTAATGTCATGTCCAGCAGAAAGACTCCTGCGTTCTGCCCTCGGACCGTCCTGCTGCTGCTGCTGCTGTTTGACGCAGGACAGCTGGGTGTCGAGGCGCACCCGTTACTCGTGTTCTTGATCGATGGATTCCGCTACGACTACATGGATGACCTGCACCATTTACCCGGATTTCGTGAGCTTGTGGAAAATGGTGTGAAGGTTGACCACTTAACGCCGGACTTCCCAAGCTTGTCATACCCTAATTATTATTCCTTGATGACAGGTAATCCGTCTCTTTATGCGTCTCTGTAGCTTCTAACACAATAACTGATATTGTAAGAAGACATTAGGTGTAACTCCCAGCTGATCAAACAAATACGTTTGATTTAATCAGCTGGGGAAATGTTTTAGGCCCTAAACAACCAGATCTAATTACCCGGACATGTAAAACATGTAAAACATGTAAAACCCAAGAACATAAAAGTTACACTAGAGGCGCCCTGAGAGGCCTTTTAATTATACATAAAAGCGCATTAACTTTGAGGCCGTGAGAGGACAACAAAAAACACATAAATAGAAAAAGTAGGTGATTAAAATCCAGCCGTCTACACGACACATTAGTCATTAGAGTCCGTGTGCGATTTGCACATTCCTGTGTTGTCCAGCAGTGTAATGGCGGCTGGGATAGTTTCAAGCCGTGCATCCTAAGTCATCTTCCTGACGGGATCAGTTTGTGTTCAGAGTTTCAGCTGGGACTGCCTGCTCACAGACGGGGAAGCTCTCACTTTCTCCAAAGCTGTTTGGATGCTTCTTTTTACGCTGCTTAACTGATAATAAGAGACTTCTCTGTAATCTCTGACTGCCTAGTCAAACATTAGCTTTATACTGTCTAAATAATTTAAAAAGAAAGTCTGTCTGCAGTTAGTTTAATTGTATAATATGTAATAATTGAAGTTAACTATCTGAACATGGCACATGAAAAGGCTTCTATCTACACAGAGGAGATTTAAACATCACAATACTGATGAGTTTGGGTTGTGCTGTATAAGAGAACAGCAAATATTCAGGGATACACACAGAACAAGGTTTATGACCAATACTGATACTGTAAATGTGTAAATCTGCCAGCAGTCTTTTGATTTTTTTATACAAAATAGAAAAAAATACTTTGGAGATATGTCTCTATGCGTACCTTAAAGTAACACGCAAATATAAATTGTTAAAGCATAAATATTTGTTTGCCCATAAATAATTTTTACTCAAAAAAAATCTACTTTTGTTTGCCAATAAATTATTTGAATTTGTTACAATAATTACGAGAGTATAACAGAAGAAAAATGTGATACAAAATTACAAGACAATTTTGGAGACTGTGTGCAGTGTTATTGTCATTTTCTGTCATTTATACAACAGAAAAGTCAGTAGAACTGTAATGTGCTAAAATCCAGAGCAGTTTTTGTTTGCCAGAACTCTTGGCGGGGGGGCTGATTCAACACACAATGGCCTGAGGATAGAAACTCCTCTTGAGCCTCTCTGTTCTTGTTCGGATGGTGCAGAACCTTCTGCCTGATTTCAGGCAGCAGTTCGTTGCTGGGATGGGACGGGTCTTTCAAAATCAGAGTTGCTCTAGTCCAGCAAGTCCTGACGTAAATGTCCTGTAGGGAGGGAGAGCAGTCCTGCAGCAGCGTTCTGCTGTACGGATCACTCTCTGAAGAGCTTTTTTATCCTTCACACAGCTGTTTCCAAACCAGGATGTGATGTTCTGTGTGAGGATGCTCTCCACAGCGCCTGTATAGAAAGTCCTGAGGATCGCTGGAGAGACCCTGAACTTCCTCAGTTGTCGTAGGTGGTACAGGCGCTGCCTAGCCTTTTTGGTCTGGACATGAGTGTGGGCAGCCCATGTCATACGATAAGAGTGTGACGATAAAATGCAAACTGTGCCCAGGACTGACACAGACTCATTTCATATGGATAACAGAAGTTCAGAAAGCATCCACATAAACACACTAACAGAAAATAAACCAAGAACTTGGAGTGATAGTACAGTCTAGTGTATGTGAACCCCAGACCAGCAGCCAGACCTCAACCTAACAAAAGGCTTGCAGCCTCTGTTTCTTGGTGGTAACTGTTCTGAAGTTTCTTTACACTTGATGTTTGCTTTGGGTTTCGTTGATTTTGTGCATATGTAAATACTTCATGAGGGTAGGGAGTTGTGTTGGTGTGTGGGACTGTAAGGTATATATTGTTAACTTGTGACGATGCATTTCAGGTCATTTTATAGAGTAGTGAGAAAGTAATGTAACGAGGGGTGAAACAGGTAACTTTCTCTGCGAATAATTGAGTAACATACTGCATTACTATCAATAAAAGTAATAAGTAATATATTACTCTTAAAAGACTTTTAAAGAAAGTCATTGTCAGCACAAACATACGATAAAATTAGAAGCACATAGCGAAACTGAGGCCAACGCTGGTTTTAATGGGCCAACCTCACACACAGCTCACACACTCTTATGGCACGCACCGGCGAATACCCACCTTTTAAGTCTACGATACATATTTCATATGTTACATGTTACAGTCAAATAAAAAGTTCAATCCAATTTATGTAGCGCTCAATATTGTAAGATTAAAACGCTACAATAACCTGATACAAAGAAACCCAACAATCAGACAGCTGAGCACTTTAGCGACAGTGCTAAAGGTGTGAAGGAGAAACCCTCAGTGCATCATGGGAAACCCCAGCTGTGCCCTGTGTGAAAGGGGCTGTAATAAAAGGACGCGGCGTGCGCTCTGAAACCCATTCGTTTCTATTGCCACGCAATAAAGGTTCCTGTTGTGCTGAGCCGAGCACAGCGTAACCAGGAGTACTTGCACATGTTCAAACCGGCTGACCTTTGACCGCTGTGCATTGCAACGTACCTTCAACAGAAACAAAGCCTACAGCTGTGCAAAGTTCAACCACATGATAAAGGAAACCACTCTGTGCGTATCCGAGTCATGTGACCCTTTTGACAGAAGTTTAAGTGCATATAAAAGGACCTCCATTACAACAGCTCTGCAGACCTCAGGGGTGTGGAAATGTCACACTCTTCACTAGTGGGGATAGTTACAAAGCTTTCTTCTTCATGAATGAGCTGTACATGTTTTTTTAATTACACATCTGGACACAATAAAACACAAACTCTCATAGAAGATGTAAAGTCATATCAGTACACTTAGAGCGGCCGCACAAAATGACGTATGCCTCCCATTCTACTTTTAAATACTCTAGGAACAACAAGTAGGCCTGCAGAGCGAGAGCCAAGTGCTCTAATAGGGTGATATGGTACTACAAGGTCATTAAGATAAGATGGGGCCTGATTATTTAAGACCTTGTATGTGAGCAGCAGGATTTTCAATTCTGGATTTAACAGGAAGCCAAAACAGGAGAAATCTGCTCTCTTTCTAGTCCAGTCCCACACTGCACAGAGCAGGAGGTATGAAGTGCAGCAAACAAACCCTCAAGATGTGCTTATAATAACAATTTTATAGACAGTGATACTAATTATAGTGGGGGGGAGAGTGGGGGTCGTGAAATGTTTTCTTCTTCCTGAGGGGGCGTAACAGAAAACAATTGAGAAGCAGTGCCCTGAGTCAAGCTGAGAAAGGGAGATCAACGTGGTTGCTAGAGTTGCAACACGAGAACGTGCACCAGCTAACAGCAGCTGGAGTTTTGGGAGCTGGAAGCAGATCTCGCGTGAATGGCCTGCAGTTGACCATCGATCACCAAGCGACGACTTGCCAACTGTCCGCACGAAACCAAATATGGATGTCGACTAACAGAGCTCTCGTCGTGGCCCCCAAAGCCCCACTGATGATGAGGATGATGAAGATGATGATGAAGAAACATCTCTTGACTTGAGCCATCACTCACTAACTGCAGCAGAAACCTTCATCCGTGCCCTTGTCACCACCTGGCTTGATAACTATAATGGAGCAGCTCCAGTATGTCCAGAGCTCCTCCAGGCTTCTATGAGGCACTAAGCTCTGGAAACATCAACGCCACCCTCAGAAATCTCCTGCTCAAGTCCTGCATTACTTCCAAATCCCTCAATGCCCTGGCCCCTCAGTACCTCTGCTGCACCCATACACACAGTCTGGGTTGCTGCATCCTCAGCTATGGGTCTGCTTTCTGTCCCACACGCCCACCTCCACCCCGTGTGGCGGCCCCTCACCCTCACACGAGCCCGTCACTGAAACTTCTCAAAACTCAAGTCTTCAACGAAACCTTGAACCTTTAGTCTTGTTTTTGTTTATTTATACTGTTGTGAAGCATCTTTGGGTTTGTTGAAAGATAAATACATTATACACATCTAAGTCATTAATATTATTATTATTACTCGCTGAACCAGGGGCCCGAAGACTTGTGTTCACCTCTTAACGGGTCATAGAAGTAGGTCAGGTCTGGGTCCAGAGGGTGGCCAGATTGTTCTGTCATGATTACAGGTTAAGCTGTTTATTTAAAAAGGTGAAGTTTGTGTGGTGATAAAAGAATCTGAGTGGAGCTAAACACGAGTGGCTATGAAGGAGCGTCTGTAAGAGGAAGAAGGTCGTCAGCGTGCTACGGCTGGACATGCAGTTACGTGTGATCTGGAGCAGCAGGTAGTTCGAGGGAAGCACAGTAAAGGTAGAGGAGGGCCTAGTGGCATTAAGAGATTTGATTGGACAATCCAGTGTGAATAATGAAAATGAACCAATGAGCTGCTGTCAGTGTTTGTAGGGCTGATGCACGGCGGCCCATCTTTGTAATTTGAACATGTTTGATTTCATTAGATATTTTTTTACCTGATGTTTTTATTTAAAGTTTTTTTGGGAGAAAATATTTCAGTATTGCAGCCGGTAATGTTTCCTGTGGCTCTGTGAGCTAATCCAGATTATTGCCTGAGCACAGGATGATCAGTGTAACACAGGAACTAGAGAACCCCGTAGGTTCCTCTGTGGGGTTCTCTGGGATTACAGGCTTTGCTCCAGGCAGCAGAACTATCATAAACAAAGGTTTTTATGGGTTTAATAATGATTTACAAAGCGATGTGCTCTGAGCTGTGGGGCAACTTTTGTCTTGCATACAGTGTAATGTTACTTTTTATTATTATTGTTCTTATTATTAGGCCGTCATTGTGATATTCATCAGATGACTGGAAACTACATGTGGGATGAAGTCTCCAAGAAAGAATTCCTCATTGGGACCAATCCTGACAGCCGGTTGCCAATTTGGTGGGACGGGTCAGAACCACTGTGGGTCACCTTGCAGAAGCTGGGAAGGAAGGTTTTCATGTACTACTGGCCAGGTACGTGCACACGATCAATGTGAAATTCTATCTGAAGTTGTCTGTTTATTAAGGTGGTAAGTGGAAATGCAATGGCAAGCTGTTATTTGCAAACTGCACATTAGCTAAAAGTAGCATTTATCAGCGCTCACAGTTTTGGTGACCAAAATAGGGAAGCAACTGTCGATTCAGCATCAATTATTCCGTCAAGTAATCGGATAAGAAATGCTTTCGTCTGATTATCGAGTGATAATAAATATTCAAATGAGGAAAAAAACATCTTTCGTTGGTTTCCATTTTAGACACTGCAATGTTTGAAGGTTTAACTGCATCCGTGGTTAAAAGAAAACAAAGGAACCCTTGGATCGTGCTGACGTGCCGTCATTGACGTCGAATTTTAATTTTAGGTACAGTCAAAGTCAAATAACACAACCTAAGGTATAAAGGATTTACCTTCACTATTGTTTATGCTGCTGAAAACAGCCGTTATGATGGCGTAGACTTATATAATAACCTAACAATCCTCAGGTCATGTAAAGAAAGGACGGCGGCCGTCAGCCTTCAGGAATCTGAGTAATTCAACCAGTCTGGTATCAGAGTGAGTTAACAGCTCAGGTCCAGTTCGCCTGCTCAGTAAATGGCTGCAGCCACTGTTAGCTATTTGTTATCACCTCCTCCAAACCTCAGTGATTTCTTAAAGGCCTGTGATCCCTCACCTCGAGGTGGCTGTGACTGTGTTTCTGGATCTTTAGGAATTGTTGCAACCTTCAGTTTGCTTTAGTTCACTCCTGTGGCACAGCAGTGTGACTCTTAGTGCTGTGGTGTTCTGTGTGGATTCTCTCTGGCGCTGTGGCTTTCTCCCACAGTCCAAAGTCATGTACAGGATTAGTTTCATTTGTGATTCTCAACTGTAGCTATAAATGTAAGCATGAATGGTTGACGGTCTCTTTTCCACGAGTAGCTACTTGGCTCCACTAGACTTGACGTTCGTGGTGTATCCGTCAGACTCGGGGACCACGCTGTTGTGTTTCTCATTTCCGCTGTTCCAAAAGTGGCAGTTTTGATTTTCATGAAGGAGACGCTTTCATGACTTATCAGGTGACGCAACTGAGTACCTGATTGGCGACATGCAGTCTGGTGATGTCACATTTTCTGATTACCTCAGATCGATTTGAGCCTTGACTGAGTAGGTACTGAAAAGATTCCTGTTACCAGGTACCATCAGAGATGGGCAGTAACGCGTTCCTGTAATCTGATTACTTTTTTCAAGTAACGAGTAAAGTAAGGGATTACTATTGCAAAAACGGTAATTAAATTACTGTTACTTTCCCGTAGGAACGCTGCGTTACTGCGTTACTAAAACCGTGATTTTTTGCAAGAATGTCTCATGACAGTGACGTAAGCAAGTGCGACGTTCGTGACAACAGCTGTGTGCAGATCAACAATGGCTCATATATCGAGTGCAGAGAGAGTATGAGCGTGCAGCGTTTAAAGCGTGGAAGTACTGACCTCACTTTGAGTTTGATTCCATAAAAAGTGACAAAAACATTAGTGTCCGCTGTGCGTGGGAAGAAAACTTCTTTTTACAGCGAAAAAACCCCTAAACTTCCAACAAGCACCGAGTAGCTACGACGTAATGGGAAACTCACAGAGAAACTCGCGGATTCTTCCACTGACCGCGGCACACCTGCACCAGGGTAAACCTCCGCCTACCCCACTCCTGCTTTACAGGTGAAAATAGAGCAACAGGACCGCTGAGTCTTTGACTTTATTTATTTTCTGCTGTGTTTTACTTGCATCTATTTGAAAGACTGAGTGTAAACACAAAAAATATTTTATTTTATGAGCTGGAATGTGCAGAAAATAGGTTTAAATGTTAAACTAATTTATTCAACTCAGAGAATGTTGCAGATAATTAAATGTTTGCTTGATGCATAAAGTTAAAAGATTAAAACTGATAAAACAAGTTTTAAAAAGATCTATCGCTTTATCACCTGTTCAGGTTGTAAATCATGTTTTTAAAAAGTAACTAAGTAATTAATTACTTTTGAAAATAAGTAATCAGTAAAGTAACGGGATTACTTTTTTGGGGAAGTTCAAGTAACTTGACCAACACTGGGTACCACCACCTGATGGAAAACCCTAAAAACGAGTTGAGCCGTGCCCACCTGACACAAGTAGGCACTAGTGAAAAAAGGCTGTATATGTCAGACTGGTAACATTTCCAGGGTGTAGCATGCCTCTCTCTGTGACAGCTGGTATAGGTGCCACAAATAGGGGACCAAACACCTTATTCTGTCTTGATGCATGCTCAATCATCCCGGTGACGTCTTCAGTCTCAGCTGACTGCAGGTTTCAATCTTATAAACAGGACATTTGCACAATGACTGAAACCACTGAAGGAACAATGGGCTGGGAGGTCAGTTCCTAAATCTTAATTATGCAAATTCTCATGACCACTGATCAACAACCACTGATCAATGGCCACGAGTCCCATTCACAGAGTTGGGGAATGGCTGCAATCACAGCATGTAAGATGGTGACAGATGTACCCTTAGGCTCCTCCTCCATTCAGAGATGGTCTTTCCCTTTTCACGTAAATGGCCTCCTTGACTCCGCCCTCAAACCAGCGTTCCTCCCTGTCCAGGATGTTACATCCTCAACATTGAAAGAGTGTCCACTGGCCTGTAGGTGTAGATAGACTGCAGAGTCCTGGCCTGACGAGGTGGCTCTGCTGTGTTGTAGCCAGAGGTTGTTTGGTTTCCCCGATGTATAAATCCTGCACTTAACAGCGTACACTATGTTACTCTGTTTGTGTCGGGGACCCGATCCTTGGGGTGGACCAGTTTTTGGCGCAGCGTGTTTTGGGGTTTAACCCTCCTGTTATGTTGGTTTCCAGGAACACCAATTATGCTCCTGGGTTAATTTGACCCGGGGCAAATTTAAAAGTGTCAGAAACACCGGCATTGATTATTTTACAATTTTCTTTTATAATTTAGATTTTTTCCGTTTTCTGTAGTGATGCAGATGACATGTGACATCTCTTCTGTTCTGGGTCAATCTGACCACAGAGACCCGGTGTTTAGAAAAAATGCGTCTCAGCTGCTCCGATACTCCTGACACGTACGGGATCACTGCAGGTGGGCAGCGGTTGTCCTTCTCTCCTGGATCGGCTGGAGCTTTCTTTAGGAGCCTTCCCAGCTCTGACAAAAGTCCAGCTGGGATAACCACATCTACTCAGGGCCTTCTTGATGTTCTTCTGCCTCCCTGGCTGCTGTGTCTGTGGGGATGGTGTTCGCTCTGTGTTGTAGCGTCCTGATGACGCCCAGTTTGTGCTCCAGTGGATGATGAGAGTCAAACCTTAAATGCTGATCCGTATGTGTAGGTTTACGGTACACGTCAGCTTTTAGATGTCCCCCATTACTGATGGAAATCTCACAGTCTAAGAAGGCTAACCTGCCTTACTCTATGAGTTTCAGATCTGTGGACTCCGCACACTCTCACCATTTTCCTTCCCTGTTATATTGTTGTGAAGTACATTGTGAGGTTTATCCTGAAAGGCGCTATAGAAACCAAGTTTTACTTACTTACCACTAAAGCAGTGTTTGAGTGTGCCTTGTGATTCAGGTTGAACTTGATCTTGACTTGGTCGGTCTGGTTCAGACCTTGAGATGTTAGGGTCACTCATACTCAAAGTGTACTTTTGCAATTTTCGGTGATGTACAACTATTGGTAATTGTTCCCATCTATGCGCTAGCTTTCCAAACAAACGACCAACTATTAGCGAAGACACAATATCTACTTTTGAAATTAGGCTGAAAACTTGATAAAGCGTATCATTAGGGCTGGATCAGGTGACCCTGAATCCTCCCTGAGTTGCGCTGCAATAGGTCGAGGTTATTTTCCTTTTTCTGTTTGTCCTTCACTCACTGTGTGTTTATACACCACTCTGTGTCTAATCATTAGTTATTATTAACCTCTGTCTCTCTTCCACAGCATGTCTTTATCCTTCTCTCACCCCAACCAATCACAGCAGATGGCCCCGCCCCTCCCTGAGCCAGGTTCTGCTGGAGGTTTCTTCCTGTTAAAAGGGAGTTTTTCCTGCTGCTAATCTTAGTATATCTCCATTGTGTGATTCATTTTAATGCTTTCTCCAGAAATGTTGGCTGTGAAAGGAACGCTCCAAATGCAACATGTCCTGCAACAGAGTGTCCAACCTAATATTTAATTAGTTAATTAGTTATAGGTGCAAAGGTAGGAGACGATTAACACGTCATTAGCATTTAATCTTTTTTATCACACTGAGCAACCATGCAAACATTTCTCCCAGCCCCACAGATCAGTTTTGTCATTTCATTTCATTTATTTATTTATTTCACACTTGGTACAACAGATCAAACAAACCAACCACACTTTCTATCAAAAAGCACTACAACCATGTGTGAAAAGGAGCAGGAAGAAGAAAATATTCTCATTAAACCCCGCCCCCTATCTACAATCCAACTTATATTACAAGTGGGCACCAAAAATCAGGGAACAAACTAATATTAACATTTCTCTCCGGTCCTAACACAAACCAAACAACAGATTTACAATCAGAATGTACCACTCCACATAGTAACAAGGAGAAAATACAATTAAATAAATAAAACAAAAAATTATAATGGATCCTTTTTCAATGAACTCCAATTTCATTCACATTCTTCATATTCAGTTATCGTTTTAAGCATGTGACACTTTTTAAAACAATGTAAACTTATATGATTCTTTAAATTATAATGAAGAGACTTCCACAGTCGTATACTCCTAACCGTTGCACTCATTAATCTCTGTGTAGTCCTAGCTAACTGATGCTTAAAATAAAATTTCCTTCTGCTGTCTTCTCCCCCTGAACACAATAAAAATACTCTTTGTAACTTAAAGGGCAAAATATTATTTTTAGCCTTAAACATAATTAATAGTGTCCGTAATTTCGCTAAATCTCCTAATTTTATAAATTTTATAAATAATTTATTTGTATGTTCTCTATAATTAACGTTATGAATCATTCGTATCACTTTCTTCTGTAATAAGTTTAGAGGTTTTATAGTATAGTAGATATTACTAACAACTGACATCTGTTTTATACATTTTGTGTATTAGATCTTGTGATTGTTAGTCACTATGATATCATCATCATCATCATCATCATGATATCATTGAGTCTCATCAACCAGTCTGTCAGAATATTTGTCTGATTTTTAAATTGCTGTTTTTTTGTTTTAAATGAAGCTTTGAGGGTTGTGGCTGTAGCTCAGGTGGAGAACAGGTCACCTACTGACTGGATGGTTGGTGGTTCGATCATGCCAAGTGTCCTTGGGCAAGATATGAATCCCATGCTGCATCCATCAGAGTGTGAATGTTAGCTGGCACGTGCTTAGAAACAGTGAATGGGTGAATGCCCAAGTTGTCAGAATCAGTCCATTTACCATCTTGATAAAACTGATTTTAATACGTCTACAAACTTCCTGAAGTCATTTCCACATAACGGAGTGACACAAGAATATGACAGAATATGCCTTTTTATGCTTTTTGCCCCTGTGAGCGTGCCACTGCTGATTTTCCAGATGTGGGATGTCATCCCGTACTCGCCTGCCACTTCCTGTCTGTCAGGTCAAGTTTGTGATCTGCTGACATGTTCAAACTATCATCCAGTGACCTGTTTGACCAGTAAACAAACTGCAGGGGAGGATGTGACGTCAACATCTCTCAACTGGAGATGTCAGACGACAGGTCTGCAGTCCTTAAAGGGTTTTTTGGGAAAACTGTGGCTTGTTTGACGCAGGAGGGAACTTTTTTCACATGTCCTGATAGGTGTGGGGGAGGGCAGGGGGAAATGTTACATGGCGTGGGGGGCTGAGGGGTGTGAAACTGGGATTGTCGGCCAGTTGATACCTCTCCACAGCGTGGGTCGATGGTCTTCTGTGGCTGGTGACCTTCCAAACTGATGCAGGGTCGTTAGCTGAAAACCTGTGAGCAGCTTTGAGCGTGTTTTCTGGGAGGTTCCAAGTTACTCTGAGGTGTTCTTCTATCAAGGTTTGTTTTTACTGTGTGTTTGGGATCATTGTCGTGTTGGACAATGAAGCTGCTGCCACATGGTGGATCAAATCAGGATTAATTACTCCATAAAATAAAATATTCATCTTCAAGAATGAAAGTTTATTTTAAAAGCAGCTAATGTCCAAACAATTTTAAAGCCTCCATAAAGCCTGAAGAGTACTTAAAAATTACAGTAGGTAAAAGTCTGGTGTCTCTTACACAAAATATCAGTAAACAACGCGAGAATTTTGCACAACATCAAAGATATTTATAGGATTCATGTGAAATATGAAGTTGTAAGCTAAGACAAAAAATCTTTTTTCAAAAGATGAAGAAGAAACAAAAAAAATATTCTTGCACACAAACTGTTTATTAAATTGAAAATGGATGAATGAAGAAATGTTAGCTGGGAATAGTTTTTGTGATTTGCAGTGCAAAAGGTCTTAAAGGTCACATTTATTATCCTAAATAAGTATATTCAAAGGAGGGAGAGAGGAAAAAAAACCCAAAAAAACCCAAAACAAACGAACCCCCCCCCACCCACCCACCCTGAAGAATACATACAAAAAAAAACAAAAAAAAAACCCGAAAAAAACAACAACAACAACACCTGCGCACATCCATGTATATAATCTTGGGGCAGATATGGGAGGAGGCCACACCTCCCAGTTTTACTTATTAAAGTAATCTATAAAGAGCTTAGGTAGAACTGTTTAACATTATCTCTTAATGAGAATTTAATTTTCTCCAAATGTAAATGATGCATTGTGTCTCTTAACAAAGCAGAATGAGTTGGGGGGGCTTTATTCTTCCAATTTAGAAATATAAGTCGTCTTGCAAGCAATGTTATAAAACTCAGAGCATGAATTTGTTTATTATTTAAGTCTTTGACTGTAGCTACACCAAATAGTGCCATTACTGGGTCTGGGGGGAGCTGTTTTTTAAAAATGTCAGACAGAATTTTAAATATTTTAGACCAGTAGGTGGCGATGTTGGGGCATGTCCAAAACATATGTGACAGTGAGGCAGAATTCTGGCCACATCGATCACATCTTGAGTCAGCCCCTGGAAACATCCTTGAAACCTTCAGTTTAGACAGATGGAGTCTGTGCAGGACCTTAAATTGTAGCAGTCCGTGCCTGCAGCAGACAGAAGTGGAGTGAACCAGTTCTTGTGCCTTAGTCCATTGATCTTCAGTGATGTTAGTAGCCAGTTCTTCACTCCAAGCATTTCTCAAGTGGTCCAGTGTAGTTGTACTGTCTATTTTCAAAAGTTGGTTGTAGATCCTAGAAATAGCTCCTTTCTTTAGCCGGTTCATTAAGAACAGATCATCTGAAACCAGTTTTTGTGGTTCATTGGGAAAGGATGGAAACGTTTCTTTAATAAAATGACGTATTTGTAAATACTTGAAAAAATCTCTGTTTTCTATGGAAAATTTTTGCTGAAGTTGTTGAAACGAAGGAAAAAGATTATAAACAGATCCTTGATTGTGTGTATCCCTTTGGAAGTCCATAACTGGAATGTGGATCCTGAGAACAATGTGTATGCTTGGTTATGGATTAATGGTGTAAAGATTGAACATTGACGCCAATGAAAATGTTTTCTAATCTGAGACTAAACTTTTAGTGAGTCAGACACTACCGGATTTTTACATTTATGCTCACCCAGATCTGAGTTTGAATGAACCAAAGATTTAAGAGTATTAGAGAAAAAAGTCAAACTTTCCATCCGTTCCCAATCAGGTCTATGTTCCCCGCCCCAGAATGACATACAACGTATGTTACAGGCCCAATAACAGAGCTGAAAGCAAGGCAACCCCATTCCTCCTGTAATCTTGGCTCTGTGGAGAAATATCTTTTTTATTCTGGGTGTCTTCTTGTTCCAGATAAACTGAGAGATTAACTGGTCTTTTTTCTTAAAAAAGGTTTTTGTGATCAATATTGGGATACATTGAAACAAAAATAAAAATTTGGGTAAAGTGCTCATCCTAATGATATTTACTCGGCCAGCAAGCGAGATGGGCAGTTTGGACAGTCTTTCCAAGTTCTGTTCAGTTTGATGGTATAAATTAATAAAATTATATTTAAAAAGGCCAGAGAATTCACGGGTTACAGTTATTCCAAGATATTTGAAGATATTTGAGATGGTATAAGGAAACGAGATCAATGTAGCACTATCTAATTTTTCTAAAGAACTAACAGGAAACAATATGCTTTTTGTTAGGTTGATTTTGTATCCAGAAATTTTCCCAAATTCAGTTAAAACTGTCATAATTTTTGGCAATGATTTAGTAGGGTCAGTGATATATAGTAACAAATCATCTGCATAGAGAGACACCTTATGTTCTACACCAAATCTCCTTATTCCTTTATAATCCTTTGCAGAGCGTAATTGAATGGCGAGAGGTTCTATGACAAGTGCAAATAGCAATGGGGACAAAGGGCACCCTGGTCTTGTAGAGCGGTGGAGGAGGAAAGGACTAGAAGTTATATTATTTGTGTTAACCGAGGCCTTAGGTTTTGTGTAAAGCAGCTTAACAAAGGAGATATCATTAGGGCCTATGCCAAACTTTGACAGGGTCGAGAAGAGGAAATCCCACCCAACCCTGTCAAAGGCCTTCTCTGCATCTAATGAGAGTAGTATTTCAGAGTGATCAGAAGTATTATGTGTATATATAATGTTGAATAGCCTTCTAATATTAAAAGATAACTGTCTATTTTTTACAAATCCCGTTTGGTCCTCCGACACAACTGTTGGGAGAACCATCTCTAATCGCATAGCCAGAAGTTTGGACAATATTTTATTATCTACGTTCAATAGACTTATTGGTTTGTACGAACCAGGTTCCAAAGGATCCTTACCAGGCTTGTGGATTAGAGAGATAGTGCTATCATACATGGTTGAAGGTAAGCATCCTTTAGTTAGAGCTTCGTTATATACCTCCAAAAGAACGGGTGAAATTTGTTCGCAGTGATTTATTAATTATTTTTCTTACACGCATAAGAAAAACATATGAAACAAATTCATTTTAAAGCTGTGAAATTTTGTGTTCGGCACCGCCTGGCTTCACTGCAAATGGCGGCTGACTTTATCACAGTGCTGGTCTGGGGACAGCTTTAACATCACTCCGGGTTCTTGGCTGGCTTAGCGCTACCGTGCTGTCTGTGCTTGTGAAGAGCTGCAGTTGTGTTTAACAGTATGATGCTGTTGTTCTGTCCTGCAGCAGTCTCCACTTTAACATCTTCCTCTCATCCTTTTGTGCAGTGACAATAAAAGTAATGTCCAAATCCTCTGACACACAGATTGAAATCAGCTGCTACTTCACACACATGTATTCTGACTCTTCTCTCGAGGGCATACCTCCACCTCTCTAGGCTCTCTTCCATCTAGATCACTACAGATCCCAATGTCCTCAGCAACCCCCCTGAGACACCTGCCTGACCTCATCTGTCCATCACCACTGCGAATAAGAACGGGCTTAGAGTTGGTTTCTTTACCACTGTCTCGCTGTCCTCATACATGCACTGCACCAGCCGTTCTCTAGATCCACAGTGCAGCTCCTTCTGGCTTTCTTTAAACTTCTCCATCAACACTATTAAAGCTAGCATCACATCTGAAGTGCTCTCTCTCAGCATGAAGCCACAGCAGTTGTCACAACTCAGTAAGTCACTCCATAATATGGCCCATGCCCTGAAAAGCGTACTGAAGATGTGGAAATAAATAAATTCTTTCAGTGTAATTATTTCATTGTTTCCAGTAAAAACCCGACTTGTTAGCTGACATTACATGTAATTACAGGGTACTTGCGCCTTAGTTGCAGGTTGCAATAGAAAGTGTTACCAACTTATACAAACCATCAGAAAATAAAGAAGACGAGTAAACACAAGGGAACAATGAAGCTGAACTCCAGCAATAACAGAACGATAACCAACCAAACACAAAGATTACAATACAAAGACTCCTGACCCCAAAAACACTAAACCCAGGTTCAGAGAGGGACAATGACAACCAAGGGAAACTGCTGTAATTTCTTTTGTTAGAATAACAACACACATACACTCTGATGGCTGCTGGTCAACATAATAAGCAATTATTGTCTATGACATACAGGTAATGGGCTATCATAGCATGTTAACTGTTTACAGAGGTGCCTGTAAATGATGGAGTCATTTCATGTGTTTCAGGCTGTGAGGTGGAGATTCTGGGTGTCCGTCCATCTTTCTGTGAGGAATACGTGTACAACCCCTCAGAGAAAAATCTCACAGCATCAATAACAAATGCACTAACAGTCTTAAGGTAACATGAATATCAATGTGTGTAAATGTTAGCTGGATAGAAAAACTGTCTGTACGAAAGGCCGAATGAGGCAAGTTGTGAAAAGCACTTTGAGTGCTTAGTACAATAGAAAAGAGCTATAGAAGATCCGATCGATTCACGGTCTGTTTTGCACAGGGAGCGGTCGTTTGCTGACAGAATTCATTATTGTTGTTGCAATTTAAATGCAGTCTGAATCAACACTGTGTTCCTCCATCAACTGAGCTCAGCCCTTTCTGAATGAGGTCTGCATCAGCCACGATGACCACAGCTGTCTGCTGCAACACTTAACAGCTGAACAGTTCCTCCAATAACTGTTGCAGCTTCACTGACATAAGGACAGTTACAGAAAATGTCTACCTCACATCACAGTAAGATGTCATACAATGTAAGCACCTTATTTTATTAGTTTGAGCCTGTGTTTCATTGCTTTTATTAACTTTACTACTGGAACATGGGTGTAATGTCACTCAGAGCTCCAGCATTCGATGTCTGAGGTAACTAGAATGCAGTGTCAGCTGTGGAAAGTAGGAAGGCACATTTATCCAGAATGAGGAGACTAGAGGTGAGAGTCCTAGGTGATGCACAGTGAGCTGATTCAAAGATAAGTCTGGGTAAGAAGCACAGCACAGAGAGAGCAGAAGAACAGACAGTGCAACAAGACGCGAAGATGAGCGTGACAGTTTTTGGTGCACTTAAGAAAATAACACTTAGAGAAGGTAGAAGACTAACCATTTAATCTGTTTGTGTGTGTGTGTGTGTGTGTGTGTGTGTGTGTGTGTGTGTGTGTGTGTGTGTGTGTGTGTGTGTGTGTGTGTGTGTGTGTGTGTGTGTGTGTGTGTGTGTGTCTTAGATCAAACCAAGCAGACATGGCAGCAATATATTATGAGAACATTGATGTGGAGGGCCATCACTTTGGTCCAGACTCTCGTCAGGTCAAAACAGCTGTGCAACAACTGGATCTTGCAATGCAGAAACTCAACAGCAAAATCAAAGTAATAACACAATAACTGTCACTACAGTTGCAGATTCTGCAATTTTTCCTGTCATGTGGTTTGTTTTCATGTTCTTTCATTCTTTCAACGTTTTCATTCTTGTTTTTGTGATGTTCCTGCAGGAGATGAACATGGTGAACCAGCTGAATATAATGTTGTTTTCAGACCACGGTATGACAAAAATCCACTGGATGGAGAAGGTCATAGAGCTGGATAAGTATATCAACATGGCAGACATCGTCAAGATGATGGACAGAGGCCCAGTGGTCAGTCTTTGGCCTGAAGAAAACAAGTTCCAGGAGGTGAAACCAGAGTCATTGGCTCTCTCTGTGCACTATAGGTCATTTCTGTGAGCGCTCGCACTCTTGTGCTATTGTCACTGTAATCACAACCATTTTATGTCATGAAACTTGTGACTGTCAGGAAACTACACCTTAGTCAAATGAATGAGCCAATGGTTGTATTACATACAGAATAACACATTACAAAGTATTAGATCATAATATTTTTCAACAATGCAGTTTCAGCGTACTGAATTCAATAATGACAATACAGTTACAATGATGTCATTACATCAAATATCGTTTTTTCCTGAGCACTCACACCTGTCTATAACTTTTGAGGACTAGAGATATGAAAAGGATTTTGTATTTTTATTGCACGACAAAACAAGATAAAGTGCAAACTGTGACATGGGCTGAAGCAACTACATTATATGCTAACACGTCAGCTCTTTGCAAGCATCCACACAAAACTCACAGAACTCTGTGGAACTGTAACAAGGTGCAAACCACTGTTTCTACTCGAGACCAGGAAAGCCACATAAAGCTTTGGCAGCTAAAACCAAGATGAACTTTTACCATAATTATGGGATGAAAATGGTTGAAGAAGGAAAGGAACAAAGCTCACCACATTATCTGTAAACACAATAAAGGCAGAGTTATGGGATGCACATATAGGTTTACCAAGAGAGTCAGGTCCTTAGTATTATTAATGTTGTGACTGCTGATATAAGTAGTAGGATAAATTCCCAAGTGCACAGGGCTTTACTGCAAAATGGATTGGACAGCACTTTATGGTGCAAATGAATAATGATGCAAATCATACTGCAAAGCAACCCAACTTTCTCATGGCAGAGAAATTCGGAAGGTTGCCGGTTCGAGCCCCGGCTCCGACAGTCTCGGTCGTTGTGTCCTTGGGCAAGATACCCGTTGCCTACTGGTGGTGGTCAGAGGGCCCGGTGGCGCCAGTGTCCGGCAGCCTCGCCTCTGTCAGTGCGCCCCAGGGTGGCTGTGGCTACAATGTAGCTGCCATCACCAGTGTGTGACTGTGTGTGTGAATGGGTGGATGACTGGATGCGCTTTGGGGTCCTTAGGGACTAGTAAAGCGCTATACTGTCATGATCAGGCTGTGTGCAGGCAGGAGAGGACCCAAACACAAACTCACGGGACAACAGGACTGAACTCAAAATACAGCTTTATTGCTGACAGAGGATAACGGCGATACAAAATAATATGAAACTGAACTGGGAAGCACTAAGGAACTGACTCACGAGGAAACACACGGCGGGGCACACAGTCATGAGGGAGAACGCGACACTGAACTGAGGGAGACGTGGACATACATGCACAGAGGGTAAACGAGGGAAGTGGGAGCACACGGGGAACACAGCTGACACAGATAATCATAACGAGACAGGGCAGGGGTGAACACAACATGACGCATACTGACGAGAGACTGTCAAAGTAAAACAGGAAGTACAGAGGTTCAGACAGGAGGAGAGAGCACGGACATAACGGAAAACATGGAATAAAACACAAGGAGGGGAAACAAGGGCTCACAGATACACAGAGGGGCACACAGGGGGTAACCAAATAAGGAACATCTTAACTAAACCACCTGGGAACCAAGGCATAAATAGGGAACAAAATACAAAACACACAAAAACTAAGAATACTGGGCCAACATGGCCCAGGACCATGACATATACAAATACATTTTACCTGATTTCAGCCCATTCTTTCAATTCAGTTCACAAATAACAAGTGGAGGTAACTGTAGTAAAGGCTAGAGATGGTAATTAATAAGAATGTAGGGATTCTGTTATCGATATTACTTATCAGTTCTCTCATTGGTTGTCACTGGGTTCTCACTAGCTCCACTTTACCTTTGTGCTAATTAATTGCATGTTGTAAAGCTGAGGCTACAGTTGCACACACCAACACACATCCAAATCCTGATGAGGACACACGTATGATCTTTAGTATTTTGCTATGAACACAAAGCCGACAGCACAAAACAAAGATGAAACCCCGCACAAAGAGACTTCAAAGCGATCGCCACGGTGATTCTACTGTAGAAACCGGAGAAGGTAGAAAGGCTGTTGCTTACCTGATTTGCAGCTCACAAAGGACCGCCCACTTCACCGTGGTCGAGGTACGAGGTGGCTCTTCTGTGTTGTAGCCAGAGGTTGTTTGGTTTCCCCGCTGTATGAATCCTGCCAATCCTCCTGCACTTAACAGCGTACACTATGTTACTCGGTTTGTGTCGGGGACCCGATCCTTGGGGGGGACCAGTTTGTGGCGCAGCGTGTTTTGGGGTTTAAAAGCCACAGAGACCTGGTGTTTAGAAAAAATGCATCTCAGCTGCTCCGATACTCCTGACACGTACGGGATCACTGCAGGTGGGCAGCGGTTGTCCTTCTCTCCTGGATCGGCTGGAGCTTTCTTTAGGAGCCTTCCCAGCTCTGACAAAAGTCCAGCTGGGATAACCACATCTACTCAGGGCCTTCTTGATGTTCTTCTGCCTCCCTGGCTGCTGTGTCAGTGGGGATGGCGTTCGCTCTGTGTGGTAGCGTCCTGATGACGCCCAGTTTGTGCTCCAGTGGATGATGAGAGTCAAACCTTAGATACTGATCCGTATGTGCAGGTTTACGGTACACGTCAGCTTTTAGATGTCCCCCATTACTGATGGAAATCTCACAGTCACAGAAGGCTAACCTGCCCCTTTTCATATCCTCCCTGGTGAATTTGATGTGTCGGTCCACCGAGTTAATGTGATCCGTGAACTGTGGTACGTCCTGAGATTTGATTTTCACCCAGGTGTCATCCACATATCTGAACCAATGGCTTGGTGGTGTTCCAGGGTAGGATAGCAAAGCCCTCTTTTCCACTTCTTCCATGTACAAAAAGGGTGAAACTGGGGAGCCCACGGCACACCCATGTTTCTGCCTGTAGGACTGACCCTTGTATGTGAAGACACAGTTCAAACACACTTGGTCGATGCTGAGAGCGGTCCTGCTGCTGAGGTTGGGGTCATCCTGTAACCTCTTTCGAACTACCTCCAGCGCTTCCTCGACTGGGATGCAAGTGGAGAGAGATGTAACGTCGTACGAGACCGTGGTTTCATCTGCCTCCATCATGACATCTCTCACTTCCTGGGTCTCATAAGTATTTTCATCACTGAGCAGTGACAACATTTTCTCATGATAGTCTTTTTGATTTAGCAAAACTGTGCACCTAGCCTTGTGTGCTGGAAGGATGATAATGTTGTTTACATCACTAAGTGATGTGAGTGCCTTCCTCTCCTCCATGCTGATGCTGGATGCAGGAGTCTTTGCATCACTGAGACAGGCCGAAACCTTCATCCACAGTTGCTCTGCGTTTCTCCCACTGAGAACGCTACGCCCATATAAACAGAATCAACTTTTTGGGGTTCAACCATTATTATTTTACATTTTAATATGGAATTCAAAAGTTTTAATATTTCAGCAGATTTTAACAGATTTTAAAATATGACCATTTTAACATGGTCAGAAACACATAAGTACTGAATAAATCAATAGGCTAACACATAATAAATTGTTGATAAATAATCCATATTCATATGTAACATATTGATACAACAATGTAAATAAAAGAATATTACTCATGTAAATTTTCCTCAACATGACTTCCAAAAAATGTACCAAGCTTAAAGTTGAAATGTTGACATCCAAGGTTGGACGTCGTATAGATGTCCTGCATTGGTCAGGGACCGATGGACTCAATGTAGATGATCTGCATGTTTATCCAACGTCCAGTGTTGAGAGGATGGGCTCTGGCAATGACACTCACAGAGAAGCCAAAGCCTTTGTTATGTTGGCTTGTCCTGTTGGAAAATAAACCTTTACTCCAATCTGAGGTCCAGAGCACCGTGGTGCAGGTTATCAGCAAGGACAGCCTGCTCTTTACCCTGACTACTCTCCCAGTTCCTTCTGTGAAAAACTGTGCCACCACTATTCTTCACTGTAGGGATGGTAGACATGATGCTTGGCATTCAGGCCAAAGAGTTCAATCTTTGTTTCATCATACAGGGAACTTTCTTTTACAAGGTCTGGGAGTCTTTTGACAAACTCCAGGCAGGCTGTCATGTGAAGCCACCAATGAGCGGCTTCTGGCTGTCCTTCTGAAAGGCTCCTCTCTCTCCAAAGAGCAATGCTGGAGGTCTATCAGAGCGACCTTCTGGTCACGTAGCCAGCTCTAGGAAGAGTCCTGGTGGTTTCAAACCCTTTTCATTTATGGATAATGGAGACCAGTGTGCTCCATCATCTCAAAGACACTCAATACTGCAGAAACTTTTCTGTTCCCTCCCATATCTCTGTCTCAGTGCAGCCCTGTCTCTGAGATCTAAGACAATGTCTTGGCCTTCATGGCTTGCTCTTCCTCCCTCTCTTCCCCTGTGTGTGTGTGTGTGTGTGTGTGTGTGTGTGTGTGTGTGTGTGTGTGTGTGTGTGAGTGTGTGTGTGTGAGTGTGTGTGTGTGTGTGTGTGTGTGAGAGGGAGAACCTTAAGAGTATTTGAGATGAATTATTATCACTGTCATGTTACTTTTGTCAAGATGTGTGGGATGCAGATCGTGTTAAACAAAGAGGATCCAAATGCAGAGGCACGGAGACCACATTTATTTTTTTGCCTTTCAGCCTTTATTGGAATAAGACAGTGCTGCGTGTTTCCCCTCTCTCGCTCCCCCGTCCATGTACCAGGGGCCGCAGGTCAGATTCAAACCTGGGCCTACTGCTCTCCGACCGTACGGCATATGATCAATGAGTTGAACCGGCAGCTGTGGAGACCAGATCTTAACCAAAGGCAAGCCATTCATGTGGCTCAATGTCCAGATACAAATACGAAGGAAATTTAAGCTTTCAGATCACAGGAACTGAATGAAGCAAAATACAAGGAGGGACAAGGAGCTGGGAAACACTGGGGAAAGGTACAAAGGGAAAAGGACCGGAAAATACACAGACAGGTGATGAGGAGAGTGGAAACAGCAGAGGAACACAGCTGGAACAGATGTAACAAAACAGGGGAAGCAAAAGTGGACACAAAGCACATGAGACGAGGACGGTCTAAGACAGGAAACACAGCGAGAACAGAGACAGATACCCAGAGACAAGACACTCACACTTGACACTGGAAGAGAATAACAAACACACGACAGACATGATACAGAGGGAGTGAGAGATGCACGGGCTGGGG
This sequence comes from Astatotilapia calliptera, assembly GCF_964374335.1. Taxonomy (NCBI): domain Eukaryota; kingdom Metazoa; phylum Chordata; class Actinopteri; order Cichliformes; family Cichlidae; genus Astatotilapia; species Astatotilapia calliptera. Next base: position 2,171,674 of record NC_137423.1, read on the forward strand.
AGACTACGGGGACGAAAGGACTCAGGGACAAGAGGAAGTCAAACGACCTAAAGTCGTCTGACTTACACAAAAAGAGACTTAATACTGACAGAAAATTCATAAGCACAAGAGACTGAACTGAACCCATAGAGACCAGGAACATAAATCGATGAGCGAGATCACAACAATGAAAAGTAAACAAGATTGAAAAGTGCAAAAAACAGCAAACACGGGGTCAAACACTGCTTCTCATTTTGTTTATTATTCCAGGTATCTGCCAGATTGTCTGAGGTCCCTAACATGGGTGTCTATGCCAGAGAAGAGATCCCTGAACGATTCCATTACAAGAAAGGAAAGTTTGTTTCCCCCCTTACACTAGTGGCTGAGCCAGGATGGTTTATCGCTCCGGTAATGGACAATCTTCCTTGATCTTAACTTGCTGTTATTTTGCATTATATATATCATATATACTACACAGCAGCATGGTCCCAGGGTTGTATTCTTCATTCTGTCTTGAATTGTTTTACGCGTCTTTAGAAACATTTGGTTACTTTGTCTCTTCTAATCATTTATAGTTTTTGTGTCCTTGTGTTTTGGTTTATGTTTATTTCATCTCTGTCTTGTTTATTCATGCCTGCCAAAGGTTTCATGTAAAGTCTGTGACTGTACAGTATTTCTTTCTGGGTGAGTTTTCCACACTGTCTTCCCTGACTGTTGGCACCTGTTGTTAGTTGTGTTGACTTCCCTTGTGTTTCTCCCTCTCCCGTTGTCCAGACAAAGAGAGGGTGCAACTCCCAAGTGAACAAAGTTTGTATATTATGGTACAAACAAGAATGAATGTGATTGGTTAAAAAATCGGGGAGGAGCTGCAGTTTAGACTTGGCTCCTGGTGTCCACAGTCTGGTGTCCGGCTCATGTTTCATCTCTGCTCCAATCAGACGTCTTCTTCCATCAAAAAAAATTCTTTCTACAACACAAATCAAATCTTCTCCCACATCTGGAGCAGATGTTCCCATGAATGTGGACCTTGTAGCTGCTTTGCTTTCGCTCTTCTGTCCAGTTCAAACCAGCTCGATGGGTTTAGGTCTGGAGACTGTGCCGGACCTCCATGTTTCCAAGCTCATCTTGTTCTTTGTTCCTGAGGTGGTTCTGCCACAGCTTGGACTGTGTGGGGTCTTTATCCTGCTGTAGGATGAAGCCCTGACCAACTAGGTGCATACCAGAGGGTCCTGCATGGTGCTGCATGAATGCTGTGGTAGCTGTTCTGGTTCAGGGAGCGTCTCTGTACCAGTCACTGACCCTGGATCAGCAAACAGCCCCAGCCCGTTGATGCCACACACTGTGGAACTTTCACCTACTCCACGGCGTACAAAGATCCTGCATGAAGATTTCAAATGTTGATCCATCATCCATAAAACCTTCTTCCAGTCTTCAGTAGTCCAGTGTCGGTGTTTCGTGGCCCAGACGAGCCTCTGAGTCTTATTCTGACGTCTGGCTTTCTTGCTGCATCCTGTCAAACCTGCAGCTCGAAGTTTCTCCTCACGGTCTTGAATACTTCTGAATCTCATCATGTGCTGACTTAAAAATGAACATGATGTTGCCTTAATGATTTTAATGTCACACATATACAGTAATGTAGAGTTTTTCTGTATCACATACACTGTATTATGAATATATATCTATGACACCTACATTTGTTTGTGTTTATATCTGCGTCCTTTCCAGAACAAGGCAAGTCTCCCCTATTGGAAAAATGACTCTGGGGAAGCGTCCGCATGGCAAAATGGCTGGCATGGGTACGACAATGAGTTCATTGACATGAGAGGCTTCTTCTTGGCAACAGGACCCGGTAACAAAGACATTTTGCATACAGAGTAAAAGACACCAGACTGATCTGTGCATGTGCATGAATGTATGCATCAATGGATGGAGGCATGTTTACAGTGCACGTGGCTCTGCAGCAGTATTTTCAGTAATGAGTCATGATCTCATGGTGAATGATGCTTCGTGTTCTTCGTTCACCATCTAAAGGTCAGCTTATGTAGAAACTTCAGGTTTATTCAGTGAAAATATTTTGTAAAAGAGCTGTGCTGTCAGATTTATTGAAGATATACCAAAAACATATTGATTATCCTGAAATTGAATCAAATTGACCTGAATTGTCACGCTGTCTGAGAAAAACATCATTAGCTGTGGTGTACAGATGCTGTTATTCTGCTTAGGTTAAAAGACGTTTGTTTGCTTCATTTCTTTTAGACTTCAAGATGAATGTTCGGGCAGCTCCAATCCGATCGGTGGACATCTATAATCTGATGTGCTGGACGTTGGGAGTGGATCCTCTGCCCAATAATGGGTCCTGGTCTCGGGTCGAGTGCTTGCTGAATAGTTCTAATGGTGTATCTCATCCCTTCTGGATCTACTCTGTTGGTCTACTAGCAATCATACTGACAACATAGTCCGAAATGATTTAACAGGTTTGTTTACGGCGTTTGATAATAGCTAGAAATTATTTTATTTTCTAGAAACATTTGTGAAAGAAAGTATCTGTGAGAGGACGGGAATAAATCAGCTTGAGATCGTTATAGTATTCAGAATAAAATATCAACAACACATAAACTGCATCCTAATCTACCTGTCTGCCTCCAGATATCTAACAGACTATTTTTACAGTTACTGTTTTGGTTTGGTGCCAATAAGCCCTTCAGTCTTTGGAAAGTGGACAAAGTTGCAGGCAGCAAATCTGGTTGAGAGCAACAGTTTTTTGTGCTGTAAGTGAGAGCATCGTGGCACGTCACACATTTCCTCTTTGGTGTGACAAAAACGTCTGTGTTTGGTGTCAGTGCCTTTCACAGGTCCGTCACACTCACCTTTCACTGATTTTGATTGACTGTTTTCTTATTGTTGGGTGATTTTAAAATGCTTTTCAGTCTTTATGGTGTTTGATTATTGGTCCTTGTTTTCACGTTCTTAGCTGTCTTAAAGCTGTGACAGCCTGTGTAACACACCTTTTGTGAAAAGTGATCTATATGAATAAATCTGAAAAAGTGTGCTTGTCATTGTCGTAGTTGTGCAGTTAGTATTAATGTGTAACACAGTGTCCTGAGCTCCAGTATAGAAAACTTGAGAAATAATGGATATTGATTTAATTTGATTTATACAGAGCCAAATTACAACAGCAATTTATAATAATAGTAACAATGATTAAACTTTGTATTTATAGGCGCCTTTAAAGACCCTCGAGGTCACCTTACATTAGTACAGTGCTTCCCAAACTTTTTTGCTAGGCCCCCCTTTGTTTTACAAGAAAAATCTTCATGTTACTGTCCCTCCATTTACAAAGGCAGGGGCGTCACGCTGTGATTATTTTACATGTAGTTGGGTTTTTTCCTGTGTAATAATATTCAACATTGCTGTCAATACATTTTTAAAACAAATGCCTCTCTGTGCAAAATGGGTTTAAAAACATAAACAGCTGTGGGATCCTGTTTGTTTGAACCGAGGGAACAAACTGTGTCAGGATCAGCCTGATGTTATTTGTATCCTGCTGTAACTTTACTGTATAAAGAGCAAACATCTCCAACATGTCAGGAGCAGTTAGTCATTACAACAAGTGTTTGTGAACTAAAGATCAAGAATGTGGGATCCTGTTTGTCCGTGATCTAAACAGCCCAGCGCTGCTCCCGACGAAGGGAAAACCAACTCTGCAGGGAGACCTACCTCAGCACCTGTGCAGGTGAAGCCAAAGGGGAGATTTGCTTCACCATGTTTTCTAGTCTTTGTCTTGGAAACATATTCAGCGATGCTTCATCTCCTGCTTTGCGTTTGTGTGGGCGCCCCGTCAAAAACCTGTCCATTATGCTAGCAGTGTCCAAGTGTTCTTTTTTTCTTTTCATACCGCGCCCCCCCTGCAATGGTTCTGCGCCCCGGGGGGAGGGCACACTTTGGGAACCTCTGCATTAGCACACCAAAATAAAAACATAAGGTAGACAAAGATAAAACAAGTCTGTAAGCATAAAAGCTAAACAAGGTAAAAATAGACTAAGACGGAGTCATGATGAAGTCAGTTCTGAATAGATGGTTTTAAGCTGCAAGTAGAGAGTTTGTAGTCTGGAGATGTGGAAGTGGAGCAGGTGGAACAGACAGAAGGGAAGCTGAAGAAGAGCAGTGAGCACGTGTGGAGAAGATCAGATACATATGGAGGTTATGAAGCGCTTTGAAGGTAAGAAGCACTGAGGTGAACTGGAAGCTTATATTTTAAGGTAAAGACCCTAAAATAGTACAAGGAAAACTGCAACAATCATTTGACCCCCTATGAGTAAGCGCTTTGGCGACAGTAGGAAGGAAGGTGATTTATTAGATGTATGAATGTTATTCTGCTTGATTCTAATCTGCAGCTGAGTCTCTTACACTGATGGATAACACCGAAGCAAGAACACCTGTTCAACCAATCACATTCATTCGACTTTGATCTGCAACAAACTGAAGCAATCATCTCTTTTTGAAACATTGTTGCGTTCAGCTGGTATATTTGTATGTTCTGTATATTGCAGTTTTCACATCTCTGGAAAAGTTGGCAGTATTAAGGATCATTTTCTGTGGAAGAGCTGTGAATGAGACTCATGGCTGACCATTGGATTAGTTTGATGCTGCCAACACTTTCCTGTGCCCACGCTGGCAAACCCTGGGTTGAGTTAGAAAGCTGATAACCAGCTTTGCGTGACCTTTTATCCTGGTCCCAGTGTTAGGGTCAGTGAAGCCAGAAAACAGAAAGACATCCTGGATATGCTGACGTCGCTCCGTGGTGTGCAGGACTCTGGGACAGCAGCTGGACTGCACTCAGTCATTACATGACGGAAACACCAACGTCATCTCTTTTAATAGTTTATACTGTATACACAGGTCATGCTGATGAATAAAACAAAAAATCAGATCAGATGTTAATCGAATTTATTTGCTCTCACTTCTCCTTAAACATGTTTTCAATGTTAGTTTTACTTCAGAATTGGCGACTGAAACAAGTATGACTCATACGAACATCAGGGGAGAAAGACCTGATAGATATAACCTCAAATAAAGTCAGTGTTCAGCCTCAGAGGTGACAGTCAGCGAGGGTTATGACAGCAGTGTATCAGGAGCCGTGCTCGCCTGACTGCTTGTGAGGCGAGCAGGTCTGTCACAGTGATACTGTGCTTGGCAGACATCTCCGAAACCATCAGAGCACTTTTGCAAACAGGCTCTCTCTTGACAAACTGACCAGATATCTGAAGATTAAACCACTACATGCTAAAAACATATGAAAAGTGTAGTTAGTGAGACACAAACAGGATATTTTAAGTATAGGCGAGCTTTGTTAGTTTCCAAATTTCTGTTGTTGGTGCTGAGAAACACCCACTGAAACAATGGTCACCAGGCAAAGCAATGGATTTGACTCGATCAGCTTTAACCCCGCCCCCTGACTTTGATGGGCGGGTCTGACAAATAAAATATATTTTAATTATTTTGGCACTCCTGGCCCTCCTGGCCCTGCGCCTGTGTTCATTAATTAATATATCATTAAATAACTTACTAAACATGTCAATAATTAATTAATGAGAGAATTAATTAATTATTTAATGGTGCATTTGATTAATCAATTTTGGCACTCCTGGCCCTCCATATAACACATGCCACTTGAGGAATATTTCAGCTAAAATTCATTAATGTTAATTGTTGAAAACAAAATAATGTAAAAACAGTCAGAGGATTCAAAACTGCACTGATAATAAAAGATAAAACTTAGTTTAACAATATATTTTTCTCAACAGTCATCAGGTTATAATTAATTATATAATTATAATTAACAATTTCTTTCTTTTTTTAGTGCAATGCCTTCGACTGTCAGCTTAGTGAATGAAGCATAATAACCACTGACTTTGTGACTCTTCATCACCAAGTGTTACAAATTTATTGTTTTTTAAAAATCTATTCGTTTTCCTTTAGCTGCAGGAGTGTGGCACTGAAATAAGGTGCACTAAAGAAAGATCTACTTCTTTCAGCTCTTGGTGAGCTGAAGGATGGCTTCATCTACTGGCCACTGGATGCTTTCAAGTGGCCTGAAAGGAAGTGCCTGATTCTAGAGGAGATCCTAATCATCCTTTGTCTGCAGGAAGTGCATTACTACTGTCACACTTTAGTAGCTGGAGCCCCATAGGCTGGTGTAGGACGCAGCATGGAGGTATGGACCATAGGGGGAGGGAATACATTGTGCATCCTCAAACAGCATCTTGAGTGAGATATTTGCCTGCTTTTTGCCATGTTTGTGGACTTTGTTTGCCATAATAAAAAGTGAATTTGACTGCCAAGACTAATAAACACTAATCTTTACGCTCCATTCTATCCATTTTCTGCTGCTTATCCAGAGCCAGGTCACAGGGGCAGCAGCCTAAGCAGAGAGGCCCAGGCCTCCCTCCCTCTCCCCAGTCACCTCCTCTAGCTTATCTGGGGAACACCAAGGCGTTCTCAGGCCAGCCAAGAGATCTAATGTCTCCAGCATGTCCTGGGTCTGCACCGGGGTCTCGCCTAGGAGGATCCTTGTCAGGTGCCCGAACCACTTTAACTGGCTCATTTCAACGTGGAGGAGTAGCAGCTCTACTTTTAGGCCCTCCTAAAAGTAGAGCTGCTATTGGGCTATTTCCTAGGTAAACTAATAGGAGTCATGTTATACTTTGTGCACAGACACTGAACTGAATCTGTAGGGTGAGCAGGAGCATTTTTCTGTGGACCTGGTGTCCATCAGAGCTTTTTAATAAACCACTAAGCTACTGTTCAGATGGTTAAATGAACCCACTCCAGACATTCTGAATTAACATTTGTTTTATACATATTTCAGTAAAATCTACTTCAATACACTGAGAGTACAAGAAAAAAATCATAATATACTTCTGCGGAGCACACAATCAGTTCTTTTTTCTGGATGCAGATATCCTTGACCCCCACTCTAGGGACAGTAAAAAAAAGAGGATAACAGTGGGAAATAGTGACAGTCCTGTTGAGTTCAGGAGAGCTCTGCAGACGACCCATGAAAGCCTGAAACAAGCGCCAGTTTCAGTCATTGTGAATGTGTCTAAAGCAATGCCCCACTTACTCTGCCATTTAAGTTTTACAGTCTTAAAGTCTGTAACCCAAATGTGAAAGGGGCTACAGAGGAATTCAAACTACATGTGTACTGATACATACTCGTCGAGTATCAAAAATCCTTTTTAAGCTTCCGTTTACAATAAAGTCCTGCTAGCCTCTTATGTTAGCTTTGATTACAAAAACAACTTGTCATTTACGATCTAAGGCCGCCCACGTTTCTGAGCTGCGAACCATCGATGTGTATGTCTAACAGTCCCTTTCGTCCTCTGCGCGGCTTCAGCAGCCAGATAGTCAAAGTGTCTCCTTAGAGACCAGCGTCGGTCGGACGGTCTAAGCCAATAAGGGAGAAGCTCAGTTATGTGTCAGGAGGAGGTGGTGTGGGATGTTCCCTGCACTTCCTCAGTAGTGTCCACAGTCACTTTCTGTACATCCCTCTCCACACCAAACCCCCTCGGGGACCCTGGCTCTCAGGATGATAGTTTTTCCACTGACACTGCCGGCGAGCTGGAGGTGGGCAGGGCCTCTGCTGCCACGTCTGATTGTACTGCGTCACGCTTTGGGGGCTGAATGGGGCTTTTGGTGGGGGCTAAGTGAGACTGGACAGACATCTGTGGCAGCGCCTGAGCCATTGTGGCTGGTTTGGCCAGGATGAGCTGCGGTTTGATGGCGGCCTGCGCTAGCTGTGCAGTGACAGGTTTGGCCTGGATGAGTTGCGTGACCTGGCCTGATGGGTTGGCCTGCATGAGCGTTGCCAGCTGGTTGGCTGGGATTGTGATGATGGTGATCTTCTCTCCTGCTTTTGTCCCAGCAGGAAGCATGGTGGGCAGTGCCTGGATCACAAGTTTAGGGGCAGTGCTAGCAGAGGTGCTCGCTACAGTCACTGGGACTCCTGTGGTAGTTGTGAGGATGGGTGGAGAGTTTAACGCCATTTGACCTAGCGAGTTGGTCATGACCACTGGCATAGCTCGGATGGGCCTGCAGGGATAGACAAGCAAAAGAGTAAACACTGAATAAATGTGCTCAATGCTGATCATATAAACTTGAAGCATGTGATCCTCAGTGCACCACATCCAAACAGATCATTTCTCCTGTATAAGACCAGAGGTTCATGATCTGATCAAACAGCACAAGGTTTCCCCTAAAACAGTCTTTGACAGTTTTGTAGAGCAGTAGTGAAAATTAGCCTTAATGTATGTATTTGTTTAGAGTCGGACAATCACATCCTACAGGGCACAGGAAGACTAAATGAGCACATGTCTGTCTGACCTGGTGGTGGTGTTGCTGGGGATGACAGTGACGTAGGTCTGCTGAGGCTGGGAGGTGGTGAGAGACGTAGCGCCCAGGGTGGCCTGGCCCTGCTGGCGAGCCAGATTCTGACTGGACACCACGGTCTCGCTGTCCTCCACTTCCTCTGCCTCCTCGTGATCATCGATCACTCGAATGTTTTTGGGCATGTCTTTAAATTGGTAGGCCAGCCGCTGACCCTCAACTTTGGCAAGGATGCCACGCTGGTAGTAATACCTATACAGAAACAACACATGGAGTATGAACTCTCCAGAACATCAGGATAGGCGGTCAAAACTCATGTCAGAGAGTAAAAACATAAACTACTTTCCCTCTGAGTTCATAAAATAATTGTGAGTCATTATTTGGTCTTTCTGTCTGTTTGCGTCTGATGTGTCTTTAATCATCGTGTCCTGGTAAATCACGATTGCAGACTGTGATGTGCTCATGGAGCAAAACAGCTCACCTTAGGGCCCGGCCCATAGTCTCGTAGTTCATGTCAGGCTTGTTCTTGTGTTTACCCCACAGTTTAGAAACAGCCTTTGAATCAACAAGTTTGAAGATGCCCTTCTCTCTGTGCATCCACTTGATGTATCTGGGACACGTGTTCTTATCCTGCAGAAGCTCCAGCAGAAACTCCCAGAGGTAGGTGGTGTTACCTGTGGGGAGCACATGATACACGGACTTTCAACACTGAGGTCCTGAAAGTTCAGTCAAGTTCAAAGACTAGTGCAGATTATTATTATTATTATTATTGGTGACGCCTGTCTCAGTCCCGTGTTTTTATTTTATTTTTATATTATTCAAAAGCAACCAAAGGAAATTCATTCAGCCGACCTCATTCAACATTTTTTGTTTCATTTGTTAAAAACAGCCAACATGACCCGGTGTAAAATCGATTTACCCGCCTTGATAAATGGCACTACGGCACCTGACTGTAAGCTTTTCCAACCTGATAGACCAGGCTGATAGATCGATGCAGTGACTGAAATTACTCAAAGAGCACATCAACGACTCGTCTAGGAGGCCCAAACAGAACATCATAAAGATCTGCCTCTGATATTCACCAATAAGAAAGACACTTGTACGGTAAAGTGTTGATATCCTTTTTGCTATCCACATTACCCTACAAGTGATATATTTTGTACTTCTGTGGTATTTGACCACATTATTATGCTGGTAGAGCTAGCTCGAGCCACCCAGGCTGGTTTGGGTAAAGCTGGTATGTTTCTCATTCTTTCTTTAAATACAACAGCTTAAAGATTTTGAATGAATGCTGATGAAATGTGTAGGGAATGTGGAGTGTGGTCATGCATGCACCTTTGACCTCTTCAAGGTAGAATAAGGTGAAAAGGTCTTAAAATTCTCCTTCCTTTGCAGCGCTTAGGGAAAGATCCTGGTACATGGGAAATTAAATTTTTCACCCAAACGTCACATCTGACCTGCAACCTTACTTTTACATTTCAAATTGACCCAAAATGCATTTTTGTTTTTACTACAAACCTGGTGATGTACATGAAAATAACAAGCTGCCTTGGTGAAGGGTTTGTAGTTGCTACAGTGGATGGGATATGTGTGCTTAGTCGTAGTGCCTGTGTTTCACCAACTCAGCCATAAAGTGGCAGGCCACGTAAAATCAAAGAAGTGCTGTCAGCAGATGCTGAGGTGCCAACTTCCTGGATAGTCGATCGCTACAGAGCTCAAATTTCATATGACCTTTAGACTGGCTCGAGAACAGTGAATAGCGAGCTTCATGGAATGGGTTACTATGGCCAAACAGCTGCATCCAAGCTTACATCACCAAGAACAATGAAGTGTTGGATGTGAAGTACGGACTACAGAACGCCGGTCCATGTATGCGTTCCCTGCTAGCATCTTGCACCCTGCTGCAATGACTGCCTCAGCTTACCGAATGCCGTTGATGCGTTTTGTCCTTTAAGAAAAATTTATCACAAAATTGTTTCACAAAAAGTTTCGCATTACTGTTAAAATCCGGCCCAGAGTTACTAAAACTGTTGTTACTACATCTGCAGACTTTGTGACATCACGTTGAATTGATAACAGAGTGTAACTTAACAATATAGAAGTAATTTCTACTTGACGAATGATCTGATAAGCCAGAACATTAATTTATGTCAGCTCAGTAAGAGAAACAGTTTCCAGGCAGCGCTGCGTTCATGAAAACTCAGACATCTGAGGTAACTGTGAGAGCATGTGCTCGCCTCCTTGAAACAAACTGAATGTTTCAACAGAAACAAAAATAACTGAATATCAAATATGTAACCTTAAATTTATGGTCTTCGCATAGTGTAGACTGCTGTTTTTGGTAGTCTTCTAATGTCCCATTTTTGTGAAGACACCATGAGGATGCTTCAGTAGTTTTCTCACATTTCCAAAGACCCAGGCCAACCAGCTGATAACAGCTACACACCCACGGACATCTATCACGTTAACACTGGTCGAACACTGGTCGAACGCTGGTCAGTGTAAATGTCTGAATGGTCAAACTGAGTGTAAAGTTTTATTTATTTTATATTTTCAAAACTTAAGTTGTTATCCTTTAATGGGTGAAGAGGTTTTCATGAAAGTTATCAAAATAATGTGTAATATAATTCAGTTTGATTTATATAGCCTCAAATCAACACAGTGGGCTGTGAAAATAATCCAAGGTTGTTGTTTTTTTTAAAGCACCATCTCTTGGTCACACTCTGCAACTGAGTGAAAGGGGCGTGTTTATAGTGGAAACTACCAAAGGTTAAGTGGGGGGGCTCTAATCGGCTGATGTCAGCTGATGGCTGAAGTGGCAGTTTTCAGTGGTTGTATCTGTACTACAGATGTGTCACATAACGTATTTTTTCCTATATTTACTTTTTGCTCTTGCACATCCGGCCAATGAGCAGACTGAACATTGTCACATGGTTTTTAGTCACATTTTGATTTGCTTGGAGTCACATTTTTCTCCAAACCACAGGGAAAAACTTACACACTCATCAACTGGTTTGGACCAGAGCACTTTACTGGAAAAAGATGGTCCTTCATCAAAACACCCGATCAACAAACTCTGACATGAAGAAAAGTGAAGCATGTAGGTGCTTGCATACACCTTGGCTTTACACAGCAAAAATCTACAGTAAAGCTAAAGGAGTTAAAATATGCAGATGGACTGTTAGCATAGCTTTATACCATGTTTAACTGGTGAGAGCTCCTGTTGGGTTTAGGTCAGCAACAGAACCCCCCCCCCCAAAAACAAAAAACAAAAAACAAACAAACAAAGGGAACTCCAACCTCTTCTAGAATATTACATTTTTTTCAATTCAATTATATTTACACAGCGCCAAATCACAACAACAGTCGCCTCAAGGCGCTTTGTATTGTACGGTCGACCCTACAATAATACATACAGAGAAAAACCAACAATCATATGACCCCCTATGAGCAGCACTTTGGCGACAGTAGGAAGGAAAAACTCCCTTTTAACAGGAAGAAACCTCCGACAGAACCAGGCTCAGGGAGGGGCGGGGCCATCTGCTGTGATTGGTTGGGGTGAGAGAAATATCTGTTTTCTGCAGAGCCCTATTACACTCACTGTCTCCACTCAATCAACCTTTGTCTGCTGTGATGTGCCTGGGAATACCGTAATTATCCTAATATCACTAAAAAGACCAGAGTCGCTGCTTTTAGGAAGCCCTGAAATTCTGTCAATTGAGCAAATGGTACCAGAGTTACAGGTTTTACAGATGTTCAAAAGTGCAAAGTGCCTGTCTGGTAACAGGTTAGGCTTTAGCCGGTTACATTTGGCAGCGTGCTGAAGTTGGCAGCTAACCCATTAGCTATTACTACCTTGATGAACATTTACACCATCAGAATGTTATTAAATGTGCATGTATAAGGTTACAACAACACATACTCGTTCACTAGCACAAATAAACACAGACAGCTTACCCAGGAGATAAAATACTGTCACAACTATTTTTTCTTTTGCCTTCCACTAACATTTAATCGGTAGCTGCAGCTCCCTTTAAGTAAGACAAATATGCAAAAATCATAAAGTGGGAAAATACTGTATCTGGGTTATATCCAGTCATTCTAGGCTAGCAGCTAACAGAGACAGGAGCTGTCTACAGGCAGAGAGCAGCTACAGACCTTTTCCCTCTCTTGGCCTCTTCTTGATGCCCAGATCGAAGGAGCCGTTGGAAGAAGGCTGGTGTGTCTTAGCCTTACGTCCACCTGTACAAACCCACACATAGATCGAGCTTATTCTTCTGCCACATTGTCTGTTGAGCTGATTGACTTTTCATACTTTATGTTACCTTACTCCACTCATAAGTTGGAACAAATCTTGGCATACGGCAGCTTTCAGAGGAAGTTGTCTTTACTGAACTACCTCGTTTGTACTAACACAGCTTCATGTTTTAACTAGAGAGCTGCCTACTGTTGCTTTACAGTTGTACAGCTTTAGAATGAAAAACTGAACATCAGCAAACAAAATAAAAGGTGACAACAGGTGAGCTGTGCTGACACTGACCTCCTCTCTTCTTCTTGGCTACAGGTTCACAGCCAGGAGGGATGGGGAAGCTCTCTTCCTCCATGGGTCCACACTCTGTAGACACCTCCACCACCGTTTCCATCATCACATCATCTGCTGAGGGAACACAAAACAACACTATTCTCCTTCTGCTGCATCATGAAGTGAGACAGACATGAAGACTTTCAGACTGTGTACAACAATAAATCTGGCCTCACATTCTCATAAGATTCTTCAATATCTTCGATATCCAACATCCACAATGACGGCGAAACAACTAGTACCTCAGTGTTCCAACATTCGAAAGAAGGGACTGCTCTCACAGCTAGAGATTGACGAGGTACAACACAAATGCTATGGCAAGGAGGAGTCAGGACGCCAGGTCAGGGGGGAGATATCATCACCCCCACCCGAGATTGGGTACATAGCCCCAAGTGCGATAGGAGAAGGATCGTTCAGTGCGAGAGGAACTGACCTGAAAAATAGGATCATGGCCAAGCTTGAAACCTGGATCCCCCGTAGCCGGTTACCAAGATTACGTGAAGTACCCTCAGAAGGTCTGCTAGATGATGTTAATGCAGCACTACGGACGATACCTACAACCACGATTACCGACACTAACAAGCTGATCTACAATACGGCAACAGTGATCAGTGAGATGCTTGGCTACAAGTTGAACAGCCACAAGGGGCAGTACCCTCCATGGAGAAGGAGGCTAGAGGGCAAGATCAAAGTAGCACGGAGGGAGGTTAGCCAACTAACGGAGTTGCAGAAAGGTGCGGCAAAGAAGGTGCATAAGAAATACAGCAAGCTGTCCATACCTGAGGCCTTGGAAACTTGAGGAGGTACACCAGAGAGATAGAAGGCAGGAGAATAAACCAGCTGTTCTCCACAGAACCAGCAAAGGTGTACTCTCAGTGGCAAGGGAACAATAAGAGAACAGCACCACCAAGGCTGGAGACGGAGCAATACTGGAAGAGCATATGGGAGAAGGACGCAACCCATAACAGCAATGCTCAGTGGCTAGTGGATCTGAGGGCAGACCACAGCGACCTCCCTGAACAGGGTCCAGTAACCATCACGGTGGCAGATATCCAAGAAAGGGTCTCCAGTATGAAGAGTTGGACAGCACCAGGGCCCGACATGGTTCACGCCTACTGGCTGAAGAAGCTGACTGCACTCCACGAGCGTCTGGCAGCACAAATGAACCAGCTGCTAGTTAACGAGAGACACCCGGAATGGCTAACTGAAGGCCGGACGGTCCTGATCCCCAAGGACCCCAAGAAGGGACCGGTCCCCTCCAACTACCGACCAATAACCTGCCTCAGTACTACATGGAAGCTCCTGTCAGGCATCATATCGGCTAAGATGAACAGGCACATGGGTCAATACATGAGCGGGACACAGAAAGGAATTGGCAAGAATACCAGAGGCGCAAAACACCAGCTACTGGTAGACAGAACAATCAGCCGAGACTGCAAGACCAGACTGACCAACCTGTGCACTGCCTGGATTGATTACAAAAAGGCCTATGACTCAATGGGGCGACCGTGGCTCAGGGGGTTGGGAATCGCATCTGTAACCGGAAGGTCGCCGGTTCGATCCCTGGGCTCTCTGTCCTGGTCGTTGTGTCCTTGGGCAAGACACTTTACCCTACTTGCCTACTGGTGTTGGCCAGAGGGGCCGATGGCGCGATATGGCAGCCTCGCTTCTGTCAGACTGCCCCAGGGCAGCTGTGGCTACAACTGTAGCTGCCTCCACCAGTGTATGAATGTGAGAGTGAATGAATAGTGGTATTGTAAAGCGCTTTGGGTGCCTTGAAAAGCGCTATATAAATCCAATCCATTATTATTATTATTATTATTATTATTATTATTATTATTATTATTATAATAATGCCCCACAGCTGGATACTGGAATGCCTAGAATTGTACAAGATCAATGGGACCCTAAGAGCCTTCATCAGGAACTCAATGGGGATGTGGCGTACAACACTAGAGGCCAACTCCAAGCCCATAGCACAAGTCAGCATCAAGTGCGGGATCTACCAAGCAGATGCTCTGTCCCCACTGCTGTTCTGCATAGGCCTGAACCCCTCAGTGAGATCATTAACAAGACTGGCTACGGATACCGACTACGGAACGGAGCAGTTGTCAGCCACCTCCTGTACATGGATGACATCAAGCTGTATGCCAAGAGTGAACGAGACATCGATTCACTGATCCACACTACCAGGCTATACAGCAATGACATTGGAATGTCGTTCGGACTGGAGAAGTGTAGTCGGATGGTAACAAAGAGAGGGAAGGTAGTCAGAACTGAGGGGATTGAACTACCAGAAGGCAACATTGCAGACATAGAGGACAGTTACAAGTACCTGGGGATACCGCAGGCAAATGGGAACCATGAAGAGGCCGCTAGAAAAGCTGCAACCACCAAGTACCTGCAGAGGGTCAGGCAAGTCCTGAGGAGTCAGCTGAATGGTAAGAACAAGATCCGGGCCATCAACACATACGCCCTGCCCGTGATCAGGTACCCTGCTGGGGTAATAGGCTGGCCAAAGGAGGAGATAGAAGCCACTGACATAAAGACAAGAAAGCTCCTTACCATGCATGGAGGGTTTCACCCCAAGTCCAGCACCCTGAGGCTGTACGCTAAGCGGAAGGAAGGGGGCCGGGGACTGGTGAGTGTCAGCACCACAGTCCAGGATGAGACAACGAACATCCAAGAATACATTGGGAAGATGGCCCCAACTGACCGAGTGCTCAGTGAATACCTCAGGCAGCAGAAACCCAAGAAAGAGGAGGGAGACGAGGAACCATCATGGAAGGACAGGCCCCTGCACGGTATGTACCACGGGCAGATAGAGGAGGTGGCTGATATCCAGAAATCCTACCAGTGGCTGGACAAAGCTGGACTGAAAGACAGCACAGAGGCACTAATCATGGCAGCACAAGAACAAGCTCTGAGTACAAGATCCATAGAGGCTGGGGTCTATCACACCAGGCAAGACCCCAGGTGCAGGCTGTGTAAAGATGCCCCATAGACAATCCAGCACATAACAGCAGGGTGCAAGATGCTAGCAGGCAAGGCATACATGGAACGCCATAACCAAGTGGCCGGCATAGTGTACAGGAACATCTGTGCCGAGTATAACCTGGAAGTCCCGAGGTCAAAATGGGAGATGCCCCCAAGGGTGGTGGAGAATGACCGAGCTAAGATCCTGTGGGACTTCCAGATACAGACGGACAAAATGGTGGTGGCTAACCAACCGGACATAGTGGTGGTAGACAAACAGAAGCAGACGGCCGTAGTGATCGATGTAGCGGTTCAAATGACAGCAATATCAGGAAGAAGGAACACGAGAAGCTGGAGAAATACCAAGGGCTCAGAGAAGAGCTCGAGAGGATGTGGAGGGTGAAGGTAACGGTGGTCCCCGTGGTAATCGGAGCACTAGGTGCGGTGACTCCCAAGCTAGGCGAGTGGCTCCAGCAGATCCCGGGAATAACATCGGAGATCTCTGTCCAGAAGAGCGCAGTCCTGGGAACAGCTAAGATACTGCGCAGGACCCTCAAGCTCCCAGGCCTCTGGTAGAGGACCCGAGCTTGAAGGATAAACCGCCCGCAGGGGCGTGCTGGGTGTTTTTATATATGCTCATCAGAAGGTTATTGGTTTGATCCCCCCCTCTGCATGCCAAATATCCTTGGGCAAGATGCTAACCCCAAGTTGCTCTTCGATGCATCCATCGTACTATGAATGTGTGTGTGGAAAAGTTAAACAGAAAGTACTTAGAACAAGTGCTTGTATGGGAAGTTGTGTAAAGCTCTTTGAGTAGAAAAACGCTATATAACAACCAGTCCATTTACCAAAGCATCGCTATATCACTGATATCATGATATGAAACTTTTATGTTGATTAAACATTTATCCCTGTATTGTTGCACACAATCCGATATGGCACCACCCTCATGGACACTGCAGGTAAGTTGCATAAGTCACACATGTAGTGCTTTGTGTGACACAGATTCTGTCATTCATCAGCCTGTTTACCTGTGCTGCGTTCACTGTGCATTCCTCCGGGAGACTCCATGTGCAGAAGCGCTTCAGCGGCTTCAAACGTTTTGTCAAAACACACCATGTCGTGACCTGACATCTCCACTGCAGAGAGAAACCGACTGTCAGTACATACACCTCTGCTAGAAACAGGCTGGGAGCAGCCCTATCATTTTAAATAACTACAGAAATTTCATCTTGGACAAGAAAAAAACCACAAAAGGGGAAATAAAACCCAAACAAACAACATAACCTCAACTAATATGAAGTGTTACTTCCTTGCTTTGGGGCTGTGCAAGCTGTCTGTTCCTTCTTTCCCATTTCCTGCAATCTGACTAAAAGACTTGGGCATCATTCCTGCCAGCAGAGGGCAGTCTACAACAACACAAGCTCAACTTTCTGGTAAGCAAATGGGTTTGTACTACCAGGTTTGTTTATACAGGATCAAATTACAACATAAATCATGGCACTTTATACTGAAAGGTATAAAGTAACCAGATAATCTAAAGTATTTGGGGGAAAACATTTCAAAAATAAAACAAATAAAACAAGCACTTTGTGATGGTGGGAGGGAAAATGTCCCATTAAACAGGAAGAAAGCTCCAGCAGAGCCAGATTCACTGTGGGGCAACCACCTGCCATGACTGGACGGGGAGGAAGACAGATGTACTGAGTAGAGAAACACTCAGTGCATCACAGTGTATCAAAGGAAGGATAACTGAGGGGAATTCAGGGTTACCTGAACCACGTTAAAGCTCATAGATTTGTTTTTTTGCAGCCAACAAAAAGACGAAAAGTAAAACACAAACAAACCTGATTTCCTCCAGAGCAAGATAGTGATTTACTTTTGGAAGAAGTGAACCACTTCCGTGGTACAGAAAACCCAGTTTGCCACCTGGATAAGACTAAATCCTGCTTCACAGTACAGGCCTCTGATCTCTTACCAAGGCCAGAAAACGTGCAGGTTTCAGTTAGCTGAGCTTCAGTTCTATTTAATATCAAATAAATAATAAATACATAAGTAAATAAATGAAGTCTAAAAAGAATTTAGAAATAATGGATTAAGCTTCTTTTAACCTCCTACTTCAATCATGTACAGATTTCACACACAGAAAAACACGACATTTTTCTAGAGAAGCCATCACTCAGAGGACTCACCAGTCTCCGTCACCTCTGTGACCACCTCCTGCTCCTCAGCCACATCCTGCATCAGGTACGTCTCATCATCGTAGACCAACACCTGAGCAGAGTAGCACTCCTCCACCTGAGCGCTGGGCACCTCCTCTACAATTACTGCAGGACAGCCTTCCTCCTGCAGCACCACCCCCTCCTCCTCTTCCACCTCTTCCTCCATGATCACTGCATCCACTTCCTGCTGAACCACTTCTTCCTCCTCCTCCTCCTCAGCAGGCTGCTGCTCACAGTAGACACAGTTTGACAGATGAAAAAAGACTGTTTTTACTGCTTTTAGAGACTTTATTGCAACTGAAGACTGAATGCATGACGCCTGAGACACAGACTGTATCAGTTCACTTCTCTCTTCGTGACATGTGCACAGACTCTGGCTCCACATTAAACTGTACCAACCTCATCATCACTGCTGTTTTTGTTTAAACCTGGAGGGTTTTGATTCATACGCTGCTCCTAAATACGTTTGCATTGCACGTCTGTTTTAGTTGCAAATGTGGCTCACGTTTCCATGGAGACAGCGGCGCGCTACAGAGCTGTGCGTTAAAGAAGCATCGAAGCGAAGAATTTGAGGTTTTTTTAATATTCAAAATACTCGATGAATCGTTGCAGCCATAATATAGAATAGATTTTCTTAGCACCATAAAAATGAAGAGAACATAAACAGAATAAATCCACATAACCAAAACAATAAATCGTCTCCTGTTAGCAAAGCATATTTTTCAAACAGTGTTTGGAGTCCATCTTTAGCAGGCTGGCTGTTCTGATTTTCAGTTTTATGTAATTTCCATTTCATGGAGTGTGTTAATGTTTCTACAGCTTTCAAACAAGCTTTATTTGGATTTCATGAAGGACATAACAGCCTCAAGAGACACGAAACCTGAACCTTTCGAACAGCAGACTGAGCTCTCCTTTTGGCTAAATGTTACTTCTGATGCATATCCAGTCTCGCTTTTTTCTCCTCGATATTTCTTTACTCTTCTTGAATGCAGCATAGTTCCCTCCCAGCTGTTAACACAATGTTATGCTACTTGGCTGTTAGCATTACCAACCATGCTGTTAAGTGGTGTCATTTTGGAAATGTGTAGTTATTAGCTGAAGACGCTCAAACACAGCTGAGGTTCTATTTTACTTGCAGATCAGTGCTGAATTCACTGCACTGTTGTAGTGATTTGAACCATTTCTGGAAATCAAGTTAATCACTAAGCTCAAACAAATTATGCATGAAACGAAAAAGGTGTCATGTGTTGCTGAGTCACATGATCTGAGTTTTTCTAACAGACCGTGGGATAGAAAAACAAAAACCGGTTCATAAGGGAAACAATATATTAACAACCCCAAATAGGAACAAAAGTTCTGGCCAGCTCAGTCCCATTCCAGTTAACTCAGTTTAGTCACTCTGTTTTGGTAATCCATCCTAGTTTAGTTAATTGAATGTAAAATACTCCACTTTGGGTTTTCCGAATTAATCCACAAAGGGAAAACTAAATAAGGAAGTCAGAGGTTTGGCAAACAGAATCACAATGCAAAGCCAAGCCAGCAGCCAATCAGATCATCTGGCCAGAAGGATGTACAGCGCCGGAGCAAGGTTGGCTGTTCTGATAGCGTGGCACCCCATCTGAGCCATCTGACACAGGAGGACCAGAAATCGCCGGAGGTAAGTCGAAATACAGTTGTAGAGGCCAACTTCATACTTTGAATTTGCCGGCTAAAACACACTGACTGATAAAGCTCATAACAAAGGAGATAATGGCCTGAACACTCCTACTGCATCAAATCACAGTGCTCTAACTCGTCGACTGTCAGCAGAGTGTGGAGGTCAAACACAAACATAATTACATTATAAAACACACATTCAAAAATAACAAATATGGCCACAATGTTGATACAAGCATTTACCTGTTGGGGGTCCTCCACCACAGTCACATACTCCACTATGTTCCCACCACCATCTGACACCACCACAGAGGTCATCACTCATTCCTGCAAAAACAAAAACAAATTATTGCAATACTTTATGATACAATTGAGATTTTTTTTAATTTGTAACATTGCAATTACATATTGCGACTTATCAACTTTTTGAAATGCAAAGTTAAACTTTATCAATATCTATTTTACTGAATAAGATAAGGCTATTTGTTTTTTTGCTGCAAAATGACATTGTTAAGCATAATGACCACTGTCACTGAAACCTGCCATAAAGGATGGAGTTCTTCTGCAATTATAGGATTTTAGTTTGGCCACTACACACAATCTTTTCCTGGTAGTACAGCAATAACAGGGGGAATCAGTGAAAATCATGGGTTGGTGCCCACATACACAGAAACTCACATTTAACTATTACATTTGTTGTTGGCAACCTTCTTGTTTTATAGGATTATACCCAGAATACTAACAGCTGGCAGCCAGATGAGCCGTGTCCCCACGACTTGTCCTTATTATTAAAGACTCATTGAGACTGATGACAACATGTTGGCAATCTGTCTGTATTTATAACTCACACAGACGTTATTTGCAAGCTTTCAACAATCTCTCTGAGTGACTGCAGTCAGTCCAAGTCAAGCTGTGACTGTTTAAAAAAAGGTTGCCTCCTATCAGATGAGATGAGCCCTCTCGTTCAGAGTATTCCCAGAGTTCACTTAATAATATATCATATTTGGTGTCAATACAATATCAGCATACAAGATATCACGATAAGATACTGTACTGATGTTTTTCCCCCATCCTAAGTGTTTGCATCTGTACAGGGTTGGGATCATAAGAAGCCCACGCTGACCACAGCTCTCCTTTTAACATTGTGGTTATAAAGGATGAAATCTCTTTCATTAAACTGAATTTTGGTGATTTTCAGGGCTGCAACAGTTCAGAGTATCTGGGATTATTCGATCATAAAAATGATTTCTGGACAAATTCTTTGCTTCGATGCTTCGTTTAAGGCACAGCTCTGTAGCGCTTCAATGTCAACATGAACGCCAGCGTTTCACCCACATCTGCGACTAAAAGCAGACCTGCAGTACAAAAGCATTCATGAGCAGCGTGTGAATAAAACGTTTCACAACAGAAACACTGATAACAGTGATGATGACGCTGGCATAGTTTAACGTGGAGTCTGTTTACACGCCGCGGAGAGCAAAGAGGCGGAGCCGTTACCGACACGCTGAGCTCGGGTAGAGTGACAGAAAACAGCAGCGCTGTTCCTGTGATCACCATTAAAACTTTTACTGGGAAAAGCGAGCGGGAGTCCTTCATCAAAGCTTCCGCTCAACAAACTCCGACATGAAGAAAAGAAAAGCGAACTTTGCAGCTGTTCCAGCCACCGCGGTTTGTTTTACACAGCGAGAAATCTGCAGTAAGGCTCCAGAAGTAAGAGCTGTAATAACATATGCAGATGAGCTGCTGACTTAGTCTCAGACCGTGCTTGAATTATACAGCTTATAACTGACTTATTAATTGTGGATGGATTCATCTGCCTGATATTTATTTACCATTCAAACTGATAAATTAGTAATGTTTATGGTTGTGAGCAGCAGACAGTAGCAACCTAACTTAGCCTGAGCACTACAGCTCTATAAAGTCAAAACCTTCAAGTTGCTCAGTTTGTATGAGAAGCTTAAATGTTTAGCAGAAATTCGAGTTTCAACTTTATTTTACTTTTAAACGCAACTTTTAACATTTGGAGTTTTTTTCTGCCTGTGCACTGTTTACACAGCCAAGATCCAGAACACACACAGCTCCGAGGACAGGATAAACGAGTCGGTGCTGTGGGCTAACTTCCAATATGAGCACTTCACAACAGTAGCAGTCCAGAGTAGTAGCTGTGTCCGTCAGGTCTGACACGACCGGCTGGTGTGAGGAGATCAGACAATGACCGTTCACAGCACGCAGGCTGATGTTTACTTCCTGAGTAGGTTGGCGCCGCTATTTGTCACCGAGTCTTAAAGCTTCAACCTCTACAGCTAACCTGTTAGCTAATGCTTCTGCTGTTTCCAATAAAGACTCATCCATCTTACTTAATGTTGCTCGTAACTTTGTCCACGCGGCATTATTTGTGTGTAAAAACGTTTTCTTATTGCGTTATCACGACTGTTTAGCAGAAGCTAGCATTAAGGGGAGTTGTTGAGCAGTTAGCGCTATATAAGAACCAGTCCATTTAGCAGATAGCTAGCCAACATGAACATCGTTTTTATTATACATTTTATACCCGCGCTAGGTAAATTCTATAACAAATATGACATGTGCAGTGTACACTGGTCGGTAGCAGAATCTGTTGACATGTTAATGCCTCGAGTTTTCTGTCCTTACCTTGTTTTGCTTTTGCTGATGAAAAGTCAGTTCCACGGCTAGCGCTAGCTGGGCCCAATGTTTGCTAAGTTAACCAAGGCCAAAACGCTTACTTCGCTTGCATAAAAAGATGTTTGCAGCGGGTCTTCGTTACTCGGAAATCGCTTCGCAGACGCCTATAAATGTTTTTCTTGAACACAAACCCCAAAGTTGTGTTTCCTTCGTGCTATCCTGTAGCTTTCCGGCGCGCCGCCTCTTCGCCACAACCGAGCCAGGTCAGGGCACGGTACGCCGTGACGTCAAGACGACGTTCTTCCTTGAAAAAAAAACGCAAACAAACAAAAAGCACTAAAAAGCAGCGTGTGAGATTTTTTTTTTAAATCGTGATGGAGGACCAGTATTGCCGATACCTTAAACTTATAAAGGGAGCTTATACAGGGCAGAGCAGTGTGTCATCATTTAAGATTAAAAAAAACATTAATTAGCAAATTCTGAATATATTTTAATACCAACTAAATAGATGTGTTTATTACTTCCCAAAATAATTAGTCAACACAATAAAACACCAAAACCAAGTTTTTTGGAATCTGGAACGTAAATGTGTCTGTCTTTAAAGCACTTAAGGTCGATTTCCGTTTTACATAAATAAAAGACACTTGAAAGTCAACAGAAAGGGTTCTTATATTCAGACATTTTTCATAGTTCATGTTTGTGGTATGGAGGGAAATATTTACTTGTGCTTCCTGATCTTGCTCTATGTCGTTTGTGGATAATTTGTGATGATTTGTATAGCAATAACAATTTGTTTTTAAGAGTGTCTTATAGAGTAGTTTGTCAGTGCAGCCGCATTTAAAATTAAGTGGTGTGCAAAAGAAGAATGAGAGAAAAGAGTAGAATGAGTATACAACCAGGTAGTGATGGTGTGATAAGGCCCCGGGAGCTTTGCTTCACCAAAGGCAGCGCACACGAAGCGCCGTTTAACAGCTCAAGTGCTGACACCTGCTGGTCATTTGATGTTCAGCAGCCCTGCTGTTATATATGGATACGTACCAGTGGATCTGTAAACTAGGGATGGATATCGTCACTGACTTTTACAACTGATTCAATTCTGATTCTGAGTAGGATGAAGTTTACACTTTTTCTGTTCCTACCTCTTTATTTCAAATTCCATTATTTACAAGTCAGAATTCAATGTTGAAGGTGGCTGCGCGTGAAAGGAGTGGGACGTTCAGCGACTGCTCGGATTTTGGCAGGGTCTGTCTTCACCTGTCCCCCTGCCAGAATATAGAAAAGTGACGGATGGTGAATGGAACCCGCACTTCTCTGTTTTTACATACAGATGATTTTCCAGTAGCCACTCAAGCACAGTGTGAACATGGACTTGAGGCTCTTGGAGATCCTTGGACAAACACGAAAAGGTTTAGGAAGTCTCTGAGAATGTCATTCACTAGTGCCTGAAAAACTGCTGGTGCATTTATGAATGGGATGACCCAATGGTATATTAAAGCCTGTTTTCCATTCACCGCCCCCCTCTGATGTGGAATGGTGGGGGTTACACAGGTCCAGTTTTGTGAAGATGGTGGCGCTGTGGATGGGTTCAGAGTTTTTTCCAACCTGAGATGAGATCCAGCACGGATAGCTGTTGGACCAGTGAAGAAGAGATGACCGCGCCGGTCTTAAATGCAGCCATGCTGATTGTCACTTAATGAGAAATAGGTCAGTAAGAGTGTCCAAGGTCCTGCCCAGGGGTGGAACTGCATGGGAAAACACAGGAGGAGGTGGAAACACAATGGCCGCTCACACAGAACTTAAAAACAAATACTACTGTGCTTAAGGAACACTCCTTAATAGATTTATTGTGACGCCCCGCAGTGGTTGAGGGGATGTGGCTTTTTGTGAATAGGACACTGCCTTTCCATATCACAGGTTTTCTTACCCAAACTGTCCTGGACAGTTTTTTCCTGTGATATTTCCGTCTTGTGAGCAGAGACTAAACCCTTTCTTGCTGTAATATCTGGCTTAAAGTGATCTGTTGGAGAATCGCCACAAGTGGGATATAAGAGTTTCATATTCAGTCTTTTCTTTCCTGTTTTGTTGTGAAGAAATGCCAGTTGTCAGACATATTTTTGCAAGAATGTTAGTCCCGTGGCAAAAGGTTGATTTGTGTCTCTTCAATGAGCAATAAGCTCAACTAATAATTCAGGAATTTAGAGGAGAAATATTTGTCTCTGTTTCATGGTAAACAACAGATCCTTTCAAATATGATCCAGTCTTAAATGATATTTTGGAAAAGACAGTCTTTGTAAAAGGCTGCAAATAATCTTTCACTTTGTTTTTTTAAATATTGACTATGCACATGTATATTTTGCCCACATAATTAGCAGTATGTGTAAACTTTTCTCAGTTAATAAATTGTCCTTGATTTATGCAGAAAACTTCTGCTGTGGAAACTGAAATAATTGTTTCTGCTCGAACCTACATTTATTCATGTTGTGATCGTTATTGATGGTTTCAAGTGTTTTGTGGCCAAGAACAGTCAGAAGATTAGTCAGCATATGAACCTTTTTAAGGAAACAGTTACATTTTGGGGGTATTTATACAATTAAAACTAGCATTGCACAGAGTGCATGTAGTGAAGTAAAACTTACTAGCCTCTCCCAATTCCAGTGAATAATTGTATCGTCGTCTGGTATAATGTAACACAAATATTTGTAGTCAGCCAAAATTCAATTTTTCAATTCAATTTTATTTACACAGCACCAAATCACAACAACAGTCACCTCAAGATGCTGTATATTGTACAGTAGACCCTACAATAATACATACAGAGAAAAACCCAACAATCATATGACCCCCTGTGAGCAGCACTTTGGCGACAGTGGGAAGGAAAAACTCCCTTTGGACAGGAAGAGATCACAAACAAAACATTTACAGACCACATTTTAATATCACTGTAATATTTAATTGACACACATATTTCACAAATCACCAGAAAAACTCTCAGTTCATCAAAAATGTTCCAGGTTAACTCTTTTTTTTTTTTTTTACGTCAACTGGTTAGATTTGCTTAAATATTTTACTCTCTGCTTTCCACATATTGCATATGCAGATTTATCAATTTGAGTATGTTGTTTTGTTTTGACCAGATTAAAGATCTCGCAGTAAAGGCTGCTATCTTCAGTTCATGCAAATAGATGTTCAAGTTATCTTCAGGTAACCATGAAAATGATGCTGATTAAAATATTTGTAATAAAGTTGTTTTCTTCTGCTACCACTGAGCAGCTGTTTGCTCAGTATAATGAAACATCTTTGCAAACACGGTAGAAAAAAATGCATTTTTCTTTCTGAGGTGTCTGTAGTGGAAGTAACACCCTGGATGTCGATTTGCAGGGCCTACAACTCCAATACAAGGAATCTGTTTTGGCTCTTTCCCATTCAGAGTTCAGCTGGAGTCGATGTGGATGAGGGGACTCGCCCAGTCCCAACTACCGTGAAACTGTCCAGGTGTCTGTCCTGGATAAGGAGAAACCTGAGTAGCCTTGTAGGTCAAACCTTATCAGTCCCACCTGTTCCCTGTTGATCTTTCCTGCGAGGAAAGATTAATGTATAATGGCCAGGGTAGCCTGTAAGAGCTCTTTGCACTAATAAAGAATAACACTCAGACTTTTACTGTTTCACAAAAGGGTAAAAAGTTAGTGTCCACAATTTAGACTTTAATTGCAAGAAATGTTTTCAAAGCAATTTAGCAGGAGCGCTGCAAAGCAAAATCAAACCAAATAGTAATACTCAAACTAATTAAAAAACATAATTCAATCAACTGAACAATAGATATCTATACAAGTGGGAAGAACCCAGAAACCCGTCTTTCACTGATGTCCCATCTTCACACTTTGGTCATTCAGTCACGTTGCTGTCTGATCTCCACCCACACCTCCTCTGTCTTTCTACAGCCTCATCATGTTATTAGAATCACTATTATTCTACTTTCTGATTCATTATACTGGTTAACTTAAACATGTTTGTTATTTATATTCAACATGCCAGTATTGAGCACAATTAACCCTCAGTGAAACATAAGTTATGGTAACTGGTACACATTAGTGTTGGGTTAGACTTCAGTGTCTTTCTACCCCAGGTCGTCATAATTTTCAGATCAAACAAACTTAAATGTTAGACAAAGATAACACGAGTAAGCACAAAATGCACTTTCTAAATGAAGGTATTTATTATTAAGGGGAAAAAGATGTAAACCGACGTGGCCCTGTGTGAAAGAGTGATTGTCCCCTAAACCTAATAACTGGTTGGGCCACCTTTGCAGCCATCAACAGGTATGACATCACTGCCTATCGATCCATCAGTTCTCCTCAGGCTTGGCAGGACCCGACCTCCAGTGACGGCTTGGCAGGTCCCTCCCACTCGCTGACCTCCGGCCCAGGCTGAGGCGGGTGAGCTGCTGGTGGAAGGGGAGAAAGCTCAGCTCCCCAGCAGCGGCACCGCAGACCACGCCCCCACCACACGGTAATAAAAAACAAATACATAACAACATAACTATGGAAAGAAAAAAAATGAACCATGGTTGCTAGCATGGCTTAGTACAGATCGCTTCCAACTAGTGAAGTATGTTATTTTACACAATGGAACTACTTTCACCAGTTCAAAAAATAAAATAAATCAGAGATCAGTTTAAACTATTGTACTCTACTCACCGATAAACCAACTCCAGCCCTCGGGAGCTACCGTCCCCCAGCTTTTAGATGCATCCTTGTTCCGACACACCTGAACCACATGATTGGCTTGTTACCAGGCCTTTGCCAAACTTGACGGCATGCTGAAGAGGTAATCCAAACATTTGATTCAGCTGTGTTGGAGTAGGGATGCATCTAAAAGCTGGGGGCAGTAGCTCTCGAGGGCTGGCGTTGGACGCCCCTGCTTTAGGTCATGAGCTCAGACAACCTACTAAACTGCTGCAGGGACATTTTTGTTTCCCTTCAAACTTTACACTGAAACAATCCCATGTTTGTTTTTAGGTTTGAATTCAAGAAGTGAATAAAATGTAGTCTTATCACCGTTATGTTGGCTAAATTCCTTCAAACTTTACACCTTTTACTTTCTAAGCTTCATTGTGTTCAGTGTTTTTCTAAGAACGAATGCAGCTCAGGCAGACGTTCAAAACCAAAACAACACTGTATGAGAGTGCTGCTGGGAGTAGCATCTAAACAAACTCAATATGTACAAAATGACTGTGAGTCAAGTACGTTCACATGATAAATGTTTTTATTTACACGTAATCCACGTTGAGAAATGGGGACGAGACAAACCAGAAAGAAGCAGACCAACACCAACAACCTCCTGGACAGGAAAAGAGACAATTAGATATATCATCACACTGCACAACACTAGTGGTGCAACGGATCAAAAGCCTCACGGTTCGGTTCGGCAAAAAAAGACAAAAATTGAACATTTAATTATTTACTTATTGAAGTTTTTTTTTGCCTGTTAAAAACATTCAACACTCATTCCACACAACTATTAAAAACATTATGGTTCAATATAGTGCAGTACAGTCTTTGTATCTACCACTCAGTTCAATTTTATTCATAAAGCTCCAAATCACAACAGCAGTCGCCTCAAGGCGCTTTATAATGTAAGGCAGACCCTACAATAATACACACCGCTCATTGCATCGCTGTGATGGTCACGTAGCTTTCCGTTGCCCTGGAGCTCCACCCGTTTGTAGTTGGGCAACAGAAGATGCCTGGGACAGCTCAGCCATAACTTTAAACTTTTCCTGCTCATACATGCTTGGAACGATCTTGCCACTAAAGTGGACGCGCGACAGGATATCATAGCGTGGCTCAAGCACGTCCATCACAGTTTAAACACCTTGTTTGGCACAACAGAATACGGCCTCCCGTCTGCAGCTAAACACCGCAGTAGCTTCTGTAACAGCTTTAGCCCGGTCGGACTGGGCAGCAAAGGGCTGCTTAAATGCCACAAACTCCTCTGCTCCTCCACTTGGACCGCCAGCGCTGACCATAGCTATCGCTTGACAGACCCACCACGCCACCATACACATACTTTTTTTCGAATCTTTGGATCACGTGCGTGCCGAACCGTGGAGTGGGATCGGTTTGGATTACGGATCAACCGTGATCCGTTGCACCACTACACAGCACCAATAATAATAGTAAGATGTATAACTGATCAGTGATTCATATTTAAACTGAAACATTACATGTATAAAGCCTAATTTACACCACGGAGCCCTGTTTGTGAAGTTGGATTTAAGAACATGTTTACAGCCATCTCGTGCCAGTGCTGGTAACAGACAGGACCAGCAATGCAGTGGAAAGCAACGAGACCGGAACATTAAAAGCAGTTTAAGAGTCTTTTGAATTGCCCCAAGCAATAAAGAAAAAACAACAAGGGTTTACCATACTGTCCACTGTCACTCTTCTGTCTCTTAAGCAGTAAGTCAGTTTACATTGTTGGCTAGCTAGGCTACGGTTTATAGAGCACTTTATGAACGAGGGCAGTGAGGAGGAGAGCTTGTTTGAGTCAGCTGCACCTGATGGCACTAAATATGTTCCAAAAACTTTAGAAACCTACTTCTTAAATGCATCTTTACAGGCAGTGTTAAATCTATCAGTTGTTTGTGAAGGGCGCTCTTGTGTAAATTAGCTTTAATACTTGTAGTGTCCACTTAAATTTCAGTATTTAGAGGCGCTCACCTGTGAGTTTTGTAGGTTATTCCAGGCCATTCCTCACTTTGTACTCATGAGTGTCTGTGCTGTGCTGTTTGAAGAGCTGCAAATGGAAGGCCGAGAAGCCACAAGTCACTTACATGTGCGTTTGTCAATTCCCTATTTTAAATACATCACATCGTAATCTTAACTCCTGTATTGTTCCGCAGATCTACAAGAAATGGCTGTCAAATGTCTGATTGTAAGACTAACATTGAAGGAACTATTTTTTTTAAAAATCCTTAAAACCACTTAAATTCAGGTGCCAGACACACTATGGACCGAGCTTCAGAACAAAACACATGTTACAGTAAAAACAATAAAAACATTTAAAAAAATCTTGCTGCTCATTGCTGCCCTCTACTGTGTAAAATTAAGACAAGCATAGAGACAACACTAAGCACCATCTTTGTCACGCTTTTAGCCTGTAGCAGCGGTCCCCAACCTTTTTTGCACCACGGACCGGTACCGGTCCGAGGCCCGGGGGTTGGGGACCGCTGTTCTATAGCTTATATAATAGTTTGCATGACTTTGATTGTCAAAAGAAGCCGGAGTGCCCAGAGAGAGAGTATCTGTAGGCACAGGGAGAACACGCACACTCGACACAGAGGGTCACAGCTCTGGTTCAAACTGGGAACCTTCATACTGTGAGGTAACAGCCCAGCCAGGATTCAGGCTCAAGAAAATCACTCTGTAATCATTCTGCCTGACATGAATACATGCATTTAAAGGCAAGTCAAGAGTGTAAACTTCCAGTTTGATGCATTAAACAGAATTCAACCAGAAACAAATAAAAGGGAAACTCTGACAACATATAGTCTGAGGCAGTCTAGAATGCAGGTTTACCCTGACATGAAGGGAACTCTGAGTTAGGGCTGGGCCATTTTATACCTTTCACGGTAATACCGGTACAATGTTGGGCAACGATAAGAAAATGAAATATCGCGATAGAATATGGGTAAAACGCGCATGCACGGTGCCTTTATTTTCATACGCACACGGTGGAAAAAGCATGGCAGCGACAGAGAATGAGAAAGGCGAAAGTGGATCGTTGAATGAAACAAATCAGAATTGGTTTGTAAAAATGGTTCAGTGGTGTAGAACTGGTTTAGCTTTCGTCCGTCAGATACACACCAAAGCACAATGTCTGGTAGAGCGTGCTAGCGGATCATCGTTATTACCGTGTTTTTTGGAAAATAAGTCGCTATTAAAACCTCTTTTTAAGTGTTGTGGATATTCTACATGGTTATGCTGAGGATATGTCGGCCAGTTTCCACTGGAAATACCTTTTGGTTAAACTGTCAGCGAGGAATTTGCATTTGCACTGTTAAATGTTTATATAACTTTAATGCAGATAAAAAACAGCTGCTTGTTTCAGTGAAAATACATTGATGTTTTTTTTTTTGCACCAATAAAGTTGTGGAGTTTTAAAGTACTTTGTCTGGCGTCAGTTATATCGTCAATTATATCGTTATGGCAAATTTCAAAATATATACCATGATAACTATTTTTGGCCATATTTCCCTGCCGTACTCTGAGTTTTTTTTAATCAAGTGAGCCAACTTAAACTCTGAAACAAATACTAAGGTAACACACTCTGAAACCAATCTGCTGGCTAGCACGTTTTCTCCAACAAACTAAGTTACGTGACATTGGTATAGGTTGCATTCACATAACATTAAACTCCACAGAGCCTATGCAAACAAATGCTGCACTCTGAATACAACTCAAGTCACAGCGAATGCACTCAGACCTGATTGAACTACATAATCAGCTTTTTCAGGACCAAAGTCTCAGTTCTGCATCAACTCACAGTGGAGCTACTTCTAAAACAGCACCTTGGTGTACATATGAAATGATGCACTCACCAAGCCCCATAGGAAAGCAGATGTTCCAAAAGCAAGACCCACTCTGAACCAGTTGGGGTTGGTCATATCAGGCTTGGAGCTTGTGAAAGCAGACCTGCAGCCAGCTGGAACAATGAGAAACCACAACAACATGAAAAACACGGTCTTTGTATGGGCAGCCAGTACTCATACAGTCCAAGTAACGGTAAATGGAATGGTTCTTATATAGCGCCTTTCTACTTCCCTGTTCATACAAGCACCTTTTATTAACTCTAACATTTACACACATCCACACTAACGGATACATTGGAGAACAACTTGGGCTTATTATCTTGCTTAGGGACATTTGGCAAGTCAAGGATCGAACCACCAACCGTGATTAGTAGATGACCTGTTAGATGTTTTTTAATCTTTACACAAAACAAAACATGCACTGAAAACCTGGGTTGAAAGCAGTTGCTAATACTTTACCAGTCTTTAGTTTTGATGTTTTATTTTACCCCTTAGTTATAAAGCCAAAACCAATTCATGCTACCAGAATGCTAAACTAAGCTAAGCTAAGCTAAGCTAAGGTCAGCCTGCAAAACAAACAGTCACTGTTTTAAATAACGAGCCAAATCACGTAGCCTTAAAAATTTTAACGACGATAATTAACAGCTTTTCGTGATTTTACCTCTGCTGACGAAAACAGCCCTGGACAGCAACCGGTTGAAAGTCATTTTCGCTGAAGAGAGCACCTTCCTCTCGACTCGCACGTTCGCACCGCGGTTGATTAAACTTCCTGTCAGACCTGATACCAAGATCACCGATAAATCAAACGACCACTCCGGAGCATCCTGCCCCTTTACTGGAAACAAACATTTGATTATGGTTAAACTGGTATCTTTATACAGACATAATCCAATTTTACGTTATACAATAAAATTAACGAATGAATTTGTCAGTTATTATATTTAAATATCCAGAAATTACTCTTTACCACTACAGTGAAAGAAATATCACTGCGTATAACGTGGTTTAATTGCGGTGTCATCTGATGCACGGTGAGGTGCCAGTCAAACGTGTGTTCGCCCACCACCTCCGACCTGTGAGCAGGCTCACAGAACAGGCTGACCCGGAGGAGAAGCGCGTCGGCCATTTTGCTCGGAAGGGGGCCTTGGCGTCAACACGTGAGAAAGAGAGGTGTCTCAAAAGATCGAAACAGCCTGGTCTCTCTACCTCAGCCAGGACATTATTATTCATGTTTAAACCGAAAGAGACATAAGAAGCTACTACAATGCCCACAATCACCCTGCCGCCGAAAGAGAACGCGCTCTTCAAAAGAATTCTGGTAGGTTAAAATACCCGAGATCACGTTAGCTTGCTGGCTAATGGTAGTTTGCCAAGTAGCCTTCAGTTGCGAGATCTACAAGAGACGTGCCAGTGAATTAGGGATGTGTTCGCTACGCCAGACACACTGCGATTAAGTCGGCAGTTTTATTAAGCAGTAGCTGGAACGCCGCGAAACCAGTCACGTGTTGTAGTTCTGGTGCCTGGCCATGGGGACGTATTCGGCTCGGACGTCTATGAGCACATTTGTCTCGGGTCTGTTTCCAAAACAGTTGCACCTTGTTGGACTAGTTAAGTCCAGCGGCTGCAGGAGCTGGTCAGCCCAGATGGAGGTGCGAGGAGCTTCCTCTCACTGCTCTACTGATCATTTACAGTGTCGCATAGATAAGAAGGCGCAGCGGTTTATTAAATACAGCAACGTGAAAACCGGCACATCGAAACACGTCAGCCGCTTCTGTTATAGTTAAGAGACTCGAAAACACGCATGCATGTTGATGCCCTCTGCTGCCGTTTGACAGCTCCTCGCTGTGGCGTTACACTGCATCAGACGCATTATCAATAATAAGCTTTAATGACGGTTTGAATTGAAATATATGGAGAAAGCATAAAGTCTTAAAAACTGCTGTAAATGTTCTGCAGGCAGGTCTGCGTGGTCACAATAACAGACCCTTGCGCTGACTGTACGGTGATGACATTTATGTCACTGGGCCGTGGGGATCCTCGCAGACTTGTTGATGCTGCTTTAGGAGCATGTGGTGCTTTTCCTGCTGGCTGGAGGAAGGACAGAGTCACTGGAACAGTGTTTTCTTTTGCAGACCTACAGTAATGTACTGTTCGTGGACTTTAAGATGACTCGCTGCAGTGTCAGGCACCTGATATAATGTGCTTTGTCCTTTTTCACAGAGGTGTTATGAACACAAGCAGTACAGGAATGGTCTGAAGTTCTGCAAACAGATCCTGAGTAACCCCAAGTTTTCTGAGCATGGAGGTAAGAACCTGATGCACCGTGCTCACTGTCAGCCTCCAGTCGTTTTAGGGGTGACGTGATATTTAATGATATTAACACAATGTGACACAGTGATCATTGTGTACATTTGGTTGCACTCCCATACAGTGGAATAAGCACCAGAATCCCAGTGTGAATTCATCCAGGAACACTGGGATTAAACAGCTGTAAACAACTGCCGCTCTTTCTAAACTCCTACATTCAGTATTCTAAAGTTTAAAACTAAAAATGTTGCCAGTAAAACTTTGGGTCTGTTATCTTGGACACTGAATTAGTATTAAAATTCATTCTTAATATCTGCACCATCATAACGTTTTCAGCAGCACAGACACTTTGCATCAAAGCACAGGCCAAAGTTCAGACTGCTTGCTTTTCTTTATTGCTGCTGCCACACATGCTAAGGCTTACAAACATTACATTGCTTACATTAAGATTCTTTTATTTGACTTTGACCTTTGATTCTGCTTCAGATTTTTTCTCGGACCTTTTAAAATGTATTTAATTTTGCAATTAAGAAAATTATTTCTTCGAAATGTAAAATTTTAAAATGCACATAAATACATTTGGAAAGGTCTTTTTTGACAGATGTTTGCAGCTGGATGCAGTTTCTATAATGGACCCAGAGCAGATCACTCTGAAAGACCTGCGTTTTTTTTGCTCTTTTGAATATTTATTATTGCTCGTTAATAAGAGAGAATTTTTTTTATCTGATTACTCGATTAATTAATGGAATTATTGATGGAGTACTTGCTTAATAAAATAATTGATAGCTGAACCCCTGATAGTTGAATGTATGAATAAAGAAATTAGTGGTGGCTCAACCCTTTTGCACTCTATGTAAATGTCTTCATTTCCAAAAGAATGTCATGCTTGGAATAATTGCTGCCTGTGGTACTTTGAAAAATCCCAAGTGGAGTCACATGTTCAGAATCTTGATATTGAAAACTGTTCAGTTCAATATTAGTTATGTTGCCGACGACAACAACAGAACCGTAAGTGAGCAAAAACTGGGAATAAGATGGTTGCGTGTCATAAGTATCTGTTCTGCTGATATCTTCCCCTCACCGAGTTTCAAATTGATACCATCGGTGTATTTACTAATAATCCTGGACAGTTTGGTCAAGGTCAGAGGTCAAGGTGTCTGAAAGTCCTGTGAAGAACTCTAATAACTTGAGAACAAGGTGATTAATGCCATAGGTGCACCTACCAGGAGGCTGACGAGTTCTGCTCTCCACCACTAATATGTTGTCTTACTGTTAGGGTAAGATCATTCCCAGCTCTGGCTTCAGGAGCAGACAGACTTTAATGAAGTCCAAAGCAGTAAGGAAGCTTCGTCACTGTTAACGCCTCCATGATGAGCTGCGATTCAGACTGTGAGCCAAAGTTGATCAGTTATTATCACAGCACAGAGGTTCCTGCATCATCTGGAAAGCCTGGAGCCCAGAGGAGTGCAGGCTTTTTAATGCAAGCTGCTGAGGTTTTACAGTTTGACGAAACTCAGTAAAGATATAATGAGCAATGTTTAACATAAAAGCTGCTAAATTACTCTCTGCACATATCTCTGTGAAGAAAGTAACATTTAAGAGTGGTGAAATGCGTCACATCGTGTCAGCTTTCTCTGAATGCGTCACTCCTTCCTGCTCCAGAGACGCTGGCCATGAAGGGTTTAACTCTCAACTGTCTGGGCAAGAAGGAGGAGGCGTACGAGCTGGTGAGACGAGGCCTGCGCAACGACCTCAAGAGCCACGTCTGTATCCTTTCAGTGCTCCTGCCTTTGTTCAGCTTAACAGCAGCTGCTGAATCCACTCTGAGAAACCTGTGAAAAATGTCTGCCTGAGTTCTCATATGAACTCGTGTAACGTGTGGGTAACTGTGTTTATGCGTGATTTTCTCTGACGCTCTGACCGTGCCAGGCTGGCATGTGTATGGCCTGCTGCAGCGCTCAGATAAAAAGTATGACGAGGCCATCAAGTGTTACCGTAACGCTCTGAAGTGGGATAAGGACAATCTGCAGATTCTCCGAGACCTCTCCTTGTTGCAGATCCAGATGAGAGACTTGGAAGGATACAGGGTGAGGAATGACAAATGAGACCGTCTGAATCAAAAGATGGCCGTAGAAGGCTGACGCTGGGCAAACTGATCTCGTGCGTCAGTTTCCTTTTTAGCGTCAAAACACGGAAAGTCGGATTGTAAACACGGACAGTTGTGGACTAACATTGCTGCTTCCGTGCGCATGGCGCCTCTTTCCCTCTCCAGGAGACTCGGTACCAGCTGTTACAGCTCCGCCCAGCCCAACGAGCTTCCTGGATCGGCTATGCAGTGGCTTATCACCTGTTAGAGGACTTTGACATGGCTGCAAAGATTGTTGAGGAATTCCGCAAAACACAACAGGTGAGTAGCTCTGGATAAGAAGGCCTTCGTGACCTTAACTAAGCAGTGATCATTTAAAGTATTCGAGCTGTTGCAGAAAAAGCCTTGTTCTCATCGACTTCTGGAAGTCTGCACGTCTTTCTGCAGCTACACTTGCTGCCACTTGGTGGCAGGTTTAAGGGACATCTGCACGGGCTTCATTTTTCTGACCAGGAAGTTAGGCTCGTCTGTTTGGCTGTCTGTAGTGAGAAGCAGCAGAAGGTCTGATCGATGCATTAGTGTGCACTCTGGGGTGTCCAGTCCATCCAACCTTCTAGGAAAATTACTACTAATAATAAAAATAATATACGTGAAGTTCAAAGTGAAACATCCGGCCTAATATGGGCATTTCAAGTCCATGTGGCAATGTATCATTTTTTGTTCCTTTTTATGTGCGTTGTTTTTCAGACATCGCCTGACAAAGTGGATTACGAGTACAGTGAACTGCTGCTGTATCAGAACCAGGTCCTAAGGGAAGCCGGGCTGCACAAGGAGGCCTTCGATCACCTCAACAGCTACGAGAAACAGATCTGTGACAAGCTGGCTGTGGAGGAGACCCGAGGTGGGTAGTGCAGTGTCGTGCTGCTCACTGAGTGTTTGCAGGTGGTAAACCAAGTCAAGTCTGCAGCTTCTGCAAATGTTTTTCAGCTGCTGTTCATAAGAAAATGAATTATCAGCTTCACTGGACTTTAGCGCCAACAAAATAGATTTGGCACACAAGAATAAAGCACACTCAGTGTACTGTGTGTAGTTAGTGGGCAGCACTGTTGGCTCACAGCAGGAGGTGGGCTCCTCACAGTCTAAAGACGTGCAGTTAGTGGGGTTAGCTGTGAATGTGACTGTAAATGTCTCTGTGTTAGCCTCGTGACATGTGATGTCACCTCGCTCCATGTGATGTCACCTCGCTCCATGTGATGTCACCTCGCTCCATGGTGCCTGGGATTAGTCCCAGCCCTTCCCTGCTACGCTCATTCCTTTTCAGTTTCACTTTATTTCTGAAGCGCTTTAAAACAATATAACAGCTGTACACAAAAATAAAAGAATAAAGCAGTACAGAGTAAGAGGTTTAAGAAAAGGTGTGTTTTTAAATGGGTTTGAGAAGCAGCAAGAGATGGAGCCTGCCTGACCTGCAGTGGCAGACGAAACTGCAGAGGCTCCGTCTGGTTTTATTAAATGTCTTTGTGACAGTGAAGAGCACCTGGTTAACTGAGGAGCACTGACGGCATGTGGGAGGGAAGCAGCTCAGACAAATAAGAAGGGAAAGACCATTAAGACTTAATGGGAAGCCAATGAAGGGACACTGAACCTGGGGTAATGTGCTCTCGTTTGCTTGTACCGGTTTAAAATCGTGCAGCAGCATTTTGTACCCGCTGCAGACGTGACAGGGAGGCCTGGCCGAGTCCAGTCTAAAGAGAATCACAATAATCCAGGAGAGACGTGATGAATGCATGGATCGGAGTCTCCAGGTGGCATCTAAACAGGACCGGCTTAAATTTTGACAGCTGCCCCCACTGCTCCAGTGTGGAGATGAGGCTGTGTCAGAAGCAGCTGTTAGATCTTAAAGCACAGGTAAAAGATAAGATAAGATAAGATAAGATAACCTTTATTAGTCCCACACGTGGGAAATTTGTTTTGTCACAGCAGGAAGTGGACAGTGCAAAAGTTATGAGGCAAAAATTAGAATACAATAAGAATAAATACAGTACACAGCTGTACAGAATAGAATAAAATAAAATACTATATACAGTAGAATAAAATAAAATAAATATACAATAAGATAAAAATAGAATACAAATACAAATACTATATACAACTGAGTAAAAATACAACGATGACAGAAAGGATTATTGCACTTAGTATTATTGCACATGTGTGGATGTGTGTGCTTGATCAGTTAAAGTCTTTATTATGGAGTCTGACAGCAGTGGGGAGGAAAGACCTGCGAAATCTCTCCGTCCCACACCGTGGGTGCCGCAGTCTCCCACTGAAGGAGCTGCTCAGTGCTGTCACAGTCTGCTGCATGGGGTGGGAGATGTTGTCCAACAGGGATGACAGCTTAGCCGCCGTTCTCCTGTCACTCACCACCTCCACTGGGTCCAGAGGGCATCCTAGAACAGAGCTCGCCCTTCGGATCACCCTGTTCAGTCTCTTCCTGTCCCCAGCAGAGATGCTGCCGCCCCAGCAGACCACACCATAAAAGATAGCAGAAGCCACAACAGAGTCATAGAAGGTCTTCAGGAGTGGGCCCTCCACTCCAAACGACCTGAGTCTCCGCAGCAGGTACAGCCTGCTCTGCCCTTTCCTGTAGAGGGCGTCTGAGTTATGAGTCCAGTCCAGTCTATTGTTCAGATGAACACCAAGGTACCTGTAGCTGTCCACAGCCTCAATGTCCATACCTTGGATGTTCAGTGGTTGCAGTGGAGAATGCTTGTGCCTGCGGAAGTCTACCACCAGTTCCTTGGTTTTACTGGCGTTGATCTGGAGGTAGTTCAGCTGGCACCAGTCCACAAAGTCTTGGGTCAGACCTCTGTACTCCTTGTCGTCCCCATCAGTGATGAGGCCGACTATTGCAGAGTCATCAGAGAACTTCTGCAGGAAGCACTGGGTGGAATTGTGGGAGAAGTCTGCAGTGTAGATGGTGAAGAGGAACGGAGCCAGAACCGTTCCCTGTGGGGCCCCCGTACTGCAGACGACCCTGTCCGACACACAGCCCTGAGTCCTCACATACTGTGGTCGGTCGGTGAGGTAGTCCAGGATCCAGGTAGTGAGGTGATGGTCCACTCCAGAGTTCACCAGCTTGTCCTTTAGAACCGAGGGAAGAATGGTGTTGAAGGTACTGGAGAAATCAAAGAACATGATTCTCACAGTGCTTCCAGCGGTCTCCAGGTGAGCGAGGGAACGATGTAGGAGGTGAATGACGGCATCATCCGCTCCAATGCCAGGCTGGTAGGCAAACTGAAGTGGGTCCAGTGATGAGCTTGTTAGGCGCCGAAGCTGAGCCAGGACCAACCGCTCCAGGGTCTTCATCAGGTGGGATGTCAGAGCCACCGGCCTGTAGCTGTTGAGGTCCTTGGGGCGTGAAGTCTTTGGCACTGGTACAACACAGGAGGTTTTCCAGAGCTGTGGGACTCTTCCCAACCTCAGGCTCAGGTTGAAGAGGTGCTCCATCACCCCACACAGTTGGTCCGCGCAGGACCTGACGACCCTCGAGCTGATGCCATCTGGGCCCGCTGCCTTCTTGCCATTAATCCTCCTCAGTTCCCTCCTAACCTGGGTGGTTGAGAGAGACAGGCTGGAGCCTTGTGTTGAGTGTGTATTGGATGCTGTTGTTGGGGGTGGGGAGGAGTGAGCAGGGTGAATAGAGGAGGTGGGAAGTGTCTGAGGTGGAACAGCAGCAGTGGGGGTGGGTGAGTCTGCAGCCGATGTTGCAGACTGCCTCATGGCTGAGTCAAATCTGTTGAAGAAATGATTCAGTTCATTTGCCCATCTCACGTCCCTCCCAGGCAGAGAGTTCTGCTGTTTGTGGCCCGAGATGGTTCTGAGGCCTCTCCAGACTTCACCAACGTTGTTTTGTTGAAGCTGGTTCTCCATCTTCTGCCTGTAGCTCTCCTTCCCTTTCCTTAAAAACACTGTTCCCAGAATCCATCGCTAAAAAGATGTCATTAAAAACTCTTAAAAGAGCAGATTTGGTGCTGTGGTGTGTTTTAAACCCAGACTGGAACATTTCCAGGTGTAAACAGTACCTTTTTTGGCAACTTGGAGGGCGACAAAGCAGAAGGGTCAAGGTTTCATCAACAAAAGAAACCCGGCCTTCAGCAAACAAAAGGGGAAAGAGACAAGAATGGCTGTGGGTGTCGTTGGTGTTAAAAGTGTGAGACCTCTGAGTCAGCGAGTGTTTGTGTTTGCAGGAGAGCTGCTGCTAAAGCTGGAGAAACATCAGGAGGCTTCAGAGGTCTACAGAAGACTCCAGGAAAGGAACCCAGAAAACTGGGCCTACTACCAAGGCCTGGAAAAGGCCTTAAAGCCAGGTGAGGACTTCCTCATCCATCACACTTCTTCTGTTGTTACTTATTATAATGAAGGCGTTGTCGTCTCCCTGCCTGGCTGCTGCACAGGCAGCGTGGACACAAGTTTGTGATTGCAATCACGTGGAGAACAAAGCAACGTTGAGTCTCAAATTTATGCCTGTTAGAAAAATTCCCTTATGAAGTGAGACGCAGAGAGTAGCGAGCTGCATTTATTCTGTGTGCAAGGAAACAACAGCACATATAATGAATGTCTATGCACGTGCTGGTCTTTGAGTCCTCCGGCAGAGTAGAAAAGCACTATATAAGAATCAGTTTACCATTTACTCCTGCTGAGCTTTAGAAAGGATCCTGGGAACAGATATGTGCCTCAGGGACACACAGAGCTCTGCACAGCTTTAATTTTAGAGAGTGTTGCATAACTTTTTCTAGAAATGCATCTACTAAAAGTTCTGATCTCCAGTCTGAGGTCCAATCTCAGTGACTTTGACCCCAAGTTCAAAGGTCAAGTTTTCAAAAAATCCTGTGAACGTGATCTAGAATTTTGAAATTGATGCTCCAGGTGTATCTACTAGAAAGATGACGGGTACCACTGGCCAGCACCAGTATTTCCTGTGTTTGTGGTTATTAGTACTACAAATACTCTGTTGTACTTGCCCTGCAGTTATGATGCTGTGCTTCCTGGTAGAGCTGTGCCATATCACACAGTCCTAATGAGAAGATAATAATAGTTGATTGTAAAAGTCTCACACACATGCACACAGATCAGGGGGAGGGGTCTGTGTCTGACAGTCAGACTCGGACAGCGAACAGAAATAAGGAGGAATAATAAAGTGGCAGCTGGTGAAAGTCTCCTGCTCAAGAACAGACATGCCAGCAGAACGTTTCCTGTTTCCTTTGGTCTGCTGAAATCTGCAGTGGCTGTAAACAAAAAGCTCCTTGAAACCACAGATATTTCATCAGAATCTCTGCATTTGAAAGTGCAGCTCTCATTTCATCCAGTGCATTTCCCAGTCCCTGATATGGTGGTTTTAGAGATCTTAGCAACTTCAGAATAGAGTGCAGTGTTTTCCCAGAGATGTTTGAAGCTGCGGTGCCAGTAAACGCAGCTAGCAGCACCGCAGGCTGGAGATGTCTGCTCGGTCATGGACTCTGTTGGTGCAAAACCTTTGTTGCTGTCTGATATATGCACCTAATTACAACAGGCAGCTCCTCCAGAGTCCAAAGAAGTGCTCACCCTGCACCCGTTTGAAGCACCTCTCACACACAGTGTAGAATCTGGATGCCTCGGTTTCATTAACACTTTGGTCCATTTTTCTGAAAAGGTCGGGGATGAACTTTGGTGCCACCCTTCCCGGCATGGTTCCACTGCTCTCACCATGGAGTCAGGAACATGACATTTCATTTTACTCAGTGGCGTCTGTGGATTCACACACACAGCTGTTCCAGGCCTTAGTAAGTGGGCCTTGTTGTTGAGTTTCTCTATCCATTTTCTTTTTTTTGCCATGACCTTCATATCGTTTCTTGTTAGAGCTCACATGTAGGGCTGTTCGATATAACGATGTATATCTGATGACGATATAAAAACGTCTGTCGTTTCATTTCACGCTATCGTTTGTTTCGTGGTGTCGCAAAACAAACTGTTTACAGCAATATTTCTCATGGTTCTGATGTCACTGTAGTGCCTATATTCATTTATTAAACGTCTCTCTTTCTCTTATATTTAATATAACCACACTACAGAAGCGCCTGTTTTTATGCATCGTCGATGCAACAACGACGGTAAAACCATCGCGTGTCCGCTTGTTTATGTTCCACATAAACCTTTCACAATAAAGCTCAAGATCCTGTTGAGACTTTTCAAAATAAACTGAATCACGTGAAAGAGCAGATTATTTATAGATGAGAAGCAAAAAAGAGCCGCCAGGTGCTAAAAAATAAACCGTAGACTCAAACGTTAGAACAGGCTTCTCCCCGCAGCACGCCGTGTAATAAATACTCACAAAGAAAACGGCGCCGTTACAACTTTTGTCTAAAAATGTGTCGTTTCATGCATCGGTTAAAACACTCGACTCCAGCTACACGACGCGCAGCAGGAAACACTTCACACAAGTGGAGATTCACAGAGTTTACAGAAAATGTTACATTTGTGTGATTTATATTGTTATCGGGACGATAGATGTCTTATATCGGGAGATGAGATTCTGGTCATATCGCACAGCCCTACCAACATGTTTTTGTAGAACTGCTCATATGTTGGGCATTTTGCGTGTGGAAAGTAGAGTTTCAGGAGTCTGTTTAAACATTTTCTGGTTGTTTTTCTTTTTTTAAGGTAAATTTTTTTTGCCTTTTCGCCTTTATTGGATAGAGACGGTGTAGATAGACGGAAAGCAGGGAGCAAGAGAGGGGAGGACGTGCAGAGGGTCGGACTCAAACCCGGGCGTACTGCTCTCCGGCCATACGACATATGGTTGCCTGCTCATCCACTGAGCTACGCCGGCACCCCTGGTTGTTTCTTTTTTGAGAACTGAGGACATCTGATAACTGCATGTTCATTTCTGTCACAAACTGGAAAAGTAGCTTTGGTCAGTTGCAAAGTTTGTATCTGCTGTGCACGGGGTAAGAGGGTCCTAACAGGAAGAAACCTCCGGCAGAACCAGGCTCAGGAGGGGCGGGGCCATCTGCTGTGATTGGTTGGGGTGAGAGAAGGAAGACAGGATAAAGAGAGACAGAGATTAATAACAGATATGATTCAATGCAGAGAGGTCTGTTAACACATAGTGAGTGAAGAAGAAGCACCCAGTGCATCATGGGAATCCCCAGCAGCCTACGTCTATTGGAGCACAACTAAGGCTACGTTCACACTGCAGGTGAAAGTGCATCAAATCCTATTTTTTTTTTAACCCTCTGCGACCCATCTATCCGATCATGGTGTGACAGTGTGAAAACCACAAATCCGATATTTTCAAATCCAACCTGGGTCACTTTCATATGTGGTACTGAATGCGATACATATCTGATGTTTTAGAAAGCGACTGCTGCTCACTGACACAAGACAGACGCCGATTATCAGCAACGCAGAAGCGCCTGAGAACACATGGCGAACGCTTCCTGGCCATCCCGTGTAGATGTCAGTGAAACTGTTGGGAAGACAACGTTGGAGAAACGTGAACATTTTCTTTGTACTGTATAATCTGCAGATTCTGACAGAAATCTGCAGCTATCCTTTGAAGCAGCGCTCCTCTAAAACAGCAACAAGGATCATTATTATGCAAATAACAAAATAACTTTATAACTTAAAGCAAAATTGGGAAACATAAAGTCCGAAGTCTTTATATTAAGGCCATCAGTCAAACATCCTGTTGCTCTGGGTCTAAACAGAGCGCGTCGTGTGTGACGTCTTCTTTTGTGCATGCGCCGCTTTGAGCGTTCACACTAGAGTGCGTTTGCTGTCGCATTTTATTTGTACTGTGAACGAGCAGACAAAAAAAATCGGATTTGATCAAAAAATCTGAATTGAGCATTAAGACCTGCAGAGTGAACGTAGCCTCAGGGAGGATTCAGGGTCACCTGATCCAGCCTAACTATACGCTTTAGCAACTGAAGACTTGAATTTCACCTTATTCTTTGCTGTGTGTCCTTCTCTCTTCTCCACTACTTGCACACTTTGTCCCAGTTAAAAGCCCGTCTGCTTCTTTCACAGTGGGTGTGAAGGTCCTCCTCCTGGGGTCAGGGTGGGGCTCCTGTGGGTTTGAGCACTAACATTTTGTTCACATTAAAACTTTGACATTTTGCACAATGACAGGTGATACTGTGAAAATGACAATTTTTATTAACATTTCTACTACTCGTGGTCATTTAAGGGTTATTAACCGTTATAGATGAACATTCTTAATAAATGACGTTAGAATAAGCACAAAACTGTCCATCTGTCTGTCTCGAGTCTTCAGTGGTTGTACACGCTGATCCACTTCATTTCTGGAGGCTGTTTTGATACGATTCAATAAACTGAAGCCTCTGTCACAATCTGCACTGGACGCCTGAATGTAGCACAAATATCCACAAGCTGTGAGCCCATGTCTGCTGCTCTATGCTCCAAACTGATGTCTGAGCTCGTCCCAGTCCTTGTGTACCTGCTGATGCTCGAACAGCAGCATGGAGCCATGGCGCCTGCTCTTTGTGCTGTAATAATGTGGGGAATGTGGTCATAGCACACTCTTAGCTCCTAACAGCCACGTTCATCCCTTT
Source organism: Astatotilapia calliptera (assembly GCF_964374335.1). Taxonomy (NCBI): domain Eukaryota; kingdom Metazoa; phylum Chordata; class Actinopteri; order Cichliformes; family Cichlidae; genus Astatotilapia; species Astatotilapia calliptera. The sequence goes on from NC_137423.1 coordinate 2,215,709, forward strand.
GTAGTTACAGTTTGTTGTCCTCTGTGGCTGCGAGATAATGCACCATTTGACCACCAAACAAACTGAACTCAGCAGATATCCTGAGTGAGCAGAAGTTTGGATTGTCTGTGTGAATTTGTGATATTAACTGACCCCTGCAGCTTTAGTTGACCATTTCCTCCTTTCTCTTCAGGCAGTTTAGAGGCGCGGCAGAAGATTTATGAAGCGTCCTGCATAAAGTTTCCTAAAGGCCTCGTTCCCCGAAGGCTGCCTCTCAACTTCCTCACTGGTAAACCTGGATTTTTGGCAAATACACCTTTTCTGTCTGTTATGTCTTTTATTTTATTAAATACCAAATCACAATGTTGTTATTCTCACACTTGTGTTTACTGCTTCTGTGAGGTGGTGTTTTTATTTTTTAAATAAAGAGAAAAAATTAGCTTATGGCTGTATCTGTGTCAGTGCGTAACACGATGGACCCAGCATGTTTTTATCAAGTATGCGCTGCCCCTGAAGTTTAGGGTTTGTACAAAGTTGCCATCAACAGTTAGAATTCATCACAGCAAACAGGAAGGAATCAGCTGCGGCTCAGAATAGGCGACACTCATGACCTGGGATTTGTTGTCTCTGTATTTGGTGCGCTCAGAATTAGCAGAAACAAACTGATTAGTCAGCTTATGAGTGTAACTCACATTTTAGTGACAGCGTAAACCTCGCTGTGTGTTTGCTGTGTGTTTGTGCTGGCCAGGGGAGAGGTTTCGTCAGTCTCTGGACAGCTACCTGAGGATCAACTTCAGCAAAGGCTGTCCTCCCGTCTTCACCACCCTCAAGTCCCTTTACAGCGACAAAGAGAAAGTACGTTTGTGGTGCTTAAAACGTAAGTCTGTTTTGAAAATGTTCTTTAAAATAAAGGGATAATAAAGTTGTTTTCTCTACGTGCAGGTCACAGTTATTGAAGAATCAGTAGTTGGCTATGAAACCTGTTTAAAAAGCTGTCGAATGTTTAGTGAAAATGGTGAGTGCTAATTGGTTATAATGGTTTCCATCATCTCCAGTCTCCATTTATTTATTTGAAAGTTTGTGACTTGAACCAAAGCTCAGTGACAGCTGTACTAAATGTGTGCACAGATGATGGGAAGGAGGAACCCCCCACCACCCTGTTGTGGGTACAGTACTTCCTGGCACAGCACTTTGACTTCGTCGGCCAGCCACGCCTGGCGCTGGAGTTCATTAATGCAGCCATCGACAGCACACCTACGCTCATTGAGCTCTTCCTCATCAAAGCCAAGATCTACAAGGTGTGGTGGAAAGCTCTGCACACACAGGTGTTTTTGTTCACTGTGTGATCTTTCCATGTCTGCTAACCCAGCTCCTCTGCCCTCTAGCATGCAGGCAACATAAAAGAAGCAGCTCGGTGGATGGACGAGGCTCAGGCCCTGGACACTGCAGACCGCTTCATTAATTCCAAGTGTGCCAAGTACATGCTGAAGGCTGGCCTCATCAAGGAAGCAGAGGAGATGTGCTCCAAGTTCACACGAGTAAGCAGATGGCATGTTTGAAATGTTGCCAAAGTAATAAAACTCCAGCATTGTGTCAGTGATCGAGAGGGAGGAGTCATTGGGACGGGGAGTGTGGACCTGAGCTGGTGTTGTTTGGCCTTCCAGTTTGTACATAGCACTCAACAGCAAAGCCTATAATTGAAGTTAAGAGATTATATATCTGTGTGTGTGTGTGTGTGTGTGTGTGTGTGTGTGTGTATACATATATGTATATATATGTACTCGCCTCTGCATCATTATCCTTCAAGCTCGGGTCCTCTACCAGAGGCCTGGGAGCTTGAGGGTCCTGCGCAGTATCTTAGCTGTTCCCAGGACTGCGCTCTTCTGGACAGAGATCTCCGATGTTGTTCCCGGGATCTGCTGGAGCCACTCGCCTAGCTTGGGAGTCACCGCACCTAGTGCTCCGATTACCACGGGGACCACCGTTACCTTCACCCTCCACATCTTCTCGAGCTCTTCTCTGAGCCAAAAACCCGTGTGTGTGTGTGTGTGTGTGTGTGTGTGTTGCCTTTTGCATCACTCTGTGATTAAGGAGCTTGGAAAGAAAAGCGTCTGGACTTCTGTAAGTTGCTTGAAGACGTTTCACCTCTCATCCGAGAAGCTTCTTCAGTTCTATGAGTCACATGGTGGAGAGTCCCAGATTTAAACCCCGTGGGAGTGTCCCCCCAAAGAGGGACAACTTAAAGAAGTCCAGACGCTTTTCTTTCCAAGCTCCTTAGACTACGATGCCCTTCACAGACATCACTCTGACACAACAAACCTGCTGTACAGGGTCAGTGCAGCTGTGACTGAAATGCTGTCAAGTTCAGCTCAAAGCTGAAAAGATCAAAGATGTGATCCGTCTGTTTGCATGAAGACAAAACACCAACCTCGTTGTCTACGTAAACCTTTTCTTCAGCTACTCAGCTTCAGCTTAGCACCAGCACATATCATTTTCCTCAGTTTGTCTTCTGGTGGCACAAAGTAAGTTTGGAAGTTTGTGTATTTCAGGAAGGCACGTCGGCAGTGGATAACCTGAACGAGATGCAGTGCATGTGGTTCCAGACAGAATGTGCGTTGGCCTACAAGGCGCTGAACAAGTACGGAGAGGCCCTGAAGAAGTGCCATGAAATTGAGAGAGTGAGTTCATTGTTCATATTCACACGTTCCACCCAACTGCTAACGACAAACGTTCAAACCTTTTCTACAACATCCTGCTACCTCTCTAGTTCAGGTGACAATCTCTGGCTTGAAGACAAATAAAAGATTTCCAAAAACATCATAGATTGCAGCACAGTCTTACCTTTCAAGTTCAGCTAATTTCCACAAAGTCTTAATCCAAGCAACTGAGACGACCTAACGTTATCATAACGATCAGAAGTTTTCTGATCACCTGCTGATCAAAGCTGCCCCCTTCTTCTCCTCATCAGCATTTTGTGGAGATCACTGATGACCAGTTTGACTTCCACACCTACTGCATGAGGAAGATGACGCTGCGCTCCTACGTGGACCTGCTGAAGCTGGAGGATGTCCTACGGCAGCACCCATTTTATTACAAAGCTGCTCGCACTGCAATACAGATCTACCTGACCCTGCACGACAAACCTCTGACTGATGACAGCAAGGAGAGCCAGGCAGACACGGGTCAGACTCTATGTGCACGCGCAGCACGACTTTGATTTACAAGTAGCTCTTTTAACGATGTTATGAACTGGTTCTTATCTTTCTACCCTATCTGAGCACTCAACTTTACACAGCTTACCTCATTCACCATATCACACAGGCAAGTTCTTCCTGTCTACCATTCATACACATTCATACTCAGATGGATGTGTCGCAATGCAAATTTAGGCTTAGTTTGTTTGTAAGGATATTAGGCTTGCAGGGATTGAAGCACCAACCTTGGATAGATGGCTTGATATTTAGCTTCTGAAATACAGATTGTTAAAGAGTTAAAGATGATTTTAACTTTCAGAACACTCGTGGGGGGTCTTGGCTTTTTTAGTCTTTGCTTGCAAAGATGTGTAACTTTCATACCACTCAGAAAACAAAAATGGATGCATTTTCCTGCAGAACTTGTGTAAAACTATCTCTGTACATGAAAACAGCATTTTCAAATTTGGGACATTGCACAAAATGTAAAAAACAAACAAAACTGAACTAAAACAAACAAAAAAGCCATTGACAGTTCTGAGTTTCAGAATCTGATATGTTCACAGACTCGATCCACAAGCTTAGGCTGTGTTCTGCAGTACAGGCCTGCACACATAGCCAAAAGCTTTGGCCTGGTGTCCTGTACAGCAGCGGTCTCCAACCTTTTTTGCGCCACGGACCGGTTTATGCCCGACAATATTTTCACGGACCGGCCTTTAAGGTGTCGCGGATAAATACGACAAAATAAAACTAGTACCGGTACCGAAAAAAGAAGATTTATTCATAACACACGTGAAAAGACCCAGGGAAACCTAGTAAACGATAAAAACGATAACAAAATAACGCTGAAAACCGATAAAAACCCTGAAAACCAGACATTTCACACCTGAACCTCAACTCTCGCGGCCCGGCACCAAACGACTCACAGACCGGTACCGGTCCGAGGCCCGGGGATTGGGGACCGCTGCTGTACAGGGGTTAAGCCCGAGTTCTTTACTAAATCAAATTTTAAAACCAGTCTTTCAGTGTACAGTCAAGTTGAGGTCTGTTCTGTCTTCAGACGTAGCAGACATGCAAAGCTGGAGTATAAGGCACTGCATTATGTCATAACACTGGTTTTCTCTTTCTTCTCTATAGAAAATCTGACAGACAAGGAGCTGAAGAAACTGCGCAATAAACAGCGAAGAGCACAGAAGAAGGCCCAGTTAGAAGAGGAGAAGAAGAACGCAGAGAAGGAAAAGCAGCTCAAGAACCAGAAGAAGAAGAAGGAGGATGATGACGAAGAGATTGGAGGGCCTAAAGAGGAACTAATACCAGACAAACTGGCCAAGGTGGGCAGATGTTTGCAGCTGGTGCAGCTGCCCTCAGTCATACATGTTACTAATGAAACAACTCCTCCTTCCAGCCGGAGAATCCTTTGGATGAAGCAGTCAAGTTCTTGATCCCACTTAAGAACCTGGTGCGGAAAAAGGTTGAGACTCATCTGCTGGCTTTTGAGATCTACTTCAGGAAAGGTGAGACGGGCTTCAGCACAAAGACTCATCTCAGTTTGTACTGTTGTATTGCTATTCCAGTGTCCAAGTCCATACTAGGTGTTCCAGAAGTATCTTTGGCTTATTGTCACAGTAACATGACGTGCAGGTTTAGTGTGGAGCAGCGTTTGCTTTGATGCTGCAGGGTCTAACTGTAGATGAAGAGGGAAAGTGTGGGTGAGGGCATGCAGATGAGTCTGCATGCCGCTCTGACTCCCATGTCCCCACCCTTTCTCTGACTGCTGTTGAAGTTCTTCTGGAGGATGAACTTGAAGTTCTCATGGTCCATGGCCTCTGAAATGCCACGCTGGTACTGCAGTGCACTTGTGCCCTCACTATATTTGTGGGTACACCATGCCTGTCAAACATCCTGTCCTGCTACCTGATTGAACTTCCTGGTGTTTTTCACCAGTTCCTTCCAGAATCTCCTCCAGCAACGGCACAAATCAAAGCACAGTCGGACACATTCCCCAACCTAGAGGTGCAGAGAAACATCTACCTGATGGTATCTCTCACCTTCATGCTCCTTCAAGCTCAGGCTGCCCATTAGGAAGGTGACGTGTCAAGTCTCGAGCTTATTTCAGTAGCCAGGGGTCAGACTGCAAGGGCCTCAACTGTTGACCACAACCCAATTCACTCAGGTGGTGAGCCCCAAGAAGGCGGGCCCATGTTGCTAATTTGTGCTGCACCTTAACATGACTCTGTGGGCTAAGGCTCTGCCACTAGACCCTCTCCTTCATGGCCTGGTTCCAGAGTGAGGTGGAGATGATAGTCACCTGAATGAGAATCTGAAAGGCACAGAAGAGCACTAGGATGGAAGAGATTGACTCATGGAAAACGAGAAAGCTTAAGAGATGTAATAATAACTAGCAGCCTGAACATCTAGAAATGAAGGTAGATGGAGGAATTCAGAGTTCGACTTTCTTACATTCTGGAAAAATGACAAAAACGTTGTCCCTCTGTCTTTCTCCAGAGAAGTACCTGCTGATGCTGCAGTCCATAAAGAGGGCTGTTCACATAGAACCTAATAATCCATGGCTGCATCAGTGTCTTGTCCGCTTTTTCAAAGGAGGTAAGTGTGACCTTCTGTGAGCTACGTGAACTGCTGTGATTGTCTCGGGGTATCACCGTTCAAAGCTTCACTGGGCTGTCTTATATACTTACAGTGAGTGGGAGCACGGATCTGGCAGAGGCAGTGAGAACGGTGCTGAAGCACGAGATCTCCAGGCTGTTTGGAGAGAGCAGCCCTCAGAGCTTCAACAAGAGCTACCTGAGCCAACACTCCAACTCCATCCCACACAGACTGGCTGGTACGCAAACCTGGTGGTGAATGTTATGACCCACTGTGGGCTCAGACACTGTGGGGTCAAACACTGTGGGGTCAGACACTGTGGGGTCAAACACTGTGGGGTCAAACACCGTGGGGTCAGACACCGTGGGCTCAGACACTGTGGGCTCAGACACTGTGGGCTCAGACACTGTGGGCTCAGACACTGTGGGGTCAAACACTGTGGGGTCAGACACTGTGGGGTCAAACACCGTGGGGTCAGACACTGTGGGCTCAGACACTGTGGGCTCAGACACTGTGGGCTCAAACACCGTGGGGTCAGACACTGTGGGGTCAGACACTGTGGGGTCAGACACCGTGGGGTCAGACACTGTGGGCTCAGACACTGTGGGCTCAGACACTGTGGGCTCAAACACCGTGGGGTCAGACACCGTGGGGTCAGACACTGTGGGGTCAGACACTGTGGGGTCAGACACTGTGGGGTCAGACACTGTGGGCTCAGACACTGTGGGGTCAGACACTGTGGGGTCAGACACCGTGGGCTCAGACATATTAGAAAACGTGTCTGAAAGAGAATCTTTAGAAGTGACCGCTTTGGGTCAGGCCACAGGTCTGTTATTATGAACAAAGAGTCCTTTTTAAAAAACATTTTTTACACACAGCATAAGAGGAAAATAAGTACTGTGCTGAAATCTTTTGTTCACTCTTTGAAACCAGGCTGTAATCTTTATAAAGATGGAGCATTAGTCCTCCATGTTTTCTGAAGCTGCTGTTTTACTCATTTTCACTTCAGTCTTGAGCATTTTCAGCATATTTCAGTTAAAGTTGCTAATTTTTTGAGTTTATTGGAAAACGGATATAGGATCATAAATACACACGGTGCGTAATTACATATGTAATTGCAATTTCCAAACACATGCAGCACACCAAAGACGAAGGGTTTCAAAGTGTTCTCGTGCTAATTTAAATTCAGGCCTGCACCTTTAGACTCAAGATATGAAGGATCATGTATTGCAAATGTAGTCCTGATGTTATTCTACTCACTTATTGTTAGCAGATTAAATATGTGACTCTCTGGGCAGCTGACAGCAGGTTGCTAAACAAGAATAGCTGGTTATAAGCTGATATTGCTCTTAGCTTATAAACCCTATAAAATCATGCCAGCTAATGTTACCCTTTTTTTTGGTATCTAAAAATTAAACTTTCCCCCTGATAAACAGTTTAATTACATTCTCACACCATATTGGAGTTTACTCACCAAGCATCAGAGTCCAACAAAGTTAATTTCACTTCAAAGACTTTTCACTAATACCGGCTAACAGAGGCTAATAGTAGCTAACAGAGACTAATAGTAGCTAACAGAGGCTAATAGTAGCTAACAGAGGCTAATAGTAGCTAACAGAGGCTAAGAGTAGCTAACAGAGGCTAATAGTAGCTAACAGAGACTAATAGTAGCTAACAGAGGCTAAGAGTAGCTAACAGAGGCTAAGAGTAGCTAACAGAGGCTAAGAGTAGCTAACAGAGGCTAAGAGTAGCTAACAGAGGCTAATGGTAACAAACAGCGACTAATAGTAGCCCTTACTAAGAGTTCAGGATATTTTCAACAACTTGCCTCTGTATTGCTGTCATCAGTCAGAAATGAGCTTCTCTGACTTCTCTGTTCAGACCTGTTTACTGATGTTGAGCCTGTCACACCAGGTCTCCCCATGTGCTTCAGAAAAACCCTGAAACATGCTGAGTTTTGTACATGACCAGAAAGAGTGAATCAAGTTGCCAGTGACAGATTTGCATCTCTGACAGACGGGTGAGATGTTGGGGTTATGAAACCTTTCTGTGGAGTAATGTGGCATCCACTGCACGTGACTGTGACAGGAATAAGGAGACTTATCAGCGTCAGTATTGAATTTATTCATCCGTGGTGTCGAGTTGGGCACGTTTGCTTTTTTTAAATATATAATCTCAAATTTTTAAGTACCAGATGCAGGGATTTTGTAAATATTCTCTAATTGTGTGAACGACACAAATGTATTTTCTATCTAAAGATCCCAAATGTTACACATGCCTTTCTTTTTGCAGACTGTGAGTTTAGATCAGTTTTCCAATTAGTTTCAAAGAATGATTTCCACAAATTAGAGCATCATAAAGTACATATTGGCAGCCTTAATGTATTGTTTTGTCTATCCATCAGATTCTCAGTGTATTTAATAATAACAAACCTGTTACTAAAATATGATTTAACTTGAGTAGGGTGATGGAGATCAGCAAGCAATGTTGTTTTATTCTTATGGGATAGTTGTTCATACGCAGCCACGCTGGGCAGGTGTGCAGTGTGGACCGTTTTCCCACCATGTGAGGATGGACAATCCCAAGGGAAAAACGCCAACTTCCTCTGATTCTGGCAGATAAGTCTTTGAAATTCTGACTTCTTTGTAATTTTCCACTCTCAACAAGAATTGGCCAAATAGGTGGCAAAAATGTGGCAGAACAATAATTTTAGTTAATTATTTTAATTTGACATCCTCGTACCAGGATGGATGCCCCGCTTTGCTTGCTCTCTTATTTTGCCAAACCAGCTGTGGAAGGTTCTTCTGGATTGTTTGTTGTGATTCCCGTCCATCGCTGTTATGAAAGGGACGGGCTGTAAATAAGTAACATCCACCCAAGAGGAGACCGGCATACATCTGCTTACCTCCATGTATAGAAAAACCAGAAACTGATTTGGTGTTAAGAGAGAGGGGACTTAGAGACATGTCAGAGAATGTCATCACGAGATTATCTCAACTGCATGTAATGTAGTTCTGTAGCACATAAAGGAAGAAAAGGGGACAACCTTTGTTAGAGTAGATCGTTACACTGTTACAAGAACAATGAACAACAGTTTGGCTTCTCTCTGTTAGCAGATGTAGACTTTTACATTAAAATTGCTTCAGAATATACGATCCACAGATACGTGTTGTATACAGTCGTGATGTGTACCAATCTATTCTATAAATGTGGGTCCAAAACCAAACTTAAAGGGTGCGTCATGTCGAACGGTTCTATTTCATTGAATGACTGATTCCACTGTTTGTCCTGCATACAAAATGTTGACAAGGTGACACAAATTAAATACGTGTGCCTGCCTGGCATAAAGCCAGTGTGGTCTGATGGATAATTTCAGTCTATTAACCAGTTTTTCTTTTGGCAGTAACAAAGTAGGACAGCAGCTAAACATTTCATAGAATCCAGTGTTGAAGGCATCTGGTTACTGGCTTTATTATCTAAGTGGGAAGATATTATGGTTTGTATTTCTTTCAGCTCAGTGTGAGCATGTAAATTAAGCTGAATCATCAGATATTGTGGGGAGCACTAACAGCTCAAAGAATGCATCCCCAAGTTTACCTGCTTCACCTTGCAAATGGAAAACTTTTGCATAAAAATAATCAAAATCTCTGTTGGTTTTATCCAGGATTGTCAGAAAACTGCCGTTTTGTCACTTTATCCTTTGTGTAACCTTAAATGCTCATGAATGCTTTAATTAACAGGCTAATACTCAGCGGAGTTTAGCCCCAAACTCAGTGCTTCTGTGCAGGTCTGCAGGAAAATGCACAGTTAATGTTTGTGGAACTAAACAATCCACACTGGGGAATACAAGCTAACTAGAGATGGAAACGTGTACAAAGCATAGGACAGCAACAAGGAGGAAAAACAGGGATAAACAAAAGACAAAGACTGCAACTATAACAGAAGGTTTGGGATTGAAAGAGAGGAAACACCTCGGGAACACAGCTGAAACTGATAAGAGACCACGAAACTGAATACTACTGAAATAAACCTGAATACTTAACAAATGGGACGGGGATTACCTAAATAAAACAGGGAGACAAACATCACTGACAGAAACGTGACACAACAGGGCGAACACGAGGGAAATGATCATATAAAACTAGGCAGAAAGACTAGAATAGAGAACCGTTTCATGGTCTCAGAGAGAGTGGAATCGATAGAGATCGGATCCATCGATCAGAAAGACTGAAGAGAACAGAAGGATGATAGGGACGTCAAATATGATCACATTTATCAGCGTTACCTTTCACTGAATATCTAATCTTCTCCAATTTTAGACGTGGTGTCACTGAGTGCTGGAGGGAGCTTAGTTGACTTCTGCTGAAGGAGAAGACGATGTCTTGCCAGTAAGGAAATAAACGCCAAAATGTTTCATTGGTTAGAGGTAAACCAGTTATAGTCGACTGGGAGCCTAAATATGGCAACACGGGGGAAGGTCACTGAAAGGATCTTTGTCGTGGTATCGAAATAATTCTGCCAAAAGCGAGCGAGGAGTGAGCAAGAGAAGAGCACGTGTCAAGTTGCCCGATGGCTTTGTCGCAGTGATGACACTGGGATAGATTTAGAGCAATGGACTCTGAGGGTGCCATGATGCAAGGATTCCTTATACACTGTGAGCAGCACTGGGAACAGTTTATCCTGACACTTTTAAAGTGGAAACAGGACCAGGAGACTTATTACTTTGCATGCTTCTCATGGCGACAGTGATTTCGCCATGGCGTCAGGTTTTTTAGCAGCGTCCGAGTTTATCATGGGGAAATTGAGACGGTCTAGAAACAAACTCATTTCAGTGGAGATTTAGATTTATATAAACAGCATTAAATGAGTGAAAAACTTCCTCGTGGTGTTACACGCTGAAGGAAGGTTCATCCAGGTGCACTGAAACACAGTTCAGTGTTACTGACGCTTCCATTACAATAACTGGCCGGCGTTGCTTTTGTGAGCGATTATTTTGCCGGTCGCCCGTTCTGCCTGTTGGTCGCGTTCTCATCAGTGTCGTTTTTCCTTTTGTTAATTTTTGCTTCCTCAGGTTTGGTCAGAAACAATAATTCAGTAACACATTTGATGATTAAATGGTGATTAAATGGCTTTATTCCATTGAAAATGTGAAAGTCAGGTGTAGTTCCCTGTACTCCAGCTGAGACCAACCTGAACCCCGTTCAGAGTCCGACAGCCTCCTCCAGAGTAATTCAAGGTGGATGTTTCTCACCCAGCATTGACAGCTCTGGGGTGGAGCTGGATCCGGTCCCAACCGTAGCAGACGCCCGCTGGCTGTAAGGACGAGGACTCCCTTACTGTTAGTTATATTATAATTTTATAGCACACCTTTCACTTAATTAAGGGCACTTTATCACTTTAACCATGGATTTGCACATAAGAAGTTTAATTATTTATTGAATATTTATTGGGAATTTTAAAAGCAGTTGGTAGCCTTGTTTCAGATCCTGCACAGCTGCTCCTCATCAAGGAACGTGGTGGTGTCTGTGAAAAGGACGGTGACTGAGAGAAAATAAGCTTTACCAGTAAGAAGTAATGCAAACGTGTGTGAAAAATGTAGAATTAAAGGTGATGCAAAGAAGTGACTGTAAGATGTGAGGACTCACCTTTCTTTCCTGTGTTGTCTCCAAGGTCCAGACACCATTTAAAGGTTCTGGGAGAGACCGTGGGTTAAGGGAGTGTGGGCAGTCTTTGTGCTTGGATGTTTGGGTTTTTATAATAAGGGCTTTGGTATAAGATTAAAGTCAAATATCTGTTAATATGAAAGTGTGAAATGTATATATTTATTTATTCTAATTGATATATTGTGTAATGTGGTGGAAGGTTGGGATTTGAGAATTTACCTGTGAGTGGAATAATGGTTTAGTCTGTGACAGCTGGAAGTACTTAAGGCTGCCAGTTGTCAGTAGATGAAGTGTTTGTAAGGAGAGCTGTATGCAAATTAATACTTGTTCCACTGCACTTGCCCTGGTCCATCTCACTGTGATTCCAGCCGCTAAGGGCCGCCCTGTTACACCAACCATGGTCATCGTGGGTACCGTCCAAATGTCGTGTCTTCGATGTCTTGGCTACAACATGTTTGTCCTGTCCTACCCACCAGGCTAGGATCATTCACGTGATAGGGGGGGTCAGCATATTGCAGCCAACCGAGTTCTGTTTTCTAACTATTGGTGGGAGTTTGGTACGCTGTAACTTTAAGCCTCTTAACACTAGTGTATGTATAAGGGAAGAGTAACTGTTTGTCTAAACACAACAGTAGCAAAGTGCCAAAAGTCAATTTAAATGGTGTTTCTGGCACTTTGCTTCTGGCCATTTGTTCCCGTTTGTTTAAATGTGGAAGACAAGTTTGGCAGGTTTAAGATGATGTTTTTGCACCAACATGGTCAAAGAGCTGAAACAAACGAGCAAACAAAACCAAACAAACCTGGCACTGTGTGCTCCCCGTCCTTTATACAAACACAAAGCAGTTTGACTGCACGCGAAGCGGTTTTACGTTCGCCTTTATCCAAACCTTAAATGTTCAAATGGACTTGTTCTTACACAGCTTTGTCTCCTCCAGCTGAGCACTTTATACAGCTCTACATGTTTTAATATAAATATAATCCAGGAAACGTGGAATAACACTTTGATGTTGTCTCCAGTAAGTGAACATTTTAGCAGCAGCTTAGCCCTCAAACGTTGCACACCAATGACTGCACACATGTTTAAGCTTAGTTACTAGTTTGCACTTGAACATGTATGCATTTGTAAAACGTTTGAGATCCCTCCCCTTACCATCAACGGGCTTCTACTGATCCTTTATATTTCAAAGGTCATGTTATATGTTCATGTTAAATTAAAACGGCATCGTGTCATATTTATGTTTATCGATCATATTGTGAATTTTAGGGTGTTTGAGAGTAAAAAGGGAAAAATATGAGTACTCAGATTTGCTCAGGAAATCACTTTGGTCCCATAGAAATGAATGTAAAACAACAAACGTGTGATGCTAGTTTGCAACAGACGCTGTTTACAGACATTTTGAAATCAGGTGCTCTACAACCCGGCGGGTCGGTGTTCCCTTTAATATAATTCTTATATTTGAACTATACAATAGGAAATGCTATAATGTTAATAAACCCCTAAAACTCATATTTTGTCAAATCTTTCAGGAGGTAAATTTCCAGATTGGCCTCTGCAGAGCCTCAGACCTCATTATCAAAGCGCTCGTCTTGACAGAGAACAGAGCGAAACCCCTCCTGAGGTGGTGTTAGAATATCCTTTTAAAAATAACTGTTTCTGAACCGTTTCATCTACAACGAACTAGAAAGGAGCTCGCCACAGAGCGCTGGCTGTGTCGGATAACAAAGACGGTCATATTGCTTTTCATGCTCGTTCGAATTGTGCAGATTCTGTCAGTTCGTACGTGATGTTCAGTGTTGTTTGAAATCATTGTGTGTCGTCTCTCAGCCGCTAAGATGATGGTTTACCTGGAGCCTTCTTCTGATAAGATGGCGTGTGAGATAGCTACAGCGCTGGACGAGTCGCTGGCTGGACGAAGCATTCAGGTTTGTGGTGCTGTCCACAGTGACGTCACACAGCAGCTTTGTGTCCACTGTAGTTGACTTTGTGTGTGTTGTGCTGCAGATCTGTGCCGAGGTCCTGGAGGCTTTGCGTGACGGCCAGCTAGGTGAGGGTCAGCAGAAGGCAGCTGAGGCCTATCGAGCTGCCTGCCATAAAATCTACCCCTACAGCCTGGCCTTCATGCCGCCTGGTTACCAGGACAACAGCACCGTAATCAGCTCTAATGGCGACCTGTCGGCAGGAGAGCTCGATGACATTGCGAATGAAATGTGAGACGTGATGAGGAGGAGAAGCGAGCATGTTGCCACACGCCGTAGCCCCTCCCAACAACAAACAAACTCCCTGACATTGCACTGAGCTGGATGGACCGAGTGCCACAGGAGACACAGAGACCTTTTTTTAACAAAACTGTTGTTGAGTACATGTAAAACAGAAAAAACACGAATACGTTTCGGGAGGCTTGAAAGGATTGTGGGAGACGTGGACCTCCTGGGTAAATGGCTTCTGTAAACACAGTCTAGGCTTTTATAACTCCTGTGTTTTCATGCCATCTTCTTCTTGTTGGTGCAGCTGCTTCTCAGATTTTTAAAAGTAATTTATATATTACAAACTGATGGATTAATAAAACAATGTTTGCAAAACTAAACAGTACTCGTGATGGCGTTAATGATGTTTGTGTGCTCAGGTAAGTGACATCACATGCAGCCTAGTGCCATGACTGTTTGTGTTGGCTGCCTCAACAAAACCTCAAACCCCAATCAGAGGTCATGGCTATGGATGCCCATTTCCACCACACAAAAAATAAAAAATTCTCCATAACTCGAAATTTCGAGTCAGCTCTGTTGGGTCTGCGCTTCACAGGCCCCGCTGGTTTAGACTTATTCCCGTTAACGAAGCAAGACGAACAGCTCGACCGGTTTTTCACATGCTAGCAAGGCAAGGACCTCAGAGCAGCCTTCTGCCCTCGGTGTCAGACCCAAGAAGCAGCTTCCCCTGCAGCCTCTTATTTCTGTGACACACAGGCTGGATCCCAATTCAGGGTCTGCAGCCTCAGCGGTCCTCAAGGGCCGCGTACTCAAAGACCGCTAAGGCCGGAAGTGCGAGGCTTGTAGGTTTGTGAAATGGGACGGTCTAGCCTCCACGCGCTGCTCAGGTTGCCTAGCAACCACGATACTAACAGCTGGAAACTTTTCATACAGCTTTGTTTGACAGAAATGAAGGAGAACATATTTTGTACATTTGTTTCTACATGAGCTGTGATTTGATGAGTATCTGAGGCTGAGACCACAGGACTGTAAAACATGATAGTTGGGCTTCATTTCTGTGCTGAACAGTCATTTAAGATCAGCTCGTAAATAACAAATAGCTCATGTTGTTCATGAGACTAAAGTCAGTGTAAATATAATATGGCCAATATTATAGTTATTATATTAATCATTATTAGTTATTACAGCAGTGAGTTTGAACATTGTGTCAAACACTGAGCTTCAGTAAAGATTTATGTTGCAGTTATTTTCCTACCACCTTAAATCTTCACTCAAAGACAAGTATCTGTGACAGTGTATCTATAGATGTGTTATACATAAGAGACAAATATTGTTCGTTTAATATGCTGGCATTACTAAATTTGGCTCAATGTTTACATATATGTGTAAAAAGCAAATGTACGAGCTGTGATAACTGTGTCTGATAGAATGAAGAGTAGACTGATATATGAAATATTCCTTTATTGGGTGAGAAAATCAGACCATGTCATAACTGCTGTAAGTCACACAGAATAGATATCAGAGCCTTAAACAGGCTGACGTCTGCTAAATGGGTCAAACTGGGCAGAAAGTCTACAAACACATAACATCCTTATAGAATATGATGTAACACTATAGATCAACTTAGCTCAGAATATATAAAGCATATAAACAGTTACAGCAATATGATGCAACAAACACAGCAGCTACTGATCCAAAATACTCAAAGCTTCATAGAACTGAAACATTTATTTGTTTATTAATAACTCATGAAAGAATAAAGTTACGTTGAAACCAAGCACACCATTGTTGTTCTTGTGACATTACCAATAAGTCTGATGTGTCACATGGCCCTCTTCCTATTGAAAAAACTAAAGTTGTATCCAAGATGGCCGACTTCTAAATGGCCACCATGGTCACCGCCCATCTTGAGGAGTTTGCCCCTCACATATACTAATGTGCCACAAACAGGACTTTAATATCACCAACCATTCCCATGTTGTTAGGCTGTATCCATATGAATGACCCACCCTGTACAAAGTCCTTATTTAATGTGTGCAAGGTGACGAGAGGAAATGGGGCAAACGTGAGAATGAAGAAAAGGGCGAATGCATTACAACAGAATGAGAATGAGGACACCCCTCTAACCCTACGTTATGGAAAAGGTGAGTGTTGTTCATGATGTGCTCCTTTTGTAAAACCGTATTTTCACCTTTGAAATGTGTGTTTTTGACATTGATGGTGCATCTGCTTTTCTTTGTAGCACCTTTTATGGTTCACCTCCCTTCCAGGCTGCTATTTGATTCAAATGGGTTGGTGTGTTTTTTGATTTGTATTGTATGTTTTCCCTGCGCACTTACTACAAGAAGGAAGGCATTTCCCCCAACTTACAGAGTGCCTCAGTACTGTCCAGCAAAAACAGATAACATCCAGATAACATGAGTGTTGTTCTTTATACTTGACCCACTACATGCCAAACTCAAGAGTAACTGTCCAGTCTGTCCAGAAAAACCACAGTTTTGCTCATTACACATAAATAACATTGTTCATTTGAGCATGTGACTGAATAGTGTTTACTGTATGTTTGACTGGCTGCATGCTGAATTTCCACTTGTAGTTAAGGACTTTCAACTCTGAATACAAACAACTGTGTTGCTGTTTAACTAGTCGTCAAAGCAAAGTCCACGTCTGTGGAGTGAGCAGAGCACCGTCACTGCACGTCTGTGAGTACTCCTTTATTCTGCAGCTAAACAGACATGCACCGTACTGAATGTAGCTTTACGAGCAAAACGGCTGCAGCGATGGAGAGATGTTATTATGGAGTTTGAACAGCTTCATGAGATGTGCAGCAGCTGTATCTTGGTGCAGCATTTCCAGCTGGGATTACTGTGCTGTAGGCTGCACAGTAATCCAACGTGTCTGTTTTTGAAATGAAATGATTATTTTTCTCAGAACTGCATAGTGTGTAAAATATTGTGTTATTATTTCATCAACAAAAATGAAGCCAAAATCAAATAACTGAGAAACTTGTTATGGTGCTGGGTCCTTTACCCTCTTCTACCATTAACCTTTACTCTTGTATTTGTGTTTATTATTGTATGTTTCTGCTTAATTAGTTCTTTCTTCTGGTCATTTTGAGTGTTTTATTTTAGCTTTTCCCCTCACGCTTTTATGCTTGGTTTTAATTCTGTCTCCTTATATAACTAATTATTGCTAATTGTTTGAGTTAAGTCCCAGAGGCTCAGTCTTCCTGTCCTACTGTCTTCTGTGTGTTGTTAATTCTCTGTTTCCGTTGCTCTTTTTGTTACTTCCTGATTTATTTTGGTAGCTTCTGTCTCATTTGTCTTCTTGGATTAATTCCAGCAGCATCTCATTATTCTGGTTTCCCTCATGTGTACATTTACAGCCTCAGTCCTCCCTTTCTTCTCGTGTTGTAAAGTTATTTTGTTTGTATCTTTTCTGTCAGTCAAAAAATTTCGTTTGTTGTTCTCTTTTCACAGACTCAGAGTTTCGGGAACTTTGCATTCAGCCAAAACAAAGGTTTGTGTTTAGTTTACAACTGTCTGCTGGTGATGGTCTCATCTTATCTTATCTTCTCATCTCTTCTCATCTCATCTCTTCTCTTCTCATCTTTAAATAAAATCCAAGTGAATAATGAACATGATGAACAGCTGCAGAGCTACAAGCTGAAATGTTGACAAACCCTGTTTGGTCTTTTTCTGGTCGTACTGCCGTGGACTTTGATAGCATGTTAAACGAGTCTCAGATGTAACTCTTTTTGATGTTATAGAGGTTGTCACACTTAACGATAATTCATTCATCAACTGGATTTGATAAGGACCTGGCTGCTACTTTCATTACTTTTCATCAAACGTTTTTTGAATTCTTCAACTGACCGTGCAGCAAAGATCCACCTGGTGCTCCTGCCCCACACAAATGTGTGACTGTGACTGTGCTGCTGTCCAAGCAGTCAAAGGTGGAGCTGTTGCTGAGGAAGGAGAGTCTACAGAGCCTGATGAACCAAGAGATAAAGCACAAACATGATATGGTCTCAACAAATTAACGTGACAAACGTTTCTTCCTGCGGTCTGGAGAAATATGAGATCATTCTGTTCTGACGTTTGCTGTTTCACAGTATTTGGCCCAGAGACTCATACAGTGTTCCTACAACTGGCAAAACAAAGCCAGGACCTGGTCACCATCATTAAACTGCTGCTTCATTGAAATATTTCATCCTGACCTGAAACCTTTCCAGGTTCTGTTTTGAGTGCCTGCCACATAGTTTGTGCCAGAAACCATTAACATAATCTATGAAATTCACAGGTAGTTCATCTGAGACCCCTGATTCTGCAGCACTGCTAAAGGTCCTCATGCCTTTGACCAAACACCAAGTAATTAGGGTTAAACCTCGTGCTCTGCCAACAGAAGCCATCGTAAACCTTGCTTGCAGTCACCTTTCATTTCTGTGCCACCTTGTGGAGCCCACTTATGAAGCAGTGCGTCCCTCTACAGAAAATATGCAGACGCTGCACTTCTGACTTCACTAAGCTGCACTCTGTCAAAAAGTACTTAGTAGCATCAGCACACTGTGCTTGAACTAGCTGTTGCTGGGAAACTGAAAAATGTTCAGTAATATTTAATCTGGTTCTGTACACAAAGACTTTATGCAGCGGGTTACAAGGAGTGGTTACTCTCAGCCCCACAAACAAGCGCACACACTGAGCGGCGTCCTGAGAAAAGGATAACACCGAAGCCAAAACGGATTCTTTGCTCCTGTCACAGATTGTTTTCACAGGCTGCCATGTTATCTTTACCTTTGAGTGATACAAATATATCTGTACAGTAATAACCTTTCTTGCTGCTTAAATGACTAGACAACAGACTGTTTACTGGTCTGCATTTTAACTGGCAACACCACCTTTCTTTATGGGGGGGGGGGGGGGGAATCCCAGGGACGTTTCGAATGGTGCTGAATACAAACCTTTTTGTCCAGTGTCCAGTATGGAGCTGTGTCCTTCTCCTTTAGGCCTGGAAAAAGAATGTGCAACTCTTTTTACCACTGACTCCCTCCACTTCCTGCATGAGCTGATTTCCACATTTGATGAGGAGGTGGACGAGGTAGGACAGCCAAAAAACCTCTTTGTGAATAAACGAAGGACTTGTTTGAGTCAGGGTGATTCTCTCTTCAGATTCTACAGCTGAGAGTGTCTAAAAAGGCCCAGCTGGATCTCACAGGTGATCTGCCAAGCTTCCTGGAAAGTACCAGACACATCAGGAGAGACCCAGACTGGAAGGTCCTTCCCGTCCCCTCAAGGCTCCAAAAGAGACATGTAGATATTGGAGACTTGGCACCCTGCGATACTGAGCACTTCATTAAAGCTCTTCTGTCACCAGCACAAGGCATACAGGTGCTACACAGGTGCAATAATGCAGAGCTAAAGGTGTAATGTTCACTGCTAACACTGGGTTTGCTCATGTCAGTGTGTTTTGTGTTGGTTTCAGCATTATCAAACGCACAATTCCACAAAAGGTCAGACTTGTAAATACAAACAGCATGTAATGATTTGCTAATTTCATAAACCTGTTTTACTGACAACAGAACATGAAGTGTTTAAAACAACAGAATTTACCATCTGTAGGATCATAGTTGCTCAACAGTCCTTGGTCTTCTTTGGTCACACATTAGGTGTTTTACATTGGTGAAATTTATTTATTTGGTTGTTTCAAACAGGTGAATAAAATGGGGAGGAGTTAGCTGAACCAGAACCAACACCCTCGCTAGATTAGTTTCCTCTTAGACCGTTTAATCGAATGTCTGCCAACACTGTTCACCTCCCAGCTGCACAGTCTGGGTTTGTTAAAAAACCGAATTCTTAATATTGATTTTTTATAATCATGTCTGACATCGTTACCTAAATTTATATATTAATGTTGTTTCTTCTGAGTCATTGCTGACTTTTTTCTTACAGAGCTCTTTTTGGTTTCTGCAGGTTGACTTTGATGATGGAAACTGCCCGACGTATTACAACCAGATCAAAGGCATTTACAATGTTTTTAAAGCAGTGCATAACCTGTTTCCCAGTAAGAGCTCTACTTCACCTTTATCTTCAGTTTACTCTGAGAGACACAGTCCGTACAATCTTAGTAAAAAGAAAGAACATTATATTGTCTTTACTCGTCTGCCTTCACATACATATGAGCTTGAGTGACAGCCAGGCTTAATCCATAGGGTTTAATGTGATATCTTTCTACACTGTGCAGCTTCACCTCTTTTGGGAAGAACTTCTAGAAGGTTTAGGAGTATATTTATGGGAATATGTTACCGTTCTTCCAAAAACACATTTGTGAGAAGGAGCAAATCTGAACGTGAAGTTTAGAGGTCTGTAGCTGCTGTCTTTGCAGAAAGTTGGTGACTTCTGCACACTATGGGCCACATGACCCGGGCTACCACTTTGTTTCTGTTGTTCTCGTCCACTCCTACTTTGATATAAGACTTGAATGTGGAATATTTAGCAGCAAGGAAATGTGTCCTTCATCCTCTCACTGTGCTGGAATTCCCTGAGCTCCTGAGAGTAACCCTTTGACTTTTTTACATTGAGGTTTTAACTTGTAAATCCGTAGAAAAATCCTTTAAAAAAGCTGTTTTTATTTTTACCATGTTTTCTCATAAGCTATTCCTCTGGCGTCCTTCGTCTGCAGATGTTCCACATGTATCTCAGGCTCCCGTGCTGATGCTGCGTCCCCGTGCGTGGAATATGGTGGAGCACAACATGATGGTAGTATTGAATTTTCATCAGTTTGTTACAGTGGTTGTTTTGTTGGAAGCAATCGAATGTGGTCTGAATACACAGACATAAGGGGCACAAATTCACTGAAATAACAGAAGTGGTACTAAGGATCATATACATGAAAGGACTGGTGAGGAAAACAACACGTGTGCTTTTCTGTGGTCAGGTGGAGGGGAAAGAAGCTCCTGGCCCGCTCTTTGACTTTGGGCTCCTCATGTTTCACTGTGGAAAGGCACTGTTCGAACACAAGAGTGGACCCTTTTTCTACCTGTCCAAAGTAACACACGTGCAAACCTACATATGTTCAAACATGCTGATGATTTCATTTATCTGGGTTTGCACTTTTATCCTTTGTTCTGTAGGTGGAGGGCTACATGGAGGCCAGACTCTGGAACAAAATATTTGTTTGGACACAGCAGAAGGTTTGCACTGTTTTTGGTCTTTATGTATAAACTTGTTTTTGTACTATGCCTTGTGTTTCTGGCTTGTAGCCGCTGTGCACTGGCCCTACAAGCACTGACAGCAGCCTAACACCGGCCTGCCACCTACCTTCCCTGTGCTCTCGTGCACCTTGTAGAAGAGAGTTTAATGTGGAAGAAGTGGTTGATAAAGACTGACAAACAAAAGAGAAAAAAGATGGAGCTGAAAAGCTAAAAGCTCCTTTATCCTTTAACCTCAGGCCCTCTACAAGAGGCCGAGGTGAACTGAAGGCCATGTGCAGCATCTTCGGTGTTTCTGGGACTTCTCTGGACAGACACATGTCATTCCTGGGATCTACTGAACCCCAGGAACTGTGTACCAAGTATATATAACAGTTATATATAGGTATATAGAATCATGTTGAATCTGAAAACACATCAGATCTCAAAACGCAGGCTGTTAGTGCAACATACTCTTTGACTAACCAATGCACTCTCCTCTCCAGTAGCCTGGTGTAAACTGTCCAAAGCGTGATCCTTCTGTTCTTGTCCCAGTGTTACAGGGACATGCTAGCCAGGACAGTACCACAACAGTTAGAGCCTAAAGGGACTGGATGCATTGTTGACTGCTTCTATACGTATCTGACTGAATCCATGTCTCACATGTGTCTAGCTGGGTCTTCCTCTGGGCAGCATCAAGGCCACAGTGCTGATTGAAAATGTGTTAGCAGCCTTTGAGATGGAGGAGATTCTCTATGAGCTGCAAGAGCATTCAGCAGGACTCAACTGTGGCATCTGGGATTACTCAGCCTCCTTTGTCAATAAGTTTGGTGAGTTGAAAATTCTAGATTGTAGTCTGTGAAAAATCTGGACCCCACGCAGCGTTCAGGTGACTGTTTTCTGTTTCTTTTATTTAACACACAGAAATGTTTCTTTGTGGTTTGGCACCGAGGTCTTTTACAGGCAGTCAGCTTTGCATCTGACTCCACACTCTGAGGTCTCTAGTCTCAGGTCCCTGGCATTACTAAAAGGAAGGAGACCTCGTTAGCACAACACCTGCCTCATCAGCCTTTCCTGCGCTGCCCCTTGAGCCCCCAGCACCACCCCTCCATGGCAGCAGAGCCAGAGACCACACCGCCTCACTGAGGCCGGGGCCGCATCCGGCCAAACCTAGACCCGTCAGTCAAAGGGCTGAGGGAACCGCCTAACCTCCTTTTTGGTCTTGGGATGGGGCAGGATCCAATGGCAGCCATGTCCTGCGCCTGTGGGCGCACCTGCACGCCTCACAAGTGGTAGCCCAAATGCCTGGGGCAGCTCCAGCACTGCAAACAACAGAGGGGCTAGCCAGCACTCTCAATTTCATTCATCCTTGTGAATGAACTTATGGACTTTTAAGTCTTATTGAGCTGCTCCACCAGCCCGTCACTCTGAGGATGGTAGCCGCTGGTCCGAACAGATTTAATGCCCCCTAATTTATACACCTCTTTTAGTGTGTGAGACATGAATGATGGGTGCTGGTCAGTCAGTATCTCTTTCAGGATGCCGGCCAGGAGATGAACTGAAACAGTGCCTGCAGCACACTCTTTGCAGAAATGGTGTGCAGTGGCAATGCTTCTGGATATCGCGTTAATAATACACCAGAGCTAATACAAAGTGATAGCCACTTGCACTCTGGTGATGGCCCGATTAAGTCCATACCTAAGCGTTTAAATGGGATCGCCCTTAATCGCAGTGAGTGCAAAGGCGTTTTTGCAATGGCCGGCTGGCTAACCAACTGACATTCGGGGGTGGATGTGGGAGTGGGAAAGAACGCCCCACTCTGCTCCTTCTGCCATGGCTGCCAGGTGGACAGCCAGGGTGAGCGCAGCCTCCAGGCTCGCTGACCAATGGCAGTGGAACCGGGCAGCCTCTCCACGAACTGCTTGACCTTTGCCAACACATGGGCCTCACCCTCTGATGGCTCAGGCTGCAGCCACCTCATCACATCATGCAATTTCCAGGCCCACGTGAATGGCCGGTCATCCCCCTTCATCTGGCTGGCCCAGAACCACCAGCAATGATCTTCCAGGCAATCCAGCACAGCCGGACAGATGTCCCAGAAGTTACCTCGTGAGGCTGGTGGCAGGCGGTGCCGTCTGGTCCTCCCCTGACAACAGCGGCAGCAGCCGCAGTGCACCACTCTGCTGCAGGCCACTGGCGCACCTCCCCTGTGGCCCAGAATGCCTTCAGGAAAACCTGTGGGTCATCACCTTTCCCCATCCAGTGCACAGTCACCTCCAGAGCAAGGGGGGGCAGCAACGGGGTCACCCTGACCATCCGCTCCAGCACCTGCATCTGCCCGTCAGCCTTTTTCCGCAGCTTGTGCAGCTGATCCTTCTGGGCAGCTGCCTGCTCGCGTTGCATGGCCACTATCTCTGCCAGCATCTGGGCCAGCAACTAAATCGGCTGCGCGGGCGGCGTGGCCTGAGGGTCGGACTGTGAAAAGTCTGGACACACAGAAATGTTTCTTTGTGGTTTGGCACGAGGCCTTTTCCAGACAGTCAGCTTTGCAGCTCTCTCGTCTCAGGTCCCCTGCACCACCCCTCCACTGCAGCAGAGCTAGAGACCACACCCCTGTCATTTTAGGTTTTTTCCTTCATTTCTGCACCAATTCTTGTGAAACCACAGATCTTCTACTGAAATTCAGCTGATTTCCATATTGATATTAAAGCCATAGTACTTCAGATAATATAATAATCTTGATATTATGTTTCCAATCTAAATCTGACTACAAAATAATATTTTACATTTCCTTTTAGTCAATATTCCTGGGACTTAAGAGTTAAACCGCAGCCTAGTGGAAACTTTAGTAACTCTTAACAGTCCAGCAACTTTTCACAGTACATAAAGTGTACAACAAAGAACATGAATTGAAGAAGTTCTCCAGGTCATCGACCAGCCTTCCTGCTGCCCGACCGCCATAAATACGTGAACATGGAGAAGCATTTTCTGCGCAGCTACATGGATCTGTTGGTTAAGACATGTCATCGGCGAGGAGCACTGGCCACTGGAGGCATGGCTGCCCTGCTGCTGCCTGAAGACCCACTCAGTGACACCTACAGGAGAGTGTTGGCTTCTGTCACAAGGTAGAAATATCTCCCATTAGATACTTGCATGCTCACAGCCTGAACATGCAGGCTTGTACATAGACTGTATGTGAAAAAGTGTTTTTCAGTTTCTAAATAAACGTGTTTATTATTTAGGGGAAAAAATCAATCCTACATGGCCCTGTGTAAAAAAAATAATTCCCCCCTGTGTTGTACAGAAGACTTGCCCCAGCTAAGGTCACTGTTCATGACTCCACCATAAGAAATAGCAAAACTGGCCTGCATGGCAGATTTCTAAAACGAAGACCACAGCTGAGCAAAAGGAACATAAAGGCTCGTCTCAGTTCAGGAAACATTCTGATGATCCCCAAGACTTCTGGGACGTCTGGGAACATACTCTGTGGACTGACGAGACAAAAGTTAACTTTTTGGTAGATGCGTGTCCCGTGACATCTGGCGTAACTGTAACAGAGCATTTCGGAAAAGGAACACCATAGCAACAGTAAAATATGGTGGTGGTGGTAGTATGATGGTCTGGGGCTGTGGCTTGCTGTGGTAAATGGAGCCATGAATTCTGCTGTCTACTAAAACATCCTGAAGGAGAAAGCCCGGCCATCTGTTTGTGATTTCAACTTAAAGTGCAGTTGGTCCTGCAGCAAGAGAATGGTCCACCTCTGAATGGCTCAAGGAAAACAAAATAAAGACTTTGGTGTGGCCTAGTCAAAGTCCTGACCTGAATCCAATTGATATGCTTAGGTTATATGACCTTAAACAGGTGGTTCATGTTTGAAAACCCTCAAATGTGGCTGAAATACAACAATTTTATGAAGACGAGTGGGTCAGAATTCCTCCAATGCACTATGAAAGACTCATAGCCGGTGTTGGGGAGTAGCAGAATACATGTACCACCGTTACGTAGTTAAAATACAAACTATGAGTAACTGTATTCTGTTACAGTTACCGTTTAAAAAGGTGGTATTCAGAATACAGTTACTTTGCTGAAATAAAGGGATTACACGGCGGTCTTTTCCTGTTTCATATGTTCGGCTATGCCCTCTCTGTTTTCGGTTCCACGCTGGTGGAAACCCAAACAAAACAGGCATTAAGAGGCTCTAATGTCTGTGACTCAATCTCGCCGCCCATGTCACCACTGCTTGCAGCAGCATAATGACGTGAAGAAATACGTTAAAGAATTATTCACAAAAATGATTTAATATGAAGGCAGAGTGTTACAGGCATCGGCCTAAAGCATGCAGCCTGATGGGCAGTGTAGTTCGTGCTGCAGGGAGAATGGACTGCCATACCCGTTATGTGTCTGTGAGCGAGGGAGGGAGAAAAAGGAAAAGTACGAGCTGTCACCGAGCAGAAACGGGAGCTGGAAGCATGTAAATATAATAATAACCACTGCAGCCAAGAAGAGAGCCTGACGAGCCCAGCTGTAAGTAAGCTGTTAAGACTCGACTGTACACCGTGTTCCTGTTTTCCTCTGAAACAATAAGCTCCGTTGGAGCAGCCTTTCAACGCCTCTTTCTAAAACTTGACCCAGACAACAAAGTAAAGCTAGTTTTCGGCTATAAGCCCGACACGAACCCGACGTATTAGCCAGAGGTCCCTTTACTACGGTTCGGAGCCTTTATATACCTATTCACACAGGGACATGTAGGTTTGGACTTATCCCCTTAAAAATAAACACATAGTTCTTGCGTGTTATCTTTGTCTAATATTTAAATTTGTTTGATCCACACAGCGTCAGAAATATACATAAAGCATCAAAACTATATGCACCCCACTAATATTTGATTAGCAATGACAAATTACTCCTTGACTAGATGCTTTTTTTTAGCCATCAACAAGCTCCTGGCATTGTTTTTGCTAGATACCTGACCATTCTCCTTGGCAGAATTGGTAGAGTTTAAATGATTTGGTTTCCTGGTTTATAAGGATAAGCGTAGTCTACACATTTTCAGTAGTGTTGAAGTTGGGGCTTTGGGAAGGCCAATCCAGAAGTGTACAGTCCATTTCTAAAACTGCAGATTCCAGGATCATCAATTGAAACAATTGTACATAAAAATACATTTTGGAGTGTGTCCCCACTTTGCCAAGGTCTGAAAGAAGACCCAAACTGCCACCCTTATATGAGAGAAAATGTGTTAGGATGTTCAGGAACAACCCAGGAACCACCAAGCTTACCTTGAAATGAAACACCAGTGTCACTGAAACAACGAGGAGAAGAAGAAGTGGGTTAGCTTCACTAGGGTTAGGCTTAGCTTTCAAACCTAAGAATACTGCACCAGCTGCCAAGTATAGTGGCAGTACAGTCATGCTCTGAGACTGTTTTGCTGACAGTGGTACTGGTGGTACTGGGAGCCCACCATCAAAAGAGGATTTCACACCACCTCCTCCCACCACAACTCTTCATATTCATGAAGCAGATGTGAGGAAGCAGTTTAAGAGTCTGAATGCTCGGAAAGCTCCTGGCCCAGACGGTGTGTCTCCTGCCACCCTCAGACACTGTGCAAACGAGCTGGCCCCAGTGTTTTCTGGCATTTTCAACTCCTCACTGCAGGCATGTCATGTGCCTGCCTGCTTCAAGTCCTCTACCATAATCCCTGTCCCCAAGAAACCTAGGATCACTGGACTAAATGACTACAGACCCATGGCTCTGACATCTGTGGTCATGAAGTCATTTGAGCGCCTAGTTCTCTCCCATCTCAAGACCCTCACGGCCCCCCTCCTGGACCCCCTGCAGTTTGCATATAGAGCCAACAGGTCTGTAGATGACGCCATCAACATGGCCCTACACTTCATCCTGCAGCATCTGGACTCCCCAGGAACCTACGCCAGGATCCTGTTTGTGGACTTCAGCTCTGCCTTCAACACCATCCTTCCAGACCATCTCCGAGGCAAGCTTTCCCAGATGAATGTGCCTGATCCCATCTGCCGGTGGATCACTGACTTCCTGACGGACAGGAAGCAGCATGTGAGGCTGGGAAAGAATGTCTCGGACTCCCGGACCATCAGCACCGGCTCCCCTCAGGGCTGTGTTCTTTCTCCTCTGCTCTTCTCCCTGTACACCAACTGCTGCACCTCCACCCACCAGTCTGTCAAGCTAATCAAGTTTGCAGATGACACCACCGTTATTGGACTCATCTCAGACGGGGACGAGTCTGCCTACAGGAGGGAGGTTGAACGTCTGGTGTCCTGGTGCAGCCACAACAACCTGGTGCTGAATGCCCAGAAGACAGTGGAGATTATTGTGGACTTCAGGAAGCACACAGCCCCACTCCCCCCCATCATCCTGACTGACACCCCCATCACCTCTGTGGACTCATTCCGCTTCCTGGGTACCACCATCACCCAGGACTTGAAGTGGGAGCCCACCATCACCTCCGTCATCAAGAAAGCCCAGCAGAGGATGTACTTCCTGAGGCAGCTGAAGAAATTCAACCTGCCAACACGGACAATGATGCAGTTCTACACTGCAATCATCGAGTCCATCCTCACCTCCTCCATCACCGTGTGGTACGCTGGAGCCACTATCAGGGACAAACAGAGACTGCAGCGTGTTGTGCGCTCTGCTGAGAAGGTGATTGGCTGCAGACTCCCATCTTTGCAGGACCTGTACACCTCCAGGACACTGGGGCGTGCAGCTCGGATCTCAGCTGACCCTTCTCACCCTGGACACAGTCTGTTTGACCTGCTCCCCTCAGGCAGGAGGCTCCGGTCCATTCGCACCAGAACCTCTCGCCATAAGAACAGTTTCTTCCCCTCTGCTGTTGGACACATGAACAATAACCATATGACTGTACCCACCACTAACACATGACCCTACGCTGTGTCACTGCATCATTCCATGTTTGGCACTGATCACCACCTGCACTCATGTATATATCTTTCAACGTAGCACTTTTAATTCTTATTCTTACTTTTATTTTTCCATGTCTATTTAAGTGCTATTTATGACACTATGTTTGCACTGAAGCACCGCAGCAATTTCCTAATGTTGTAAACCTGCTCAACATTTGGCAATAAACCCCATTCTGATTCTGATTCTGATTCTGGTGCACAGGGGATAGAATAATGAATAAAACAGTTTTCACTCTGAATTCTTCCATTTCACCTTAATCCAACAGCTGACAGTCAAAACCTGGAAATAACCGGGTGGTCCAATAGAACAACTTACTCATCTACACATCAGAACTGTGATGGGAACGGACAAAGCAGGCTAACATTAAGTTTGTGGAATGGCCTTCCCAATGCACCCACCTAGGCCTCATTGAAAATTTATGAACTATGCTTATTAGTCATATATGAAGCTAGAAATACACCAGAAGCTTGTGGATGGCTGCCAAAAGCTTCTGTTGAAGTACAACTTGCTAAAGCACATTTAAACAAATATTAATGGAAATCTATGAATACTTTTAACCCTGTATGTACTTCTGACACTCTGAGCCTCTGTGGATTTCTTTCAGTAGATGTCAGCAGGGTTGGGTCTGTCATGCTTGGTGCTGTGGCAGGCAGGATGCAGAGGGATGAACTTAAAGAAGCAGCTTTATTGTGCTGTGCAAAAGACACTCAAAAAATAAACTCACGAAAAACAAACTAGAAACTGGAAACTAAAAACTAAAACTTGGAACAGGGAGCCATGAGGGGAAACCAGAAACATGGAGAAACTCACAGCACATGGGTGTGGGAAGTGGAAAACACAGGGCGTAAATAGACAGAGAAGTAGCTGTCAGTGGCAGTGTCATGGTTGGTGGTCGACCACGTGGCCAACGGTACTTCACAGGGGCCCGGCAGAGGTGACGAACCTTCTCAGGGGGTTCACCCATCCAGCTCTGGTTTCTCTGGTCAGGCCTGCACAGGACTTGCAACAGGCTCCGGTGATGGGTGTCCCTCATGCTCAGGCAGCGAGGGACCGCCTGCCTTGACCTCTGCAGCAGGTGGTGGCATGAAGGCTGCAGGGGGCTGGACAGGCTCGGCTGATTCTCCAGCTGGCAAGGCTTTGGTCAGTGGTTGTTCATCGATGGGCATGCCACTTTGCATATTAATGACCCATCGTTCCTTCAGTGGGCTGGTTTCAGTCATTGTGCAAAAGTACTGTTTATAAGATTGAAACCTGCAGTCAGCTGAGACTGAAGACGTCACTTGGATGAGTGATGAAACACTTCTCCCACTGAAAACGTCCAGATGAACAGAATCAACCTTTTGGGATAAACATACAACATAAATACACAAGAGGGTGATGAGGGAGGAGGAAGAAGAAACATATGGGGAACACAGCTGAGGCAAATACACATAATGGCAAGAGAGGAGGAAAACTGAACACACTGAACATAGGATGTGACACTGTCAAACAAACAGGAAACACTAAGACACATTAAAAATACCAGTCAACATATACTGGTCAAATACACAGCTAGACACAGGCTGGGAGGAAGGAGCAGCCAGAAAAATCCACCCGACCTGTTCCAGACCCTGACAAGACCTCGACTTCTCCTTTGATTATGTACTGTAGTTAAGGTCTTCAAGTCCTCACAACCTTCTGAAATCACCTTGATGCAAACTCAACCACTCAAGTAAGGAAATCTCAGAAAGTCGATCCCATTTTAATCGCCAGTGGATTAAAATCCCAGTCATTTCATATCCAACGAACAGAGCCCACTTTGTGATTTCCTTACCTGGATAATTGCATGCATCAACTGAAATTGTAAAAGTCCCCTGGATGACTGACAGATGTTTCTCCCACAGAAAATAATACTTCCAGATGAACAGAATCAACTTCCTGGGATTCTGAAATTGTTCCAGAATTTGTAGATGGTGTTTTTTTATAGATTGGTGAACCTACCCCCATCTTTACTTCTTTACTTCTCCAGTACGTGCCATGTTACTGACATGTTGCCAGTTAGCCTGTGACTAAAATATGGGTTTCTGAGATTAGCAAATAGCATTTTATTTTTATTTACATTTTACAGTGTGTGTTTGTGTGTTTGTGTGTCAGTGTGCGTGGATAAGTGTGTGTGTATAACGTCTGTATTTGGTATATGTGCATTTTATTAAACTCAAGAAATGTTCATTATTGTTTTCCCCACAGGGTATAGCATATGAAAATATGACAATACATACAATCTGAATACATATTCAGTGATGTCCGCTGATCCAGTTGTGTTTTTCCACCTTTCAGGTTGAAGTTATTAGAGATTACTGCAGGTGTGGATGGTTTCATGGTATATGACCTAAATTTGGTTGAGCCCATGCAGAAAGTGAGCGCTGACACATATAAAGCTTTATATGCATATAAAGTTACAGTGATTGGCAAATGTGAAAGTGTGTGGCAATTCTTCATCTTTTCCAGCTCTTCAAGGGCCACACCGAAGGAGATAACCAGCTTGACCAGCTCCGAAATGACGTGACTGTATTTCCTGAAGACTTGCTATCCATGCCTTCAGTTAGTGGTTGCTCTTAGTGAACTGCAGAACACACCTCAAACTTTTAACAGTAATATTACAGTTAGCATTACATTTAATTGATTGAAATACATCAGATTTTAGTGTGGGTAGGAAGACTTCATCCAACAGGAAGAGGGAGGCTTTCACATCTAGATGATGTTAGGCATGAGTGAAAACATCCTCTATACCAGATGCATACGATATAGTTTTCTGTCCACAGAATAACCACTTTGCCTCATTTATTTTAGATGATGAATCAAACATTGTGTTCTTTTCCTAAAGATATTTAATTAGAATTATATATATAATATAATATATAAAACGTTTTGGTGTGCTGTATTCTTCGTAGGGAGGAGTCACGCTTAATGGTTTGAAGTATAACATTGCAGTTGGTGTGCTCTTTATTAATGCTTGGCTATCAGGTTTGTACTTTTATATTATCCATGGAAAAATGCTTAATGCACTAAATGCTATATACATGTATGTTGATACCATTTTGTGTTTCTAAGGTAAAGGCCACTTCTTCTACAAAGGCCAGGTTGAAGATTCTGCCACAGCAGAAATTTCTAGATCGCAGGTGAGTTCTCAAAGCGAGCACCACAGAGCATATGTTGCTGAGATTCATGTAGAGCTTGATCTACACCCACAAGTAATTAGTATTTAGCATATATTTAAATGTTTTTGACAATGTTGTTTGGGAAACAAGCACATTTCTTTTTTAAATTTGCTCTAATAGATACATATTTAACACAGTGACTAAGATGCACCCTGTTTGTTTGTTTGTTTTTGTTTTTCATTCAGTGTCATGTGGCATGCTTCTTTCTCCTTTTAGCGGCATTTTTTTAAAAGTATCACTGAATAGGTTTTGCTTGTGGGTTAATTACTTCATGTAGTCAGTGTTGGGAAGGTCACTTGTAAAAAAGTAGTTTGTAACATATTCCATGAAGTTACTTAATGTGAGTAACGTGTTCTGAATACTTTGGATTACTTGATATATTGTCATGCCTTTTACAGCTACATGAATGTACTATTGCTGTGTGACTTATTACTGTTACTGAAGGCTACCTGCAACCAAGCTAACATTGTTAGCTGAGGTTAGTTCATCGACTGCAGACTGTTAGACTTGGTGGAGTAACAGTAGGTGGACATTAGGTAAGGCTGCACTTTTTGCAGCGATCTCATACAGAAAACTGTTTCTGTATCAGTAATATGTTTTCTTTCTGTCTGCTTTCAGAACTGCACATGATTATTTGCAGCTAGCAGGTTGTAATGCTGCCTTCATTAATAGTAATAAATCACACAGCAGTAGTACATCCAAGATACCGAAGTGGCACGTAACCCAGGTAGTTACCACAACTAAAACAAGCTAGCTGCAGTAGGCTAATGTTAGTTTTTTTTTAAAAAGAACGTACTTCCAGATGTTTCTTCAGGTTGGAGTCTTTTGACGCTGAGAGCAGCTTGGTTGCTGGCAAACAGAGTTTGCATTGCACGGTCAGATTTCATCCCTTTCTTCTTTAAATGTGAAGTGTGTCGGAATTTCCAAGTAAGAAATGCATTGCTGCCCGTGCACTGCTGGCTCTGTTGTGCTGGACATTGTTCTGGTGTTCCCCAGGGTTCTGTACTGGGCCCCAAACTATTTCTTATTTATAAAAATACATTTGTAAAGTATCTGATATATTAAAACTGGTTTTATTTTCAGATGACACAAATAGTTTTGTTCTGGGGTAATCTAATGGAACTGCTGGGTATAGTTTGACAGGAACAAACTATGTAAAACCAAAATGATGTTATTTGTAAATCCTCAATTAAAGTCAAAGTGCAGATTGATCTAGATTGTGTGGAAACTGAAAGACTTCATGAACATAAGGGTCTTGGTGTAATACTGGATACAAAATAAGCTGGAAATCTCATATAAAACATGTACAGAACAAAGTTTCAAGAGGCATTTCAATATTGAGTAAAGCAAAACACATTCTGGACCACAAATCACTCCACAGTCTTCACACTCACCGTTCACTGATTTCACCGTATTTGAATTACTGGGCAGTCAGGTCTGGGTGGAAGTTTTTCTCAAATTTCAGCCTGTAAGATTCTGGCACTCATTAGTTGTTTTAAAGAGCAAATGTTCTTTGGCCAGTTTTTAGAAGGGCTGATTGAGAGGTGGAAAGACCGTCGCATACAGCTGCTCCATCTTCATCTCTTACACATGAATGCCTTTGACCTCAAACTGCTCCTGTTAACTCCACCTCCTTTATGCACACAGCTGTGGCTCCACTGTAGATGTACCTGTTTGAGGACGGAGATTTAGGCAGTGGGGCAAGATTACCAGCAACAGCACCCAGTTGAATTCCCTCTACAGGAGCTTGCTTACCAAACAACACCTTTCATCCAGCTTTGTGCACAGAGCTCCTTCAGCTATTTTATTCTTGACATTTAAGGATACAGGCACATGAAGTTTGTTAAGTGTGTAAGATTATCTTCCTATCAAACTTAAACTCCATCTACTCTAGTGTCCCCTGGGCTAGGGGTAACCTAGTCCTACTATGAAATGTAACTCCCCACTCTCAAGTAAAGGACAGCAATGCAGAAAAATTCAGGATGCCAGACAGCAGTGTGTTTGCTTCAGAGGTGAGCAATGCCAAAACAACAAAGATTTGAATAACAAATCTTCAAGGTCCATAAGCAATAACCAAGAAAAGAAAATCAACAAAAAACACTTCTCACTGCTACTAATCTGCTGCCAGCTGTTCTGTATGTACTGTGGATACGTATTTACAAACATTATTTAACTGCTGCCTCTGTGTTGGGTGCAGAGATGCAAAGTGGCTGTCAGCTGGAGGTTAACAGACCGCAGTCCATCCAATCATGCAATCCACATCTACCAACTTCCACCCAATAGAAGTGGAAACTAATCCGCCGTCTCCACCTGTGTCACAGCATACACGTAGACATGCACTCGTTCACACCATGGAAGAGGGGAAACTGCGTGCACCTCCACACACTCTGTCAGTGCGCTCCAGGGCAGCTGTGGCTACAATGTAGCTGCCATCACCAGGGTGTGAATGTGTGGATGTGTAAAGCGCTTTGGGGTCCTTAGGGACTAAGTAAAGCGCTATACAAATGCAGGCCATTTACCATTTAATGGGAGGAGCCAACTTAACATGAGCCGTGATCATAGATCATAAGACCATGTTTTGCTTTGTGTCTTTGTCAGGTGTGGCAGTGGGTCCGTCATCAGACCCGGCTGGAGGACGATGGCAGGGTGGTGAGCAGGCAGCTGGTGACTGACCTCATCAAGGAGCTCATCATGGACCTCAGTCCCCACTGTGGCTCTGTTAGGTAAGCAAATGCACCCTCTTTGAAGAGGATATGGTAGGTGAGTGGTTCCAGTGACATCCTTCATTGAAGAATACAATATATATGTTTAATGCCTTCTTAATGTAAATAATAATTAATTTTTAATTGACTGATGAATCCTGTGTCCCAGGATATTTGCACCAACTTTTTTGATTAAATGAGAGTTTTCACCATAATCTCAGCATGGAGAAGATTTGTCAAATTATGCTACTAATGCTTTTAAATGTCACAGAAAATGTGGAAAAAATGGAAAAGTGACAGATTTTTTTGGGATACCTTTCTATTGCTTCTTTTACTGCAGAAAGATTTAATGAAACCCGAGTTTGTCTTAGTCGCATGATTTCTTTTTTCTGTCATCCAATAATTTTTGTTGAGCCATAATCAACAAATATGCAGTTTGTTTCAAGAGTGTTGGTCAGGGCTGTGCAGAGATGTTTGAAGGGGGGTGCTCAAAGTTAAAAGGGGCACATAGAACCAGGCTGAATAACAACAAACCACATTCATCAGGACTCTAATATGGAACTGCATCACAGAGTCATCAGGTGGGGGCAATGCAAAGCAAACGTAGGCCATGTTTACCTGCTGGGGTGCAATGTTGCTGCTGCTCCTGCGGCTGATAGTGCTGCAGGGCAGGGTTATGTTGATCTGAGACTGTAGACATTAAAAAGTCCACAGGAGAGATGGTAGCTGATTAAGGAAGTGTTATAAAAATAATAATAAAATGTAAAGATTGGTGTCAGCACTTTGAACCACAAGGCAACAGATTGAAAAACTGTGAGAAATAAAGTGAAACTGGAATATTAGTAGGGCAAAGGAAAGAGGTGGCCATAGTAGGGTAAGAATGTAACAAAAAATACATGCACATAGAACACACACAACACATACAGTATTCTCCAGCATACTGTATATACTATGGCCACAAGTTTGCATCCTGGTGCTCTGACATCAAGAGTGGGCATTGGTTAATAGTCATCAGGTCATCATGTGACTGATGCAAGCCAGGTCCTTTTATTTAGCTAAACTGTGATTAATTAGTTAAATGTTATTGTTGAGGTGCACTCCGAAATAAAGTAAAAAAGAAAAATGCTTGAAGAAAAAGGCACATGGAGCACCCATGTTCTTTTGATCCTCTTTTGCTAAAATTTGTTATATATATATATATATATAAAAAAAAAACACCCAGCACGCCCCTGCAGGCGGTTTATCCTTCAAGCTCGGGTCCTCTACCAGAGGCCTGGGAGCTTGAGGGTCCTGCGCAGTATCTTAGCTGTTCCCAGGACTGCGCTCTTCTGGACAGAGATCTCCGATGTTATTCCCGGGATCTGCTGGAGCCACTCGCCTAGCTTGGGAGTCACCGCACCGAGTGCTCCGATTACCACGGGGACCACCGTTACCTTCCCCCTCCACATCCTCTCGAGCTCTTCTCTGAGCCCTTGGTATTTCTCCAGCTTCTCGTGTTCCTTCTTCCTGATGTTGCTGTCATTTGAACCGCTACATCGATCACTACGGCCGTCTTCTTCTGTTTGTCTACCACCACTATGTCCGGTTGGTTAGCCACCACCATTTTGTCCGTCTGTATCTGGAAGTCCCACAGGATCTTAGCTCGGTCGTTCTCCACCACCCTTGGGGGCGTCTCCCATTTTGACCTCGGGACTTCCAGGTTATACTCGGCACAGATGTTCCTGTATATATATATATATATATCTATATATATATATATATCTGTCAAGATCTCTGTCTAAATAAATACATTTGGGTAAATTCCCAGTTGATTAAACATGCAACTATTTTTCAGTGTATTGATTGCACATTTTATTGTGCAACAGCTTTTGCACGACAAAACTCGATGGGTCAGTTGAGCTGTGCACCAGCTGTATAAGCACTGACAACAGCCCATTGGTTAATTTTCAAATTCATGATGCATGTATAACCTTTTAGAGTTTTCACTGAAACACCACATCCATGACACCTATAATTTCTGAACATCCTTAATTTGCTTATGATGCAAACTCACCTTTTAGTTTTTGTTTTGTTTTTGTTTTGTTTTTGTTTGCTTTTTTGCAGTTACTTTGACACATACCACCTTCCTAAGCATTGTTGTAGACCACGTACACCCTTTCATGGAAACAGTTCCAATAGTCCATTTGGCTTAGGAAGGTTCTTAACTGAGAGACACGACCTGAAAGTATCTGTGTGGCGATCATGATTAAAGTTCCAATTCTCCAAATACTAAGGAAAGGAGCTTCAGTGCTTATTGCCTCCCTTAGCATAGGATGCACTAGACCAGGGGTGGGCAACTCCAGGCCTCGAGGGCCGGTGTCCCTGCAGGTTTTAGATGTGTCCTTGATCCAACACAGCTGATTTAAATGGCTAAATGACCTCCTCAACATGTCTTGAAGTTCTCCAGAGGCCTGGTAATGAACTAATCATGCGATTCAGGTGTGTTGACCCAGGGTGAGATCGAAAACCTGCAGGTTTTGGTTTTCCTAAACGTGCATGTTATAGCATATGTAAGATGATGTTTTCTTTTTCTTTTCTCGCTCTGATAAAATAGGGCGGCAGAGCAGGTCACCTAGCAGGTTGGTGGTTCGTTCCCCATCTGCATGCCAAATATCCTCGCACAAGACGCTAACACCAAGTTGCTCTCCGATGCATCCACCAGAATATGGATGTGTGTCAATTATAGACAGAAAACACTTATACAAGTGCACTGAAAATGTCTGAATCTGTGAGTGGGTGTTTGATGCAAGTTGTGTGCTCAGAGCAGCAAAGCACTATATAAAAACCAACCCATTTACCATTTATCATTGCAAGATAGCTGCAACATTTCTGCCAGAGGGCAGTCTGAATAAGCTATTTTCAGGATTTTATCTTTCTTTTTCAGACAGAGGTTACACACAGCAGCAAACATGTTCCAGGAGGTGATCGCAAAGAGACATTTTCCAGACTTCATCACTACCTACCTGAACCAGGACCACACCTTCCTCAGCTCCCAGAACGCTGAACCCATGCAAGCTCTGGACAAAGACCTGAGGCGATCGAAACTGTGAAGCTGTGGCACTATATACCTCTGTGTGTGCTGGGGGGGATAGACACATCTGACAGCTCAGATATTTAAACCCTACTTGAGACTGTCCTTTAATGGGTCACTGAACCACTATTACCAGATGTTTCAGGTCAAACCATTATGAGCTATCGAGGTCATCAGATGCAAGATGTGAGTGGGGGTTGAGGCACCTGGGAAGGGATCTCAGAGCTGTAGTGTAGGTGGCACATGGTGTTATAAGCCCCCCTCTGTTTAAAGATGGCTGTTCATTAGGTTATCTAAGTTCTTTTGTTTATTAGATTCCCCTTGTGCTTTCAACCCCTGTGGTAAGTCTCCTTTGTCCTTTATGCGTTTCATGTCTGCATGTCTTGTGTTGTCAAGTTCATGTTGTCGTGTCTGCGTCTCATTATGTTTCCTGTTTTATTTTGAAGAGGTCCTGTGTTCCTGTGTTCGATGTGTTTAGTTTTACGTTTCTCCTGTAACGTCGGTATGTGCATCTGTGTCAGCTGTTTCCCCATGTGTTCCCACTTCCCTCATTATCTTCCTGTGTGTATTTAGTCCGTGTGTTTTCAGGCTTTCCTTGTCTGATCGTCTGCAGTTTTTCCAGGCCATTCATGCTTCCATACCACATTGCAATGTTTAGAGCTTTTCTTGTCTGTTTTTCTATTCAGCGGGGTTTTTCATGGTTCATGTTTCCTTTCTAGTTTACCCAGTTTAGGACATTGTTTAGTTTTGCATTGTGTTCACCATTTTATTTTTGTACCTTTTCCTGCCTCAATAAAAAGCTCATCTTCAGTTAAAGTTGAGTTGTGGTATGACCTCACCTGGGTCCACTCTTCACACTTCACACAGTTTGCCCCGGCAGACTGGACAAAGGAGGATTCCTCCTTCAGTCCATCTGTGTTCTTGGTCTAAAATGCAGACAGTACAACTCTGTATCTAACCAATAAAGGACATTCTTGGATGTCAATGTTCACATTTGGACTGACTGTAATTTGTTATTATCAGCAGATCCTAAAAGCCTTTGTTAGGGTGCCTGGATCGTTGATCCAGTGTTTTGTGTTGATGGGTTTTTGAGTCTTGTTTAATCGTCACTGTTATGTTATCTAGTTGAGTTGATCTGTATTTCTAGTTGAGGCTGTTTGTTATTAGCTCTCGTCTCTGTGTCCTTCCCTCAGTGCTCGCCTGTGAAGTCTGTCGCCCTCCCTCTCCTCCCTCTGTTCCCTGTAGTCAGCCACAGTCTTAGTGTGTGTTTAATGTGTTTCTTGTTTTAGTCTCACAGTGTGCTGCCCTGTGTGTTCCATGTTCAGCTCTGTTTCCTCTATCTTGTG
Source organism: Astatotilapia calliptera (assembly GCF_964374335.1). NCBI lineage: Eukaryota > Metazoa > Chordata > Actinopteri > Cichliformes > Cichlidae > Astatotilapia > Astatotilapia calliptera. The sequence goes on from NC_137423.1 coordinate 2,253,806, forward strand.
TTGATTTTGTCCTATATATTGCTATATTTATATAGCAGCAAATCACAATCCCTCACTGACCCTGATAAAGATAAGTGGAAGAGGATGGATTGGATTTATTGAACAGGCCCCGCTAGTTTAGAGACTTATTCCTCATGAAGAACGAAACCAAGACAGAACATCTTCAACCGCTCTTTAACTCGCTAACGAGGGAAGCCTTGGTCAGAACCAGGCAGTGGAGCAATGCTCATCACCTGTCTCTAGCCCAAATCTTTCAAAGAGCAGCTTCCTCGCAGCTGTTTATTGACATGACAGTTACAATACACAATAGTTTACAAGCACCTCCCACCGCAAACCCCCCCAATGGTTCTAAGACAAGGCACTGTGTGTGTGTGTGTGTGTGTGTGTGTGTGTGTGTGTGTGTGTGTGTGTGTGTGTGTGTGTATCCTCCTGCTCACCAAAAGGATCATAAAAGCAGGAAGCTTACAACACGAGAAACAGATCTTTCAGATAGGATGTATCTACAATAAAACCTCCTCCAGCACAGAGTAGCTGGAGAGGTGGAACATCTTTGTTCGTATAGTTTGAACTAAGACTTTACAAATTTAAGAAACACAATGACAACATTCAACAATTTGACTCCAACAGAATGAGCACATAAAAACCCTCACATGCTGTTCAGGAGTTCCACATGAACTTGAAAAATCCATTACTGGAATCCTGAACTGGAACGATCTTAGAAGGTGGTAACTGTGCACCACTGTCCTGAAATAAACACTCAATAACCAACAGAGTTGTGACATTTTAGTAATGTGTGCATACATGTGCTGTAATACTGACTACTACTATAATGATCTCGTGTTTAAAGCTAAAGAACACCTACCTGCCTTTAGTCTTCATAAGTGTTATAGTTTTATGTGATTAGATTTATATGATCTGCTCATCATATGATGAGATATGAGTTGGTGTCTCTGGTCTCTGATGAAAATGTCAGAATGCAGATCATCCAGATCCTTGGGAAAAATGCACCTGATATTGAGTCAAAGATGGAGGAAGCTGTGAGTCTGTTGGAGTTGAGAATAATATGGCAAGAAAAGACATCCTTCTGTTGGTGAAAAAGAGATTAGGCATTAGAGAAAGGATGGATGAACCTGCCCATGTAGTAAGACTACGATATAGGTGTCATGATACATGCTGTGGCAGGCAGGATGAGGGAGCTAGCCCAACTCAAACTAAAAAGAATTAACTGAGGAAGGCATCTTTAGTTTACTGTAACAAAAACACTGGAAAACTAGGAACACAGAGAGACTCATACAGCAACATGAGACGATGCAACAACGGGCAGAGGAAAAGGGCTTAAATACAAAGAGGTGTAACGAGGGAAGTGGAAACACAGCTGGGACCGATCTAACATACTGAGACTGGGAGAAAGTAAAACAGAAAACACTAAACACGGCACTTGGAACTGTCAGAATAAAACAGGAAATATGTAATATGTAATATGTTGTGGTCAACTGTATCAAATGCTGCACTGAGATCCAATAAAACTAAGACTGACATTTAGGTAAGGAAGCGGAAGCTGCTCACTCTCTCCACAGCAGCGCCGTTGATGGTGATGGGGGTGTGTACTTCTCTGCACCTCCGGAAGTCCACTATCAACTCCTTTGTCTTTGCGACGTTGAGTGTGGGATGGTTGTCTCGACACCAGTGGGTCAGGGCGCTGACCTCCTCCCTGTAAGCCGTCTCATCACCATTGGTGATAAGACCCATGTCAATAGAAACTTGTACCTAGTAGTCAGTATAGTCTTTTAATAATGTAAGTTTGCATATGATAGAATACTGCATGATGACCTCTTGTATTGACTCAGACTGTTGTTTATAGTTCACTGTGACCCGGGAAGGACGAGTACCTGCTAGAGAAGAGCTTAACGAGCAGTTTCACTTCGTGCCAGGTAGAGAAGCCTCTCCTGGCACACACACACACACACACACACACACACACACACACACACACACACACACACAGACACACACACACACACACACACACACACACACACACACACACACACACACACTCCAATGTAATAAACGACTGCACCTACTGTTGTATATAAGTAAAGACCAGGTCAGTGGCAGAGCGCGAGTCCCGGAGCCCTCGCTCTCGTGCGAGTGCTCTGTGACTGCCCTTGCATGCAAGAAAACTGCTTTTCTCCTCTCTGATTCTCAGCTGAAGAACTGTCTTAGAATATATCTCTTGACAACCCACCACTGTAGTGTCGTCCGCAAACTTCACAATGATGTTGGAGTTGTTAGTGGCCGTGCAGTCGTAGGTGTAGAGTGAGTACAGGAGAGGGCTCAGTACACACCCCTGTGGAGCACCAGTGTTCAGTGTGATGGGGGATCAGGTGATGCTGCCCAGCAGGCTGGGACTACAGACAGAGAGAGGGAAAGGTTGAAGATGTGTGTGAACACTCCAGCCAGCTGAGCCGCGCATGACTTGAGGACGCGGCCGGGAATCCCGTCCGGACCAGTAGCTTTGCGCGCGTTCACCTTCCTGAAGCACTTCCGCACATCCTCCTCAGACACAGTGCGCACACTGTCCGGTCTCATGGTGTTCGCTGTGTCGAATCTAGCGTAGAATACGTTTAGATCCTCACACAGAGAGGCCGTGGTCTGCGGTGTGCTGGGTTTCCCTCTAAAGTCTGCGATTGTGTTTAGTCCCTGCCACATCCTCCGAGCGTTGTCAAACTGTTGCTCCACCCTGTCCCTGTACTCACGTTTGGCTGCTTTGTCTGAATCTTTTACTGTTTTTCTGCTTTGTTCACTCCAAGTTTGACAAAACCCACAGCTCACAAACATCGCAGCGCAATCTCAGTGTATTTAGCTGCTTTTTCCCTAAACACAATCAGCTGACTGAGAGAAATGCCTGTAGTCATCCACTTTGGTCACTGTGAATGTTGAAGGAGCTTTGTTCCATAGACACCTTATACTAGTGTTTCCTGCACTTAATCCAACACTGCTATGTTCTATTTAAACCCAGATTCCTTTTATAGTTTGCAGTGAAATTTGTTAAACCGTTGCTTAATGGGACAGAAGTACACGTCACTCTTTACTAACACATTGTAGATGAGTTTATTGCTGAACAGCACAGCTAACAGCCTCACACACAGTAGATTTTTAAAGTTGTTGTGTACAATGGTTTAGCCACAGAACTAACTTCCACTTTTGATAAAGATCACTCCACCTGCATATTTCTTGAGAAATGAAGCGTCTTTATTAAGCCCTTATTTATAAATGTTTACACAATAATAGACACCGTGTGCTCTGTGACATTGTAGTCTTCTACTTCTGCTTCCATTGGTTTGCATTTTAAACTCCCAGCCTCTCAGGTTGTTACAAACGGCTTATATTATTTAGAAAGAATCAGTCTTTCAGAGAAACATCAGCCGCCTCCTTTGTAACACTCTGTGACCATCCACAGCTGTCGGATTTTCACCACATCCTCCCCCACTAGATTGTCGTATGCCTCGGTGATGGCGTCAAAGACTTTTGAGGAACAACAGCAATGTTGAGCCTGTTCCAAAATTTGAATGTACATGTGTTGAAGGTGCGGGTCTTGTTGAAGTGTTAAACATATTGTTCTTTAATCTGTAGAGCAACAAAAACAAACCTTTTAATTTTCTTCAGCTTGAATCTCGGCAGGTTCAGCATGTTCTGAGGTAACTGTTTACAAGATGTTGTATCCTATCCAAAGGTTCTTTGCAGTTTTACATTGAGAAACATTATCCTTAACATATTTGACCCTGATAAAGTACTATGGCCGTCACACTGTCATTTATAATTGTTTAAATAACTCGTGTCTTAAGTCATCCCATCATACAGAAAATAAAAAAGTCGCGTGGTTCACTTTTACATCACAAAATGTTAGAAATATAAGTCGTTCATAACAACCTGAGAGGCTGGGAGTTTAAAATGCAAACCGATGGAAGCAGAAGTAGAAGACTACAATGTCACAGAGCACACGGTGTCTATTATTGTGTAAACATTTATAAATAAGGGCTTAATAGTGTCACCACCCAGAAACGGATCACCATGTACCCCAACCAGAAGCCTTGGATGAACCGGGATGTTCGTCTCCTCCTGAAGGCCCGCAACACCGCCTTTAGGTCAGGAGATGCACACGCCTACAGCACAGCCAGGGCTAATCTAAAGAAGGGCATCAAAAAAGCCAAACACCATTACAAAAAGAAGGTAGAAGAACACTTCTCCAACTCCAACCCCCGACGCATGTGGCAAGGACTCCAGACCATCACAGACTACAGGACCACCAAACCCTCCCCCGCATCCTCTGATGTCTCCTTCCTCAACGAGCTCAACAACTTTTATGCTCGTTTTGAGCGAGGGAACCCCACAACCACAACCAAAGCAGACGTGACGCCAGACCACCTGTAGCTCCCGTTAGCCACCACGCGGACAAGTTCTTGTTTACAGATGATTTATTCAATGTTCGGCGACAAGATCACTCAGCGTCGTCATCATCATCATCATCGTGAGAACTACCCAAAGAAAACAATTGCAATAAGCAACATGTTTACAATAACTCTTATCACAGTAAATCCAAACAATAAAGGTATAGACACATAAATGCCCTTTTATGGCACTTTCATTGAAACTGAAATTAACAGAGGCACCCTGAACACACCTCATTGCCTGCTGTAGCCAAACGGGAGAAAGTCCGTTCTTCGCGCGAGCCGCTACTCCTCTCAACGGTGAGTCCACAATTGGGTTTAATTTAACTTAACTTAACTTATGTGTTCTTTAAAACTTAAGTCCAGTTTAAAGCAGTAGGACGATGCAGCTGAACTCACAGAGCGCCATGCTTCTCTGCTCTAGTGTCACCACAAACTCAGTCCGTGCTGCACGTCACTTCCGCTACCACCAATTACAAAACAAAGTTCCACAATTAAAGGAAACTTACAAATATAAACACAAGAAAAACATTGGAACACTTCACTGTTAGTTACACCACCAACCTCTGACTCTCTCCCCCACCGATGTAGGAGCGGTGCTGAGCAGGATCAATGTCCACAAGGCTGCAGGCCCTGATGGCATCCCCGGGCGTGTTCTCAGAGCGTGTTCTGGGGAGCTTGCAGGAGTGCTCACAGACATATTCAACCTGTCCTTGGCCCACGCTGTGGTACCGGCCTGCTTCAACTCCACCTCCATCGTCCCGATACCCAAAAACTCCAACCCATCTAGCCTCAATGACTACCGCCCAGTAGCCCTCACCCCCATCATCACTAAGTGCTTAGAGCAGCTGGTCCTAGCACACTTCAAATCCTGTCTCCCCCCCACCCTGGACCCCCACCAATTCGCATACCGCCAGAACAGGAGCACAGAGGATGCAGTCTCCATCGCACTCTGTCCTCTCACACCTGGACAACAACAACACCTACGCCAGAATGCTGTTTATAGACTTCAGTTCAGCGTTCAATACAATCCACCCCTTACAACTCATCAGGAAACTGACAGGCCTGGGCATCAGTTCCCTCATCTGCAAATGGTTACTGGACTTCCTGACCAACCGCCCCCAACATGTCCGGCTGGATAACCGCTGCTCATCTACAATCACAATGAACACCGGTGTACCACAAGGCTGTGTGATGAGCCCTTTCCTCTACTCCCTCTTCACTCACGACTGCAGACCTGCTGATGGTTCCAACACCATCATTAAGTTTGCAGATGACACCACGGTGATTGGCCTCATCAGTGACAACGATGAGGCCGCCTACAGGGAGGAGGTGGATCGTCTGGCTGAGTGGTGCGACAGAAACAACCTGCTGCTTAACACCGAGAAGACCAAGGAGCTCATCGTGGACTACAGGAGGAATGCTGACCCACATCCACCCATCCACATTAAGGGGACGGCTGTGGAGCGTGTGAGCAGCTTCAAGTTCCTGGGAGTCCACATCTCCGAGGATCTCACCTGGACGACCAACTGCTCCAAGCTGGTCAAGAAGGCTCACCAGCGCCTCTTCTTCTTGAGGACCCTGAGGAAGAACCACCTGTCCTCAGACATCCTGGTGAACTTCTATCGCTGCACCATCGAGAGCATCCTGACCAACTGTATAACAGTCTGGTACGGGAACTGCTCTGCCTCGGACCGGAAGGCGTTGCAGAGGGTCGTGAAAACTGCCCAGCGCATCGCCGGAGCACCACTTCCTGCCATAAAAGACATCTACAGGAAGCGGTGTCTGAAAAGGGCTGGGAAAATCATCAGAGACCCCAGTCACCCATCACATGGACTCTTCACCCTCCTGCCCTCTGGGAGGCGCCACAGGAGCCTCCCAGAGGGCAGGAGGGTGAAGAGAAAGTCAAAGGAGACTCACTAAAGCTTTGTGTTTGCAGTGATCCAGAGTAGGATGGCACGGTTGGCTCCTTCAACTTGAATGGGCTCAGAAAAAACTGACCCCCTCCTCAGAGGCTGGAAGCATTTTGTTTTTCTAATGGAGGCTAAATCCTTGTGTTCAGCTTCCTCCTATAAAATGTTTGCAATTTTACTTAAAAAAGAATAAAATAAGACTTAAATATGTTTACCCAACATGAAGAAGCATGCTACGCTCACTAGTGTCCACAGTGATTGATGCTCTACCAGGTGCACACGGACCAGACCATCAACAAGAAGCTCAGTGAGAAGGCAACAATTGTTGTGCAGTTATTAAGAAATGAAAGAAATATTAAATTCCTATAAATCACCTTCTGTCTTGAATTCCATCCTATGAGGTAATTATGTTCAAAACAAACTTTATTTTCTAGTAAGAATGTACTGACTTTACTCACATATGTAGCACATATGTAAATCTATTGTCTGTTGCTACGTTGCGGACGGGGCCTCCACACCTAAACAGGAAAATGAGTCATTGCTGTTGTGAGCTCCAGTCAATATTACAGGCTGTGGTCAGCTGACCTGTGGTGCTGCTCCGACGTGCTCTTTGTGGATTTACACAACTAGATGTAAGCAGATGTCTTAATACCAGATGGTAAATGAAACTAAGCGTTATCAGCCTTGCACGTGTCCTGTCTACAGGAAGCGGTGTCTGAAAAGGGCTGGGAAAATCATCAGAGACCCCAGTCACCCATCACATGGACTCTTCACCCTCCTGCCCTCTGGGAGGCGCTACAGGAGCCTCCGGACTAAGACCACCAGGTACCGGAACAGCTTCTTCCCCACAGCTGTCAGACTCCTGAACTCTGCCTCCTGACATCTGACCCACGTTAACACATGGACTGAACATACACACACCCACAATGGACAACTGTACCCTCAAACACACAATAATAACATGGACTGAACCACCACTCACAGCCACTAGCACTTTATATAGCCTCTGTAGAAACTATCTACACCCTCACTTATCTTAACTGCACTACTGTATAGCTCTGTGTAAATAATCATTCTGTACATACGATAATCTTTAATCCTACAACTGTTTACAACTTGCATAGTTCCCATTTCTGTATAGCTGTATATCTCAGATTCTGTAAAGTTATTTATTTCATATTCTGTATAGTTTTTCATATTTATATCCTGTTCATAGCCTGTACATAGCTTGTACTCACTACAGCCTGTACATACTTATAGTTATAGAATATTCACAACATACTTCATACCGTGTACATTATAACATACCATAATAGACCCATTTCTGTAATATACTCACATATCTATATTATTGCTAATATATATTGTAATATATCTATATCACTAAAGCACTTCTGGATGGATGCAAACTGCATTTCGTTGCCCTGTACCTGTGCATGTGCAATGACAATAAAGTTGAATTCTAATTCTAATAAAGACGCTTCATTTCTCAAGAAATATGCAGGTGGAGTGATCTTTATCAAAAGTGGAAGTTAGTTCTGTGGCTAAACCATTGTACACAAGAACTTTAAAAATCTACTGTGTGTGAGGCTGTGTAAGTAAAGCTCGCCCTTCTCGCCCGCATGTAACAAACCATCTGTTGGGGGTTGTGGATTTGACACCTTAGCATCGTGAAAGTGGGGAAACATGGTTTTGGCTGAGCATAAGATTTCTGCTTACAACTTGTAATCTCAGTTATAAATGAAATTAAAAAAATGTTTTTTGTAAGTGTGGCTAATGTATAATTTGACTTCTAAGGCACACACACACACACACACACACACACACACACACACACACACACACACACACACGCACACAAGAACAACAACACAGAGAAGAAGAAAAGGGGGGTAGTTTACTACGCATCATAAAACACAGTCACTAATCTTCCAGCTGTATCTTTCTGTTCTGACTTCAGAGTCCTTGTTTGTTTACTGAGCCGTACTTTGGGAGTCATACTGTTGTGATACTGGGAGAAAAGGGTGAGGTGTGAGAGACTAAACCCTTACACACAAAGCTTCAGAAATCTAAAGAGTGTGTGAGGCTGTTAGCTGTGCTGTTCAGCAATAAACTCATCTACAATGTGTTAGTAAAGAGTGACGTGTACTTCTGTCCCATTAAGCAACGGTTTAACAAATTTCACTGCAAACTATAAAAGGAATCTGGGTTTAAATAGAACATAGCAGTGTTGGATTAAGTGCAGGAAACACTAGTATAAGGTGTCTATGGAACAAAGCTCCTTCAACATTCACAGTGACCAAAGTGGATGACTACAGGCATTTCTCTCAGTCACCTGATTGTGTTTAGGGAAAAAGCAGCTAAATACACTGAGATTGCACTGCGATGTTTGTGAGCTGTGGGTTTTGTCAAACTTGGAGTGAACAAAGCAGAAAAACAGTAAAAGATTCAGACATTGAAATTCTGGTTTATTTCATGAATACACTGAAACATTTTACAGTCCACAGAGCAAAGTAGCATACACGATAAATGGATACACATAACACAGACAGTGAGAAGTAAAACTCATCGTCTTACCAGATGTTATATTCTGTAAACTTAAAATAAACCCCTGAAATTAGAGTTTAATGGGCTGCTGTTAGTCCTTGTACAACGGGTGCGCAGCTCAATTGACCCATCGGGGTCCACCAGGCAAATGCTCAGTATGACAGACAGTCATAACCCGAAGAAGAGAGAGCGCATTCTTAAATTTCTCTTAGAGTGACAGCTGTGCATCGCAGGACTTTTCTGACTGCAGGTGCACAAACAAAGTGATCAGAACGACTTTGATAAACAAAATCTATTCTAATCCAGCTAAAAGAAACCTTATTCTAAAATCATTTGAAATTGGGACAATTAAGGTTATACAAAGAAAATGTATTTCACTCCCCCTTCCTCCTAAAGTAATGGAATCAATTTCAAGGTCATAAACTTGGTGTCCCCAACTAATGAATTCCTGTCTGCCAAAAACAGATTACCGGTATTTGCCAAAAAGTGATTGTAACTAAGCTATAAATAACTTGTTGGTCTATAATATGTGAAAAAGATTTCAAAAATATCCCTCATGAATGATATCAAGTCATCTTGAGCCACCAACAAGATTCCTGTCACAAGGTAGAAGCTGCAATTAGTTTTTGGCAGTGACTTTTATATATCCTTTATGCTGTTAAAAATCTCTTTGACATTAAAAATGTATTTTTTAAGAGTAATCTGACCAAAAGGAAAGCAGAAAAGGCAACAAATATAACAACAGTTACAGTAAACATATTTTAAGTGACCGGATCGGTTATAATGTATGTCCCTAACACAGAGTAATAAAGATACTTGAAATGCAGGAAACTTTGAATTTCATGTATAACCCCTTTGTAAATCCTGTTTACTGAAGTCTATTTACCAATATAAGTAAAGAAATTACACATAAAAAGACACACGGGAACATCACGAATGATGAATCGGAAATTGCGTTTATTTCCGTTTCCGTTTTATGCTCCGTTGACAGTTACAAGTCCGTATGTGCTGTAGGTAGCCGGTGAAGTAGGTAGCGCTATAAAACCATTTAGAAAAAGCAATGGAAGACAAGGCTCAGATACAAGAAGCGATTAAAAGTCAAGGGGAAGTCGTCCGGAAGTTAAAATCAGAGAAGGCGAGCAAAGAGCAGGTCCGTACTAAGATTTACTCTTAATATTAATTATGATGTTAAGACAAGTGAGTTACAGCATGCTGCGCCATGCTTCGGCATTTTAACTGATTGGTTGTTTGCTAGCTAGATTAGCTATATAATACATGTAGAAGGTTTTCATACTCGCAGTTTAGCTCTCGGTCTTGGAATACATGCTGTTAGCATCTGACTCAGTACTGTCTAATATGATTATTAATCAGTTCTCATTTCGACATAGATTATGCTCAATAACTTGGCTTTCCGAAAAAATGGAAGGCGCTTATATTTAGAAAACAATATCCGCTAAATTCAGGTTTCAGGGAGAAGGAGACTACACTTCCCAAAAGCCAGTTTTTTTTATTCCACCATAGAGTTAGCTTACAGGAAAAGTCCTGCGCTCTAATCGGTCCGGCCTCCTTCATTCAGCCCAGTTAGCTAGCGGATGTTAACATGCATGTTGGCACCTATTATGAAATGAATTAACGAATTAGATAACAATGATATAGCTTTTTATTTTCTTCACGGCTTTAAAACGTGGATTTTCAACGTTCTTATTCTCGTTATGGAAATGTGTAAGGAGAGCTGATGCAATAACACGCATGCGTTAACACGGGCATTATCAGAGCCTGTGACCACTGAGAATATGTAGCTGATACCACAATAAATGCCAAATGTATGGGACGGTGCAGAAGCGTTTACTATTAGCAAACACTAAGACGATCAAGACATCTTCTAGGGGCCAGTGTTTGTTTTAGCCCGTCATAAATCCTCGTAGAACAACATGAATTAAAAACGTGCCCTTTGTGTTATTCAGGAATCTTCTAGACTGGACCATAGAGCATAATCTTATTTCTCAGAGAAGATGCCTTAGCCGAGTCGTTCAGACAGCAGTCTCATCCATTTCCTGTCTTTTATCTGAATTGTTTGATGTTAGTTCTGACTCGCTTTATGAAAATGACACCATAGAGATTTATTGAGACTAAGTTACAAATGCTTGCTGACAGGTAGAGTTTGCTAAATGCAATAACAGGTTAAAGCAGCAACAGTAGACATGTTAACCAACTTTTTGTGGCTGTGGACAATAAGTGAAGGAAAGCGCTATACAAATACAGGGGAAAAAAAGGAATCATAGATTTTTTTAAACAGTTCAAGAGGTGCATCTGTGCACTTGTTGTCTAAATCAGTTTTTATCACATTAGTGAAAGACTTTGTTTGCCGGGTGGGTGGGGGGCTGTTGGGCTGCTGTGATTGACTTGCTGCATCTCGTGTTCTGTTCTCCTCACTGTGGTGATGATGCATCATGCCCCACCCTCTCCTAGTGATAGGGTTGCTTACCACTTTTCTCCTGTTCTTCCTGCCTGACCTGTGGTGACCTTGGCCTGTCACACGATTCATCATCTCCACCATCTACTTCACCGTCTGGTTAACCCAACCCTCCTGACTGGCTGCTGCGGCTGGCTCTGTACAACACCACTGGATTATGCTGCACTCTTGATGCACTCTGATCTTTTTTTGGTCCTACTTTACTTTTTTTTTTTTTTTGAAATCCATACCATTTTCCTGCACTGTGGAATAACCATGCTGGGCATGATCTGGGTTCGTGCCTGCTCCGCTCTGGTGGGCTTTCGGGCTCCCACATGTGTCCGATCTCTTCACTCTTTCCCTGGGATCACTGTGGCTCAGGTAGGCTGCTGTCCATGTGTTTATTTGACAAGATGTATTCATAATTTTTCACGCTACAGTTGTTAAATACAGTATAAAACCTCTGAACACTTTATATTTTGTTCTGTGTTCTCATGCAGATTGATGAAGAGGTAGCTAAACTGCTGGCACTAAAGGCTCAGTTAGGAGATGATGGCAAAACCCAATTTGTCCTTAAAACACCAAAGGTAAGATTAAAGTACTGTTGTATTTAAGGAAATACACGTTTATATTTACAGAATATTCTGTGGCACAGGCCTGGTATCGTCTGTATTAGGACAAGACAAACACAACCATTTAACTTTATGTCACATGTGTAAAGCTTATCTTACTATCTCAGCAGGACTTGGTGGAATAAAAGGAGCTCTCAATGGCAAAGTACCCGCTACCTTTATATTCGGGCACATACCATTTGATTAAAAGCTTGTTGTAAGTAGAAGCAGGCGTAGCTTTGGTTACAGAGAAGCCTGTCTGTGAGATCATTGGCACCAAGTGGCTGCATTATAATTAAAAAAATATAATAGCTCTAGATAGCTTGTTACCAAAGATCAGATCAAAGAACCCCTTCATAAGAGTGGGTTTAACGAATCAAACTTTAGTGTCGGTAGTCAAAAATGCAAGGATCAGACTACCCCAAATTGTGTCATCAAAGTACATGATGCTTTATGTGGATATCTGCTTATCCTTTAATCAATCACATCTCTTCTAGAGGACCAGAAAATGTCTGTATGGTAAGCTTTCCAATGGTGTGTTACAACCCCAGTGGCTCTAAGTTAGATTTCTTTTTAATGTAAAAAGTTACATGGATTCAGTCACCCAGGCCTAGGACAGCGACCATTTACAACCTCTGGTAGGCTGAGTGGTTACTGGTTACCGCACGGTGAAATCTGTTACAAAGAGGATGCTGAACAAAAAAATGACAACAAACAACAAGTGCATACATATTCTCACAATAGAATTATTTGATTGACAATGTGTGTTTGTCAGGGAACGAGAGACTACAACCCCAAACAGATGGCCATCAGAGAAAAAGTCTTCAACACCATCATCCGCTGCTTCAAACGACATGGAGCCGAGACCATCGACACACCTGTTTTTGAACTAAAGGTAGAGTTTGACTTAGTTTAACAAGTTTGCTGCTTGAAAAATAGGAATGGGCATCGGGTATTAGTTCTTTTAGCAAACCGGTTCCCAGTAGTTCAATTCCTTGGAATTGTTAGTCTGCCAGACTCTCAATCCCGCTTATCGGTTCCACTCGTACTTATGCTACAATTAGCTGACTACTTTCATTTTTATTGCACAAAAGAACCAGAGCGCAATGGTGAAGTGCAAACTGCATTCAGGACCGAAACAACAGCTAACTGCTAAATAACGAAGTTGTGCCGCTAACACAACTTCGGCTCTTTGCAAGCACCTATCCGGTCTTTAAGTGATGACGTGATGAATCCTGCTTCCGGGCCCAAACTACCCTGTGTTTAATGACGCTTTTGTGTTTTTAACATGTTTTAATGCTTTGTATCTTGTTCTATTTAATCTCAAAAGCCCCTAAAAACAGTCAGTGATCACTGTCGGCCTCTCTCGGTTTTTATTACCGCTATTCATTTTAAAGCTCAGCTTTTAAAACCATCGGGAACCCTCAAGTTAACTTTTATCGAGTGGAAAAAAGTTAACGTTCATCCTCCAGCTTCACTGTTTATGTTACGCTAACATAGCTGTGTCGGTAGCCACCACGTAGGACATCGTTATATACCAGCTAGCCCAACTTCAGTAACCCTACAAGTGTCACTGCTGTTTACTTTCATTTATGTTGGAAGTGACAGCAGAGCTGTACGTTTGAATTTTGTCAGAAATCCCTCAGTCAGAACATGCTACATCATGTTTAGGTGGTAAGTAGCGAGCTAACTTCCTGCTAACTTCTAACTCCGTTAAATGTATTAAATTCTGTTTTCATGGATGCCTGGATGTTAAACTTAAGGCTATTGTTAAACTGGATATTAAGAGTTTTACTCTCAGTGATGCCGCAGTGTTCGTTTGACTTTGGGCCCAGACACAGCTAATGACGTCAGGCTTAAAGGCCGGATACAGACAGTGTGCTAATCAGTTTTCAGTTTTATTTGTCATATGCAAGTTAGCACAGGGTCAACATTGCAATGACATGTATTTGACGAGCAGAAGACAGTCACTCAGCAGAATGGTACAGTAGAAAAAAAATGGTTAAGAGCAAAATATTAATAAAATATAGTAAAAGAAAAAAGATTAACAGTTAACAGACTAAATATGTATATATTGGGGTGCAACGATACACAAAATTCACGGTTCGGTTCGATACTTTGGTGTCACGGTTCAATATTTTTTCGATACAAAAAAAAATGTTCATGCTTTTTTAATTTGTCATTTATTAAAATTATAAATATATATTTTAACTCAAAAGTACAGTTTTTAAATTTAATGTTGCTGAAACAACAAAATAATAAAAAAATAAAAAAATAAATCTGACGGAGAAATCACTCATCTTTGGAAAAGAGAGTTTATTACAGAGAAATGGCTCTTTCAAAATAAAAGCTATACTATACGCTTCTTCTGGGCTATATTCTCAGCAGCATATTAAACATATCAGGTCCCCATAAGGAGAATCCTGTGCTAACGGCTGTCTAAATGACTCGGGTAAAGTTTGTAGCATGCGTGCTTGTTGTTTTTGTCTGCTTCCACTTGTCTTTGCACTAGGATGATGTCGGAGTAAATGTGCAGTCATATTCGTTGTGTTCCCACTAGTGCTGTCAGCGTTAATCTGAAATGACCTTAACGCCACAACACGGCAAATCTCCGTTAACGAGCTACCGCGGATAGACCCGTGCGTGGGGCTGGACGGCGTCAACACGTTAACGAGCTAACTGCGCTAACGCACTAGCTCCCACCAATGTAATTGAGCATTGCGTGGCACATCCAACATACTGTTTTACTTTAGTCCATGACGCGCTTACCTTCATACGTCACATGAAAACCAAAATAGTTCCAAAGGCCAGATCTGAATGAGGGTGGGGGAGGTTCAATTTGCCATGTTGCAAGGAGAGCTTAACTTCTGTCTCGCTAGCTTGCCCTGCGCTCAGGGAATCTGTGTTCGACTACTCCGCCTAGGCTGCACTGTCGAGCGCAGATCCACTGAGCGCTCAACACAGACAGCATCGTCAGAAGGAAAGTTGATAAAATAAATAAAAAATTTTGTATTGTTTGATACATATGGGTACCGAACCGAAAGCACTGTATCGAATGGTTCAATATCGATACGAGTATTGTTGCACCCCTAATAAATATATAAATATATGTACACACTAGTGATTAAATAAAAAAAATCTTAAATAGGAATGTGACGGGGGGGATATTGCACAGTGGCAGGAATGAGCAGCAGTACAGACTGAACAGTTGGTACAGTATTGCACATTTTCTGCCTAATATAAATACCAATAAAGTGGAGTGACCAGTGCAGATTGTGCAGAGTACTTGTGAAGCTGCAGGGTAGCTTCTGAGTGCGTCCTGTGGACTGTGTTGTGTGTGTTTAAGTGTTGTGGTTGAGGTGTCGTATGGCTCGGTGGTAAAAACTGTTTTTGAGTCTTGTAGTCCGAGCAGACAGACTCCTGTAACGTCTGCCAGATGGTAACAAGGAGAAGAGCTGATGTGCTGGGTGGCTGTGGTCCTTGATGATGCTGTGTGCTTTGCGGAGGCACCGTTGAAGATAAATGTCCTGAATGGCAGGAAGCCTCGTGCCAGTGATGTGCTCTGCTGCCTTCACCACCCTCTGTAGTGATTTCCGGCTGCTGGCAGAGCAGCTTCCGTACCAAACTGTGATGCAGCTCGTCAGTAAGCTCTCGACTGCACACCTGTAGAAATTTGAGGTGATATTCGCGTTCATGTCAAACTTCCTCAGCCTCCTCAGGAAGTCGAGTCGCTGGCGAGCTTTCCTGATAGCAGTGTCTGTGTGAAGGGTCCAGGAGAAATCCTCGGTGATGTTGACTCCAAGGAATTTGAAGCTGCTGACCCTTTTGACCTTGACACCGTTGATGTGGATGGGCTGGTCTTCCCTGACTGGTCGTTTCCGGTAGTCCACTATCATTTCTCTAGTTTTGCTGATGTTGAGAGTCAGGTTATTTTCCAGACACCACTCGTACAGCGCCATCACCTCCTCTCTATAGGCCGTCTCATCGTTGTCTGTGATGAGGCCTATGATGGTTGTGTCATCTGCAAACTTGATGATGGTGTTGGACTCATGTTTAGCAACACAGTTGTGTGTGAACAGGGAATAAAGGAGGGGGCTAAGCACACAACCCTGTGGCGTTCCTGTGTTTAGGATGAGTGATGAGGAGGTGTGCTTACCAACTGTCACCACCTGGGGCGTGTTTGTGAGGAAGTTTAGAATCCATCTGCAGATCGGTGTTCCCAGCCCAAGGTCGACGAGCTACGAGGCAAGTTTTGAGGGGATGATGGTGTTAAATGCCGAGCTGTAGGGCTGCCACAAACGATTATTTTGATAGTTGACTAGTCACCGATTATTTTTGCGATTAGTTGACTAATCAGATCATCATCCATTGGACGTAAAACTACAGCTTATTGCACCAGCAGCATCTGCTCTTATATAACTATCATTAGCTTACAGCTTGAAGTGTTTAAGGTGCTAACTAACAATAAAGACAAGATGATAGTTTATTCAATTTTAATGAAATTTGCAGATTGTTTCGGTGAAGTTTAATAAACTCCTTGCTATCTAAAATATAACAGGACACTGGAGTAAATTCTGGAGCATCTCACACTTCTGATAATCAGCTGTCTGCTTGATGTTTATTCAGCTGTGTAAAAACTTTAATCTCAGCCAAACCGATTTACTCAGGAACAAGTAAAATACTAAAGAAAGCCAAACAATAACATTTGTAAGTTATCTAAGTGACTCATATATCATGTTTAACCTGAGTAGCGAAAGACGGCGGTGGGTTTGAAAACGATTTGCCGGGAGTCCGGTGTTCTCACGGCTCTAGTTAGCCTAGCCCCCGGCTAGCTATCGAGCTAGTGGGTAACAGACGTTGCCGAAAACGTCGGAGCGCTTTTGAAAATATGTGGTGTCCTGATAAACTGAGCAGATATTTGAGGTTTGCACAGCTACATTCTCGCCTGAAAATATGTTAAACGTTTATTTTGTGACCCAGAAAGAATAATAAGAGTAATATTAAAACTAACTAGCTGCCGCCATTGTTGGAAACTAAGCAGGGTGGTGCTATGAATTTTGGGACACAGCTACTTCTTCTTCTTCGGGGTTTAACGGCAGCTGGCATCCTTGTACATGCAGTGCTGCCATCTTCTGTTTCAGTCCGTTATTACACTCTTAAATCCTGCTACTTATTCCTGCGTCTTTTGGGATCTAACAAAGCTTCAAACGACGCGTCGACTATTAAATTAGTCGTCGACGATTCTGATAGTCGACGTAATCGTGACTAGTCGACTAATCGTGGCAGCCCTACCTAGCTGTAGTCGATGAAGAGCATTCTTGCATATGTATTCCCTTTTTCCAGGTGAGTGAGGGAGGTGTGCATTGCCAGGGCGATGGCATCCTCTGTGGTTCTGTTTGTCCGATAGGAGAACTGAAGAGGGCCCAGTATGTCAGGGAGGGAGGAGCAGATATGACCTTTGACCAGCCGCTCGAGCCACTTCATGATGATGGATGTCAGTGCAACAGGACTGTACTCATTCAGACAGGAGACCACAGATTTCTTGGGAACGGGAATGATGGTGGATGTTTTGAGGGACGTGGGGACCACTGAGTGCCTCAGGGAGAGGTTGAAGATGTTGGTGAACACCTCTGCCAGCTGGTCGGCGCACACTCTGAGAGGCCGGCCTGGGATGCCGTCCGGTCCCGGAGCTTTGTGAGGATTGACCCTTTTGAAAGACCATCTTACAGCTTCTGTTTTGAGAGTTAGTTACAGCCTCACTGTCCTCATGAGGGTAGAGGATCTGCTCTCTGTTGTCTGCATCAAAACGAGCATAGAAGTTGTTAAGCTCGTCTGCAGCTTAACAACTTCTCGTCCAAATTCCCCGGAATTTGGATATATGCGGACGGTGGTTTTAGTGATGGTATCGTCCATGCATTTTCCAATATATCCAATGGCAGAGTCTGTGTAAAGTGTAAAGTGTGCGTGTTAGTCCCCATAGGGAAATAGTTCCTCTGCATTTAACCCATTCACCCAGTGAAGCAGTGGGCAGCCACCAGTGCAGCGCCCGGGGAGCAGTGTGTAGGGACGGCACCTTGCTCAGGGGTACCTCAGGGTAGCCGTTCAGTGGAGTCGAACCCCCGACCTTCCGATCATGGGGCCACCACTCTACCTACTGAGCTATCCCTGCCCTGTGAGTTCATTGATGTTGCCATCAGCTGCATCCACAAATATCTGCCAGTCAGTTGTCTCAAAGCAGTCCCAGCTCAATAAAGGCAGCGTCAGGATTTTAATTCTCAGGTCCAATAATGATGTCATACAGTTCGTCCACAGCCGAAGCTTTATCAGCGTGTGGGGGAATGTAAACAGCTGAGAGGAGAACTGAGCTGATCTCCCTCGGGAGGTAAAAAGGCCTGACTTTAATGCTCAGCAGCTCGAGGCTCTGAGAGCAGTAAGTTTTTAAGATACACACATCTCTATCCCACATAGAGTTAACCATAAAGCACACCCCTCCTCCCCTTTTCTTGCTTGAGTCCTTCGTTCGGTCTCCCCGGTAAACAGTGAATCCATTCAGCGTGACGGTGCGGTCGGGGACGCTGGGCTCCAGCCATGTCTCCGTGAAGGCCAGAACGCAGCAGTTCCTGATGTCTTTTGGGTGTTTAATCCGTGCAGGCAGCTCGTCAAGTTTGTTGTCCAGAGACTGGAGATTTGCGAGCAGGATGCTGGGCAGAGTTGGCTTGCCGTTTCTCTGTCGGGATCGGCTCAAAACTCTGGCGCGTTTCCCACTCTTTGTTTTCCCACGGCGTCGCGCAAGTAAACAAAGGATCCCAGGCATCCACGGTGTCGAAACCTGCTGTAAAGTCCGAACTGGCTGACGAACATTGCTCCAAAAGCGTTTGTCCGTCATACCGCGTATATGATCGCGCTGTGCGCACAGAAATAGAAAGCAGTACAAAATAAATAATAACATTTTTGCTGAGATGACTGGGAGCTCTCGGCCGCCATCTTACGGCGCAACCGGAAGTCAAGTTCCTCGATTGCTTTAAAGCTTTGTGCTGTTGACTTTGTGTTTATACCTGTTGTTAGCTAGGATTTGTGTTGGTGTGTAGCCTATAGGTTTATATTGTTAAATGTTAATTATGAGAATTATATATCACATATTCTGTGTGAGACATTATTTTTGACACACTGATCACAAGGAGGTGAAATGCCTTCAACATTCACAAACATTTGACCACACAGCACGCAATTGATTTGCAGGAATGTGGAACACATTGCACGGAAGTGACCTATTTGTCTGTTTGCACAGGAAACATTGACGGGGAAATATGGAGAAGATTCCAAGCTCATCTACGATCTCAAAGACCAAGGAGGAGAGCTGCTGTCCCTCAGATATGACCTCACTGTATCCTTTAAATAGACACAGCCAACTGTACTGTTCTCATTCATGCATTTCCACAAAAATGTTAGAAAGGATTAAAAGAGTGGTGGTACTTTAGACTGAGCATTCAACAGAGTCAGAATACGCAGTTAAATGAACGGGGCTTCTTATTAACCAAGTGCAGCTTGTGAAAAGGTTACATTGTCATGAAAGTAGCAATACATTGTTACTCTGTGGTGTTGTTATTCTTGACCCGCCCTCTTTCAGGTACCATTTGCCCGCTACCTGGCCATGAACAAGATAACCAACATCAAGCGTTATCACATTGCTAAGGTCTATCGTCGTGACAACCCAGCCATGACCCGGGGACGTTACAGAGAGTTTTATCAGTGTGTAAGTCAACTGCAGATGGCATGGACTGAGTTCTTTTTCATAGCATTAATTTTGTCTCACTATGGGAATATCTACTCTGACCTCATCAGAAGGTCAAATATCACAGCTCCCTATAGGCTGGCTCAGTGATGCCTGTGTGAGGAGGGGCGAGGGGTCCCCTATATAATCTTGATTCAAGCAGAAGCCGTTGACAGCCCTGCTGTTTGTGCTAAACTGACACTGTCCATGAATTTTAGTGCAGAACGCTCTGTTCCCTACATGCCAGTGTATAGTAGCTCACAAGCAGTAGCAATACAGTCCTGTAGGTAGTCCGGGTGTTTGGTAGCAATGCTTTTACTCCAAAGCATCGTAGCAACACTTTACTAATAAGGCACTGCCAGCATCACCAACAGGAAGCATTCACGCGTTCAACACTCATTAGCAACAGCGCTTAATGTAGAAACTGCCCAATATGCAGCAAAACCTCCAGAAAAGTAGCACTACCTTTCACTGCTAGGATTCAAAGTCCACTAGCTACCCGAGGCTACAGCTAGCTACCCGAGGCTACAGCTAGCTACCGAGGCTACAGCTAGCTACCCGAAGCTACAGCTAGCTACCCGAAGCTACAGCTAGCTACCCGAAGCTACAGCTAGCTACCCGAGGCTACAGCTAGCTACCCGAAGCTACAGCTAGCTACCCGAGGCTACAGCTAGCTACCCGAAGCTACAGCTAGCTACCCGAAGCTACAGCTAGCTACCCGAGGCTACAGCTAGTGTCACTACCCGATCCGTACCGGAAACCCGATCCGTACCCCGCATGCGCAAATCTTACGTCACTTCCTCTCTTTGCCAACATTGCGACATTCAATATATTTGAATGACACGGTTAGCGCCCAGTTAGCTCCTAGCATTTCTCAGCAGCTCTGCCTCCTTTTCGACTACCGGGACATTTAAACAATGGATAATCCGTATGCAAACAAATTCATGCTTTTCTCCTCAACAGAGAGCGTCCCCCGATTGAACAACAGTGCCGTAAAATAAGAAGAATGGCGCCTAATTACAGAGTTAATAATACAGACTTTGTAATGTGTCACGTGAAGATTCAGCAGCCAGATGAAGTGTTTACTGACAACTGACAGTGATAGCGCACATCATCATCATTATTCCAACAATCCTCTCCACACAGACGAGCATAAACACACTCGACTGTCACTAAATCAAATTTAACACACGTTTGTAATGATGCTAATTCAGTTTACAATAGGGTTTATTCGCTCAGTCAGCAGGTGGCAGTATCCTCGTACACTGGGGAGTAAACTGCCATTAAACGAAGAGAAGAAGACGAAAACCCCTGCACATGCGCGGTACGGATCGGAGAGTCCTGATCCGTAACTATCTTTTTATTTTTCGTTTTCGTCTACATTATATTGAAATGTTTCATTATGGGAAACATTTTAAGAGATACTTATTATTCTTAACATC
This sequence comes from Astatotilapia calliptera, assembly GCF_964374335.1. Taxonomy (NCBI): domain Eukaryota; kingdom Metazoa; phylum Chordata; class Actinopteri; order Cichliformes; family Cichlidae; genus Astatotilapia; species Astatotilapia calliptera. The sequence goes on from NC_137423.1 coordinate 2,274,993, forward strand.
TTAACAGATACTCTGACCCGTAACTATCGTAAAACGCTTCAACCGGAAGTAGACACCTTTCGTGCATGCGGGGCACCGATCGGGTTTCCGGTATGGATCGGGTAGTGACAGCTAGCTACCCGAGGCTACAGATGTGGAAAACTATTGTTGAGGAGTAGCAGGTGGTTGGTGTACTTTGGTAAACGGTCACTGCTCTGATGCAATAAAAAAATGTGACTGTTAAATGCTGTCCACACTCCTTTCCCTGATCGCCATGGAGTGCTTCAGAAGGGTCGTCGAGGCCCACATAAAGGATTCCATCAATGTCACTGTGGGCTACAGGAAAAAACGTTTTTGCAGATTGTTCCTGGCTCAGACTCGGGTGCAAAAAGTCTCAACCTGAGCTTCCTCCTCTACAATTTGGTCCTGGACTTCTTAACCAGCAAAATCCACAACATCTCTTCCTCCTGCATCATCCTCAGCACTGGCTCCTTCCAGATCTCTGTATTAAATCTCACCTTCCAGGTCACCCTGCTGACATATGACGCCAGAGCATCAAAGCTGTCGTACAGTCTTTGTAGATGATGCAACACTTTGCACAATACATTTTTATGTATTTTATCTATTGACTATTTCAGTTTACACTGACATCTGCTGCTCGTCACCACTGATGACTGACTTAGAAGTGACAAAGTTAACATGTGTGTTTGTGTTTGCGTTTCAGGATTTTGACATAGCAGGGCAATACGACGCCATGATCCCAGATGCTGAGTGTCTAAAGATTGTACATGAGATCCTCAACGAGCTGGACCTCGGAGACTTTCGTATTAAGGTTTGTCACTTAGTTGAGCTGAGTGCTGCCGTGGTGAGTGAGTCTCTCTAACCACATCTTCTACATGCAGGTGAACGACCGACGCATCCTTGATGGAATGTTTGCGGTGTGTGGCGTTCCAGATGACAAGTTCCGAACCATCTGTTCAACGGTGGATAAACTGGACAAGGTACTGAGGCTTACTGCAGTGAACATCCAACTCTTCTAATCACTATACTCAGTTCTCCTGACCCTCGTACTTATGAGAATGTTGTCAGTTGTCAATATTCAGAAACCAGTATTGTGGAGGTAAAAAGGAATGGCATTTTTATTTGTGACACCTCTGATGTAATCTAACAGCACTGTAAGCGTCTCCTTGGAGAGCTGCTATGTTGATGCCATTTGCATGAAAATGTTATGTGCAGCTGCTCAACAACAGATCCGCCTCAGATGTACCACAGGCTCAGAAGAGTAGGTCCAGATCGGAAATCACTTACAAAACAGGATTGGACTGGATCAGGATGGATGAACCTCAGTGTGTGAAGAGGACTCTCCATTTACATGTACAAACTGGAGTCTATTAGATAGATATGATACAAACCACTGCAGCACAGTACCTGTAATACCTACAGCATGTTCTAATCGCTCTAATAGGATATTATGGTCGACAGTATCGAACGCCGCACTGAGGTCTAGCAGGACAAGCACAGAGATGAGTCCACTGTCAGAGGCCATAAGAAGATCATTTGTAACCTTCACTAAAGCTGTTTCTGTGCTGTGCTGAGCTCTGAAACCTGACTGAAACTCTTCAAATAAACCTCTGCAGATGGTCTGTTAGCTGTTTGACAACTACTCTTTCAAGGATGTTTGATATAAAGGAAGGTTGGAGATTGGCCTATAATTAGCTAAGACTGCTGGGTCTAGAGATGCTTTTTGAGTAAAGGTTTAACTACAGCTAGCTTGAAGGCCTGTGGTACATAGCTGATTATTAGAGATAGGTTGATCATATTTAAGATCGAAGCATTAATTAATGGCAGGACTTCTTTGAGCATTTTGTAGGAATGGGGTCTAAAAGACACGTTGATGGTTTGGAGGAAGTAATTATTGAAGTTAATTCAGAAAGATCAATTGGCGAAAAAGAGTCTAACTTAACATCAATGGTACTAAGAGTAGCTGTAGATAATATTACATCTGTGGGATGATTACTGGTAATTTTTTCTCTAATGATAAAAATTTTATTTGTGAAGAAGTTCATGAAGTCATTACTAGTTAACGTTAAAGGGATGGTTGGCTCAAAAGAGCTCTGACTGTTTGTCAGCCTGGCTACAGAGCTGAAGAGAAACCTGGGGTTGTTCTTATTTTCTTCAATCAGTGATGAATAGTACGATGTTCTGGCTTTGCAGAGGGCTTTCTTATAAAGCAACAAACTATTTCTCCAGGCTAAATGATGATCCTCTAAATTTGTGACACGCCATTTCCTCTCCAGATTACGAGTCATCTGCTTTAGGGTATGTGTTTGAGAATTATACCACGGAGTCAGGTACTTCTGATTAGAGACCTTAGTTTTCACAGGAGCTACAGTATCCAGAGTCGTACGTAGTGAGGAGGTGAAATTATTAACAAGATGATCGACCTCTGGAGCAGCGTTCAGATAGCTGCTCTGCTCTGTGTTGGTACAGGGCACTGAAGATGATAACAGTGGGTGGATTATATTCTTAGGATGTTCTTGACAGATGTCTTTGCAACCATCTAACTTCACTTAGGAAAACATTTGCACATCAAGAAAGATTCTTCTTCAGCCACTTTAAAGCCCTTTGAGTGCTCGGTCAGTAGAATAGTGCTATATAAGAACCGGTCCATTTACCATTTATTTACCAAGAACTCAAATATTTACTGATTAGAGCATTTTAATGATTTATAATCCTGTCTTCCATGCACTTGAGCAGCTCCTCAGTGTATGATGAAATAGATGCTGTAAGATGAAGAGATATTAGCCACAAATGGTAAATGGCCTGTATTTCTATAGCGCTTTACAGTCATCCACCCATTCACACAAATGTCATTGATTATCACGGTTTAGAGAAGTGTGTTTGCATTTGTGCAATTATTTTGAACTGTGGGTGCTGATTTTAAGTACAAGTAGCAGTGATGTCCCGTCTGAAGCTGAAGCTCCAGTGCGTGCCCAAAAAACGAACACACTGCTTCAGAAGCCCTGTGCCGAGGCGAGGGTCGTCTGAAAAGAGTCACGTGATTGATGACATCTGAAGCTTCATTTGTCAAACCCCCGATTCAGTGGTTAATGACGAATTGAAGGGAGGATAAGAAGGACAGACGCAACAACATTGTCATCCCCTATGTAGCCGGTGTATCAGAGACACTCAGGAGAGTTTTCTCCAAGCATGACATCCCGGTGCATTTCAGACCCAGCAACACGCTCAGACAGAAACTGGTTCACCCGAAAGACAAAACGCCAAAACACAAACTTAACAATGTGGTGTATGCTGTACAGTGCAGCGAGGAATGCTCAGACCTCTACATTGGAGAGACCAAACAGCCACTTCACAAGCGCATGGCACAACACAGAAGAGCCACCTCCACAGGACAAGACTCAGCAGTCCATCTGCATCTTAAGGATAAAGGTCACTCTTTGAGGATGCCAATGTTCACATTTTGGACAGAGAGGACAGATGGTTTGAAAGAGGAGTGAAAGAAGCATCTATGTCCACTGTGAGCGACCATCTTTGAACAGAGGCGGGGTTTACGACACCAACTCTCTGCCATCTATAATCCAGTTTTGAGATCCCTTCCCAGACGCCTTAACGCCCACTCACATCCTGGGCCATCTGACCTCAGGAATGATAAGGTGGGGCCAGGTTTCACAATGAACACACCCGAAACTCTGGCTGATTGGGACCCACGCCCAGTTTACACCTTGGCTCAGGCGATTAGAGGATCATCAGGGGGTCCTTTTGTCCCTCTGTGGGGGGAAACTCCCACTAGGTTTATATCTGGGACTCTCCACCATTTGACCTTAGAACTGAAGAAGCTTCTCGGATGAGAGGTGAAACGTCTTCAAGCAACTTAAAGAAGTCCAGACGCTTTTCTTTGCAAGCTCCTTTGACTACGATGACCTGGATGACTGAGAACCTTCACAGACATAACGAATTGAATCATTGGTGATTTTTTTTTGCGACAGATAGCGAACTAGTGTGCGACATAATGAGAGTTATAATTTGTAAGAAAACAGGGACTTCACTGCACAAGCATACTCCCAACCTATTGTAACATCGTGTTGTACTTAATTAAAAAAAACAAACACTATATATTAATACAAAACATCAAGAAGTCCCAAGCAGAGGGAGAACACACCATGGTGCATGGTTACATGAGGAAGGTAAAAAGCACCACATCAGCCCGATGTCAGACTGAACTGTCACATTATCATGTTAAACAGAAGCTGTCATTTCAGCTCTGAGTGGCCAATCATAATGCAGCACTTCACTTCAAGTTGTAGATTCAAGCTGCTCGTCATATTTTTGGCACCAGGTGTCACCAAAGAGCTCTGTGTTGAACCGTCTTTAAATACAAGGCTCAGTGCTTCGGTGCTTGGCAGGTTATGATGAGGGTGTGGCTTATCAGCAGATGGGTATAACTAGTGCTCCACAGAGCTGCCATGTTATGTTGGTAAATATAACAAACGTGGACTGTGCTGTAGTCCCGTCTATGCCTGCAATGATTGCAGCCCTGCTGCTCACGGTCATTCGTTACAAGGCTGCTGAGCGTTTCTCCATCTCTCACCTCTTTTTACTCACCGTGTGTTTATGCACCACTCTGACATTAGTCATTAGTCAAACACACAACCGGTCACAGGAGATGGACTACCCGAGAGATGGACTACCCGAGAGATGGACTACCCGAGAGATGGACTACCCGAGAGATGGACTACCCGAGAGATGGACTACCCGAGAGATGGACTACCCGAGAGATGGACTACCTGAGCCTGGTTAAAAGGGAGTTTTTCCTTCTTCTGTCACCAAGTGCTCACACAGGGTCATCTTCATGTTGGTTTTTTTCTGCATTATTGTTGGGTCTTTATGTTACACTATAAAGCACCGTGTTGTTGTGGTTTGGCGCTATATAAATAAAGTTGAATTGAAATCCTTACCCGTGTCCTCCTCTAGATGTCCTGGGAGGACGTGAAGAAAGAGATGGTGAATGAGAAGGGCCTGTCAGAGGAGGCTGCCGACCAGATTGGGGAGTACGTCAGCATGCAGGGTGAGACTGTGCCCAACATCCACACAGCTGATGTCTGTAGAACAATCAGCGTGACCTGAACTGTCAGCTGTTCAGCGGAGGCATTTTTTAGCTCTTTTTCTTCAGCATCAAATAAAATGTGGTCCAAGCTTATGCTGCACTCCCACAGACTCAGAAACACAACATTAAACATTTTATCTTGTACCACCACAATGATGAAATAGAGCATGCCAAGGGAATCGCTTGTGCAACACACAGACTGACTGTGCTGGATGTAATGCAGGTGGAATGGACCTGGCTGAGCGCCTCCTTCAGGACCATAAAATGTCTCAGAGTAAGCAGGCCTGCGCTGGCCTCTCAGACATCAAACTGCTCTTCAAGTACCTACAGCTCTTCCATGTCACAGACAAGGTGAGAAACTGATCTTGGATTTCTCTGGTATAGGATTCCAGTATGAGTGCTCTATAGCAATGATCTGGTTTCCATGTGGACAAAAAAGGTTTTATACTGGTCATGCAACCCTGTGAAAAACTAGCACACCCTTACTGGTTTTCAGGGTTTTCCATTAGGTCATGGTACCTGGTACCATTAGCATACTAATTATGTCACGGGACGCTTGGCCATGTTGCTATAGCAACAATCACGCACTTTAGGTGGTACTCGATTGTAAGTGAAAACCAGTCGATCCGAGTTGAGTGAACCTCGGCAAGTGAATCCGAGCAGGTAAATGGAAAAGGGGCTTTTGTTTCGTCTCTCTGTTGTTTTTCTTTGTTTTTCCGTTCTTCATTCTTCCCTGCCTGGATACGGACTTTGAAATTCTGCCTTCTCTAGGTGGTGTTTGACCTTAGTCTGGCCCGGGGTCTGGACTATTACACTGGAGTGATCTATGAAGCCGTGCTGACTCAGGCAAGCGCAGTCTCAGCCGCTAACGAAGCTCAAAACGGCGCCAATGCAGAAGAGAGTGTGAGCGTGGGCAGCGTGGCGGGAGGGGGGCGATACGATGGCCTGGTGGGCATGTTCGACCCCAAGGGGAGGAGAGTCCCCTGTGTGGGTGTCAGCATAGGTATCGAAAGGATCTTCTCCATCATGGAGCAGAAGGCTGAGGTAATGTCTCGCCTGATATCTGTGAAATAAAATTTAAGCTGGAGCAGCTTTACTGTTCTGTGAATGATGCACAAGTTCAACAGTGACATGGTTTTATTGTTCAGGCCTCACCGGAGAAGGTGCGCACCACAGAAGTTCAGATCATGGTGGCATCTGCTCAGAAGAACCTGCTGGAGGAGAGACTGCAACTCATCTCTGAGCTCTGGAATGCTGGCATCAAGGTAGGTGTGTGGCAGGGGGTGTCAGGACAGATCAGGGGGGAGATACTGTCAACAACCCCACCCTAAGAGTTTGGGTACCTTGTGTATCCACCAGGGGGAGCAGTGTGGCTGCTTTATCCGGTCTTTAAGTCTGACTTCATCAGCCGTTTCTGTGTCCAAACTCTGCTTCAGCTCCCAAAGTCAAACGAACACTGTGGCATCACTGAGAGTTAAACACTGTTTAAATTCATCTTTAATCATCAGTGTTGCTGCTTTACCAGGTGTAACAATTAAGTTTAACATCCGGGCATCCATGAACACAGAAGTTATTACATTTAACGGAGTTAGAAGTTAGCAAGCAAACAATTTATTTATATAGCACTTTCAGAACAACTCCCAGCTGAACACCAAGTAGTGTACACTTGACATGCCAGAAATGATACACAGAATAAGTTAAAATAAAATAAAGTTAGCAGGAAGTTAGCTCACTAGTTTGCACCTAGACATGACGTAGCATGTTCTTACTGAGAGATTTCTGAAACAATTAAAACGTACAGCTCTGCTATCACTTCCAACATAAATGAAGACAGAAAACTAAACAGCAGTGACGTTTGTAGGGTTACTGAAGTTTGGCTAGCTGCTATATAATGATGTGCTACGTGATCGCTAGCTACACAGCTATGTTAGCGTAACATAAACCACAGGTTCCCAAAGTGTGTGTGTGTGTGTGTGTGGGGGGGCAGAGCCATTGCAGGGGGGGCGCGGTATGAAAAGAAAAAAAGAACACTTGGACACTGCTAGCATCATGGACAAGTGTTTGATGGGGCGCCTACAGAAACGCAAAGCAGGAGATGAAGCGTCGCTGAATATGTTTCCAAACCAAAGACTAGAAAATATGGTGAAGCAAATCTTCCCTTTGGCTTCACCTGGATTGGTTTTCCCTGCATCAGGAGCAGCGCTGGGCTCTTCAAATCACGGACAAACAGGATCCCACATTCTTGATTTTTAGTTCACAAACACTTGTTGTAATGACTAACTACTCCTGACATGTTGGAGATGTTAGCTCTTTATACAGTAAAGTTACAGCAGGATACAAATAACATCAGGCTGATCCTGCCACGATTTGTTCCCTCGGTTCAAACAAACAGGATCCCACAGCTGTTTATGTTTTTAAACCCATTTTGCACAGAGAGGCATTTTTTGAAAAATGTATTGATGTTGAACATTATTACACAGAAAAAAAAACAACTACACGTAAAATAATCACACGGTGACGCCTCTGCCTTTGTAAATGGAGGGACAGTAACTGTATGTAAGCCTGTAAAACCTGCAGACAGTCAGATTAACAGTATTTCGTCTCTATCATTCTGCAGTTCATCTCATGTAAACAATAACGTGGTCACAGCGTGACGTGGAACAAAACACATACCTTTGGCGTTGCGTGACGAACTCTGTATTCCTCGTCCACACGTAAACACAAAAAAGGGGTTTTAAAAAATCTCCGTTTTCGGTGACTCGAAACGGCGTTTAAGTGTGGGCGAAACAGCTGCGCTTTCAAAAATACCCGTGTAGGTGCGGACGCAGCGTGACAGAGTTAGTAGTTTATTTTATTACTACCTGCTGATTACTTGTATTTGCTTAATTGTTTACTGAATGTTTGAGGTGTGAAATAAACTGCAATGGAGCAAAATATGGGCGTGTGTGGTTGGAGGATGTGTTTGTGCGTGCGTGCACGTGGGGAGGGGGGGCGCGAACATTTTTCTTGTAAAACAAAGGGGGCCCAGCAAAAAAAGTTTGGGAACCACTGAAAGATACAAAACATGAAAACATGTTAAAAACACCACAGCCTTAACAAAGACTGAAGCAGGGTTGATATGTCATCACTTAAAGACCAGATACTGCAGTCATAATTATGATGGAGTCATTATGTTCAAGCCTGTCTTAATGAGCAGGCCAGCTGCTCTCCATCTCCACAGACTAATATTTTTTAAACTATGCAATCAAGAAATTATTAACAACTGGTGGAAGCTTTTTAAGACTGACAATGAATAAATAAACAAAGCACATAAATCAACAATTTTAAGGGCAGCTTTCACAGACAGGTAAGACAGCCCAGTCATTAGCATTACAGCACATGTCCGTGTTGTCTATTGACCAGCGATCGACTACGGTGGTGTGAAAAAGTGTTAGCCCCCTACCTGATTTACTGTATGTTTGTCACACGTGAATGTTTCAGATCATCTAACAAATTTAATGTTAGACAAAAATAGGGCTGCTCGATTATGGCAAAAATGATAATCACGATTATTTTCACTGAAATTGAGATCACGATTATTTGACGATATTTATTTAACCCTTTAAGACCTGCCATAGAACCAAGTCCGCCAGAGCTTATATTATTTTTTTACATGCTGTAGTGCCATTTGTGGGAGCATTTCAAGTTGCTATACATCAATACAACTGTTATAGCCCATATTTTAATAATATGTATGCATTAAGTCCATAGTAACAACATTAATTGCAAAAAAGTGCAATAAACTACAAAAAAATTGAAAATCGTTTTTGTTTTTTTTACATATATTTCTACTTGGAGAAATTTAAGAGGTTTATCCCTCAAAACTTTAAATACAAAAAAAGTTGCAAAAAATAGTTTACAACAACAGGAAATTTATTTTGAGTGTCTTCATAGTTTTATTTTGGAGATACACCAATTTTTATATACTGCAGGAAAAACAAAAAAACAATCCTATGATGCAAATTTGCAAAGAAAACAGCAGGTGCATCAAAATAAAATATTTCCAGCAGTGCAATATGAGTCCTAAGCATCACGGAATCTATTCAGAAAAGTCAAACATGACTTATAAAAACACTAGTATAGGCTTTTAAGGCCTACAAGTAAAAAACTAGATTTTCTGCAAAAATGACGTCACTTCTGGTTTCGGGCAGGAAATGCGACAGTTCACGTTGACGTCTTTTTCAAAGTGGGAAGTGCTAAGAACAGCTGATGGATCGGCAAAGCGTGTTTCTGGAATATTGTGTTTTTGTTCCTGCAAGTGCTTTTTATGCAATTTTTGCAAAGCTTTATGTGGAAGGAAACCGTGACTGAGGACAAGCTGATGGCATCAGATGTAAGTACAACTCCTCCGGTTTCATATGCAAAACAAATTATTGCGCTAGCTTACACGGTTCAGGTTCTACAGGGAGTTAAAAATGGTTAGGCAAAACGGAGCGTGCTGCTCTGACCGGCTTTAAAGGGTTAACAATGACTTTAAAAAAAATAATATAAAATAGTGCAAATACTGATAACAGTGCAAATGTTTGCAATATAAGAAATAAATGAAAAATGTAAACATCTATGTTTAGTGAACTTTGCAGTGTTGCTCTGTGGTGCAGCTACTACATCCTAGCAAAGTTTACACACTGTGTCTACTTGATCCACGTCTGACTGAACCCATAATGTTTCCACACCACTGAAGTTTTTTTTTACCTCTCTTTTCAACCAACGGCAGTCACTCTCCTCTCCAAATAACTTCTGCTTAGCTTTCCGAGCTTCCCTCGGGTCCTCTTAATTGTTGTGACGCGTGTTCGAAATGGAGAGCGGTGCGCTTGACTTACCACACGGAGCAGCGCGAGAGTAAAGCATGAGGGAGGGGCTAATAATCGGCTCAGTCATTTTTAATGATCGTTGAAAGCCCAGATCGTAATCGTGATTAAAATTCGATTAATTGAGCAGCCCTAGACAAAAATATTACAAACTGCATTTTGTGTTTACTTATATCATCTTTGTCTAATATTTAAATTCGTTTGATGATCTGAAACATTTAAGTGTGACAAACAGGAAAAAATCAAAATCATGAAGGAGGCAAACACACCACTGTATGTGTACTGGTGAGATGACATCGGAACAGTAAAGAGCGTGTGTGTGTGTGTGTGTGTGTGCAGGCTGAGGTGATGTACAAAAAGAACCCCAAACTGCTGAGTCAGCTGCAGTACTGTGAGGAAGCAGGAATCCCCCTCGTGGCTATACTGGGAGAACAGGAGCTGAAGGATGGAGTGGTGAAGCTGCGTGTAGTGGCAACCAGAGAGGAGGTATGATGCACGCACACCAAGTCATTGTAATTACACACATAAAGAAATGCTCACACACACACGTCACGTTATCTTGCTGCCCCCCCCCCCCTCTGCTGTTTGTGCACAGGTCGATATATCCAGAGCAGATCTTATCAGTGAGATCAAGAGGAGAACTGAGGCTTAGCCGCTTCCTGCTTGTTTAGCCATAAACCAGCCACGTTATCTCATGGGCTCTTCAGAACTGTGTACAGAATTCCTTCCCTGGTCCACTACAGAGCAAAGACACAGCAGCCACGTGGACTGGTGTTACACAGCATGTGGTGCTCATGAGCACAGCAGGAAGCTAACAGGGAACATGTTTAAATGAGTGATGTTGCTTGTAATGTGCTTTCGGGTGTGTAAAAGATGCCTCACTCGTTGTCATTGTTCACATTGTTCAGTAGGGTCTCTGGTGAAGAGATGGTAGATGTAAATCACACCAAAACAGTCAGTGCACTATTTAAAAAAAATACATAGGAGGATAGCTGTAGTGTTTAAGACCAAGACTGAGAAAATGTTACACATTTGTTTTCTACATGAATCACGTCATGATTTACTGCAGTTAAAGTTCTAAGAATGCTCCTGTCTGTATAAAATATCCTGTACTGCCCAGTGTCTCAAATAAAAAGCTTACATTTTGCTCAAACCTGGGAAAAGCTTCTGGTTTCCACATCTGTGAGAATGTGAAGGTCCTCTTGGATGAAGACGATGCTCCCACCACCAAACACCAAGCTGCCAACTTTACATGTGTCTTTTAAAGGGCTTAAAAAAGTCCAATAGAATTACTCGGCTGATAATGTGCTGGGGTTGTCGTTAAGCAGCATCATTAGAAGGCACAGCATTTCATTGCTATGCAGCTGCATTGACACCTGATGCTGTGCAATGGGCACACTGATGGTTTTGAACCTCGTGGTCAGCTCAGTACTTGGGATGCGTTTCCTCTGGGCACTCGTGTGCTAATCCTGCAGCAGTGCATCTCAAAATACAAAAATATTGTGACGCTCTATGTATTTCAGAAAGATAAACTTGATCACCACAACCTCAAGAGGCTCATCGTGAAAGTAGATCCCAGCTGTCTTTGCTAATTATGGATGTTTAGTGGGCTTTAGTGAAGGTGACAAATGATCGTATGGCCTTTGACAGTGGGCTCATCTCTGCTTGTCCTCCTAGACCTCAGTGCACTATTTAACACTGTTGAGCATGCTGTAGGTGCAAACAGATTTACTCCAATTTGGTCATGTAAATGGAGTGGTCTTCAGTTCTGTGCTAGTACCAATTCTGTCCATTACGCATGCTTTCCTTAGGCAGTATCACTGGAAGGCACAGCATATTCATTGCTATGCAGCTACCCAGCTTTAACTATTAAAGCCAGATGACACACACCATATTAGTTAGGCTGCAGGGATGTCTTAAAGATAAACATGTGGATGACATTGAATTTCCTGCTTCTAAATTCAGATAACACTGAGGTTATTGTACTTAGCCTTAAAAACCTTAGAAACATGGTATCCAACCACATACTTAATGTGGATGGCATTACTTTGGCTTCCAGTAACACTGTGAGGAACCTTTTTAGTCATTTTTGAGCTTCTTGAATGTGCATGTTGAAGAGTTATGTAGGACTGCTTTCTTGGATTTGTGTAATATCTCTAATTAAAACTGAAAAGCTTCCTGTCTCAGACTGATGCTGAAAAACTGGTTTTTGCGTTTAATACTTCTGGGCTGGACTATTATAATGATCTAACACTGGACTGAAAAACTCCTTGATAGTCAGTTGATACAAAAATGTGAGAGTACTGACAGGGACTAGAACGAGAGAGCAGGTTTCTCCCATATTCTGTTAAATCCAGAATCAAATGTAAAAATCCTTCTCGTACAGAACTGTTGATGTAACTGAGATATAAATAAAATTGACTTGAAGTGCTGACAGGGTGAAGAAATTGGTCTTCTTGGGATGTCCATTTCGTGGCCCGTCTCTGATATCCTCTGTTGTATTAAACTTGATCTTCAGTTTGGAAATACTACTTGGTTTCGTGGAATACGAGCTTCCACGAACATCAAACACGGCTTTGAGCACAGATAAGCTGAAGTGGATCTGAGTCCATGCTCATAGGTGCAAGTTTTGCTGGCAGCTTATTTGTTTTGTTTTGTGCCCATCAAAATAAACTCCAACGCCATAGATTCTCAGCAGGGCTGAGGATTCGGCTGCCACATTAATAATTGACATATGAAATGATCTCGGGGGCCAAATGTAATTGTATAAAACAGCCCTGGTTTAGAGCCTGTTTCTACCCAATGAACCATCACACAGACCCACTGTATGCTTCTCATATGTCTCAGTTTATCTGTGTGCAGTTACCTGGAGGGTCAGAAGCTATTTCCTCTGTCACAGTTGTTCAAACAAAGCCTCACCTTTAGTAGTGCCGTGCACGGCTTACAAAGACAGCAGCTCCTCCTTCATTTCAAAGTCGCCCGTAATCCCACGCACAAAAGTTGCTAGCTGTGTTGTGTTTGTGACGTCTGCTGTCTCATCACAGTTCCCCACCCCTGATGTTTACCATTTAAACCGCAGCACTCCGACGTTAACGCTGTATTCACGTTCATCCGGTTGCTTGAAAGTAGTGATGGTGACTTGAGCTGATGATGTCACTGTATCTACGTCCAGCTTTGAGATGGTGTTGGTGTACTTCAAGCACGTAGGTCTGGATGGCAAACTTAAGGCCCGGGGCCCAAAATCGGCCTGTCAAAGGCTCTAATATGGCCCACTTGATGGCTTTGGAATATATGAAGGAGGGCACGAATTTTGGACTTTAAAACTGTATTTTAAAGTTTTATCAGATTTTCCTACAGATAGAGTCCTCTCCCATTCATATTACACCAAGTAATGAATTAGATTAGATACTTTTTACTTTAGACTAAAAAAAATAAATGCATAAATAAATGAAACTGTTGAATTACTGAAGAACTCTGTTTTTTAATTACAAGTGTCCGGGCACTAAGCTAAGAGAATCTTTGCAGTAATTTTACACATTTATTTATTTGTTCTGCTGCATTCACAGAATAATCACTTACAGTCATACAAAACTGAGACATACTGTTAAAACTGCACTTGTTTTTCTCATATTAATTGCAACTAGAAAGTGCATTTTCTGAAGAAACTGCAGTGTGAATGCTTGAATCTGAATGTATGCACTGAAATGAATTAATTGCTGAATTTTGAGTTAAAAATATTGAATGAGATAAAAAAAAAACAAAAAAAAAAACGAATTTAACCTGAAAACAAAGGTGCTGAACTGCTAAAAGCTGAAGGTTACACAGAAGAAGGAGTTGGAAAAAAACTGAAAATGTTTTAAATGTAAATTAGAAAACCCTAAGAAATGAGAAAAGAACATTTAGAGTCAGAAAACATCTGAATGAATATTAAAAGGTCATATTCTTTGAATCACTGAATGACTCAAATGTGATCCCTCCACTTTGATCCACACAGTTTAAAAAGTTTAAATGCCTGAGCTTTGAAAGATACGGTGTTGGAAAGAGAACAATAATGGCGACAATTTGAGGGTAAAATGATGGCTGTAACACTGTGGACACAGCAGCAGTTGAAAGAGAAGTGCTTAAGATGAATCTTGGCACAGTGGCAGGCAGAGCTCGTTAAGCAGGCAGGTGTGAGCCTGGTTGCTATAGTGACCGCACCCAATGGCTCCATACACACGTACACAGACATGCGCCTCACTTTTGCTGCTTAAAATGAACAGAAAAGTCAGGCCGAAACAAATCGCTCCCAAATGAAGAGTAAAAGTCGTATTGACAAAATTCTTTCACCGTGAGCGACAGCAATGTCTAGTCTACCTAATTCTCAGTTTTCATGCCTGTGGAGCTTATTATATGGACGTGGTGACAGTGGAAAGACACCATGCTCTTCTGATTTTCAAACGAACCTTCTGAGCCATTTTAACATTAGAGTCTATGGAAGAGTTGGAGGGAGGAGGCTGTGCATTGGTGACATTTATGAAAGAACCATAACACCTAGTACAATAGTAAACACATTGGATGAAAGAGGACAGCCATGGCTACGTTTTGAGGGTAAAATCATACCTGTAGAGCAAACGCTGCGGACACAGCAGCAGTTTTAAAAAAGATTTTAAGATTAATTTTTTTGCTCCTCTCACTCTAGCAGTTGAGCTGCCTCACTCTAGCCCCAACATTCCGTCCCATACACACCCATTATAAACTCTGAAACGGGTGAAAAAACATCATGAAACTTAAACTGGAACTGAAGAAAAAGTATAATAGATATTGAAAAGATAAATGCAAGTTGAATAGTTGAATGTCTTGTCTTCGTTTTAAAGTTTGAATGGTGGCTCTATGTGAACGTATGTTGAAGTAGTAAGAGTTTAAAAATGAGTAAGTTGAATGAGGATTTGAAGGGTCTCCCCATTGAAATACATTATAAATTTTTGTTGAATAAAGTTGAATAAAATTAAAAATATAAATGTTAAAAATATGAAAAATGGAAGCAGTGTTGTCCAAAAGAATAGGAATCTAACGGTGTTGGAATGGTTTTTCTAAGTTGAACGGTTTTGAAGGAGTAGGATTACAAAAAACGTACGGAATACAGAATAAAATATAATAATAATAATAATAATAATAAAGATTACAACAACAATACTGTGAATGCTTTTCAAGCATTCACACTAATTAAATGTGTCTTGAAACATCTTTACACTGACAGAAAGGGCAGTTTCACTGGTTTGGCCTACTTAAGATCACAGCGGGCTGTAAGTGGCCCACGATGTAAGCTGAGTTTGACATCCCTGAAGTAGGTTATACGATGGCTGGGAACTAAAGCTGCGCCTGATGCTACACACCTAGAATAAACCAGCGAGGTAGTGTCTTATTAAACATGGAAAGCATTGTTTACAACTACTGCTGTGCTACTGAATGTTTGTTAAGGAATCACAACAAACTGAATGCAACAAACTCGTCCCCAAAAATGTGATTTTGGAACACATGGAAAGCATGGTCGAACAGACAGCGTGAAACGTTTAGTAAAGACCAAATACTCAGAGCATCATGGGAAGCCTCGAGCAGCTTCGGCCAACTAAGGGAGGATTCAAGGTCAGCTAATCCAGCCCAACTGTAAGACTCCTCTTAAAAACACAGAAACCAACCTGAAAGCTGAAAACTGTGAAAAAACTGAAGCTGGCTGCAGTGGCTAACAGAACAGCTGACGTGCAGTTAAACATAGGCTCCAAAAGGTTTATTATGACATTTAACAGATGGTGTGTTGATGGACTAATGGATGGATGGTTTTTTTCCATAGATTGGAATTAGCATTTCCATTTCTTTAAAGTGAACAACACAACCATTTTAGCTGAGGAAATATCTGATTACATTCTATGATAATCAGTTAAAAGGTTAAGTAGAGTCGTCTTAATTCACAGGAAGTGTCCAACAGATTGACAGGTGACAGGACATGATGTACATATAATGGAGCAGGGAAGATGGAAACAGTTAGAACATGTGATTTATTCTTTTAATGGATCATCAAACAGTTTTTAAGACAGCCTGAGTAATATAAATTACAAGAGAAGTAATTGAAGCATTAAGTAATAAATGCACAAACAAGCTTTTCAGTATCACTCTGAGGCAGGATGTTTCTAATTTTAGAGAGATTACACAAATGTAAGAAAGCTGTCCTACGTATTTGTTTAATGTTGGTATTTGGTATTCTCTCACCCCCTTTTGTTCATGTCCAATCATCTTTGCTTTCACTGAGAAGAATGAGGATCTGCTGCACACTAAAGAAACTGTTTCCCTGTCATAAAAATGTGCACAAGTAATTTGTCAGTCGGTTTTAATCAGGGTCCGGGCTCCTTGTGTCTGTGGTGTTTAAAGAGTCGTAATTCCATCGCTGATCTCTCTTCCGTTCCAACGCAGCTGTAAGTTGTGTAGCTGTAGTGGTGTGTCCTGCTGTAAATCACGTGATCAAATCACATGATTACCCTCTGCTGTGGAAAACGTGGTGTAGATGTTAGCACCGGTCATCTGGATGCACACTTTCTCACAGTGACCTTGTATTGTAAGCAATACAAGGTCAGCAATAACACACAGTTGGTAAGCACACACATAAAGTGGCAACTAAAAAAATCTTTATTTATACAGCGCCAAATCACAACAACAGTCACCTTAAGGCGCTTTATATTGTAAGATAGATCTTGTTTATGATGCATTATACTGCTGAGTTATAAGAAATACTGTTTTTGGAGAGTCAGGACTTTGCTTTTTCTGATAGTAGAGGAGACAGAGAGCACATCACCCCCACCGTTGTTGAAGGCAGACAAAATAGGGAGCAAAGGCCATAAGTCAGGCTCGCTCACGTTTAGGCTTTTACGACTAGGTGGGGGCCACTAGAGGCTAGAAGAGCTTGAGTAACCCTCCACCAGTTTGATGTTTGCTGTGTCCCTCTGCATGCACGTCTCCCCATCCGGATGGTTTATGTTCATAAAGTGTTGAATTGTATGGAATAAAGGATTGTTGATTGAGCATTTATACACCGAGTAGTGTCCTTCCTTCAGCCCAAAGATCGAAAGAATTGGGAGGATTTAACAATTTGGTGCTGTGTGACCCGGATCTTTGATGTGCTGAGGAAGGCAGATTTGGCCTGTGGTGAGATCGTGAGGCGAGCAGAGGACCGGTCCAAATATAAAAAGGTAAGCACAGCCTGTTGTATTATAAATACCAAATGTGCATATTGGGCTTTCCAAATTAATCTGTTCGCTGAGTTACACGCATTTTCACATTAAATTTGTCGGTGTCTGGTTTTCGGCACGAGATACTAACATCATGAGTTGAGGCTGAATTCCAGTGTCATAGGAACTGGCTGTAGCAAGATACTAAAAACATTCTATGTTGAGACTAGAGTTGCAGCCCACGTTACCCTCCACATTTAACGTTGTGTATGACCGGCTTCTGTTGCAAGAAACGGGGAGAATTTCTAAGACGTGGCCAAAGTTCAGCATATGAAATAGAGTCTGGCTTGTGGTGCGCTTGCAGTTCAAAGGTGAGCTCAGAGGTTTCTGCGTGTTTTTGCGTGTGAGACGCGCTCTCTGTGTGTTTCATTGTGTGAAATATGAACATGGTGACAGTGACGGTTAATGTGAGAATTGGAGGGCACTAGTGCGAAGAAAATATTTTATGATCTAAGGTTGACGCCTAGTGGACCTGTGGAAATTAATTTTGCCCTGGGGTTGGCTCCCCCACCGTACATTGGACGCGGCGTATGGACCAGAGGTGTCTGGAGGTCCAGGTTTATCACCTAAGAGCCCTCAAACGATAACAGAATAACACTGAAACCGCTGTGTCACAGATTCATTTTATTAACAGCTTCCCCACAGTGAGTTGCATCAGCATTCACTCACAGCACATTTCAGAAGGATTCAGATTAATACAGTGATCTTACATCCAGAATGATCCTGACAGAGTGCCACTGTGAATTATCTTTCATCAGGTCAATTTTAAAGTTCAGTATTTCAAAGCAGGATTTATGAAGAATCATATTGGAATTAGGACTGTAACAATATGTACTTACAAATGGTAAATGGCCTGTATTTGTATAGCGCTTTACTAGTCCCTAAGGACCCCAAAGCGCTTTACACATCCAGTCATCCACACATTCACACACACATTCACACACTGGTGATGGCAGCTACATTGTAGCCACAGCCACCCTGGGGCGCACTGACAGAGGCGAGGCTGCCGAACACTGGCGCCACCGGGCCCTCTGACCACCACCAGTAGGCAACGGGTGAAGTGTCACACAACGACCGAGACTGTCCGAGCCGGGGCTCGAACCGGCAACCTTCCGATTACAAGGCGAACTCCCAACTCTTGAGCCACGATCGCCCTCGTTATTTACTCGGGCAAAGTGTGAAAGTGTTACAGCTGCAGAGAGCTATAGCTAATAATATACGATGTAACCATGGAGACAGAGTCAGTCACGTGAGCTAGCGGTGCATGTTTACTACAGTGAATAGTGATAAGGTGATTGCGTGCACAGCGTCCACACGCTGCACAGGGTAAAAACATTACTTCAATATTGTTTTATATTTATATATACTTTCTGTTAACCATCACCTCAGGTTCACCTTTAGTTTCAGCCTACAAATGCACACTGTCTAAATATGAACACATTAAAAATACAAAATTGTTTACATTCATGTCTCAGAAATAAGCACAGCTGTTCATGGTTGTCATTATAGTTTTATTTGTAAGAAAATTATGAACTTCATAGTGTTTATCTAATCAAAGAACATTTGACAAGTCTGAGTCATTCCTTTGCCCTATGAGAGCTGGAATAAATATATATCCTGACAATTACAGATCAGCAAATGTCAGTTGAAACAGTAGAGACAGGTAGAAATGATTAATCTTTGCTTAGTCAGACACGTCCTGTGTTCAGTCCATCATATTAAAAAACAAACAATAGCACGCTCCGTGTGATTTTGCTTCCATTTTCCAAATTATCAAAAGCAGAACATCTGAGCTGAAACCAGTCAGCTGAAACCATTAAGACAGGAACAATCATTCAATGCAGTGTCTCAGGTGGCTTAGCCTGTTACAACTGTTGATACAAGCTAAATACGGTTAACACACAGTGTCAGGGAGCTCCAGTGTGGGAACTAGTGGCTTTAGGTGTTAGGTTTTGTATTGTTGATTGTCATTTATGCTTAGAAATATTTACTCATATATGCTTAGAAGTATATAATCATTTGTAGATTGAAAGAATGTCTCATCCTAGGAGGTCTGTAACAACTCTGTGTAGCATGAAGAGGGGAGTGCGTTCACTCCTCTACAGAGTGTTCTGGCATAGATCACACCTAGGAGAGGTCGTATCTTCTCTTGTTGATATATGGCATAGCAAACACACGTATATATCTCTTTAAGTATAAGAGCCTTTTGTTCAGATGGAGCCGCTCCTGGCACCAGCTTTGGGGAGGGTCTTCACAGGGTCACATCTTGACCTCACACACACACACACACACACACACACACACACACACACACACACACACACACACACACACACACACACACACACACACACACACACACACAAATTATTGTCTTCAACGTTCCAGCGAATAGGTTCAAGCTACAAACCTATCATTAGGTTTGTAGTCATTTAACTTTCATCCATTCATTCATTTAATTCAGGAGGAAGAAATGTCAGGTGGGTGCAGGCTGGTTACATTTGGTCCCATGCTGTCTTTAACTAAATGACTTGGTTCACTTTATGGCTGGGCTGTATGTGGGGTTATATCATGTTATTTGGGCAGGAGTACCTGTCCTCTGTTAGACTTATAAAGTTTCTCCATAAGTAGAGTTTCTAACTCTTCTAGCACATCTGTGGCTGACAGCTTTTTGGTGGCTCTTTTTACCCCACACTGGTTGTGAGTGTGTAAATAGCCCCACTAGTTCTTTTGGGTTGCAGTTAACTTGGGAGGAAGAGGTAGGTCTGCCATGACTAGAAGAATAACAATTATCTGGGATACATAAATTTCATAATGCATGCATGTATCTCTATAAACCTGCCTGAGGGCTGCCATTTTTACAATCAGTTATTTCTCTGTTGAATCTAAATAATGAATGTGTTACAGTTAAACTGACACTGGTCAGTGTAAATGGCTCATTGGGACACAGAAACCTTTAAATTAAACCTGATATCGAGTGTCAAACAATATCAAAGCTGTAAAAGCTGTTTACAGTCAGAATTTATAAAACTATGATTGTAAATAAATTCAAACAAGTGAGCTTTTCTCTTTGTGCTGAACATCAACACTGTGACTTCTTAGACTGTAAGCTTTACTTCAGCACAACCAGTTGTAGAAGCTGCCACTCCAAATGTCTTTGATAACAAGAAAAAAATACCTTTTCAGTCCACGGCCTGAAGTTCTTCTCTGACATCTTCTGCAATCGGCTTTGTCTGCTGGTTTGAAGACAATAAACCACAAAAAAGATGATTTAGTCACTTTGTCTGCGTCATGCAGCTCGTATGTGTCGTGTAACGATGTTGAATAGTCGTCGTTATCCCTCTGCTGTGTCAGTAGGATTGTACTGTACAGCATCTCATTGATATGTGAGGAATGCTAATGTAAACAGACTTACATCATTAAAACATAAAGGACAGGAGATATTTAGATATTTTTATATTTATATTACATTTTATAGCTGACGGATATTACTAAATAGATAGAATTTACTAAATAGCTGGATGAACATGAAAAATATGTCTATAATAACAAATGACCATGAGAGCCAGTAGAATTAATTCAGCTGGACACTCGAAAGACGTCCTTAAATGCTCTTTAAGTGGCAGAACAGACGAACAAACAGTTAATCGCTTACTTGAGATGAAATCTGCTCAGCTACTTTGAAAACAGCTTCTAACTGGTTCCTCCTTTAACAGGATGACTGCTCAGGGGTAATGCCATCATGCAGTCCAGCAACCTTTATGGTTCTGCTTTGATTCACCAGGAACTATTAGGGAAACCTTCCAGCGCCTCCTGTGAAAGACACAGGCATAAACACACAAACATTTATTAACATGTTCCACAGTCTTCCAGTTTGATTTTCTCATCCTGTGGACAACAACGTACATGGATGCAGGTTTATTGTTGACTTTTGGAAGGTTTATTTACTGAACATATCCAGCTGCAGCTCCACTGTGGTCCTGAACTGGATAAGCACTTAAGAAAATGTGTCAATAAATGGACAAACATCAACTTACTATATTTATCCAAACAGATGGGAACAATAATGCTTCGCTGAGTTAGAGACTTTAATGTCTCGTGCTGATATACCTGCAAACTTGACAACAAAGGTTTTTCAGACTACATGTAGCTGTCCTCTATGTCAGCTCACACATTTACATTCATGTCACACTTATTTCTGCTTTCCCATTTTATAATTATTACTTACATTTTGATTAGATACCTTGAGTTTGTAAATGATCAGATTACATAATTGGAATACAATGCATCCAATTCAGGATTAAGCCTATCCCAGCTGATACAGGACAAAGACAGGACAGGCTGCCAGTTTATCGCAGGGCTAACAGGATACGTGTGACAGAAAATCCACTTAAATGTCTGATATTTCTAATTATTAATCATAATTATGACTATTATTTAAAAATATTATCTAAAGGTTTCTTTATGAATATATTTAGATTTTATTTTACAACCCCTAGAATATAAATCTGAGCTGTTTCAGATTCTGAGCTCTGACCTCAGTGACCAGGCTGTGTCCTCACTGCAGCTCCCTCTTGGAAGGACTTCTGCTTCTTGTGTTGACCGCCTGCCCTTAATATCACGTACTGTACCTGAGGAACAAAAAAGGACAAACACTTGCTCTCATTTAAGAAGTACATTCATACAGAGGTAATATATGGAAACAAACTAGTTCACCCCTTGGGAGGAATCAGTTCCTGTGAAACATTTCTGTAAATCGGAGAGCGGGGAGTGGTTTAGCGGGTCCACGGAAGGAGTGGCGGCCTTTAAGCAGGACATGTGAAATTCTTCTCCCCACCCCAGGATACTCTCCTTCTTCCAGTGTTGGGAAGGTTACTTTTAAAATGTATTCCGTTACAGAATACATGCCCCAAAATGTATTCTGTAACGTATTCCGTTACGTTACTCAATGAGAGTAACGTATTCTGAATACTTTGGATTACTTAATATATTATCATGCTTTTTACAACTACATGAATGTACTATTGCTGTGTGATTTATTACTATTACTGAAGGTCCGCGACTCCGAACCGTAGTAAAGGGACCTCTGACTAATAGGGCGGGTCCCTGTCGGCTCGTAGCTGAAAAATAGCTTTACTTTGTTGTGTGGGTCAACTTTTCTTGCGAGATACAGAGAGAGGCGTTGAAAGACTGCTCCAACGGAACTTATTGTTTTCGGAGGAAAACACGAACACGGTGTACAGTCGAGTCTTAATAGCTTACTTACAACTGGGCTCGTCAGGCTCTCTTCTTGGCTGCAGTGGTTATTATTATATTTACATGCTTCCAGCTCCCGTTTTTCCTCGACGACAACTCGTACCTTTCCACTCGCCTTTTTCTCCCTCCTCGCGCTCACAGACACATAACGTGTATGGCAGTCCATTCTCCCTGCAGCACGGACTACACTGCCCATGATGCTACATTCTTTAGAGCTATGCTTGTAGCATTCTGCCTGTTAGCTTAGCACAACAACAACAACAACGAAAAGGCGCTCTCTCACCCAGGAAACACACAGTCGCAGAAAGAGAGAGAGAGCGTCGCCCTGTAACCATGGCAACCGTAACGCTGCCGCCTGGAACAACAGAACGTAGCTGTCAAACAAAACCCAAACAGTCCTGACCCGCGACAAAATGAAACAGGAAAGTACCGCAGTGTAATCCATTTATTTCAACAAAGTAACTGTATTCTGAATACCACCTTTTTAAACGGTAACTGTAACGGAATACAGTTACTCATATTTTGTATTTTAAATACGTAACGGCGGTACATGTATTCCGTTACTCCCCAACACTGCCTTCTTCCAATCACAGGGTTATGTTGATGTAGCCAGGGATAACCCAAGACTAGCGGCGTGAGAGGAGCTTTAAACACATACAACTGTATGGTTTCAGAATGGTTACCAGAGAGAGTCAGGGAAACAGGTTCAGTGATATGAGTGATGTCTGGGAGACGCTGACCACTGAGCGCTGTAACTTGAAGTGAATGCGGCAGAGGCTCCATGCTCAACTTTAACTTAAGCGAGGCGTCAATAAACTTCTGTTCTGCCCAGTCAGGAAACACAGTCCAATCCCTCCAGTGGTTCACAGACTGGATCTGATGTTACTGTGCACGCTGTTTTTACCTTCAGACCAGAACCTGCCAACAGAAAAAGAATCAACATGTTTCATGTGTTTGTCAGTGTTTCATTTATGATTTCTGACTGAAAACAGATTGGCTCATTATGAGCTGATCTTTAGGAAATATGAAACATGATTATCTTTCATTAGTTATTAGCTTCACAATCAAAATCTGCTTTTCAGCCCTCAAACATTTCCAGTTGCTGTTAAAACGAGCAGGAATTTCTCCCATATCCTTTCCAAACATCCTGGTTTCAGTTTGGATGCTGACATCATTTGACCTTGGAAACAAAAAAGACTGTTTCCTTGGGTGAAAACACCCAAGGAAACAGTCTTCATGGAAGAAGACTGATCTTTGTGACGCATCAACAGTAACAAGATGTTATTTAACAGAGCTGTAAAAAGACTAACTGACTGTGTTTGACTTCAATTACACTTTAATCCTGATTATACATTAGATTTAGTTTATGTAGAGTAAATTCAAATGCCTCGCCCCTATTAGTTCCATCTATGACACTGTCAGCAGATGAATGTTTAACTTCCTCAAATATTGTGTGTCTGCATATTAACCAGGTTATTAAAACTTTATTCTACTTTCTTCCTTCTGTGTTTTTTTCATGAATATATCTGAGCTGTCCCTAACTAAAAGCATGACCAGTATGGATCAGACTTCTTCTAGCCCTGTGCTGACCAAGAGCGTCTCAGACTTGATCTTCTGGACCGTGTTAAAGTAGTTCAGATCTTTAAACCTGACATTTCCACACCTCCTGCTCCGAAAGGACAGTCTTTTTACAGAATAATGAACTGGCTACTGAGCGCAGACCGACGGTGCAAAGACTCAGAGGACCTCTGGCTTTATCCAAGAAATAAACTCACAACCTTTGAACAGTTCATTTGTGTTTCATTTGCTAAAGATTAAACCCAAGTATCAGTGTTTGGTTCTGCACATTACGTCTGACACATTCTTTAGTCATGGAGGGAGAGGTACAAATGTGTTTAAGGCTGTGAGACTTTACTCTGACATTGCAATCAAGTACTCACTAAGAATACTTCATTACAACAAACAGAATTATAAAAGCCATGTATAGTGCCTATGTAACAGAGTCATAAATAACATTGTTATAATTACACAAAATGTGTTCTAAACCCCCAAACTGCTCCTTTTATACCTGACTTTTAGGACCTCCAAGCCTGTAGTTGTGTTCATTATCAGTTAGAGCCCCTCCTCATTCTTTTCTTCTTCTTCTTTGGTGCAATCCTATAAATACAGTGTACCCCTTTTGCCTCTCCCCTTTTTCTACAATTCCCCTGTGGGAGAGGTGGGTGTCATTTCTTTCCAGCACCTTAAAGCACACATAATTCATATTTAGCCACCCTGATGTTTATGATTGCGATTTTAGTTCAGTTATTGTCATTATTGAGCCTGTTTTTGTAAGATGTTATAAGTGTGTAGTATGTGTGTATCATAAATGTGTTTTAGGCGCCATAAATGATAGCATGAATATGTATTCCTTGCTAGCTTGGGAGCTGTGGTGGGTTGAGCTAATCCTCTTCCCCACTGTCTGTATTTGGTCGTAGGAGCTGGAGTGGGCAAATTATTTACTTGGAGGTCTTTCTTTCTTTTACCTTTTTTATCAGGTATGTCAGATTTCATGTTGCTTTTGTTTTATCTTATGTCAAATATGTTACGTGTAAATGCATATTTTATGTTTAATGTAAAAATAAATGCCAGCCCCTTTTTCTACAATTCCCCTGTGGGAGAGGAGCTGGAGTGGGCAAATTATTTACTTGGAGGTCTTTCTTTCTTTTACCTTTTTTATCAGACACAACGCAGAATCACACCGGTTACACCTAATTTACCTTTATGCACTATATACGTGTATTTAATACAAGATTAACTGGGATTCTTTTCTTCTCTTGGCTCTTGACGGAGGCAGTCGCACTTTCTCTTTCTCCCTCTCCCTTATCTTCCCTGCTTGGCTTCCCATGTCTTTTGTATAGTCTGGCTCATTCTCTAACCCTAAGAGAGTCTCCCAGACTTGTTCTCTAAAAACCTAAAGAAGAATTATGGATTTGATCAACTGGTCCCTTAACGGAATTGACACCCTCATGGGCTTGGGAGAGCCCGATTGTCCTGCGGAGACGTTTACTGCCGGATACTCGATGGTCGGTTGCTTCGTGTGTCTGGCGACACTCTCGATGGAGGACATTGAACAACATCTACCAATTTGTAACCATGATAACAGAGTTCTGGCTGATTGGAGTTGGCTCGGACCTGGCTTATCGAAGAACAAGAAGCAGCTACAGCTGTTCAAAATCCCACAAGGCTGGTCAACATGATAGACAATGGGCAGGGATGTGGGTACTCAGACTGTGTTTATTGAACGCAACACGGATAAGATCTTGGCTCTACTATATGGATAACATCTTTTTGAAGAACAACGGGAATTGAGAGACCTGGTGACCAGTGACGGACATTAGACTACTGTAAAATTGGAAGCAGTTTGTTTGTTCCCACTAACCAAAACAACTACCATCTTCATCTCATGTGCCACCCCCCACCCCCGCGGCAGCTGGATGCTCAAGGCAAAAGCTGACGGGAATAACAATTCTCCCTTAGATAATACGACTGTTTGTTATGACTCTCCCCCTCCTCATTCAAGGCCATCACAGTCCTGTACAAATGATAAACACCTTAATAATTTTGTTGAGAATTATCGCTGACAAAAAAAATGACTTTATTATTTAATGATACCTGAATCTGCTAAGAAAGAGAAATGGTGAAATGTAAAGTTTCTGATGGTTTCTGACCAACAGTGTGAAATCATATTCATTCAAAAACAAAGTGCTCTTAATGTGAAAATCTGCTTCCTCCACCCTCCCACCTGTGCTGCATTTCAGGTGGAGTCCCGCCTCCTTCCAGGAAGCAGCTCACCTGTGTGTCTGTGTTTAGTGTCCAGGTGTGGAGTGGAGCTTGTTGGTGGTGTGTGAAGAAACTGTAAGTTTGCTTTGTTTCCTCCTTTAACAGTTTGTCCTTTGGAACTTTAGGACCACAATGTGAAGTGAGACATTTTTATTTACGTAACATTAAACAAATCAGATATATGATCTGAATTTGAGTGTAATGAAACAAATTCCTGACATGTGATATTGTTTTATTTATTATATTATATTATATATATTATTATTATATATATATTATATATATATTATATTATATTTATTTATATTGTTTTACAGCTGTATTACATAACAAGTTGTTACTGTTGATGCTTCACAAAGGTCAGCTGTGCTGCAAACTAAAGCTATACTGCGTGCAGGTACTAGTTTTTCTAGTTGGAACTTCCTTAAAGAATCCTTCCTTTGCTAAAAACACCAAACATCATATAAGGCAGCTTTGTTCCTCAAAAATATGAGCTTCTTGTGTTCTTCTTTGTGTTCTACTTTCTTGGGTTCCCAACACCTATCTTTATGGTCTCAGTCCTTCTGTATCTAATGTCTGTGTCATGATCCTGGGTCCTTTTGACCCAGCGTTTTGTGTTTTCTCTTCGCGATTTTGGTTCTGTTCTCTAATTGGTGTTTACCCTGTTCCCCCCCGTGTGTTCCTGTTTTATTGTGAAGGTCTGCGTCTTATGTGAGTGTTTTCAGTTTGCCTCCCTGGTCTCGTCATGTTAATCACTCCCAGCTGTGTCTCCCACCTGTGTGTAATCTCCCTGTGTTCTCTGAGTGTATTTAAGTTGTATTTTCTGTCTTGGTAATCGCTGGTTCGTCTGTGTTGTTTCCCCTCGGTCTCCCTGCGTCTCCCTGTATGTATTTCTCCGGACCTCCCTGCATCCTCATTCTGGTTTGTCTTATTAGTTTACCCAGTTTAGGTTTCCGGTTTCATGTTTTGTCGCCACCGCTGTTTGTACTCACACCCCTGTAAATAAACACTCATCTGCACCAGAGCTGCCGCATTTTGGGTCCTATTTCATATTCCACACGGCTTGCCCCGGCAAACCGTGACAGTACGAACCAGCCACCATGGACCCAGCGGCAGTGAATCCATCCGAGGAGCTCCAGGACGACATTGCGTACAATGTGGAGATTCTCCTCGGGCTATGGCTGGAGAACCCTCCAGAGGAGCTTCGTCGTGCCGTGGAAAGTCGGCTACAACGGCTCTTTTCTGGCCTGCCATGGCTTCTGCAGTCGCTTCCTCCGACCATGCAGGCTTTTCTCCGGCTCACACCGCACCTTCTCTCAGCCACTCCTGCCTCGCTGCCCGACTCGCCGGATGTGATCTTGCCCGGCCCGTCGGAGCCGTCTGCGGGGAGGAAACGGCGATCGCGCCGCAAGCGCGCCACCCCACAGCCGGACGTTCGGGCTTCTAAATCGCCGGCTGTGGTGAGTGAGGACTCTTTTTCATTTTCGGACTGCATGACTGTTCATTCAGGGGCTGCGTTTTGTGTGGCGGATGTCAACGCGAGCTGCTTATCGCCTGTGCAGCTACCGGCAGCTAAGTTAGCTCCCCCGCAGCCACTCTCAGCTCGGTTAGCTCCCCCGCAGCCACTCTCAGCTCGGTTAGCTCCCCCGCAGCCACTCTCAGCTCGGTTAGCTCCCCCGCAGCCACTCTCAGCTCGGTTAGCTCCCCCGCAGCCACTCTCAGCTCGGTTAGCTCCCCCGCAGCCAGTGCTCCTCTCAGCTCAGTCTCCTGTGCCTCCTTCAGTTCAGTCTCCTGTGCCTCCTTCAGTTCAGTCTCCTGTGCTTCCTTCAGTTCAGTCTCCTGTGCTTCCTTCAGTTCAGTCTCCTGTGCTTCCTTCAGTTCAGTCTCCTGTGCTTCCTTCAGTTCAGTCTCCTGTGCCTCCTTCAGTTCAGTCTCCTGTGCCTCCTTCAGTTCAGTCTCCTGTGCCTCCTTCAGTTCAGTCTCCTGTGCTTCCTTCAGTTCAGTCTCCTGTGCTTCCTTCAGTTCAGTCTCCTGTGCCTCCTTCAGTTCAGTCTCCTGTGCCTCCTTCAGTTCAGTCTCCAGTGCCTCCTTCAGTTCAGTCTCCAGTGTCCCCTTCAGTTCAGTCTCCAGTGTCCCCTTCAGTTCAGTCTCCAGTGCCCCCTTCAGTTCAGTCTCCAGTGCCCCCTTCAGTTCAGTCTCCAGTGCCACCCTCAGTTCAGTCTCCAGTGCCACCCTCAGTTCAGTCTCCAGTGCCACCCTCAGTTCAGTCTCCAGTGCCACCCTCAGTTCAGTCTCCAGTGTCCCCTTCAGTTCAGTCTCCAGTGTCCCCTTCAGTTCAGTCTCCAGTGTCCCCTTCAGTTCAGTCTCCAGTGCCCCCTTCAGTTCAGTCTCCAGTGCCCCCTTCAGTTCAGTCTCCAGTGCCACCCTCAGTTCAGTCTCCAGTGCCACCCTCAGTTCAGTCTCCTGTGCTTCCTTCAGTTCAGTCTCCTGTGCTTCCTTCAGTTCAGTCTCCAGTGCCACCCTCAGTTCAGTCTCCAGTGCCACCCTCAGTTCAGTCTCCTGTGCTTCCTTCAGTTCAGTCTCCTGTGCTTCCTTCAGTTCAGTCTCCTGTGCTTCCTTCAGTTCAGTCTCCTGTGCTTCCTTCAGTTCAGTCTCCTGTGCCTCCTTCAGTTCAGTCTCCTGTGCCTCCTTCAGTTCAGTCTCCAGTGCCTCCTTCAGTTCAGTCTCCAGTGTCCCCTTCAGTTCAGTCTCCAGTGTCCCCTTCAGTTCAGTCTCCAGTGCCCCCTTCAGTTCAGTCTCCAGTGCCCCCTTCAGTTCAGTCTCCAGTGCCACCCTCAGTTCAGTCTCCAGTGCCACCCTCAGTTCAGTCTCCAGTGCCACCCTCAGTTCAGTCTCCAGTGCCACCCTCAGTTCAGTCTCCAGTAGCTCCAGTGCCGCCTGTAGCGCAGGCCCCAGTAGCTCCAGTGCCGCCTGTAGCGCAGGCCCCAGTAGCTCCAGTGCCCCTGCTACCCGTAGCTCTGGCTCCAGTAGCTCCAGTGCCCCCGCTACCCGTAGCTCTGGCTCCAGTATCACCGGTTTCACTCATTCACTCCATGCAGGGAGAAAGTCTAATTTCACCTCAAGGTGCTTTTCATGGTTCAGCCGCCATTGGCACAGTTTGCCGCTCCAGGGCTTCCCCAGAGGCTAGGTCTCAGTCCCCGGCTGATTCTGGACCCCTGAAGTTTATGCAGCCACCTGAGAACTGCACCATGTCAGCGTTGCCTGGGCAGAGCCAGTGCTCAGTGCATCGCCAGTTGCCTTCGTGTTTGCCAGAGGATTCCATGACTGCTGGCTTAGTGGTGACTTCTGCTGGAGGGTCCGAGAGACCGCTCCGGCCTTCGTCTCCTGTCTCCGCTGGAGGGTCCGAGGGGCCCGTTCAGCCTCCTGCCTCCGCTGGAGGGTCCGAGGGGCCCGTTCAGCCTCCTGCCTCCGCTGGAGGGTCCGAGGGGCCCGTTCAGCCCGTCCAGCCGCCTGCTGTAGCTCCATCATCATCCTCGCCTGCTGCAGCTCCAGGGCCTTCAGCCTCGCCTGGCCCAGCCTCCGTGTCTTCAGCCTCGCCTGGCCCGGCCTCCGTGCCTTCAGCCTCGCCTGGCCCGGCCTCTGCCTGTGCTTCGCCTGGTCCGGCCTCTGCCTGTGCTTCGCCTGGTCCGGCCTCTGCCTGTGCTTCGCCTGGTCCGGATCGCCATCTCCTGAGTCGCCGCCGTTGCCTTCCACCCGGTCGGCCCCCTGAACTGCTCCGTCGTCTCCCTCGTCGCCGCCGTTGCCTTCCGCACGGCCGGCCCCCGGACCGCCATCGCCTGAGTGGCCGCCGTTGCCTTCCGCACGGCCGGCCCCCGGACCGCCATCGCCTGAGTGGCCGCCGTTGCCATCCGCACGGTCGGCCCCCCGAACTGTTTGGACTCCTGTGCTGTCGGCCCCCTGAACTCTTCTGTTTTGGACTCTGTTTTTTCCTGTGTTCTGGTGTGCTTCGTTTCTTTTGGTTTTGGACTCGTTTTTTGTTTTTGTCTTTTGGCCTTCTGGTGCTCCGGTTTTGTTTTGCTTCGAGCCCTCCTTCCTGGGCCCCCGCCACCCGCCCTGGTCGGGTTGTTTTCTGTTTTTTCTGGCTGTTTTGTTTCTTGTTGGGCTGTCTGGGGCCAGCCTTTGAGGGGGGGTACTGTCATGATCCTGGGTCCTTTTGACCCAGCGTTTTGTGTTTTCTCTTCACGATTTTGGTTATGTTCTCTAATTGGTGTTTACCCTGTTCCCCCCCGTGTGTTCCTGTTTTATTGTGAAGGTCTGCGTCTTATGTGAGTGTTTTCAGTTTGCCTCCCTGGTCTCGTCATGTTAATCACTCCCAGCTGTGTCTCCCACCTGTGTGTAATCTCCCTGTGTTCTCTGAGTGTATTTAAGTTGTATTTTCTGTCTTGGTAATCGCTGGTTCGTCTGTGTTGTTTCCCCTCGGTCTCCCTGCGTCTCCCTGTATGTATTTCTCCGGACCTCCCTGCATCCTCATTCTGGTTTGTCTTATTAGTTTACCCAGTTTAGGTTTCCGGTTTCATGTTTTGTCGCCACCGCTGTTTGTACTCACACCCCTGTAAATAAACACTCATCTGCACCAGAGCTGCCGCATTTTGGGTCCTATTTCATATTCCACACGGCTTGCCCCGGCAAACCGTGACAGTCTGCATGTGATTCCTCATTTTCCAACACAGTTTTGCTTTGCTGTGCTTAAATCCTAGAAACATGAGGCTCAGCTCCGAGATCCATAAACAGATCACATCTGTTAGTTTTTATCTGAAAGCTTAAATCAGATTTAACACAAGTTAGATCTTGAAGTGTGTTCTCTATGTCAGAGAAAACAGAGCTGCTGAACATGTTTTCATATTAGCATCTGTAGGATTTGTGGAAAAAGCACTGATTCAGTCCACCAACATAGTTCAGTTTTTAACTTATCTGAAATATGTTTGAGTCATAAATCGAGTTTAGAGAATGAGCTGCTGATCAAGCAAGCAGTGTGCCTTTAATTCTCGAAGTACGCGTAACTGAGCATTATGGTGCAGAATACAATGTGAAAGAAATAGATTAATAATTTCTTTATCCCATCAATGAAACATAAATTTTCCCATTGATTCCCAGATTGGACTTGGAACAAATTTTGCTAATATTCCAGCTGCACATGAGACCTAACAAACCAACAGTGTTGGGGAGTAACGGAATACATGTACCGCCGTTACGTATTTAAAATACAAAATATGAGTAACTGTATTCCGTTACAGTTACCGTTTAAAAAGGTGGTATTCAGAATACAGTTACTTTGTTGAAATAAATGGATTACACTGCGGTACTTTCCGGTTTCATATTGTCAGGACTGTTTGGGTTTTGTTTGACAGCTACGTTCTGTTGTTCCAGGCGGCAGCGTTACGGTTGCCATGGTTACAGGGCGACGCTTCAATCAAGTCAGCTGTGGGCACGCACTGCAAACATTTAGGATCTTAGCATAGCTGGGAATCGGCGCCATGCATGACCTGCAACTTTGGTTTATTGATTAAAATGTTACCCAAATCAGTTCAGTTGTTTTATACAGTGCCAAATCACAACAACAGTCATGTCAAGATGCTTTAAACTGTAAGTAAGTTACTACAATAATACATACAGAGAAAAACCCAACAATCAAATGATCCCACTATAAGCTAGCACTTTGGCGACAATGGGAAGGAAAAACTCCCTTTTCACAGGAAGAACCCTCTGGCAGAAACCTTCGCCGCTTGTGCAGCTCTCTGGTATAATTTTACACTTGGGGCTATTGTCACTTGTAATGATATTTTTACTTTTTTGTGTCTTGATTTTGTTTCTGCTGCTAGAATTTACAACAGGGGCACGTAGTTGGACATTAAAGACTCAATGGACAGCTACTTTGAGAGCTGGGACAGTTACAGGAAAACTTCTCCATTTGTGTGTTCCTCACCTGAGTGAACGCTACTGTAAATACCGGTGGGAATAAATCCAAAGAAAAGGAAAAGAGGAACCAGGGCTGGTGTCCAGATGAGACTGACAAGGTACCGAAGGTTAGCTTCTTGGTTGTGTGGAGACTCCCAGTGCCCGCTTTGCATCACCAGGAGGGCCGGCTGCAAACAGCCCGCAAGGAATCCTGAGTCACAGTTAAAGCATCAACAGTGTCTTTTTACCTCCTGCAGCCCTCTATCTGTTGAGCTCCAGAGGAGCCACATTTGGCTCAATGCTTACATATATGTGTAAAAAGCAAATGTAGGAGCTGTGATAACTGTGTCTGATAGAATGAAGAGTAGACTGATATATGAAATATTCCTTTATTGGGTGAGAAAATCAGACCATGTCATAACTGCTGTAAGTCACACAGAATAGATATCAGAGCCTTAAACAGGCTGACGTCTGCTAAATGGGTCAAACTGGGCAGAAAGTCTACAAACACATAACATCCTTATAGAATATGATGTAACACTATAGATCAACTTAGCTCAGAATATATAAAGCATATAAACAGTTACAGCAACATGATGCAACAAACACAGCAGCTACTGATCCAAAATACTCAAAGCTTCATAGAACTGGAACCAACATTTATTTTAGCTCCATTCTGCTGCTGATACAGACTTTAGGTTTCTGAACATTAAACTTGTTGCTGCCTTTCATAGTGTGTAACCTGAAGGCCCTGAGTACTCTGAGTACTTTCTCCCACACTGGAAACACTGGGATGATCACATTATGTGAACATTACCTAATAAGACTGATTCAGCACAGACAGTTATGTTAAACTTTCCTAGCAGTCCTTCACAAACAGGTAACAGTCTGTCTATTCTCTCCATCTGTCAGCTGCTGCTGGCTCTTCCTCCTCCTCTTCCTCACACACTGCTGAGTTTGTCCTGGTGGATCATCAGGGCTGCAAAGCCTCACAGATGATGTGCAGCAGTGGGTCCCTCAGTCTGTCCTCACAGAGCACCTTTATTACACAATCAGAGAGAAAGACAAAGAGAGAGAGTGCAGGACAGACAGACATTCATTCATTCAAACCAAATAGCGCATCTATGAACCTATATCATTTGAGAACGGGACTAAAAGGTGACATGAAATGACGTGCAACAACCCACTCACCCAACTTCTCAGTTGAGAATGCCAGCATCAGGTAAATAACATGTGACCACAACCCCATGCAATCACCTGAGGTGCAGGGAAATCTAAACACCTGCGGCACCATAACAAATAAAACATAAATATTCACTTTGGCTCTTCCACTCAGTCTGCACTTTCATTCATGATTTCAACAGGTTGAAATAAGCTTTGAAGAAACATCCTTTTAGTGCTGAAATATTCAAACACTGCAGGAAGAAGAACAACAAACTGATGATGGATGTTTGTGCTTCAAACAGGAAAACCAGCAGGAATTTCCGATGTTTACGTGAACGCAGCACAGTGTTTCCATGCTCCCGAGTGTCCTCAAACGCCGCATTAGGCTCAAAGTTTACTTCCACTTCCTTAACTTCGTGGAGTGGAGCTTGTTGTTGGTGTGTGAAGAAACTGTAAGTTTTCTTTGTTTCCTCTTTTAACAGTTTGTCTTTAGGAACTTTAATGTTTGTTCAGCTCGTGTTTGATTTCTTCACACAACAAACTGTGTGTGTTTGTATTAAAGTCAGTGTGTAATGTTTTCCTGGCTAGCATCAGCTGTGTTCAGCTTAGTTCAGCACAAACAGCACAAATCTGCTGCTCCATAGTTGACAGTAATGGACTCACAGCTGGACCAACGAGGCCGAGTGTGTACTTTTTTAGTTCCCTCAAGTCGTGTCGAAATTCATGGGCTGCATCCTCCTGAGGTTGCTATCTACAGTGGGGCAAAAAAGTATTTAGTCAGCCACCGATTGTGCAAGTTCCCCCACTTAAAATGATGACAGAGGTCAGTAATTTGCACCAGAGGTACACTTCAACTGTGAGAGACAGAATGTGAAAAAAAAATCCATGAATCCACATGGTAGGATTTGTAAAGAATTTATTCGTAAATCAGGGTGGAAAATAAGTATTTGGTCACCTCAAACAAAGAAAATCTCTGGCTCTCACAGACCTGTAACGTCTTCTGTAAGAAGCTTTTCTGTCCCCCACTCGTTACCTGTATGAATGGCACCTGTTTGAACTCATCATCTGTATAAAAGACACCTGTCCACAGCCTCAAACAGTCAGACTCCAAACTCCGCCATGGCCAAGACCAAAGAGCTTTCGAAGGACACCAGGAAAAGTATTGTAGACCTGCACCAGACTGGGAAGAGTGAATCTACAATAGGCAAGCAGCTTGGTGTGAAAAAATCAACTGTGGGAGCAATCATCAGAAAATGGAAGACATACAAGACCACTGATAATCTCCCTCGATCTGGGGCTCCACGCAAGATCTCATCCCGTGGGGTCAAAATGATCATGAGAACGGTGAGCAAAGATCCCAGAACCACACGGGGGGACCTGGTGAATGACCTGCAGAGAGCTGGGACCAAAGTAACAAAGGTCACCATCAGTAACACACTACAACGGCAGGGAATCAAATCC
Source organism: Astatotilapia calliptera (assembly GCF_964374335.1). NCBI lineage: Eukaryota > Metazoa > Chordata > Actinopteri > Cichliformes > Cichlidae > Astatotilapia > Astatotilapia calliptera. The sequence goes on from NC_137423.1 coordinate 2,309,861, forward strand.
CGCAGTGCCAGACGTGTTCCGCTGCTGAAGCCAGTGCATGTCCAGGCCCGTCTGAAGTTTGCCAGAGAGCACATGGATGATACAGCAGAGGATTGGGAGAATGTCATGTGGTCAGATGAAACCAAAGTAGAACTTTTTGGTATAAACTCAACTCGTCGTGTTTGGAGGAAGAAGAATACTGAGTTGCATCCCAAGAACACCATACCTACTGTGAAGCATGGGGGTGGAAACATCATGCTATGGGGCTGTTTTTCTGCCAAGGGGACAGGACGACTGATCCGTGTTAAGGACAGAATGAATGGGGCCATGTATCGTGAGATTTTGAGCCAAAACCTCCTTCCATCAGTGAGAACTTTGAAGATGAAACGAGGCTGGGTCTTCCAACATGACAATGATCCAAAACACACCGCCCGGGCAACAAAGGAGTGGCTCCGTAAGAAGCATTTGAAAGTCCTGGAGTGGCCTAGCCAGTCTCCAGACCTCAACCCCATAGAAAATCTGTGGCGGGAGTTGAAAGTCCGTGTTGCTCGGCGACAGCCCCAAAACATCACTGCTCTCGAGAAGATCTGCATGGAGGAATGGGCCAAAATACCAGCTACTGTGTGTGCAAACCTGGTAAAGACCTATAGTAAACGTTTGACCTCTGTTATTGCCAACAAAGGTTATGTTACAAAGTATTGAGTTGTATTTTTGTTATTGACCAAATACTTATTTTCCACCCTGATTTACGAATAAATTCTTTACAAATCCTACCATGTGGATTCATGGATTTTTTTTTCACATTCTGTCTCTCACAGTTGAAGTGTACCTCTGGTGCAAATTACTGACCTCTGTCATCATTTTAGGTGGGGGAACTTGCACAATCGGTGGCTGACTAAATACTTTTTTGCCCCACTGTAAATTATAACAGGACACTGGAGTAAATTCTCGACCATCTCACACTTCTGTTTAACATTTATTCAGCTGTGTGAAAAATCAGAATCAGAATACTTTATTAATCCCGAAGGAAATTAGGGTTACAGCAGGCAGCACGCTAATGGCGCATGGGCACTTACAAAGCAACCTTCTGACCAACTTTACACAAACATCACATTGGGGAGACATGTCAGAAAGGTAGGCTGATAGGAAAAAACAACGAAAATACATAACATGAGGTGAGAGGAGGAGAAAAAAACTCCACTCAGACTGAGCTCCTAGTGGGAGAACAGTTTGATAACAGAAAAAACACCTCAGCACAAAAAGCACATGACTATCAATACACCATAGAAACACAAGACAAGCAGCAGGGGCGGGTAAAGGGTAAGAGAGAGCCGGCGTAGACAGCGCATCCAGTCCTGCAGCATGTCTGCGCTGGTCCAGTCGACTGCCATCTTCCCCGGGAGGGGACAAGCATCGAAGGCCTTTGGAAAGGGAGGGGAGATCAGTGTGTGCACATCAGTGTGTATGTGTGTGTGTCCAGAGTTCAGGTGAGACAGTGTCCTTCGCCCTGCCAGGCTAAGTAAACAGTCTTCCAGCCAACCCAGGTGGCCTTGCATGGAATGGGGGGAACAGACTCAACACAGTCGTTATCAGGGAGTTGTTGTTCAGCTCCAGCCTTGAGGCACGCAGCTGGCGCCAAGGTATCTGCATTCTGATGTTGACGTTGTTGATTTCTCTTTTATGCGAGCAGCTCAGGAGAATTTCAAAGCTGTTCTTTAACACTCCGACACTGGTCTCTCAATCTCCCGTTGGAGAACCGCGAGCCTCCCCATGATGGTATCAAACTTCTGTTCCATGGTGTTGTCATTCTTGTGATTCCGAGACCCCACAACTGCAGTGAGCTGTTCTGCGATGTGATCCAACTTTCGCTCAAAGGTGTCATTTTGAGCAGGCCTCTCCTTGATGTATCCCAATATACGTTCAGAGGTGTTATTTTGAGTCTTCATGGCAGCTGTAAGCATCTCCAAGGTCTTAACCATGCTGCTTTTGTTGTGAGAAGTCGCGCCTCGTCCCATCGTTTCAATCCCAGCGGGCAGCCTTGGGGGGGGTTTGAACAGCCGGTTCCGCCCTCTTAATTCTCTGATAAGCCAGGGCCAAGCCAGCTCCGATCAGCAAGAACCCTGTTATCACGGTTCCGAATAGGTAGATATCGTCAGCGTCCTCGATCGACAGTCCCACCAGGCACATGATCCTCCATTTCTGCCACCCGTCCATCGTGTATCCGGCAGGGAAAGTCCCTCCAGGGCACTCGGGCTCTCCCGAGCCCAGACTTCTCGTTGAGAAAAGGGTGTCAATAGCATTCAGAGACCAGTTGATCAAATCCATAATTCTCTTTTAGGTTTTAGACACAGACTGTGAGAGACTGTTCCAGGGAAAGTAATGCACACGAAACAGGACAAGGACACAAGAGGCTAAGCAGGGAAGATAAGGGGAAGGAGGAGAGGAGAAAAGTGCGACCGCCTTCATCGAGAGCTGAAGAAAGACAAAGGAGGAACCCACCCGGGGGATTAATAACGTTTTATTTAATCTAATAATCTAATAACTTTAATCTCAGCCAAACCGATTTACTCACGAACAAATAAAACATGGAAAAAAGCCAAACAATAACTTTTTAGGTTGTCTAAGTGACTTATATATTACGTTTAACCTGAGTAGCGGAAGTCCGCGGTGATCTGAAAATGATGTGCCGGGAGTTGTGCCGTTCTCTGCGGCTCTAGTGACCCTCGAGCTCTCGGCTAGCTGTCGAACTAGTGGGTAACAGACGTCTCCGAAAACGTCGAAGCACTTTTGCAAATATGCGATATCTTGATAAACCGAGCAGATAACCTCGCATTACAGATTGCCGGGATCGGAAAAACTGTGGACTTTGCATGTGAGGAGATAAAAGATGTCAAATGCAGAGTGGGCACTTTGGAGCAAAAAATCTCCAAAGAGGAAGAGCGTATGGATTAAAACCCAGCAAAGAATCACAGATCTCGAGCGATACTCCAGACGGTGGAACCTCAGGCTGTTTGGTGTCAAAGAAGTGCAACAAGAGGATACATGGAGAGTTGCTGTTCAGATTTGTCAGGCCGTGTTGCCTGAATGTAAAAATCAACTTTATGACACCATTGACACCGTACATCGGGTCGGCTCTAAACGCCCAAACAACACCAGTCTCTGACCTATTAACATCCAGTTCATCTCCCGCAGAACTAGAGATGGCCTGTGGAAAGCAGCCAAGACATCTCCTTTCTTAAAGGAGAACCGGGACCTGAAGTTTGCTGAGGACCTATCCAGAGAAGACAGAGTGCCGGAGCAAGTTACAGATTAAACTCTCCAACTTTCATAGTCAACTCTTATCATCTTGGTTAAATACTCTTGCAACTTTTCTCTCCATGAATATCTCATTTGGAACAATCAGGATATTAAATTTAAGAACAAATTATTATATATTCAGAAATGGGTTGATAGAAATATTTTACTTGTGAGTCAGTTACTGAATGCTAATGGTCAATTATTTTCTTATAAGGAACTTTTGTCTGTTTATGATTTTCCTGTCACTGCAAGAGAACATGCTGTAGGTTTTGATGCAATACCAGATGGGGTGAAAAGGTTACTGGTGTCTGCTCCTAAAGGTAGAAATTGTATTATTCCAGAACTAAATCCAAGATGGCGCCAGTGTGTGTGGCTCGCCGTCTGGCTCTTCCTCTGTTGTGTTTGCTTATGTTGTTTTTTACTGCTAGAGTCAACTCTCTTTTAATGTACAATCGCCAAAAACTTTTGGACCTCCGACCAGTTGCCAGTGATCTTACCAATACAACTTATAATGGACATAAGGCGTTACCTCCATTCCTGTCTGGGATACCAGCTAACCTCTGTCGGACCCTGGCCCCAGCCTCACGGCGAAAGCGTTTCAGACGCCGGGGCAAACGTAGCGGTCTACTCGTGAAACTTAAGGCGTACTTGGTGCGCTCTTCTCCGGCTCTTTGGAACGAACGTGGATCGGTACCTTGTCATGCCTTTTCTCCGTGCTCTCTGGAGCCCATCGATGCCTGGCTGGTGCCCGTTGTTGGCTCGGATCAGATGTCCCAGCCACGAAAGATTTCCCCTCATCTTCGTCGGCACGGTGCGAACCTACAGAACCTGCGGCCGCTGCGTCGGGTCTCGCTGTCAGCCACGAACACGCTGACCTCCACCAGGATTGGATTGGTGAACACTAGATCGCTGAGTAATAAAACTTTTATTTTAAGGGATTTATTTATGACCCAAGGACTGGATTTCCTCTGTATAACTGAGACATGGTTGAGGGCCGGTGAGTCCAGCGCTTTTACAGATCTCTTACCTGATGACTGCTGCTTCTTAAACTCTCCTCGAATATCAGGCAGAGGAGGAGGACTAGCGGTTGTTTTTAAGAAGCAGTATAAATGTAAACCACTGCCATTATTAACCTCACCTAGTAGCTTTGAACTGAGCATGTTTGAGCTAGGTCGGTCTCACACAGTGCTCTGTGCAGTGGTTTACAGACCCCCAAAATACAATAAGAACTTCTTAAATGACTTTTCTGATCTGTTGGCTGAAATTATGCCAAAATATGATCATGTCCTTATTATTGGGGACTTCAATATTCATGTGTGCTGCCCTGACAAGCCAATGGCAAAGGACTTTTTAAATCTTATTGACTCTTTTGATCTTGTGCAACCTGTGTCTGTGCCTACACAAAAATATGGGCACACGTTGGATCTTGTTTTAACTCACAATTTACCTGTCTCTAACTTAGAGGTTTGTGATGTTGTATGGTCAGACCATAGGCCTGTCCTGTTTGAGGTTTTCCTTCCTTGTACTAAAGTTAATCTTCCTCCTGTTGCTGCTAGGAGCTGTCGTATTTTTAACCCTTCCTCTGCTGGACAGTTCTCTATTGCTTTTAATCAGAACGGCGGCCTTCCTGATTTCATATGCAATGATACAGAAGAGCTGAGTACGTGGTTTTATTCTGTCTGCCAAACTGCTTTAGATTCAGTGGCCCCCTTTAAGCTTAAGCAAGTTAAAGCCAAATCTGAACCCTGGCTGAATGAAGACACCCGGGCTGCCAGAAGAAAGTGCAGGAGAGCTGAACGTAAATGGAAGAAGGATCAACTTCAGGTGTCATACCAAATGTTACAAGATTACTGGAATTCTTACCAGAAAACTGTAAAAGATGCTAAGAGGAAACATTTCGCTACTATTATTCAGGCAAACTGTCGTAAGCCTCATGTCTTATTTAAGACTATTGACATGGTCCTTCATGCTCCACAGACTGCTGGTGTCGAGTCTTCTCAGGAAATTTGTGAAAACTTCCTACACTTTTTTATTGATAAAGTGCTATCTGTCAAAGCACAGACTTCCCAGTCCGTTCCCGACCCTTCTACCCCTGTCCCTAGTTCTGCTGTCTTTGACAGGTTTGAGCCAGTTTCCATGCTCTGCCTGCAGGAGTTGGTTGCTCACATGAAGCCCTCAGGTTCCCCTTATGATGCTCTCCCTCCTCGATTTTTCAAAGAGGTTTTTCTCACTATAGCATCAGCTGTACAATCCATTGTAAATAGTAGTCTGTCCTCTGGTGTTGTACCTGTCAATCTCAAACATGCAGTGATTCAGCCTCTACTCAAAAAACCTGCTCTTGATCCTGATATTATTGCGAATTACAGACCTATTTCCAAACTGCCTTTTATCTCAAAGATTCTTGAAAAGGTAGTTTACAAGCAATTAATGTCCTTCCTAGAAGAACACGGTATTTTAGAAGTTTTCCAATCTGGTTTTAAAGCTTTACATAGTACTGAATCTGCCCTTTTAAGAGTTTTTAATGATGTGTTTTTGGCAAATGACTCAGGTGACTGTGTTATTATTGTGCTGTTAGATTTAACTGCTGCTTTTGATACAGTGGATCATAATATTTTAATTTCCCGTTTAGAGCAGTTGGTGGGTATGCGGAGTACCGCACTGCAGTGGCTCAGATCCTATTTGGCAGAGCGAACGTTCTCTGTGAAACTAGGGGAGTTTGTATCCTCTACTGCTTCTCTTCAATGTGGGGTTCCACAGGGTTCAGTTTTAGGCCCGCTTCTTTTCTCTCTATATCTCCTACCCCTTGGGTCTATTTTCAGGAAACATGGGATTTCTTTCCACTGCTACGCCGATGACTCCCAGATTTATTTCCCACTTAAAAAGATAAATGGCTTCTCAGTAGACCCGCTGCTCAGATGCCTTGATGAAATAAGGACTTGGATGGCTTTGAACTTTTTACATTTTAATGAACAGAAAACAGAAGTGATGGTTTTTGGTGGCGCTTCTGAGGCCACTATTATAGATCTTGGTTCACTGGCACAGTATGTTAAACCAGTCATCACTAATCTGGGAGTTAAAATAGAGGCAAATCTTAAACTTGAAAGCCAGGTCAGAGCTGTTGTAAGATCTAGCTTTTTTCATTTGAGGGAATTAGCCAAAATAAAGCCTATCTTATCGAAACAGCATTTTCAGACAGTAATCCATGCCTTTGTTACTTCTAGGCTGGATTATTGTAACGCACTTTATTTTGGGATTAGTGATGCGTCCATTAGGCGCCTGCAGGTTGTGCAAAATGCTGCAGCACGTCTTTTAACTGGAACAAAAAAGTTTGAGCACATTACCCCTATTTTAATTTCACTCCACTGGCTACCTGTACATTTTAGGATTGTTTTTAAAATTCTCTTATTTGCTTTTAAATCTCTTAATGGCCTGGCCCCCCCCTACCTCTCGGAGCTACTACAACCATATACACCTGCCCGTTCCCTTAGGTCCGCCAATCAGCAGCTCCTTAAGGTACCGAAAACTAAGTATAAATTTAAAGGTGATCGTGCTTTTGCTGTAGCTGCTCCAAAGTTGTGGAATGATCTGCCCTTGCATGTTAGGCAGGCCTCTTCTGTCTCTGAATTTAAAAGTCTTCTTAAAACATATTTATTCGCTGAAGCCTTTGGCATTGATTAGAGGGGTTGACTCAATTTGTTTTAACATGTTTTAATTTATTGTATCTATTTATTTTATCGTATCTCATTTTAATTTTCTTTACGTATGCTATTAACATGTACAGCACTTTGTGAAACCCTGGTTTTATGTTAAAGTGCTTTAGAAATAAAGTTGGTATGGTATGGTATGGTAAATCCTGCTAGCATATACATCGGTAACATCTATCCTTTATTGAGTGATAAAGCCACAAATCAATGTATTAGACAAATCATTCAAAAAGATATTGTTTCCAAACCTGCAGCTGTATTTTACTGGAACAATATTTTCAATGATATAAACTGGAAAAACACTTGGATTCTATCAAGGAAATTTATTCTCACTAATAAGGTCAGAGAAGTTACTCTTAAGTTGATTCATAGATGTTATCCGGTAAAGACACGTCTGGTTAAATTTAAGAGAAATATTGATACTCTTTGTACTTTTTGCAGCAGTGCAGAGGAAACAATATGTCATTTATTTTGGAATGCACATATACACATGTTTTTTGGATTGATCTAAATAATTTTATAAACACCAAAATTGATCCCTCATGTAAACTGAAGTTTCAACATATTCTATTTGGCCTCTCACATACCGATAAAATAATTCCAGGAAAAAAATACATTATCAATCTTCTGATTATTTTTGCCAAATTTCACATACATTGTACAATATTTTCTCAACAGGGTCCAAACATATTTGCTTTTAAAGCCCTGTTTTCCAATTATCTAGAGAATCTTAAGAACAGTTCTAACTCCAAAGCATGTAAAACACAAGAGCTGTATCGAATGTATAGTTTCACTTGACTTACATGTTGTTTATTTATACCTTGAGCCAGGGGCGATTTTAGCCCATTTTTGGGGGTGCTTCAGCACCGTCTCACACTTCTGTTTAATCAGTTTTTTGTTTGACGTTTATTCAGCTGTGTGAAAACAAAGGAGGAACCCACCCGAGTGACTTATATATCATGTTTAACCTGAGTAGCGAAAGACCGCGGGGGTCTGAAAACGATGAAGCCGGGAGTCCGCTGCTCTCGCCGGCTGGTGTGACCATTGAACCCCCCCGGCTAGCTATCGAGCTGGTGGGTAACAGACGTCTCCGAAAACGTCGGCGCACTTTTGCAAATATGCGATGTCTTGATAAACCGAGCAGATATTTGAAGTTTACACAGCTACTTTCTCTCCTGAAAATATGTTAAAAGTTTATTTTGTGACCCAGAAAGAGTAATAAGAGTGATATTAAAACTTAGTAGCGGCCGCCATTGTTGGAAACTGAAATTGGCTGGGCCGCGCTATGAATTCTGGGATATGGTGGGCCACGAAGGACACACTCGACCCATCCTTCAAATTCGGGGAAATGAAGGATGCATTTGTCGGCTGCATTTGAAAGAGTTGACGAATTGGGACAGGCTTCATTGCCTGGCTTTGAGGTAATCGGCCTTCAAATGCGGCCTCAGGAGGATGCAGCTTACGTTTTGGGACACAACGTCTGTGTGAAGGTAAATGAAGCAATCTGTAATGTTTTCCTGGCTAACATCAGCTGTGTGCAGCTTAGTTCCAGCACAAACAGCACAAATCTGCCGCTCCATAGTTCACAGTAACAGACTCACAGCGTATTTGACCAATGAGGCCGAGTGTTAAACGCTCTTCCTCCTTTTATTGTTTGTGCGAATGTGTGTGTTAATGTAACCAGTATAAAGACCTAAAAGTAATTAACTCATCCACTCCAGCTCCTCTCCCACAGGGGAATTTGTAGAAAAGTGGTGCGCCGTTATTTTTACATTTAACATAAAGTACGAACTTACATGGAACATATTTGACACAAGATAAAAAAACCCACAAAATTCGACATACCTGACAAAGAAAAGTAAAAAGAAAGAAAGACCTCCAAGTAATTAACTTGCCTGCTCCAGCTCCCACAACCAAATACAATGACAATAATTAAACTAAAAACACACAATCCGAAACATCAGGGTGGCTAAATATACATCATATGTGTGCTGTACAGTGTTGGAAAAGAAATGACACGAACCTCCCCCACAGGGGAATTGTAGAAAAGGGGAGTACACTGTATTTATAGGGTTGCACCAAAGAAGAAGAAGAAAAGGATTAGGAGGGGCTCTAACTGATAATGAACATTACAGCCTTGGAGGTCCTAAAAATCAGGTATAAAAGGAACAGTTTGGGGTTTAGAACTCATTTTGTGTAATTAGAACAATATGTGATTTATGAGCCGATTACATTAACATTAAATCACTCTAAGCAGGTGTAAGTGATTATTTCCACTGTAGTCTGGACATAAAAGATGGCTGCAGACACCAGGTTCAAAGTTTAGTTTTAGTTCAGTGTTGAAGTGTTGGGCTGAGTTTTTTGTCTGCTGTTTCTGGAAGTTTCAGCTGCTGTTTACAGACAGCTTTATTGTACTGGATGTTTGTAGTTTGAAGGAAAAAGAATCCATGATGAGTCAGTTTGAATGTTTTCACTGATGATCTGTAGAAAAATAACAGTGAAGACTTTTCTCAGTACAGGGTGGAGTGTTTGGTTCAGTTTGTAGATGGAGGCAGCAGCTCTGTAGGTGGACAGTTTTATTCTTGGACTGATGTAAAAATTCTTGCTGATGTTTCTGTTGATGCTGCTCACAGACAAACACGAGGTCAGTTTTTGCTAACATTGTTTTCCTGATGTGATTAATGTGCAGCTTGGAAACATCTGGAGTTGGTGAGGACGGGTTGACACTATGATCAGCAGCTGAGCTGGAACAGCAGAGTTCCTCTCAGTATTTGAGGATTCAGAGACTTTTGGAGACTTCTGGTCACTTTCTGTTAGAAATGTTCGACTGTAAAACTGTCTGAAATGATGCTGCTGACTTCAGGGTTCAGCCTTCACAGTGAAACAAAAGAGGAAAGATGTAAATGTTCTTGTGCAGTGAGTTCCCTCAGACTTTTGATTACACTCAGACAAACAGCAGCTTCACTGCATTTAGTTCATGTTTGTCTGTTTAGACATAATCACTGCTGTGTTTTAGTGTCTCTGCTGGAACTGCACCAAACTCCTTCATTCACCATCCCAACACTGAGAGGATGTTAGAGACACAGGGGCACCTTCACCTCTCCCCAGAAAAAGTACCAGAAAACAGACGTCTTTTCAGGAGCTCAGAAGGAACCTCTTCAGATTTCTTCCACTCGAGCAAAAGTTCCAGCAAAGAAAATATTCAAAGATCAGAAATGAATAGATCAAATCTATCAGTTGTGACATGGACAGGAAGATGACTGTTGACCAGAGGAGGAAGAAGAGAACAGTCTGAGGTTTCTCTGTTTTATACTTCCCCCTCATCCTAGCCTGTATGACATCAGCACACATAGCAACAGTTTAGCAACCACACTTCCTGTTTCATAACAGCTCCATGAGTCCTTATTTGGAAGAAACACTAAACAGCTAATGACTGTGACCACAGAAAGTTGAAGAGTCCACTTGCTCTTTATCAAGCAGAAAACGGTAATGACCACACTCAATCAACAATAACAATGACTAAGAAGTTCTTGAAATGAATTTCAGTTAAAAAAAAACCCCAGAAAAAAAACCTATTAAACCTATAACTGTGATTATCAGGAACATGGTCATTGAAGGCATCACGTGATGCTGCTGTCTCCTGTATCTGTACAGAGTTTAAAAAACTCAGTCACATGATGTTCCTCTGTCTCTACATCTGTTTCTCTGACTGCAGCTCTGTTTGAATGAACTGGATCGTCCAATTCTCAAACGTGTTAACTCTGCTGATCATCTTTGAATCCTAGATCTGGAAATAAAGGTGGTGAATATTTGGTTTTTAAAATTCTTTCTTTGACTCAGTGTCACTTTGCTTTAGAGACAGAAAGAGATTTCAGATTAACTGGTGTTATTTCTCAGAAACAAAATAAACTTTTTTTCTACATTTGGGGTATTTAGCCCATACAATTAAAGCTGTAAAATAAAATAAGAAAATAAAGAAAATAATAATAATAAAAAATAAAACATTTTCCAAGATAGCATAGTCCCTGCAAAATAATCCCATTTATCCCCACCCAGGTCACTGACCTGTACACTGTATTTCCCAACCTGACATGAGGGAGTTGCACACAGACAGAAGTTACAGAGTTCGAAACGGATCAAGGAAAGGACCCACATGCTTTGAAATTTCCTGGTAGAGTGTTGGAGTGAGTGTTTTATTTTTTCCAGTTTTAGACACAACGTGAGGTCACATAACCATTGTTAATGAGTGGGCATAAAAATTCAACTCAATAAGGTGTCCAATGTGTGCCAAAATTGAACAAGGCTGGACAACGAGAGTCCCTCCCTCTAAAAGCACTCTGTGTGGGGAACATGAGAGCCAGACCAAAGCTCAGAGGTGAGATGACCATCTCTAACTGTCCATGACTGCTCTCCATGTCACAGCTCAGCACTCCCATCAGTGCTCCATCATTATTCACAGGAACCCACCTGGACCTCCACCCAGCTCTGTGTCCTTAAAGAGTGACGAGTTCAAGGACATTGGTTCCTCTCATGCAGAGAGGTAATGTGTGTCTAAATGTTGTTGTGACTCAGTGTTTGTAAACAAATCCTGCATCATTTTTAATGTCAGCTCAGCTCTTTTTCACACATATTTCCATCATCAAATATTTATATTCTGACTGTGATTATGACGAATTCCTTCTTGGTACCACACTCTACGGCAGATTTAGAAACCTCATGTTAAACCAGTACTAGTATATATGTAGACTCGTTTGAATGTTCATCTTTTTCTGGACTCCTCTGCTTTTATTTTCTTTATTTGATTTCATATTTCTTGTTTTATAGACTTCAGCTGACTGTAAGCAGTTTTCTAAAGATTGTAAGCTCTCTTTGTTTTCTGTTAACAGTTTGATCAGTTCTGTCAGTCTCTTTTTCATTTATATATTAGCAGCAGAGTTGGAGCTCCATTAAATTAAATATGCACCACCAGAGGGCGCTGTTAACGGTGTCACATATAGTTCTACATGATTTTGGTTTAATGAGGCATTTGGGTTGTTGTATTCTTGTTCTTGTTGTATCAGGTCTACTCATGAAGTCATTATCATTCAGTATGTCAGTGGTTCCCAAACTTTTTTTCGCTAGGCCCCCCTTTGTTTTACAGGAACTCCATTGCAGTTTATTTCACACCTCAAACCTTTTGTAAACAATTAAACAAATAACAGAAAACTGCAATAAATTACAGGCAGCAGTAAAATAAACTATTAACTCTTTTACGCTACGTCCACATGTACACTGGTATTTTTGAAAACGCAACTTTTCGCACCTTTTTCTATGCGTTTGGATCTTTCGTCCACACTTCAACAGTGTTTCTAATCACCGAAAACTGAGATTTTTTTAAAACTCCTGTCAGGTTGGAGATTTTTGAAAACTGCGTTTACATGTGGACGAGGAATACGGAGTTTGGCACACAACATCAAAGCTATGTGCCTTTTTTCACGTCACGCTGTGGCCACGTTATTGTTTACATGAGATGAACTGCAGAATGGCAGATAGAGACGAAATACTGTTAATCTGACTGTCTGCAGGTTTACACGCAGCTACTGTCCCTCCATTTACAAAGGCAGAGGCGTCACGGTGTCATTATTTTACGTGTAGTTGTTTTTTTTCCTGTGTAATAATATTCAACATTGCAATCAAATCAAAAAATGCCTCTCTGTGCAAAATGGGTTTAAAAACATAAACAGCTGTGGGATCCTGTTTGTCTGTGATTTGAAGAGCCCAGCGCTGCTCCCAACGCAGGGAAAACCAATCCTGCAGGGAGACCTACCTCAGCACCTGTGCAGGTGAAGCCAAAGGGAAGATTTGCTTCACCATATTTTCTAGTCTTTGGCTTGAAAATATGGCTCTGGCCCTCCACTTTGGGAACCTCTGCAGTATGTGATGGTTTTCCCATAATCCAGATTGAAAATGTAATCTGCTGTGAAATATACTAAATAAGTAAAAAGTAGATGTGATGAGACATGTTCTCATGTTTTACAGATCAAAGATGGAGAAGTCTTTTCAGGAGCAGCTGCTGGATATGCTGGATGATTTGGGAGAAGAGGAGCTGGAACGTTTCCACTTTTATCTGGAGAAAGGACCTGGAGGTGATTTCACAACCATCAAAAAGAGCCGTCTGGAGAAAGCAAGCAGAACAAGAACAGTGGATCTTATGGTGGAGACATATACTACTGACCGTGTGATGGAGGCGACAAGGTTGATTTTAAAGAAGATGAATGAAGGTCAGTCAGAGGAAAAAGAAACATTAAACACTCGGTGCAGTATGCAGACAAGGCATTGTCACAATTTATTTTATGAAGGTATTAAACTGTTTTAGTCTGACTTTTTAGTTTTGTGTCTTTCTAATTTAACTCTTTAGTACAAATGTTACATTTACATGATTTTGAAGCCAGGTAGGCTTTCATTTTTAAAGAGAGCAGTTCATGATTCAAGGTGCACTTTCCTCCAACAGGAAGTCCCTCAGCCCAGGAAGCTTCATCGCGATTATCAGAAGGTAAGAATTCGTGTGTTTGTCTGTAGAGACGTCAATATGGCAGAAACACATGAAGCCTGAGCTGACCAGTCAGAGCTCTGATTATTTCCATGTGGTATCGCTGTAGCCTCAGTGTATGTATGATTAAAGTCAGAGCTCCAATGGTTGTTTGGTTTAATAATGTCTAACTTTAGTTTCTGCATGTAACAGCAAACAACATTAAAACAGAGGACATGGTTACACAGCTTTACATGAGATGTGAGGATGGCTCATAGCAGTTTATAAGAAATCTAGAAAAACATCTAGCATGTTTGCACTCAGAAATAGTCACAGTTATCATGCTTATAATACATTTAGACCTTCACTCTTCATGGTTTTAAATGGCTTTTACATTTTAAACTGGAGTTTTTAGAAATGTTTTATTAATTTGTGATATGAATGAACTAAAGATATTCAATATTTTAACTGTGCTGTGCAGGATGTTATTAGTTTAAAATTATCAAAGTAAGTCAATAATTAATAACCAGAAAAAAAATGTCCATTAAAGTCTAAAACCTGATTGGAATTCACATAAAATCCAGCTGTCTTTTGTCACCTCAAGGTGCCTCATGTTATAATGCAGAGACGCTGCAATAGTGCAGAGAAAAGCTTAACAATGAGACAGCCCCCTTTGAACAGTGGGAAGAAAAAACTCCCCTTTAACAGGCAGACATGCTGTGGAAGAGGGCCAGAGATTTATAACAGCTGTGTGCTGTATAAACAAGGAGAGGAGAAGAAGAAGACAAAGAAGAAACACCCAGTGCATCATGGGAATCCCCAGCAGCCTACACCTATTGCAGCATAACTAAGGGAGGATTCAGGGTCACCTGGTCCAGCCCTAACTATATGCTTTAGCAAAAAGGAAAGTTTGAAGCCTAATCTTGAAAGTAGAGATAGTGTCTGTCTCCTGAATCCAAACTGGAAGCTGGTTCCACAGAAGAGGGGCCTGAAAACTGAAGGCTCTGCCTCCCATTCTACTTTTAAATACTCTAGGAACAACAAGTAGGCCTGCAGAGCGAGAGCCAAGTGCTCTAATAGGGTGATATGGTACTACAAGGTCATTAAGATAAGATGGGGCCTGATTATTTAAGACCTTGTATGTGAGCAGCAGGATTTTGAATTCTGGATTTAACAGGAAGCCAAAACAGGAGAAATCTGCTCTCTCTTTCTAGTCCCTGTCAGGACTCTTGCTGCAGCATTTTGGATCAGCTGAAGGCTTTTCAGGGAGTTTTTAGGACTTCCTGATAATAATGAATTACAGTCGTCCAGCCTGGAAGTAATAAATGCATGAACTAGTTTTTCAGCGTCACTCTGAGACAGGATATTTCTAACTTTAGAGATGTTGGCAGAAAGCAGTCCTATATCAGTCTGGTGCAGAACAGTCTCCAAGTCTATGAATCTGCTACATTAATAATAACTGAATGAGGCCAAGGAGTGACTAAACATTAGACACCTTGAGATGTAGAATGTGAGACTGAGACAGCTTAAACATGGCTATGCCAGTTCATCAAAAAGTTAAGTTGACACACCTTAAAATTCTTAATAAATAAATGCTACACCTCCAATTTCCCACTGACTAAGCAGAAAGTAGTTTACAATATGAAAAAAAAGACACTATGTAAAAGATTAATTACCAATCATGTTTTCCAAACTAAAATGATCAGACCACTGTCACCAAGTCCTTTTCTCATAGAAGATCTTTGAATGTTTGGGTTTTCTCTTTATTATTGTAGAGTCTTTACCTCACAATGTAAAGCACCTTGAGATGAATGTTGCTGTGATTTTGCGTTATGTAAATAAAACTGATTAAAAATCTATTTTTTTTAGGATTTCTCAAAAATGTCATAAAACCTGATTTTATTTTTTTTATCTTCTTTTTTCTTTCATTCCATTATTTACATAAACTTTACAGGAATGAATTTAAAAAAAAAATTAAAAATTAAATAAAGAATATATATATTTTAACTAGACAGTACTCACAGATCCTTTCTCCTTTTTACGTGAAGAAAGAGTAGTTAAAATTAGGCTTTTAGGCTTTTATTTTTAATGGTCTGAGGTATTATTGTTCAAACATTTCATTGTGGGGAAAAGACATGCTGGGATTCAGTGGACTATTTTAAAAAAATCCTAAATATCTCATGAGATTCAATTAAAATAGGCAAATAAATGAAGTTATTTACACTATAAACCGCAATTGGCCAATCATCTTATCTCCTGTTTCAAATTCAGAGGCTCTTCAAAACTGTCGACTTAAATTAAAGTCTAACCTGGAAGAGCAGTTCCAGTGTGTGTTTGAGGGCATCGCTAAAGCAGGAAACCCAACCCTTCTGAATCAGATCTACACAGAGCTCTACATCACAGAGGGAGGGACTGCAGAGGTCAATGATGAACACGAGGTCAGACAGATTGAAACAGCATCCAGGAAACCAGACAGACCAGAAACAACAATCAGACAAGAAGACATCTTTAAAGTCTCACCTGGAAGAGATGAACCAATCAGAACAGTGCTGACAAAGGGAGTGGCTGGCATTGGGAAAACAGTCTTAACACAGAAATACAGCCTGGACTGGGCTGAAGACAAAGCCAACCAGGACATCCAGTTCATATTTCCATTCACTTTCAGAGAGCTGAATGTGCTGAAAGAGGAAAAGTTCAGCTTGGTGGGACTTGTTCATCACTTCTTTATTGAAACCAAACAAGCAGGAATCTGCAGCTTTGAAGACTTCCAGGTTGTGTTCATCTTTGATGGTCTGGATGAGTGTCGACTTCCTCTGGACTTCCACAAAACTACAATCCTAACTGACCCTAGAAAGTCCACCTCAGTGGATGTGCTGCTGATAAACCTCATCAGGGGGAAACTGCTTCCCTCTGCTCGCCTCTGGATAACCACACGACCTGCAGCAGCCAATCAGATCCCTCCTGACTGTGTTGGCATGGTGACAGAGGTCAGAGGGTTCACTGACCCACAGAAGGAGGAGTACTTCAGGAAGAGATTCAGAGATGAGGAGCAGGCCAGCAGCATCATCTCCCACATCAAGACATCACAAAGCCTCCACATCATGTGCCACATCCCAGTCTTCTGCTGGATCACTGCTACAGTTCTGGAGGATGTGCTGGAAACCAGAGAGGGAGGACAGCTGCCCAAGACCCTGACTGAGATGTACATCCACTTCCTGGTGGTTCAGGCCAAAGTGAAGAGGGTCAAGTATGATGGAGGAGCTGAGACAGATCCACACTGGAGTCCAGAGAGCAGGAAGATGATGGAGTCTCTGGGAAAACTGGCTTTTGATCAGCTGCAGAAAGGAAACCTGATCTTCTATGAATCAGACCTGACAGAGTGTGGCATCGATATCAGAGCAGCCTCAGTGTACTCAGGAGTGTTCACACAGATCTTTAAAGAGGAGAGCGGACTGTACCAGGACAAGGTGTTCTGCTTCATCCATCTGAGTGTTCAGGAGTTTCTGGCTGCTCTTCATGTCCATCTGACCTTCATCAACTCTGGAGTCAACCTGCTGGAAGAACAACAAGCAACACCGTGGTCTAAATTCTTTAAAAAGACAAAGAGTTTAAAATCTCTCCACCAGACTGCTGTGAACAAGGCCTTACAGAGTCCAAATGGGCACCTGGACTTGTTCCTCCGCTTCCTCCTGGGTCTTTCACTGCAGACCAATCAGACTCTCGTACGAGGTCTGCTGACACAGACAGGAAGTAGCTCACAGACCAATCCGGAAACAGTCGAGTACATCAAGGAGAAGCTCAGTGAGAATCTGTCTGCAGAGAAAAGCATCAATCTGCTCCACTGTCTGAATGAACTGAATGATCGTTCTCTAGTGGAGGAGATCCAACAGTCCCTGAGATCAGGAAGTCTCTCCACAGATGAACTGTCTCCTGCTCAGTGGTCAGCTCTGGTCTTCATCTTACTGTCATCAGAAAAAGATCTGGATGTGTTTGACCTGAAGAAATACTCTGCTTCAGAGGAGGCTCTTCTGAGGCTGCTGCCAGTGGTCAAAGCCTCCAACAAAGCTCTGTGAGTACATTTGTAGTTTTTAACATCCAACTGTGTCAGCAATTTATTTCACCAGGCTTTCTGTCGTCATATGAATTCTCTTTTTGGAATTTCTCCAGTATAACTTTAACCTCTTTGATGGCTCAAAAACTCGGTGTACTCAAGACACTGAATCAACCAAAAACTTTGGTCATTACTGCGGCTGTAGTGTTATCAGTCTTTTTTTAAAAACTGGGGGGCTGCATTTGCTAATGTTGTAATACTTTATATTCACATGCATGCTCCTAGATACTGCTGGTCTGTTTTCAGTCACAAATGTTGGTGAAACACTCGCTTTTACATGCATGGTGGCTCATGCATTAAACAAAGCATTTTCACTGAGAATGTTTTATAATCAAGTTCTTTGAATTACTCAGTGAATCATTTTAGCTATAGAAACATCCCTAGTTACATTTTTTTAAGCTTAGATTTCTGGGCATTTCCCAGGATGTACTGAGCATTACTTCTTCACCCACCTGTCTCCACTTTCCATGTGTTCATGCTCCATTGTTGAATTGAACTGATTACTAAACTCTGCCTCGGTCTTCCACAGTGTGGTTTTTTGTTTCTTTGTTGTTTTTGGCCTGCTCTCTTCCCTCACTCCAAACTGGTTGCAGCAGATGGTTGTCCCTCCCTGAACGTGCTTTTCTTCAAGTTTTTCTTTCACACTGTTGCCAAGCGGGGGTTGTCATAATGTTGGTACAGACTTTGGTGCAGCACATCAGTTAATCTTCAATCTAAAATGAGCTGTTTTAGCCACTTCCCCTTTAAGCACACCTTCCCTGGTCATCTCTGCTATGGTTGCCATAAAATTTGATCTTGATTAAAAAAACAAACAAAAGAAAACCAATAACAACAACAAAAAAACCCAAGTCAGACTTCAAACCATTTATTGGCAGCATGGTGCCTGTTTGTCAGCCTTTGATGATAAACTGCGACCTAGTCTAAAGCAAACCTTCTCATCTCTTTTCCTAACAGCCTATGAAAGACATGATGGGCAGAGTTTTCCTCTGTGTGTTGCATATCTATCATGTATGTATTCTTCCTGTTCCCCTTGGACACACACAACAGCTCTCTTTTTGTTCTGACCTAAAGGTCAGAACCTAAATTGGACCTAAATTGGACCTAAATTGTTTTCTAGATCCAATCTAGATGATTTTTAAAGTGGCATCCTAATGAAAAGTTAAAGATCAACTTGGATGGCCTGTACAATGATAGCTGTCCTTTATGATGGCCTTGGTTGCACTACATTGATAGCCATTCTTGCCCAAGGACTCCTTGGGCAAGAAGACCATTCAAGCTCACTGTTTTTCCCCCTTGTTGGCTGATGATAAGTAATTTTTTTTTTTTTTTTTTTTTACCTGACTTTGTAACAACCCTTATTATGGTATAACATAGGGGGGCGTCGGCCTATCATTGTAGTAGTTGGAGAGTCTCCTAGTGTGAGTGCAGCCGCAGCCATTACATCCGAGTATGCTGCTCTCCATGCATCTGTTGAGAGCAGGGGTCGACGGTGGATTGGCCAGATGTGGCCAGTGTGTAAAAAATAACTCAGTTGTTTGGTAGTGGCTATGGCGTAGCTTCCACAGATTCAGTAACATTAGCAGAGGCCAGCAGGTGGATGAGGGAAAGGGGAAGCAAGAGGAGAGCCCCGAGGCGGCCGCCGGTCCGAGTGTCAGGTGAACTGAACTTCAGGTAAAAAGTTATGACCTGCAGTCTGTCTGGGAAACATCTAAACCAAGTTTAGGTGGAGTTTATTTTTGTTTTGCAGACTTTTTACCTTACAATAACTTGTACTGCGTACTAGCTAGCATGACGGAGTTTCTATACAGCTGGGTGGGTGCTATGATGTTACTGATAGTGAACTTTATTTTATTCATAAGGTTAGTTAGTAGCGTTGCCAAATGTCAAAAGACGGAATCGTCCCGTATTCAGAGAAAATATTACGCGTTTCGTGTTGAGGTGAAAAGGAGAACAGTTTGTCCCGGACTTAGAATGGAAAAAGACACAAAGCTGGAGTTATTCTGTCTTTGCTGCGCAGCTGCCTCTTCTTCTCTCATTCTCTCCCCCTCCCTCTCCTGTTGCTACTTCAATCATGAAACTGATCAATGATCAGCTGATCGGCTTTTCTCTCTTGTTTATTTATCGCCCATTTTGCGCCAGAATGCGGAAACAGGCGGCTGTCGCACTAAACAACAGCAGCACGTTTAAGCTTGATCAGCTGTTGGTAGAATTTATTTAATATTAATTTCTAGTATCAGCTGATGTTTGCTGGAGCCACAACTGTAAAGCTGCTGGTCATGATGTCGGTTTGGATATGTGGTGAGAGGGAAACATGAAGATGAAACCAGGAGATGTCCTTACTGAACCATCAGAGCTGAACAGGTGATGGAGAAACAGGTTTACCTTTTA
This sequence comes from Astatotilapia calliptera, assembly GCF_964374335.1. NCBI lineage: Eukaryota > Metazoa > Chordata > Actinopteri > Cichliformes > Cichlidae > Astatotilapia > Astatotilapia calliptera. Next base: position 2,329,848 of record NC_137423.1, read on the forward strand.
GGTGACATGAATGAGTTGAAGTTATGAACTGTTTCTGAGAGACAAATAACACCAGGATCCTTTTCTAAGCAGCTGACAGCTGGTAACTGTGCAGGGGCGGGTCTATCAAAGTTTTGCCAGGGAGGCAGGTAGGGCATTAACAGGGAGAGGGGGGCACAAAGAAATACTTTCTTATTCTCATTTAAAATGTCTCGCTATTATTAAATAATTATCTGAAGGTTACAACCAAAGTTTTTATCTGACGTAAAATGTATAGAAATCATACATATACCAACAAGACTGTACATCACTGTCAACAGCGTTTGTTTTCATTCAAAGGCTTTATGGCTTTAATACCTGGTGGGCCGGTCTCTATTCACAATGCCCGGGCTGATTTCTTTTCCCAGTCCAGCCCGGGCACGACACGCAGTGAATTAATCTGAGAATGTGCATTAAAAAATAAATGGCCGCGCCAGCGGTGCACATCGCAGATTAGCTCGCATACACACATTAGTTGTGCCGCTTTTTAATGACGGTATCTTAGCTATTAACCCCAACTACCAGATTCAGCTTGTAATTGGCTAAAAATAACTTGGCCTACCGATGAGAGGGACGTTGCTAGCTTTCCACATTCTGAAATTTCAAAAGCTTCAGCAGCTGTCCGCTCAGCGCAGCATCAGCACCACGGAAATACACGGATACATCCGTAGACTCGAGACAGAATTCACAATGCGTTTTTGGGACTTTCAGGTGTTTGGACCAATGTTTATGATCAAACCAGAAAGCTTTAATGAGCAGCTGGATTTGTCTCTCATTAACTGACTGAGTTAATGCCAGTTAATGAAACATCGAAACAGCTGGAATCCACAGCTGTTTGTGTTCATGGAGCTGCATGTTCACCTGCTGGACGTCACTACCTGACAAGGTTAACTGTCTTCAGAACATTGCAGAGGCCTTATTGACAGTATTTGGCTCTACATGTCTGTGTGAGCAGATTCTCTCTCACATGAGTCCTCAGGTAGCCTCTGAATGCTGGACACTCGGAGACCTGAGTCTCTGAGTGGGAGACCAGAGATCAGATTAACATGTGTATTAACAAACATGCCATATTGGCTCAGTTTATTTTTCTTATCATTGTTGTGAGGAGACCATAAATAGAATGTGCATTTTCTGTTGTACAGTTCATTTGCTGTTATGAAGTTCTTGTTATGGATAAAAAGTGTCTTTTTTTTGTTTCAGAATAGCTGATAACTATTCGCTGATAGCTGCCAACATCTGCAAACAAATATAATTCTATAAAGTGGTTCTATATAGTGTGTAACTGTTCATATAGAGCGTTATTAAATTTATTGCTAATGCAATCATATGGCACATTGACTTCTGAGGAAATTTCAGATGGCACTCGTCATCAGAAAGGTTGCCTACCCCTGGTTTAGAGAGACCATACCATTGTAACAGGCTACCTAACCCTGGCACATGTATGTACAAATAGGGCAGAGCCTTGGACACCTGGCTTGCATGGTCTTGTTAAAGGTCTGTTGTTCTATCTAACTGACTGGCCTCCGAGTTGTCCGGCTAACCTCCATTTTTCTGCGAGCGAAACATCGGGAAGTGGCGTCTTTTTTTTTCTCTCTTTTTTTGTCTGTCCACAATGACCAAGCTGATAGGATGCTGTGATGGAGCTAACACCTCGCAATTTCAGTGATATTCGCAGGCAGGGGAGAATGCCGACCCACTGGCTGAAACGCTCGCCTGCTGAAGAAGAGTACTCCATGAGTAACTGTATGGTCCATGGGACTGCCAGCGCAGTAATATTGTACTGTTATGAGATCAGCGGTGCTAATACTAATGCTAAAGCCACAGTGAGTTTGACTTGGTGTTCATTCAGAGGGACGTATTATTTTGTGTGAGACATTAAGGCATCACAGTGTGCACAGACACTCGGCATCTGACTGATATTGACACTGTGTAAACACTCTTTCCACTTTGCCATAACTCTTGTTCGGAGAGAGTAGTTTCGGCCACAGACTTGAAATGGCATCCCACGCAGACACATGGGCTGTGTCCCAATCCAGCAACCGCATGCTTCGGAGTACACGCAGTTCGCGCACTACGTACGGCGCGTACTACGAAGTACGAGAAGTGCAGAAGTGAGAGGCTTGTGAAATGGGAAATGGGTTACCACGCGTACGTGCCCAAGTTGCATCTGGGTTGCCCCTAAGAGAATGAGGTGCTGCCACACCCAGGCCAGCCTCCCAGCAACCCAGTCCTGCCATCATCAGCCCTAGGGCCAGCCGATGCAGAGGGGCTCCAGTGACTACCAGCAGCTCGTGTAGCTGGCCGGCAGTCAGGAAACCCCAGAGGAGGGAGGATATTTCACTGAGGCAACCCTTCCCCCATTTGCAAAATATGCCTCACCCACATGATGCCCCCCAGGTAGTGCAAGGCATTGTTGGGTACGTGGAAGATGTGGAGTCTAGAGCGCACTGGAATACTCCACTGAAAGCTAAAGTTAACTTCAACTCAGTGGCATTCAACGCCACCCTTGACAAGGGGGGCGTCCTTGTCTGCTGTGCGAGTCAAAGGCATTCAGGTGAACAATTTGTATCCCAACAGGATTCAAACTGTTTGCTGGAGGCTAAAGCTCCAGAGGCAAACCTAGCAGATTGTGAGAGAGAATCATTGGTTGACCTCCTCGAGCAATTTAGCGATATGTTTGACGGCCATTTGGGTCGCATGTCCTTAACGGAGCATCCGATCGACATGGGAGATGCAAAGCCTATTAACCCCTGTAGCGCACCTCCCCAGCAAAAAACAACAAATTGAAGAACAGGTTTAGAAAATGCTGGAAGACGTAAAAATCGAACCCTCCAAAAGTCCCTGCGCCTCGCCTGTCATGATTGTTAACAGGCTGGGCTCAGACCCATGGTTCTGTGTGGACTTTAGGGGGCTGAACCAGGTGATGCGTAAGGACTCATACCCCTTACCACGAGTCAACGATTTTCTCAACTTCCTGGCAAGAGGTCGATTCATTTCGACATTGGATCCGAGAGGTTACTGGCAGGTGCTACTCTCAGAGGACTCGCACCCCAAAACGGCCTGTGTTTCACAGGATGTTTCAGTTTCGTGTGCTCCCTTTCGGCCTCTGCCGGACTTTGACTTCACCGTTGTACTTAAAGCAAGGGTGCACACCAGGGTGCCAGATGGTCTGTCTCACAACCCCCTGCTTGAGTCTGAGGGTCCCCCTATTGAAATCCTGCCAGAACATGCTGTTATCTGGGGCATGAACCCTTGTACTTATGATACAAGGGTATCATAAGTACGGTCCTCCAAAAAAATGGGTATCATTTTTTTGGAGGACCGAGCACAACTCAGGCAGCGGCAGTTGAATGACGCAGACACGGGTCAGAAGCTCCGAGACCTGGAGTTGTCCCCCCGTCCGTATATCCACTGTCCTTGGTGGTCAACGACGGCATGCTCTATTACCCAGGCCCAAAACGATTTTGTCGGACCACTGCCTCGCACCGCTTCTGGCAACTCTTACATACTGGTCTTTGTGGACTACTTCTCCAGGTGGATCAAGGTGTGTGCTGTTCAGGATAGAACTGCTCAAGTGGCAGCTAGTAAGTTTGTTAGTGAAGTGTTCGCTAGACACAGGGCCCCTAGGTACCTTATTTCGGACTGAAAAAATGAACAGAATTCTCAAAACAGCTATTCGTGTGTATGTGGATGATAAACACACTTCATGGGATAAGTTCATGTCCCAAATCTGTTTCACATTGCGCTCGGCCCCCCATGAGAGTACAGGACTCAGCCCTGCTATGATGTTATATGGCAGCGAGCTGGGGACACCACTTGACCTGCTTTCAAGGCCCTCTGTGGAAAGCAAGGAGACCCCCATCCCCTATCCAGAGACCCTTAAAGCTTCACTGCAGGAGGCCCATGATTGAGCCAGGCAGACACTGGCTCACAGCCATGCTAGGCAGAAATGCTACTATGACCTGGGGGGGCGATCGTGGCTCAAGAGTTGGGAGTTCGCCTTGTAATCGGAAGGTTGACGGTTCGAGCCCCGGCTCCGACAGTCTTGGTCGTTGTGTCCTTGGGCAAGACGCTTCACCCGTTGCCTACTGGTGGTGGTCAGAGGGCCCGGTGGCGCCAGTGTCCGGCAGCCTCGCCTCTGTCAGTGCGCCCCAGGGTGGCTGTGGCTACAATGTAGCTGCCATCACCAGTGTGTGTGAATGGGTGGATGACAGGTTGTGTAAAGCGCTTTGGGGTCCTTAGGGACTAGAAAAGCGCTATACAAATACAGGCCATTTACCTGAGGCGCCGGCCGATGACCTATGTAATCGGTGACTTGGTCAAAGTCAAAACTCATCATTACTCAGATGCCCAATCTAGCTTCATTGAGAAGCTGGTGCCCCTGTTCACAGCCCCCCACCAGGTTACTCAGAAGCTGGGGGAGGTTAGCCAAGTTTGACACCGGTGAAGATGCGGGAGATGTGAACGTGTTGTGCCCCTTTTTATGCCTGGGACTCCACACCACCTTCAGGACAGTGGGCTCCAGTCCACGAGAGGCCAGATGAGACTGGAGCGTGGGTTCAGCCCTCATTCTTGAATCCGGTGGATGACGGCACAGCCGGACACCCCTCTAAGGGTGTCTCTGCATCTCAACTGGCCAAGGTGGCGCGCTATCATTTGAGACCCCGCCAGTGCCCCAGGATCACTGATGGTTGGAATGGTACCAGGTGGACTAACCGTTATCATACAGACAAGCTCATTGTTGACTGAGGGGTGGTTGCATACAAGATAGATGTGTTGTGATTGTTCTGTTCATAAGGGATGCTTACTTGTTCTGTTCCACTCAACCTACATCAACGCTGCCCATGGGAGGCTTTGGGTTTGATCTTCTATACTACCAGGTTAAGCGACAAGATGTCTTGTATTTTTGACTGTTTTTCCCTGGTCTAGGACTGTCTCCAGAGGATGACTAGCCAGTGACACTACATGTTCTATATTGTTTGCCTCAAGGATTCAGTATGTTTATTAACTGTAGCAATGCTATAAGGGTGTATCAAAATTCCTCCAGAACGTGCTTATTACCTGAAGTAGTTATATATTGGGGGGGTTACCTGGGTCCGGCTGAGGCCAGCCTCCTTATTAAATAGATCTGAGAAGATTACATTTCCAATCATGGGCCAGAAATGACCTTTCTACTAGATTTACAGTTTGTTTTCATGTCAGAAGGTGCAGCAGTTGGAGCTTACATGGAGTAAGTGCTGATATAGAAGGACAGTTGTGTTTTGATTAAGCTATTTAGCTGTACCTGCTGCGGAGACTCAGGTCGTTTGGAGTGGAGGGCCCACTCCTGAAGACCTTCTATGACTCTGTGGTGGCCTCAGCCGTCTTCTATGGTGTGGTCTGCTGGGGCGGGACAGGAAGAGACTGAACAGGCTGATCCGAAGGGCCAGCTCTGTTCTGGAATGCCCTCTGGACCCAGTGGAGGTAGTGAGTGACAGGAGAATGGTGGCTAAGCTGTCATCCCTGTTGGACAACATCTCCCACCCCATGCATGAGACTCTGACAGCACTGAACAGCTCCTTCAGTGGGAGACTGCGGCACCCACGGTGTAAAATGGCCTGTATTTATATAGCGCTTTACTAGTCCCTAAGGACCCCAAAGCGCTTTACATATCCAGTTATCCACCCATTCACACACACATTCACACACTGGTGATGGCAAGCTACGGACGGAGAGATTTCGCAGGTCTTTCCTCCCCACTGCTGTCAGACTCCACAACAAAGACTTTTGCAGCTGATCAAAAACACAAACCCACACATGTGCAATAAGACTGCTATATGTGCAATTCTTCTTCTGACGAAGTTGTATTTTTGTATTTTCCTACTCAGTTGTATATAGTATTTGTATTTCTATTTTATTCTATTGTATATATTATTCTATTCTATTTTATTCTATTGTATATAGTATTTTATTTTATTTTATTTTATTCTATTGTATTTTATTGCATTCCAGTGTTTCCTAATTTCTGCTACATAACTTTGCACTTTTGCTGTAACAAAACAAATTTCCCACCTGTGGGACTAATAAAGGTTATCTTATCTTATCTTATCTTATCTTATCTTATCTTATCTTAGTTAACCATTAATTGTATTGCATTTTTTTTAAATGGTTTCATTTAACTGATATAATTTAATTTGTGTTTTTGTTTTTTTCAGACTGAGTCACTGCAACCTCTCAGAGAGAAGCTGTGAGGCTCTGTCCTCAGTTCTCAACTCTGTGTCCTCTTGTCTGAAAGAGCTGGACCTCAGTAACAATAACCTACAGGTCTCAGGAGCAAAGTTTCTGTCTGCTGCACTGCAGAGTCCACATTGTACACTGGAAACACTCAGGTCAGGATCCAAATGCTTCCACTGCTGATCATTTAAAGTCTGAATGATATTTTCCATAAACAACTGAGCTTTTTAGATTTGTCAAGTAACCTTTTCATTATCTTTGGATAGCTTGGGAGATTCTTAATTACTGTCTGAAGATTTTTTACAGTTACAGTTATTTCGTTTAATTGGTAAAAGAAAAGTATTGTTCGATTCATGTTTTCTGTGGAAGGGTTTGTTTGACACACTGATGAGCAGGCCATTTGTTCCACAGCAGTCAGTATAGCCAACAAGAGGCCTGCTCCCCTCACAATACATTAATAGATAATTCAGATTTTGCTACAATCCATATATTGAATTTGAGGAGTTTGTGAGCACTGATCACGTTGAGCTCTTTTTCCACATTGACTGGTTCAGATATTTATTGTGGCCATTTTTATCTGCATTTTTGGTGTAAAGTTTCAATCTATGGCCAGTAATTCCCTTCTTACCAACACTGTGGGGTTCCCAGTGCTGACACATTGGCTCCTCCCGGGGTGCTAGATTGATCAGATGACCTTGATGCTATGTCCATGTGGTTTTTTTTTTTGCCAACTTTCCCCAGTTTAATGGTTCTGGTCACTTCAGTGGGGTGGTCACTTTCCTTGTTTCTTCCGTGGGAAGAAAACTGTGTCAAAATTAAATGGTATGGTGTCTAAATGGTCGTAATTAAAATTAATATTCTATACTATCTAATCATCTCCATGTCCATATTTCAGGAAACTTATGATTTAAATTTATTTCAACCATAATGTTTACCTGTGTGGAGAGAGATTGGTTCATAGTTTATTTGTTTGGTAGCTTGTTTTGTTTTTCATTTGTATTAAATTATCTGTAATTTTAGAGAACATATTTTTAAAGTCTTATTTCTTAAATTTACATTGTAATTGGATTCTGTGAGAATACGGCTTCACGTCTGCAACACTTCCATCAATAAAAGCTTCAGTTTCCTGTCAGTATTCATTTTTATAGAGCTGTTTGTTCATATATCAGACTCTGATTTATGTTATTTTCTTGTTCAGATTTATCAAGTGGTCAGATTTAGCTTTGCCAGCTGTATAAAACCACAACAACACAAAATTGGGCAACTGTTGTTGTGTTCCAAAGGGATAATTATTTAATATGTGCCAGAAGTTGTTACAAAAACAACAAGTGCATGTTAACATGGTGACTGCAAACTAACAGTTGTCCCTATTTGGCTCAGGTTTCTTCTTCTGCAGGCTTATCTCCTTATGTGGAGATGCCTCCTCGCCCATCACCATGGCAAACAGGTTTTACCCTCTGGTCAGACCTGCATAAAGACTCAAAAACCAGTGTTATTTGTTATCATCTACCATCCACCTGGGCCTTACACAGAGTTTCTGTCTGATTTAGTGCTCAGCTCAGCCGCAACACATCATTTAACCTGTTATTAAACTCAATTGGCTTCTCTGAAAATGTAAAAGAACCCACCTACTTTAATAACATTCTAGAGCAGCGGTCTCCAACCTTTTTTGCGCCACAGACCGGTTTATGCCCGACAATATTTTCACGGGCCGGCCTTTAAGGTGTCGCGGATAAATACAACAAAATAAAACTAGTACCGGTACCGAAAAAAGAAAATTTATTCATAACACACGTGAAAAGACCCAGGAAAACCGAGTTAACGATAAAAACGATAACAAAATAACACTGAAAACTGATAAAAACCCTGAAAACCATACATTTCACACCTGAGGCCTCAACTCTCGCGGCCCGGTACCAAACGACTCACGGACCGGTACCGGTCCGAGGCCCGGGGGTTGGGGACCGCTGTTCTAGATCATGTTTTAACATATGGCGTAGAAACTGAACTTTTAACAGTGTTTCCTGAAAACCCTCTCTTTATTTTTTTATTTTTATTTTTTAAACTTCTGGTGCCGCTACGAGCTGGCAGCCAGTATCAGCAGCTCCGACCTGACAGTCTTTTTTTTTCTCTTTAATATACTTTTTTTTTTGCTGTTCTTGTGTTTCTTTTTTTTATTTTTCTATTGTGGGATGCTGTCCCCCACAATGGAGCTCAGATTTTTATTGACAATCGTGTTTTTATTACATTTTTTACGGCATCTGTGTCCAGAGAGCACATGGAGGTCTGATCTCCCATTGTTTACAGCAGGGATCGTCTGTTAGCCCTCGGGGCCTCCGCTGTTCTTCCTACCGCCGAGTGAGCGAACATCCCCCCACGGTACTCTGGCTGGGATCGGGCATTGCAGTAAGGTTAGGAGGTACTGGACAGCCATTCCATCTGTTGGGGAATGTGAGATCTCTCCCCAATAAAGTGGATGAGCTGGCGGCTCTAACCCAACATCAGAGGAGCTACAGGGAGTGCAGCGTGATGTGCTTCACAGAGTCGTGGCTAACTGCGCTAACTCCGGACTCACATAAACATGGATGGTTTCAATCTGATCCAGGCCAACAGAACAATGGAGATTGGTAAAAAGAGAGGAGGGGGTCTGGCTGTGTTTGTGAACAATCGATGGTGTAACTCTGAGCATTTATCTATCAAAGAGACGCTATGCTGTAAGGACACTGAGCTGCTAGCGGTTAGCATGAGACTGTACTAACTACCGCGAGAGTTTACACACGTTATTGTGATAGCTGTGTATGTTCCGCCCTCTGCTAGCGCTGCAGCAGCCTGTGAGGTCCTGCACACTGTAACCAGCAGACTCCAAACACAGCACCCTCAGGCCCTTTTCCTGATCTCTGAGTACTTTAATCACATCTCCCTGTCCTCCACTCTCCCCACCTTCACCCAGTATGTCACCTACCACACCAGAAACAATAAAACATTGGACTTACTGTATGCCAAGACCAAGGAGGCCCACAGCTCATCACCTCTCTCTCCCCTGGGGGCTTGGATTACAACCTGGCTCATCTCCAGCCTGTGTATAAACCGCTGGTACACAGAGAACCAGTTGTGAAACGCACAGTAAAAAAAGGGCCTGAAGGGGCCCTGAGGGACTGTTTCCGTTCTACTGTGTGGGACAACCTCTGCAGGATGACCTAATCAGCATCACAGACTGCCTTACGGATTACATCAACTTCTGTGTGGACAACACCGTGCCTTTATGCTGGGTACGGTGGTCCTCCAGCCGATCCAGGAGAGAAGGACAACTGCTGCCAAAGCGAAAACCTCTAGTGATCCCATATGTGTCAGGAGAATCAGAGCAGGTGAGACGCATTTTTTCTAAACCATGGGTTTCTGTGGTTTTTAAACCCCAAAACATGCTGCACCAAAAACTGGTCCAGCCCAAGGATCGGGTCCCCGACACAAACAGAGTAACATAGTGTACGCTGTTAAGTGCAGGAGGATTGACAGGATTTATACAGCGGGGAAACCAAACAACCTCTGGCGAAGCAGATGGCACAACATAGAAGAGCTACTTCGTCAGGCCAGGACTCTGCAGTCTATTTACATGTACAGGCCACTCTTTCACTCTTTCAAGGATAAGGATGTGCACATCTTGGACAGGGAAGAACGCTGGTTTGACCGCGGAGTCAAGGAGGCCATTTAAGTGAAAAGGGAAAGACCATCTCTGAATCGAGGAGGGGGCCTAAGGGTACATCTGTCACCATCTTACAATGCTGTGATTGCAGCCATTCCCCAACTCTCTGTGAATGGGACTCATGGCCATTGATCAGTGGTTGTTGATCAGTGGATTTTGGTCAGTGGTTGTTGATCAATGGTCATGAGAATGATTAAGGAACTGACCCCCCAGCCCATTGTTCATCAGTGGGCTGGTTTCAGTCATTATGCAAATGTACTGTTTATAAGATTGGGGAAACCTGCAGTCAGCTGAGACTGAAGAAGTCACTTGGATGAGTGACGAAACGTTTCTCCCACAAAACGCTACGTCCAGATGAACAGAATCAACTTTTGGAGATACTGTATTTTGTGTGTTGCGTTTGACTTACCTCGGAAATAGGAACACAGACCTGGGAATGATGTTTACTCAAATAAACGGCGTGTTAGCCTCGTCAGAGAAGTCGGGATTCCAAGATGACGACGCCCTCAGAAATGTTTTTTTTTGCTAGCCCTCTACATAAACAAATTACTACTAAACACATATGCAGCCGTAGCTGGACTGGCCATCGGCCCACTGGCCAATTTTTCGTTTTTATGGGCCGATGTTTTATTTCTTTTATTTTTTTTTCCGTAATGGTATAAACAATGAAAGGTGGTGGATTGGCCAGATGCTGGCAGATGTGTAAAAATAACTCAGTTGTTTGGTGGTGGCTATGGTGGAGCTTCCACACATTCAGTAACAATTATTATTATTATTATTTTTTGCCTGTCCCGTTTGGCTCTTTTGCCATCAGAATTATTGTCTAAAGGCAAAGAAAGATGCCCAACGGATTTACTTTACCAAATTGACCATCCCAGCCTTGCCATAATGGTCCGTTTGATTCACCTTTTATTGTTTATTTTATTTTCACTTACTGAATACGGGACAGACTTGACTGGGGGAAAGAAGGGGAGAAAGAAAGAGGGAAAGAGAAACAGCTGAGAAGAGGGACAGGGGAGAAGGGCAAAAGACAAAAACCAACAGAACGGGCAGAAAAAAAAATGCATATATCAATCACCTGGATCACCTGCTGAGAAAGAAAAAAGAAAACAAGCAGAAGAGAACAAGAGTAATAGAATAAACAACATCACAATGATATATGGGAATATGACAGTAAATACTAAATATTAAACATTATTGTGCAGCACATAAGATCAACAGAACACAGTGTGCTTTGAGGTAGGAGCCAAAAAGGGTGTAGTTTGTGGGTGTGATCACCCGTGTGTACACCTGTGAGCATGGACGCGCTTGTTTTTTTAAAAGGTTCCTTCATGTAATGATCTGCTAGAGGGTGTGGGGGGGCCACAGCCCCGTCCTCCAGGGCATGAAGCAGGTATGGAGGAGATCAAAACTCCAGACATCCAGAGGTCCCCAGAACACAAGAGACCAAGGAAGACCAACAGAGAGGCAGCTGCGCCACTGTCCCAGAAAGAGCTGAGGAGAGTCCCAGATGAGGGCTCACTCAGCAGCCGCGGAGCAGAAGCCAGGGGGAGTTGCAGTGACGCGCCCGTGAGCTCCGCCGGCAGCCAGCCGTGCCTGAGTGACCGAGCCCCAGGCCGAGAGGCCGGGGGCACCCCACCTCCGAAGTGGCCCGAGCGAGCCCCAGGCTCCAGGCCCGATAAGCTGCCGCCAAGGAGTGAGCCGGTGTGTACCTGGACGCCCATCCCCGGACACAAAGAACCACCAACGCACCGATGTCTGAGGGGGTCCGCCACTGGCAGGGGAAGTGGTGGTGGGGGGAGATAGGCCTCCAAACCTTGGAGGGCCTGAGATATCCCCAGAGAGGTGGCGTCTGACACCCAACCTGACATATAGACACAGACATACAGGCACACACAGATACAAACATCCATTCCCACCGTCATGCTCTCATATGCACTTACTCCACACTCAACCAACGTGGAGACAGACATAAAGAGACGCTGTACACACGATCACACTCCCCAAGCGTACTCTACGAACCGGGTCTAGGTACCCTTGCCCCTGGAGGGGGGAACTGCACCCAGACCCAGGTAGTGTTACCCTTTTCCCTGCGGTGGGGGGAGGCAGACCGCCCCGACTCCGCAGCAGCAGGGAGGCCCCACACTCCAGACCGCAGTCGGACGGCCAACTCCTCCTCCTAGCCCCCCCGCTCCAGCAGGCCGCAGAGAATGGGGGTGAGAGAAGACTCCAAACCTCCCTCCACCCGCTCATTGTAGTGTTGATGCATGTGTGTCCTAAGGTGCATTTAAAACCCAGGAGGGCATGGAGCTACCTGCCAGAGAGCAGCAGGTAAGCGCATGGTCCCTCCTGCTAGCCCTCAGTGTCTACGTGTATTTAACATTGAGAGGTGGGCAACGACGCCAGGGGTGAGGTGTACACCCTGATGGTCTTTTGGAGTCCGTGTAGCGTGCCCACCCCCAAGATCCTATATGTATGTGTAATGAGAGTGTGAGTAATGTGAATGTCTAAGTTGTGGGATCCTACCGCAAAGCACACTGTGTTCTGTTGATACAGTGGGGAAAAAAAGTATTTAGTCAGCCACCGATTGTGCAAGTTCCCCCACTTAAAATGATGACAGAGGTCAGTAATTTGCACCAGAGGTACACTTCAACTGTGAGAGACAGAATGTGAAAAAAAAATCCATGAATTCACATGGTAGGATTTGTAAAGAATTTATTCGTAAATTAGGGTGGAAAATAAGTATTTGGTCACCTCAAACAAGGAAAATCTCTGGCTCTCACAGACCTGTAACGTCTTCTGTAAGAAGCTTTTCTGTCCCCCACTCGTTACCTGTATGAATGGCACCTGTTTGAACTCATCATCTGTATAAAAGACACCTGTCCACAGCCTCAAACAGTCAGACTCCAAACTCCGCCATGGCCAAGACCAAAGAGCTTTCGAAGGACACCAGGAAAAGTATTGTAGACCTGCACCAGATTGGGAAGAGTGAATCTACAATAGGCAAGCAGCTTGGTGTGAAGAAATCAACTGTGGGAGCAATCATCAGAAAATGGAAGACATACAAGACCACTGATAATCTCCCTCGATCTGGGGCTCCACGCAAGATCTCATCCCGTGGGGTCAAAATGATCATGAGAACGGTGAGCAAAGATCCCAGAACCACACGGGGGGACCTGGTGAATGACCTGCAGAGAGCTGGGACCAAAGTAACAAAGGTCACCATCAGTAACACACTACAACGGCAGGGAATCAAATCCCGCAGTGCCAGACGTGTTCCGCTGCTGAAGCCAGTGCATGTCCAGGCCCGTCTGAAGTTTGCCAGAGAGCACATGGATGATACAGCAGAGGATTGGGAGAATGTCATGTGGTCAGATGACACCAAAGTAGAACTTTTTGGTATAAACTCAACTCGTCGTGTTTGGAGGAAGAAGAATACTGAGTTGCATCCCAAGAACACCATACCTACTGTGAAGCATGGGGGTGGAAACATCATGCTATGGGGCTGTTTTTCTGCCAAGGGGACAGGACGACTGATCCGTGTTAAGGACAGAATGAATGGGGCCATGTATCGTGAGATTTTGAGCCAAAACCTCCTTCCATCAGTGAGAACTTTGAAGATGAAACGAGGCTGGGTCTTCCAACATGACAATGATCCAAAACACACCGCCCGGGCAACAAAGGAGTGGCTCCGTAAGAAGCATTTGAAAGCCCTGGAGTGGCCTAGCCAGTCTCCAGACCTCAACCCCATAGAAAATCTGTGGCGGGAGTTGAAAGTCCGTGTTGCTCGGCGACAGCCCCAAAACATCACTGCTCTCGAGAAGATCTACATGGAGGAATGGGCCAAAATATCAGCTACTGTGTGTGCAAACCTGGTAAAGACCTATAGTAAACGTTTGACCTCTGTTATTGCCAACAAAGGTTATGTTACAAAGTATTGAGTTGTATTTTTGTTATTGACCAAATACTTATTTTCCACCCTGATTTACGAATAAATTCTTTACAAATCCTACCATGTGGATTCATGGATTTTTTTTCACATTCTGTCTCTCACAGTTGAAGTGTACCTCTGGTGCAAATTACTGACCTCTGTCATCATTTTAGGTGGGGGAACTTGCACAATCGGTGGCTGACTAAATACTTTTTTGCCCCACTGTATCTCCTCGACCGTTCCCAGTTTATTCAACTAAGATCATTCCGCTCTCGCCTATTCCCCGTCACCTCTGGTGTACCCCAAGGCTCAGTTTTAGGCCCTCTTCTCTTTATAATATACATCCTCCCTCTAGGTACCATCTTCCGCAAATTTGATCTTCAGTTTCACTGTTTTGCTGATGACACCCAGTTATATCTCTCTTGCAAACCTTATTCCTCCCTCCCACCTTCTTCCCTTACAGAATGTCTATCCGAGTTAAAATCCTGGTTTACCTCTAATTTTCTAAAGCTCAATGAGGATAAAACTGAGATCCTCCTTATTGGCACCAAATCCAACCTTTTGAAGGCAAACCATTTCTCACTTACCATCGATAACTCCACAGTTTTCCCTTCTCCTCAGGTTAAGAGCCTTGGTGTCATCCTAGACAGTACACTTTCTTATAAATCACACATCAATAACCTCACCCGTTCTGCCTACTTCCATCTACGTAACATTAACAGATTGCTTCCTTCTCTTTCCACCCAGTCTACATCCATTCTTGTACATAGTCTTGTTACCTCCCGTATTGACTACTGCAATTCTTTTCTGCATGGTCTCCCCCAAAAATCCCTCCATAAGCTTCAACTGGTTCAGAACTCTGCTGCTCGCATTATCACCAGAACCCCTCCTACCAGCACATCACCTGTTCTTCAGGAACTTCACTGGCTCCCTGTGAAATTCCGGATAATTTTCAAACTTCTTCTGCTCACCTTCAAGGCCATTCATAACCTCGCTCCTTCTTACCTTTCTGACCTGTTAACCACCACTTGTTCTGCCCGTTCACTTCGTTCTTCTTCTTCTGTCCAGCTTACTGTACCTTCCTTCCGCCTCACCACCATGGGAAGCAGAGCTTTCAGCTGCTCTGCTCCCAGGCTGTGGAACTCTCTGCCCCCTGAAATAAGAAATATTGGTTCTCTCCCCCAGTTTAAATCCCAACTCAAAACTCATCTGTTCAAATCTGCATATTCACTGTGAATCCACTGTTTGTTCATTTTATCTTGTGCTTTATTTTATTGTTCTTATTCTGCCATTGTTTTACTAAGTGTTTTATCCTATTGTAAAGTGTCCTTGGGTGACTTGAAAGGCGCTCATAAATAAAATTTATTATTATTATTATTATTATTGCTTGGTCATATGAAACCAACTTCAAGACCCCTTGATGTCCTTCCTGCCTCTTTTTTTCATTAGTGTCTTTGACTCCATTGGCCCCTGTATTGTGGAAATGATAAAATATTTCTCTTCGTACTGAAGGTGGAGGTAATGCACCTGAGGTCGTTTGTCAACCTCCATAAAAAGACAGAAGAAGAAGTGGCTCTGATACGTTGTGTGAGCACCACAATTATCAGGAGCTACGGCGGCTATTGGGAACTAGTGAAAACAAACTGGTGTCAAGCCACCCTCATGTTGAAGAATTACAGCCAAGCCAGCCTCCCCTTTGTTTTATGTTCCCTTCGTTTGGCAAGTATTTTGGCAAGACGTGGAAACCTGAATTCAAAATAAAGAACAACTTCCAGTGAATGTAGCTTCAACATTAACCCTGATTTCAAAGTATGTACCTTCGAAACCTGATTTCAAAATAAAAGCCAACTTCGAGTGAATTAACAGACATGTTATGTACATAATAACAAATATAATTTAGTGTTGTTTCCACACTAATGTTAGATCCAAATGACACACCCTTGTACTCTAGTAGCGCTCTGTCAATATCAAGGCCACCTTTCTTTGGATTTCAAAGTAAAAGCCCTGTGAATTTTCATTATACTCTTTCAATGCCAAAAGGTTGATTATGTTCATAAGGAGGTAGCATTTTCAGTGGTAGAAACATTTTTTCACTCATTCAATTGACTTCTTCAGTTGAAGAAGCTATGTCAAGATGAACAGAATCAAGCTTTTGGGATTTACTTACGTGGATGAATGAGCATGCATCAAGCACTCTTTCAATGACTTCAGAATGCCCTTGAAAGGAAAATTCATGTTTCCACCGGATAATTGCAGTCTATATCGCCAGTATACAACCTCTTTCAGTGTTGCACTTTGTATACAGTCCCTGAGTGCTCGTCTTACAACCAGCTGCACATTGTTGTTAGTCCAGGTCAGAAGATGACTTGTTGGAATGAAAATGAGCTTGTAGTCTGTCTGCTTTAATAATGTGACTGGAAAAAGGTGTTGGACTTCAAATATGTCCATTTCTTTCACACTTCATCTTTAAAAGTGAAGTGTGAAAAAAGTGAAGCCATGTGGTTCTTGTAATGAAAAACATGATTTTTTCAAGTCTTTTTCATTTTTTAATGATAAATGTACGACTTTAATGTGAAACATTCAGAGTTTTTTCTCTTGTTGTGTTTATTTGAAGCTGCTTCCTGTTGGCTTCAGCTGTTTGGAGTTTCCATTTTCTAAACTTCTACATTCTGAACCTTCTTAAGCTCTGAACAGATGATGAAACACTGAATGGGTTTAAGCTCACACTATGTCTAATAAACTCACATGTTTCATTTTTTTATACAGATTGAGGAACTGTGATTTGTCAGAGATCAGCTGTGATTATCTGGCAGCAGCTCTGAAGTCCAACCCCTCTCATCCAAGTGTGCTCGATCTGAGTGGACACTACAACAATCTGCAGGATTCAGGAGTGAAACAGCTGTGTGTTCTTCTGGAGAATCAACGATGTCGATTTGAAACTCTGAGGTCAGTCATCATGTTTTAGTTGTATTTATTGTTTAAATATTAATTGTGCTGACACTGTTGATGGGTAAGCTCACAGACCCCTATACGGGAAGTCTTGTTTGGCTCTTTGTAGAACTTCTAATCTCTGATCCTCTGAGTCTAACTCAGTAAGTAATGCAGAGTTGTTTTGTTGAGAAGCTGAGAGATGTCACTATGGAGGCAGATGAAACCACGGTCTCGTACGACGTTACATCTCTCTTCACTTGCATCCCAGTCACGGAAGCGTTGGAGGTAGTCTGTAAGAGATTACAGGATGACCCCAACCTCAGCAACAGGACCACTCTCAGCATCGACCAAGTGTGTTTGAACTGTGTCTTCATTCCACCTACTTCACATACAAGGGTCAGTTCAGAAACACGAGTGTGCCGTGGGTTCCCCAGTTTCACCCATCGTGGCCAATTTGTACATGGAAGAAGTGGAAAAGAGGGCTTTGCTATCCTACCCTGGAACACCACCAAACCATTGGTTCAGATATGTGGATGACACCTGGGTGAAAATCAAATCTCAGGACGTACCACAGTTCACGGATCACATTAACTCAGTGGACCGACACATCAAATTCACCAGGGAGGATATGAACAGTGGCAGGTTAGCCTTCTTAGACTGTGAGATTTCCATCAGTAATGGGGGACATCTAAAAGCTGACGTGTACCGTAAACCTGCACATACGGATCAGTATTTAAGGTTTGACTCTCATCATCCACTGGAGCACAAACTGGGCGTCATCAGGACGCTACAACACAAAGCGAACACCATCCCAATCCCAATCCCACCATCCAATGTACTGTTTATAAGACTGAGGAAACCTGCAGTTAAGAAGTCACCTGGATGATGATGAAACGTTTCTCCCACTGAAAACGCTACGTCCAGATGAACAGAATCAGCTTTTGGAGATGTACAACAGAAAATGCAAATGCTATTTATGGTCTCCTCACAACAATGATAAGAAAAATAAACTGGGCCAATATAGTATGTTTGTTAATACAGGGATACAAAATGAGATAACATAAGATAACATAAGATAAGACTTTACTGATCCCACGATAGGGAAATTCTTGCGTTACCTCAGCTCAAGTACAGATATCAGAAGGAAAATACAAAAAATACAAATAAAATACAAACAAACATAAAATAAGTAAGATAATACACTATATACAACAGTAGTATACACAGTATGTGATAATGGATATGGTTGTGAAAATATGCCACACATAAACTATATAGCTTAACATAACTATATAGTTATGTTAAGCTAACTTAACGTAACTATTCTACCACTGCTATTCCTATGTAAGTAATAGATATCTATAAGTATAGACATGTACACGCACACACACATGTACACACTAAATATACATATGCATACATATATGTATATGTATGTGTATATATGTATGTCTATACACATAGAAGGTGCATTATGCATGAAGTGGTGACCGTGGTGACACCAGCCAACAAAGTCACTGATGACCCCCCTGTATTCCTGATCATTCCTGTCTCATACGCATCCGATGATGGCTGTATCATCTGAGAACTTCTGTAGATGGCAATCGTCTGAATTATATGGTAAATGGTAAATGGCCTGCATTTGTATAGCGCTTTTCTAGTCCCTAAGGACCCCAAAGCGCTTCACACTACATTCAGTCATTCACCCATTCGCACACACATTCACGCATTATAACAGAAGTCTGAAGTGTACAGGCTGAACAGGAAGGGTGAGAGAACCGTGCCCTGTGGTGCCCCCATGCTGCAGATTACCACCTCGGACACACAGTCATGGAACCTCACATACTGTGGTCTGTTGGTAAGGTAGTCGATAGTCCACGTAGTCAGCTGTGTGCCTACTCCGGCTCCCTCCAGCTTCCCTCTCAGTAGTGCAGGCTGGATGGTGTTGAAAGCACTGGAGAAGTCAAAAAACATGATCCTCACAGGGCTCCCTGCTTGCTCTAGGTGAGAGAGAGATCGGTGTACCAGATAGATGACAGCGTCATCCACCCCAATTCCAGACCGGTAGGCGAACTCCAGGGGGTCCTCGCTGAGCCCACCAGTTGGCGAAGGTGGTGCAGGATGAGCCTTTCTATGGTCTTCATCAGATGAGAAGTCAAGGCCACTGGCCTGAAGTGGTTGGGCTCCTTGGAGTGTGCGATTTTTGGCACCGGAACCACACAGGAAGGCTTTCACAGTTCAGGTACCCTCTCCAAATTCAGGCTCAGGTTGAAGATGTACAGGAATTCAGTTCTGGGGTCACCCACGGTTTACTGTTTGAGAAACACTGTACCTTCTTGGTAGGCACAGTGTTCTCAACACAGAAATTAATGTAATCTGTAATGCAGTGGGTGAGGGCGTCAATGTCCTCACGGTGAGGCTTGCAGAGTTCCTGGCAGTCTGTGCATTCAAAACAGTCTCTCAGGGCCTCACTGCATTCCTCAGACAACACCCTTATCACTTTCTTCGTGGGGGGTTTCCTCTTCACCATAGGGGTGTAAGTGGGGTGGAGAAAGACCAGGTTGTGGTCTGAGTGGTCAAGCAGGGTGAGGGGTGATGTGCTGTAAGCCTGCTTTGTGTTGGCAAACAATATGTCCAAAGTTTTTCTGTCCCTTTTATGGCAGTCAACATACTGGGAGAAGTTAGGGACACTGGCAGATAGTGAGGCATGAAAGAAGTCCCCAGAGATAATAATGAGGGACTGCGGATGTGCCATCTGTAGCTGAGAGACAGTGGAGTGAAAGTACTCACAGGCTGCCGTAGCGTCGGCCGAGGGTGGGATGTAAACAGTCAGCAAAATAACGTGTGAAAATTCCCTGGCCAGGTAGTATGGCCGGACACTCACCGCCAACAGTTCAATGTCTTTGGTACAGTGCTGTTCCTTCACAGTGATGTGTCCTGGGCAGAGATGGGCAGTAACGTGTTACAAGTAATACGTTACTGTAATCTGATTACTTTTTCAAGTCACGAGTAAAGTAAGGGATTACTATTGCAAAAAAGGTAATTAGATTATTGTTACTTTTCCGTAAGCACGCTGCGTTACTGCGTTACTAAACCGTGACTTCGTTAGCAAAAATATCTAATGACAGTGACGTAAGCAAGTGCAACTGTGGTAGAAAACAGCTGTATGCAGTTCAACAATGGATCATATAACGAGTGAGTATGAGCGTGCAGCGTTTAAAGCGTGGAAGTACTGACCTTACTTTGAGTTTGATTCCGTAAAAAGTGGCAAAAAAATTAGCATCCGCTGTTCACTCCGTGGGAAGAAAACTTATTTTTACAGCGAAAAATACCTCTAAACTTCTGAGCAAGCACCGAGTACGCTACCAGGGAATGGGAAATTCACAGACAAACTCCCAGATCCTTCCACTTACATGACCGCTGCGGCACACCTGCACCAGGGCAAACCTCCGCCTGCCTCACTCCTGCTTTACAGGTGAAAATAGAGCAACAGGACCGCTGAGTCTTTGACTTTATTTATTTTCTGCTGTGTTTTACTTGCATCTATTTGAAAGACTGAGTGTAAACACAAAAAAGTATTTATTTTATGTGCTGGAATGTGCAGAAAATAGGTTTAAATGTTAAACTAATTTCTCCCAGTCAGAGAATGTTGCAGATAATTTAATTTTTGCTTGATGCATAAAGTTAAAAGGTTAAAACTAATAAAAAAAACTTTTAAAAAGAGACTTTTTCATTTGATTGCATTCCGGTGCGGTCTAACCAGTTGAAAGCCATCCAGTGTTATGACAGAGTCCGGTGTGTGGTCCGTGAGCCATGTCTCAGTGAACAGCAGGAGGCTGCTTGGCTGGTACTCCCAGTCTCTAGATGTGCAAAGCTGGTAGAGACAGACCCTGAAAGACTGGCAGCTGTAACTGCAGCATGTTGAAAACACGCAGTTCTTTGAATCTTTTGGGCTGAAGGAGGGACAATACTCGGTGTATCAATGCTCAATCAACAATCATTTATTTCCATACAATTCAACAGTCAGAGCATTACAACGTCCGGACGGGAGAGATGCTACCAGAGGGTCAGGCACATGTCTCAAAATGGTGACGGGTTGCTCAGCTTTTTATAGTCTCTAGTGGCCCCCAGCTAGTCGTAAAAGCCAAAACATCACATTTTTTCTCTGTTACAGCGCCTAAGTTATGACCTCGGCAGTTGTTTCTCTGCTTTCTGTAAGGTGGGGGTGTGGAATGTGGTCTGTCTATCTCCCCTGTCTTTAGACACAGAGTCTCCTGCTTACAACCTTCTCTTCATGATTCAACAATTAAGCATGTCAAGAAAACAGTGTAATACATTCCCAGCAGATCAAGGATACAGAGTGATGCACATTTATCTAATGAACTAATATGTGAATATGTTCTGTTAACTCAAAAGTATAATGAGAACTAAACTACATACAGATCACACACTCTATTTTAAAGGGTATAATATGATCTACAGCAGTATTCTAATTCAACTACTTTGATTACATATATAAGGTAACATATAATAACAGAATAATATCACAATACCCTCTTTTGATCTCTCATTAAAGAGATCACTAATAACAAGAACTTCAGTGTTGCAAGGTCCAGTTCTTCTTGGTCCTGAGGCCCTCTGTCCCCCTTTAACGGGTGGACCATATGTGGGATGACCTCTGTGCTCACGCAGTTCAGATGCAAGCAAAGTTAGATTTACAACCATAACAGCAGTTACAGATGACACTCCCATCACTCCCCAATTCTCCCACAGCTTTATTTTGGTGCTCCAGTTTTCCACTCCCATTTTAATGCCCCCTTATACCTTTCAAATGTACTTAGACTAGAACCTCTGTCTAAGGAGCTTTTAACCTTTATTTTTATTGCTGCAGCTACCAGTGTCTTCCAGTTGGGTGATTCTCAGCTTCTTTCTTCGACCTCCGGGGTTAGACCACCCTTTAGTCATTGCACAGTTCTGGGGATTATTCTGCCCTGATTTCAAACAAAGATCTGTGTGTTTTGGGTTCACCGGCGTGTCCCCCTTCCTGCCAAGAGCCTCTCGAACCTCGTTGGTCTGGTGTTCCTGGTTTTCGCCAACCCCTTCATGGTTATTGCTGTATTTGTGGGATCCATCTTCTCCAGGAGCCCAAACGTCATGACACTTGACCCCAGTTGCTGTCTCGGCTGTCCCTACATCTGTCTCTGCTGCGAAGGGTCCTCACATCTCCGTGTCCCCGTCTGGTGTCTGTTCCTTTCTCTGCAAGAGACAGAAAACCAAAACACCTCTCTCCCTAGCCTTGATAATCTAATATTGTTATCCATTGTTGTTCTAATGATTCAAATTTGGTTTACAATATTATGTTCAGGACTTATTCTAATCATAATCTATGTGTGTGTAAAGGAAATCAAAAATTAGTGAACCCTTTCTAAGTCTAACACATTATAAGCTTAAGTTTTACCATAGCTAATTTATTAAACACAAAAATAAACTCATAAGATGTTCATAAAACCATTGTTTGATGTTCGGACTCAACTTCCCCCTTTTTGACACACTCCCATGTGTCAATTCATTGGAGCTAGACAATTAAAAGAGAAGGTTAGTGACATCATATCTCAGAAAGTATCAGAAATTCTTCTCTCGAGTACCG
Organism: Astatotilapia calliptera; assembly: GCF_964374335.1. Classification (NCBI taxonomy): domain Eukaryota; kingdom Metazoa; phylum Chordata; class Actinopteri; order Cichliformes; family Cichlidae; genus Astatotilapia; species Astatotilapia calliptera. Next base: position 2,352,288 of record NC_137423.1, read on the forward strand.
TTGCTCCAGCCTTGTCATCCCTGAGGATCTTCGATCCCGAAAATGTCCCTTCTCCTCATGTAATAAAGTCTGTCCTCCTTCCATGCCCTGGTAACTGGTCCATCCAGAGCTGTAACATTTTGAAATGTACATACAACAAGCCAAACCACACCTTGGTCACACCAACCCTTTTCTGCCCCGAAGATGTCCAATGCCATCCTAGTATGGACTGTCAAACGTGGCTTTAACTCTGACTATCCTGACAATCCATTTTATAACGTTTCCTGGTCAGATTTGCCAATCTCTGCACCAGGGTTGTAATAGTTTTGCAATTCTCATCAGTTTTTATTTGTATTTAGCTTCGACTTCAGATTTTCAATTTTATATCAGTTTTAATTAGTTTTTACCAATTCTTTGCTAGTTTAGTGTAGTTTTTATTTTCTGAAAATCCTTAGTTTCAATTTAGTTTTATTTGTGTTTTGCAAAATTTAAGTGTAACAAAATCCCAGTTCCATCATATCAGTCATGCTCTTCTGGTTATCCTTGGGTGCTGAGACTAATAACTATTAACTCTTGCCGCACCGTGTGGTCCTAATTTTGGTTGAAGTGAATTGATAACCTTTTGAAGGCGATTGTTTCACACCTTTATTTAGATGCCCCAGTCCTGTTGTCTCGGGATACATCACACTGCCTTATCTGGGGTTAGCTGTTTTCTGGGGATGCGGGTTGAGTGGGTGAGCTCTTCAAGGAGGGGGAGTGTGCTCCCCCTGATGAGGTCTTCTAGGTAAGCTAGGTTAACCTTCTTGTGTGAGCTTTTCAAGTGCACTTTAAGGTTAGTGGGACTTTTAGTTTTATAAATGTCCCTCATGACCCCCTGATGACCCAGTATTTCATTTTTGCACACTGTAGTACACATTTTAGTTTTTGCTTGTAGCTCGCATACTCTACTTGCCACTCCTCTCAGTCCTGATGTTTCTTAGAGAGGGCAACAGTACCTTTAAAATTATATCACACGTGTGGGGGTGTGGCCTTGCCAATTGTTTTGCCCACCTTTTCAAAATGGCTGGCGTGCCCACAAGCACATTTCATGGAAAAAGAAAGGTAAGCTTGATATTTACATTTAAAATGTTTTGTTAAACTCAGATTTTTATTTTATTCCTTTTTGCAAGTACCCCTCCTCGGTGGCGAGAAACTGTTGGTGTGGTCAAGTGGGTGCTCTAGAAACAAACGCTCAGGACAGAACAGTTATCAGTCATGTACTTCCTACAAATTTTGCATATGTTTTATTCCATATTGATCCTCTGAGTGTAATGGTACATTTTAATTTGAATTTATCCAAACTAAACACAATATTTTCTTTATTTATTTTGCTCTTGTTCTTTTGCAGTACCACATCCTATCAAATGTCCCTGTCGATTATATTCTACATTTAATAACTTACTATTTCAAGTGAGAACCTAAATCATGTGGACCAATGTTTGTTATGGCATATCTCTATTCTGAATGTGGCCAGTCATTCATAGGTATTGTTAAATTTTGGCGATTTTCCTCTATAAAATTTACTTGACTTTTTACAGTGGCCTGCTGTGGTTAATAGTAACATATTCCTGTCATGAGTGGTATCAAAAAAGTCTTCTCCACTGTAGCATTTGGCATTCCCAATAATATAACATGATACCTTACTCAAAACACAGCTAATATAGCATAGTTTTCTTAATGCAAACATCGGTAACTCAAAATCAGCAACCAAAGTGTTAAGTCTGCAGTTCATACTTATGTGAAGCTAGAGTCTCCTCCTCCAGTCTCTCTTATCCTCCTGCTCCTGAAAAAACAAAACAAAACAAAGCGAAGCATCCACCCTTCTCTTGTCCGCTGGGTGAATTGTTTATTGGCATTTACTAATCCTAAAGTGGGTGCAGTCCTTGTCTCAGTATCAAGTCAGTCAAAACTTTTAGTCGTCAGTCCATCACAGTCCATTCACATGCATACCTCCATACACATTCATACCAGATGTTGCTGATAATGGAGTCTCACGCGCAACCTATTCGTGCATCCATCACCAGCAAGTTGACGTCATCATTTTAAAGGAAAACAATTCCTTGTTGTTTTTTGAGCTGGATTGACTCGGTGCAATCCTTTTAGACTCAGAACTTCTCAGTGTTCCCTATAAGTGAATTTCTCCCAAGCCAATTACAATCATGGAGAAGCACACTTTGCAACTGTTTACAGTAATAATATTTTATAGCGCTTTAAATTTCAATCTTTCAGGCCTTGTTTAAAGAGCTGATTGTTAAATCATGAACTCACAAAATATCAACATATCACCACCGGTGGATCACACCTCTCAGATGTTTTTTCTCCAGTGCACTGTAACAAAAACGAAAACAGACATAACCAACAAAATACTACTAAAATAACTCAAACTAGGGCCCGTTGCAGACATGTCCAAGCATAAAACTATCCCTCTCTCGCTTACGAGAAAGAACACAAGCCAAAGCTCACTGATAAAATCAAGCTAGCGCTAAACAAAACCAAACAATCAACCAGAAATTCACAGGAACATTTTGCTTCCTGTCGGGACAATATTGTGTGGGAATGAGAACCTCAGGTGCCGTAACACCTTTTGTTCCTCCTTGAATTAAAACTCAATCACAGAAAATGCCGTACTCCGACCTAAACTTACACTATTAATTCATCATTTTCACTCTGTGCCACTGTTCCTCATCAGGGCTGTGTGAAGCACAGCAAAGAATTCAGTCAAGGCCTTGAGCCATAAACAGACATCACGCACAGACATTGTTTTCATAACCAAACCGTTTTAGAGCTTATTCCTAAAATCTACATAAATGCCCTCTGGGTGACATATAACACATTCTAAGTAATCAATGGCTCCTCATAAAAATTATGCATTGGGATGTTTGTGTGCAGCATTTTGCATATCAGCATAAGCAAAGCATTCTTCATTGCATCAGCGTGTGTGTGTGTGTGTGTGTGTGTGTGTGGATCACTCTTCATTGCACAAGCGTGTGCATGTGTATGTGTGCATCACTTCTCAGTGAATCATCATTCCCGTGTGTGTGTGTGTGTGTGTGTCATTTCTCACTCACTCAACGAGTGCACGTGTTCATGTGTGTATTTCACTTCATTCTGAATCTGTGTGTTTGGAGACGTGTGTGTGTGTGTGTTTCTCTTCATTCTGAGTCAGTGCATGTAGATGTGTGTGTTTGTGTGGGTGTTTGTGTTCATCACTTTCCTGTTCTGGTGTTCTGGGTAAACCACGGCCTGAAGCGTGCCCTGGGGTCCTGCCCCCCTCCTTTTTCAGTTTGTTTGCGACCATTGCTGCTGCTGCTGCTGCTCAAAATTCAGTCCATCTTGGTTCTGACCCCAATTGGGGCAGTCCTTTCTCCAGTGTCGATGTTCACCGCAGGTGAAACCTGCATCTTCTTCTGTGTTTTTGTCCATTCTGAGGTGCCTTCTGTCCTCAGTTACTCCTCTTGTCTCGGTCACGCCCTTTTTCGCCACCCGATCATCCGTGTTGGTCCATCACTGTCCTGCACAGTGTGAATGCGAAGTTATCAAGGTCAGCATTCTTTCGCTCGGCCTTACTTTTCATTCGGGCTTGGCGGGCGTCTCGTCACAGCTCTGTCAGCTGACGCAATCTGGGAATTTTCCCCCGTGTAGTGAAACGGGCCTTAGGTTTAGTGCTCTCCGTCTCGGCTGCATGAGATCACATTCCTGCAGGTCTGTTGACATTCTCAGGTCGTTGTTGTGGGTCCAGCTGTTGCAGCATTTGGTCAGTGTCACGTATGGGGGAGAGCAGGAGTCCAGTCAGCCTCGGCTTTCAGGGCCGGCAAAGCAGCCTGTAATTAAATATGTATAGAAAAAACAAAAACAAAACAAAACAAAAACAAACAAAAAACAAAAACAAACGAACAGGAAAATGTTGTTGTGTTGGCTGTGTTATTCAGAGGGGAGGCAATGGGGCCAGGCCCTATGTCAGCCTTCTCTCCCCCTTTTTTTTGTTTTTTGTCTCCCGATATAATCAACTCCTAACCCACCAAGTTGACAGGACAACACCGGTATATGTTAAAATTCTTAAGATCATGTTTAAAAGCCCAAAAAAGGAACTTTCTTTCATTCAGTAATCACTTTTATTAATCAATCAACAGAAAACATGTCACAATTTGAATCTTTTAACCACTAAATTTGTTGTGTCTTGCCTGGTTGGTTAGACCAGTGTTCCTTTTTTTTTTTTTAGTTAAATTGTTGTCCTGCAACCCAGAGGGTTTCTTTGTCAGTAATGTATAGACTTCATCATTTAAGTATGTTAATTTTTCTTTAACCTTGCTGGAAAATCTTCACGTGTTCATGAGTGTAAGCTGTTTCTTCATTGCGTGTATGTGCATTTGTATAAAAGCAGGTTAATTTTATCTTTTCTCAAACTAGGCGTTACCTTAAAAGGAGCCTTTCTCTCAGATTTCTCTGCTTGTGTGTTTTTGTTTCACCTTTTTGTTGTGATGCTCCGGACGCCTTCCCAACCTCCACAAGTCCGTTGGCCCCAATTTTATGTGTTAAAACTTCTCTTAAATTCTCCTCTAATTCTCTCCTCGCTGCTGTCTTTTTCACAGCTGCTGATTCGTGCTGGGTGTGGTTCCCATTACCTATAATTTTGCTTCGGCCGCTGTGCTTGTGGGGGCAGTTGGTCCAGGTCCGCAGCTTCCTGTATTAACACACTAAGAGATTTATTTTAATTTCATTTTCATCACTTTTAAACAGATAAGCAGGCAACACGCCTACCTTGACAGCGTAAACTGTACGCCAGTCTCCCAACACATTCCTCTCTGTACTCCTCCATAATTCTCCACTGCACACCTCTTACTATCTCTCCTTTTTATTTTTATTACACCACAGAGTAATACACCCAATTATGCCCGTCTATCTCTATGTGGCTCCAAATTCCCTCTTTATTTTAAGTTCACACTCGTCAGGGGACAGGCACACAACAATTTCAACCACTGAAACGAGGAATTCAACCTTTTTATATTTCTTTACTAATCTAGACTCAACGTTTGTTCGCAAAAATGTGTCTTGTTCTAGTCCGGAAATAAATGTGAACCCGTGATTACACGGCCGTTCCAGTGTTATATCCGTAGCTATGCGGGGGCCCTCACCTCCCCAAGTCACCACCTCGGCACCCGGACGCCGCCGGTCCTGGCCACGCGTCCACGGACAGGAGGGTCGCCACTCCTAGGGCAAATGTTCCACAGGTACACTAGGCATCAACCTTTGATCCTAAAATGTGTATTTGCTCTAATGTCCTCCTAATCAAACACATCAACCGTCACTGTCACTGTGTTCACGCTTCACACTCCACACAAAAAACACACTCAGAGCGCGCCTCACTCACACTCTCACTCAGTGCGCGCTTTACCCACAAGACAGCACCCAGAGCGCGCCTCTCAGCTTCACACACACTCTCTCACCCAGAGCGCGCTTTGACACTCACACACAACACTTTTCCTCAGCGGGAATTTTACACAGAAACCTCTGAGCTCAACTATTAGATCTTCTTAAAGCACACTGCACCATAGACCAAAATACCCCTTTCTCTGCGATTATGACCGCCACCACGGGGCAAAGTCGCATCATAAAAGTGATGCTTGCATCCCCGAAGTTATACCTGACATCATAAACCAGGTGTTGCTATTTACTTAAATTTTTACTTTGTATTATGGCCGCAGCCCTTTATACTCGACTGACGCCACAAACCACCGTCAAAACCTCTATCAAATGTACTAAAACTAGCACCAACCACTACTGCACTTCACGGCCGCACCACCGGAACACGCCGTATCATAAACCAAACCTACGGACGTGTTTCGCTCTCGCGTTGCCAGCGTCCAACTGCACCGTGAAGCCAGCATCTGCTTGTCCTTAAATCAACTTCTATTTCATAGCCGGCAAAAGCCAGGACGTCACTGACACCATAAACAAAATAAACAAACCTCGACTTCAATGTACTGGACTAATGGCCGCGTCTTCAGAATAAATTCTAATGTATTATTGCTACAGAAGCCAGTATTAGACAAAATTAAATGTGGAAGGTAAAGTGGCTGCAACTAGCTCAACGTAGTATCTTATTAGTTTCTCGGTAGAAGCAGTTTACTGCAACTAGCTCAACGTAGTATCTTATTAGTTTCTCGGTAGAAGCAGTTTACTGCAACTAGCTCAACGTAGTGTCTTATTAGTTTCTCGGTAGAAGCAGTTTATTTAACACACTGGAATTCAGCCTCAACTTATGTTGTTAGTATCTTGCGCCAAAAACCAGACACCGACAAATTTACTGTGAAAATACGTGTAACTCAGTGAACAGATTAATTTGGAAAGCCCAATATGCACATTTGGTATTTATAATACAACAGGCTGTGCTTACCTTTTTATTTTTGGACCGGTCCTCTGTTCACCTCACCTCACGATCTCACCAAAGGCCAAATCTACACCTCCTCAGCACACCAAAGATCCGGGTCACACGGCACCAAGTTGTTGAAAACACGCAGTTCTTTGAATCTTTTGGGCTGAAGGAGGGACAATACTCGGTGTATAAATGCTCAATCAACAATCATTTATTTCCATACAATTCAACAGTCAGAGCATTACAACGTCCGGACGGGAGAGATGCTACCAGAGGGTCAGGCACATGTCTCAAAATGGTGACGGGTTGCTCAGCTTTTTATAGTCTCTAGTGGCCCCCAGCTAGTCGTAAAAGCCAAAACATCACATTTTTTCTCTGTTACAGCGCCTAAGTTATGACCTCGGCAGTTGTTTCTCTGCTTTCTGTAAGGTGGGGGTGTGGAATGTGGTCTGTCTATCTCCCCTGTCTTTAGACACAGAGTCTCCTGCTTACAACCTTCTCTTCATGATTCAACAATTAAGCATGTCAAGAAAACAGTGTAACACATTCCCAGCAGATCAAGGATACAGAGTGATGCACATTTATCTAATGAACTAATATGTGAATATGTTCTGTTAACTCAAAAGTATAATGAGAACTAAACTACATACAGATCACACACTCTATTTTAAAGGGTATAATATGATCTACAGCAGTATTCTAATTCAACTACTTTGATTACATATATAAGGTAACATATAATAACAGAATAATATCACAAGCAAAAGGTGGTTCAAGTATTGACTCAGGGGGCTGAATAATTACGCACACCCCACTTTGCAGTTATTTGTAAAAAATGTTTGGAATCATGTATGATTTTTGTTTCACTTCTCACGTGTGCACCACTTTGTGTTGGTCTTTCACGTGGAATTCTAATAAAATTGATTCATGTTTGTGGCTGTAATGTGACAAAATGTGGAAAAGTTCGAGGGGGCCCAATACTTTTGCAAGCCACTGTATGTACATACACATTTGAACAAGAAAAATACTAATGGAAACTGCCTTTTATCCATTGTACCACTCATTTATGTGTGTTTCACCTGTGCTAAGCAAGGATGAAGAGAGGGACTGGTTGGAGTTTTCCAACCAGTCCCTGTATGTCATCACAACGCAGTCTACCATTTGAAATCTGCTACACCTTGAGGCAACTGTTGCTGTGATTTGGCGCTGTATAAATAAAAATGAATTGAAGAGTAAAGAACAGGATAAAGAGCTCCCATGATGGTGGCAAAGAAATAGTCAGCAGACTGTAGCAGTTTATATCTGGATGAAAGTAGAACTAGCTCAGTGGAGCTCAGTCCCATATCTTTGGTTAGAAAGGAACAACATCAGCAATATACCGCTGCTCACACAAATTCAAGCAGTGCGCTCACATTACAGCACCTGATGAGAGAATCTGTGTATATGATAAACAGCTGATTGCTCGCAGCGCATGCACTGTTGGATCTCCAAATGTTCACTTGGCTGAAGTCTGCGAAGAAACTGTGCTCCACATAGTTCCCACAGTACAACCTCAGATTGGACCGAGCTCCCTGGATCACTGCAGGATCTTCAGCTGGTACATGGACGTCTCTGTTCCTCAGTCTTGGAGCTCCTGCAGGTCCGTCCACACCACCATAGGTCTTCTCACTCGCCTTTTCTTTGTCGTCGTTCTTCATCAGCCATTCTATGTCTTTATTAGTGCGGTGTTGTTCTTACGTGGCAGCGCTGATGTTCCCTCCTTGAATGCACAACAAGTACGGCGCTGGTCTTTCCTCGGGTGGAAAATCATCCTTCAGTGATCCAGAGCAAAGGTCCTAGTAGGACAGGAAACATACTGATAAGTGTTTCAAAGTGTCTTTGTAAGCAGACATGATTCAACTGAGCCAGTATGAGCTTGATTCCTGCAGTTTGTGCATCATAAACAGTGCTGAAGCAGAGGCAGCGTGTGCCTGCAGGTGAATGTACACTGCTGTTACAAGAGCTGTGGAAACTCTGGTAAAAAGGACATGACCATACTGCTGAAAGTTCCAGGACAGTCACAGAGTTACAGCATCATTTGTGAACATAAGGACAGAAAGGTCATCCAAATCTCGGGATTAAAAGTCTGTGTCCTAGTTGTGTCCAGTAAAACACGTCTCTGTGAAAGCTTCAATCCAACAGGCTCCAAAATCCTTCTGCTCTTCTTTGGGTTCTTAATGCTCTTGTACCATCTTTCTGTCATCCTCCTCGCTCCCTCTTTGAATTAAGACGTATGTGCATCATTAACACTGACATGTGGAAAACCAAGTTTTACTGAGCAGAAGATGATCATGAGTGACGCTGTCTTTAAAATACTCTTGTTAGAAATGTATGACTTTAATGTGAAAATTTCAGAGTTTTTTCTTCTTGTTGTGCTTGTTTGAAGCTGCTTCCTGTTGGCTTCAGCTGTTTGGAGTTTCCATTTTCTAAACTTCTACATTCTGAACCTTCTTCAGCTCTGAACAGATGATGACAGATGATACTGAATGATTTTTAAGCTCACACTTTGTCTAATAAACTCACATCTTTCATTCTTGATACAGATTGGGGAACTGTGGTTTGTCAAAGATCAGCTGTGATTATCTGGCAGCAGCGCTGAAGTCCAACCCCTCCCATCTGAGAGAGCTGGACCTGAGTAATGACTACCTGTCCTTGACTAGGAACAACAACCTGCAGGATTCAGGAGTGAAGCAGCTGTGTGGTTTTCTGGAGAGTCCAGGATGTGGACTTGAAACTCTGAGGTCAGTCAGCATGTTTTAGTTGTGCTGAGATGAATATGATGTGAAAGTCGTGCTGACACTAAACTGCAGACATCAGGCTGATATTATGTGTGTGTGCACAGATGGATTCCACGGAAGATCTCTGTTATGAAGGAAGTTTGTCCAACAGTGGGAAACATTTCAGAGAATATCTGTGAAGCAGAAGCTAAACATAGTAATAGAAGGAAAGCAAAATAATGATCCACATTCTGCTCTGAGCCATCGTTTAAACATCACTGTCAGACAGTAAAGGCTTCCAAAGACTGCTCACCCCTCAAACTTAGTTAAAGATGCTGGTGCTGACCACAGATCAGCTGACCTGCTGGGTCTCTTCAGTTGTCCAGAGCAGCAGGATGTCTGAGGTCTGCAGAAACACAAAAACACAGCTAGGGATGGGTATCGTTTAGGTTTCATCCGATACCGGTGCCAAATCGGTACTTTTGAAACGGTGCCGGTGCTCAAACGGTGCTCAAACCGGTGCTTAAAGAATGGAGAACACAAATTTGTCCAAAAACCTCTCATGTTCAGCTGTTTTTTGTAAAAAGATAACAATGTTAGCCTTTTCTGCAGCTATGGGGCATATATGGCATCACTCTTGGCTGGAAGCAGTGCTTAAACAATGGAAAAAACACAAACTTTGTCCAAAAACCTCTCATGTTTAACTGTTTTCCACTTTTTCTTTGGTCTTTTTATTTATTTATTTATTTATTTATTTATTTATTTATTTATTTATTTAAGTATTTATTGTCAGTGTCAGAGAACAATGAAATTGCGTTTGGGGCTTCCGTACAACCCGTAAATAAAATAATGAAGAAAATAATAAATACCCCTTAAAACCCAAGTGTAAATATTTAACCCAGTGTGACTCCAGTGCAATAAGACAATCCTTAGCAACAACATGAGAACATGACAAGTAATGTTCATAAGAAATTCAGACAAAGACCTGAGAAACATGACAAAGTACAACAATGCAACCCGTTCAATATTATTGTACTGTGAGATATGATGTCAGATATGATAGTTATCTATTTAAGAAAGAGGGGGGGGGGGGGCAGGAGGGGGAAAGAAAATAAAGATATGATGCACCAATGCAGACCAGTTCAGTGCTATTAAGAAGTTGGATATGGTTATTGTCCGTGAGAGGGGGGCAGAGAGTTCAGGAGCCTCACAGCCTGTGGATACAGGCTGTTGGCCAGTCTGGATGTTCTGGCCTGTATAGACCTGTACCTTCTCCCTGAGGGCAGCAGATGGAAAAGGTGGCGCGCAGGGTGATGTTGGTCCCGCAGGATACTGTGCACCCTCCTCCTCACCCTCCTAATCTCTGGCAGACTTGTTCCAATAATTCTGCCAGCTTCTTTCACCACCCGCTGGAGTGCTTGCTGATCGGCCTTGGTGCAGCTGGGGAACCACACGAGAAATCCATACGTCAGAATGCTGCTGATGGCACAGTTGTAGAAGTTCAGCATCAGAGATCTGGGAATGTGTGCGCTCCGCAGTCTCCTCAGGTAGTAGAGGCGCTGTTGGGCCTTCCGTGCAACTGAGGTGATATGGCTGCCCCAGGACAGGTCCTCGGTCACAGGTACCCCCAAGAATTTAAAACTGCTCACCCTCTCCACCGCCTCACTGCCAATGAAGAGAGGCGGATGGTTGTTATGACCCTTCCTCCGGAAATCTACAATGATCTCCTTGGTCTTTTTGGCGTTTAAGACCAAGTTATTGTCGTGGCACCATGACTCTAGTTGTTGCACCTCTGTCCTCTAGTTTGTCTCATCGTTGTTGGATATACAGTGGGGCAAAAAAGTATTTAGTCAGCCACCGATTGTGCAAGTTCCCCCACTTAAAATGATGACAGAGGTCAGTAATTTGCACCAGAGGTACACTTCAACTGTGAGAGACAGAATGTGAAAAAAAATCCATGAATCCACATGGTAGGATTTGTAAAGAATTTATTCGTAAATCAGGGTGGAAAATAAGTATTTGGTCAATAACAAAAATACAACTCAATACTTTGTAACATAACCTTTGTTGGCAATAACAGAGGTCAAACGTTTACTATAGGTCTTTACCAGGTTTGCACACACAGTAGCTGGTATTTTGGCCCATTCCTCCATGCAGATCTTCTCGAGAGCAGTGATGTTTTGGGGCTGTCGCCGAGCAACACGGACTTTCAACTCCCGCCACAGATTTTCTATGGGGTTGAGGTCTGGAGACTGGCTAGGCCACTCCAGGACTTTCAAATGCTTCTTACGGAGCCACTCCTTTGTTGCCCGGGTGGTGTGTTTTGGATCATTGTCATGTTGGAAGACCCAGCCTCGTTTCATCTTCAAAGTTCTCACTGATGGAAGGAGGTTTTGGCTCAAAATCTCACGATACATGGCCCCATTCATTCTGTCCTTAACACGGATCAGTCGTCCTGTCCCCTTGGCAGAAAAACAGCCCCATAGCATGATGTTTCCACCCCCATGCTTCACAGTAGGTATGGTGCTCTTGGGATGCAACTCAGTGTTCTTCTTCCTCCAAACACGACGAGTTGAGTTTATACCAAAAAGTTCTACTTTGGTTTCATCTGACCACATGACATTCTCCCAATCCTCTGCTGTATCATCCATGTGCTCTCTGGCAAACTTCAGACGGGCCTGGACATGCACTGGCTTCAGCAGCGGAACACGTCTGGCACTGCGGGATTTGATTCCCTGCCGTTGTAGTGTGTTACTGATGGTGACCTTTGTTACTTTGGTCCCAGCTCTCTGCAGGTCATTCACCAGGTCCCCCCGTGTGGTTCTGGGATCTTTGCTCACCGTTCTCATGATCATTTTGACCCCACGGGATGAGATCTTGCGTGGAGCCCCAGATCGAGGGAGATTATCAGTGGTCTTGTATGTCTTCCATTTTCTGATGATTGCTCCCACAGTTGATTTTTTCACACCAAGCTGCTTGCCTATTGTAGATTCACTCTTCCCAATCTGGTGCAGCTCTACAATACTTTTCCTGGTGTCCTTCGAAAGCTCTTTGGTCTTGGCCGTGGCGGAGTTTGGAGTCTGACTGTTTGAGGCTGTGGACAGGTGTCTTTTATACAGATGATGAGTTCAAACAGGTGCCATTCATACAGGTAACGAGTGGGGGACAGAAAAGCTTCTTACAGAGGATGTTGCAGGTCTGTGAGAGCCAGAGATTTTCCTTGTTTAAGGTGATCAAATATTTATTTTCCACCCTGATTTACGAATAAATTCTTTACAAATCCTACCATGTGAATTCATGGATTTTTTTTTCACATTCTGTCTCTCACAGTTGAAGTGTACCTCTGGTGCAAATTACTGACCTCTGTCATCATTTTAGGTGGGGGAACTTGCACAATCGGTGGCTGACTAAATACTTTTTTGCCCCACTGTAAGTCCGAGCACTGTAGTGTCATCGGCAAACTTAACAATGAGATTGGACGCGCAGGAGGAAATACAGTCATGGGTGAAGAGAGTGTATAGCAGAGGGCTCAGGACACACCCCTGAGGGGCACCGGTGTTGACCACAAGGGTGGAAGAGGTGTTCTTACCCACTCTGACACTCTGTCTACGGTTAGTGAGGAAGTCCACAATCCAGTTGCACAGAGAGGAGTTAAGTCCCAGTTGGTGGAGTTTGGGACGGAGTTTGTATGGCCGGATGGTATTAAAAGCCGAGCTGTAGTCTACAAAGAGGAGCCGTGCATAGGTGTTCCTGTGTTCCAAGTGCTTCAGTAATGTGTGCAGCACTGTGGCGCTCGCATCCTCGGTTGACCGGTTCTCCCTGTATGCAAACTGGTGCGAGTCCAGGGATGGTGGAAAAGCAGCTCTGATGTGTTTAATGACCAGTCTCTCCAGGCATTTGGCGGGAATGGGGGTGAGTGCCACAGGTCTGAAATCGTTCAGACATGTGACATTTGACTGTTTTGGGATGGGAACGATGGTTGCTGCTTTGAAACAGGATGGTACCAGTGAACAGGACAACGAGGTGTTATATATAGAGGTGAAGACGTCCGCCAGGTCCGCAGCACAGTCTTTAAGCACCCGGCCCAACACTCCATCTGGCCCGGCCGCCTTCCTGGTGTTAATGCTCCGGAACACACGCCTCAGCTCATGAGTGCTCAGGACTGGAGCAGGGTCGGTTGAGGGGAGAGGGGACAGGACAGGGTCGGTGTTCTCCCTATCAAAACGGGCATAAAAGAGATTTAGATCCTCAGCCAGAGTAGAACTGTCGGCTGAGGGTGATGGTGTTCTCCTTTTGTAGTCCGTGATAGCCCTGATGCCCTCCCAGACCTGCCTTGGGTTTGTGTTGTTCTCAAACCTGGCCTCGATACACCTCCTGTGCTGCTGCTTGGCAGTCTTGATGCCTCTTCTCAGGTTGGCCCTGGCAGCACTGTATGCCTCCTGGTCCCCGGATTTGAAAGCGTTGTTCCTCGTTCGAATAAGTTGTTGAACTCCGTGTGTCATCCAGGGTGGATTATTAGGGAACACACGGAGTCGTTTCCAAGTTGTTACATTGTCCACACAGAAACAGATGTAGTCCAAGACAGTGGAGGTGTAACTGTCCAATGCGACACGATTGTCAGTGTCCTGCACCTTGAATACATCCCAGTCTGTGCAGTGGAAACAGTCGTGAAGCATCGGAATAGCATCCTGCGCCCATGTTCTCACGGTTTTGGTTGTAATCCCAGTGCTCTTGATCTTTTGTGTGTATATTGGGTGTAGCAGAAGGGAGAGATGGTCTGACAGACCCAGGTGGGGATAAGCCTGGGCTCTGTATGCATTCGCCATGTTGGTGTACACCTGGTCCAACGTTCTATCTCCTCTGGTAGCACACTTCACATTTCGGTGGAAATTGTGAAGTACAGATTTCAGGTCCGCGTGGTTAAAATCCCCAGCCGCAATAAAGACACTGTCCGGGTGTGCTACCAGGCTGTTATTGATGCTGCTGCTCAATTGTGCTAACGCTAGCTTAGCATTAGCATCTGGTGGAATGTAAACAGCGCAGATGTAAACGGCAGAAAATTCCAGAGGGAGATAGAATGGACGGCACTTTAACACCAACAGTTCTACCTCTGTACTGCACAGTCTTTCCGTTACCGTGACGTTCGTGCACCAAAAGTTGTTAATATAGATGTACAGCCCCCCGCCGGTCTTCTTACCCGAGTCCGCAGACCTGTCGGCTCGATAGGCGGTGTGGCCTGCTAGATCAATAGCCGCATCGGGAATGGCGCTGTCCAGCCAGGTTTCAGTGAAAATCATGCACGAACAGTTATTAAAAGTCCGTCAAGTGGCGATCTGCAGTCGTATTTCATCCAGTTTGTAACGGATTGAACGGGCATTGGAGAGGAATATGGTCGGGAGTGGTGGTTTAAACGGACTAGTCTTTAGCCGTGCCCACAGGCCTCCCCGCCTGCCTCTCTTCTGCCTCCGCTTGCAACGTCTCCTCCTGCGGCTTGCTGTTGCGGGTAGCCCCGGGGGTTGCTTAACGATCTCTGGGGGGATGAGATACTCGGATGTTAGTTGAAGATCTCCACGGCTTAGTTGTAGTAGATCATCTCTGTTGTATTGAAGTAACCCCAGACTGTGTGAAATAATACCCAATACCACCAAAAGTGCAAAAGTGTAGGAGCTCCGGGCCGCTGCGTCTGTGCGCGCCGCCATCTTTTGTTGATATTAACAGCCAGGGTGAAGGGAGTATCTGCCATCAAACAAGAAGACAGCTGCATGTAGCTATGATGATGTTTGCTAGTTCACCTTACATGCATTAATGTAATAACGTGGTTAGCCTACTCAACGTAAATTACACTCGAACAACATTAAGCGACTCACGCAGAGAAGAACGGCTGCTGCATCATCATCCATCATCATTTCTGCTACACTGGCAGGGCTAGGGGCCAGGACTCTCCTCTTCGGGTTTTTGGGGGATATTGCATAACAGGCAACCCACCCGCAGTAGATGTGCTCGGTGTGAGGTCTCGCAGCAAGCTATGAAATACGGCGCATTTCTCGGCTTTAAAAAAAAACCGCTATGGGTCGCCAGGTGTTTCATCGGATTTGAGGTGTTACCTCCTTTGACAGTATCACAGTATCAGCTTAAAGCACTTGTTGCTGCTGAGTTTGCATATTTTGCTGTGAAGTACAGCCAGACTTTTGACCGCTTCGCCTTGGGCATTTTTAATCTGTAGCTCTGCTCTAAAAGAACGTACGTACCTGGGCCCGCCTACTATCCTCGGAAACGTAAAATGATTGGCTAGAAGTGTATCACAGCTCAGGAAAAAAAAGCACCGAAATAAAGCACCGAAATGTGCGCTGCTTTTCGGTCTGGTTACTACCGTTTATGTCAGAACTGGTGCCATCATGGCACCGGACACCGGTACCCATCCCTAAACACAGCAGATAAAAATAGTTGTTCAAAGAAAATGTGCGTGTGTGTGTGTGTGTGTGTGTGTGTGTGTGTGGGGGGGGGGGGGGGGTGCTGATTCCTGAGCTTTGAAACTAGTAGTAGTAGCCACTTCCTCGTGGCTGCGTGCAGCGGGGCTAGGGGAGGGTCTGTACTGACGGACATGGGTTACTGACCTGGTAGCCTTTCTGCTCCTGGGTGGGTCCGGGATGGGCGTGAGGTTCTGGGGGCGCTCCGTCTCTGGGCTGGGGCCCTGGCCGGGCCTCTGGGCCTTGGGTCCTGGTTTGTGTGTTGCCGGGGTTGTGGGCGGGTGGGTGCATGGGGGCCCATCCCTGGCGCAAGGTGCCGCCGGTGCGTCGAGCCGCCTGGGGGGCTCTTCAACTGGTGGGGGAGATTGTCACACCTTGCAGGAGCTTTCCTCTCCTCAGGAGCTCCCTCTGCAGGAGGGGGAGATACAGGAGAGGTGGAGGAAGATCTCAGCCTGGGCGTCTATTGTCTCATGTAGTCTGGAAGATGAATGGATGGTGGGGTGGGTGCAGTTTTCTCTGTGGTGGGGTTGGGTGGACTGTCCCGGGCTCTGTGGGGCCGGGGGGCGCTGTTGCGCTGGGCCCTGGTCTGGATGGGCCTGGGCCCCCTTTCCCTGGCGGGTCGCGGAGTATGGGAGTGCCTACTGGGGTCAGCGGGGGAGCTGGCCCCAGGGAGGGGTCACTTGCCCCTCCCTTCCTTCCCTCCCCATCTCCAGTTGCCTCCCTCTTCCCGCTCCACCACAACCACCCACACACGCAGGGCCTTGGAGTAGGGGTATGTCACCAGGGTACAGAGGAGGCTACCCCCCCCCCCCCCCCCGTCCCCTTCTGGCTGCCTCTGCCTCAATTTTATCCCACAACTTAGACATTCACATTACTCACACTCTCATTACACATACATATAGGATCTTGGGGGTGGGCACGATACACGGAGTCCAAATTACCATCAGGGTGTACACCCCACCCCTGGCGTCGTTGCCCACCTCTCAATTTTGAATACACGTAGACATTGAGGGCTAGCAGGAGGGACTATGCGCTTACCTGCTGCTCTCTGGCAGGTAGCTCCATGCCCTCCTGGGTTTTAAATGCACCTTAGAACACACATGCATCAACACTACAATGAGCGGGTGGAGGGAGGTTTGGAGTCTTCTCTCACCCCCATTCTCTGCGGCCTGCTGGAGCGGGGGGGCTAGGAGGAGGAGTTGGCCGTCCGACTGCGGTCCGGAGTGTGGGGCCTCCCTGCTGCTGCGGAGTCGGGGCAGTCTGCCTCTCCCCACCGCAGGGAAAAGGGTAACACCACCTGGGTCTGGGTGCAGTTCCCCCCTCCAGGGGCAAGGGTACCTAGACCCGGTTCGTAAAGTACGCTTGGGGAGTGTGATCGTGTGTACAGCGTCTCTTTATGTCTGTCTCCACGTTGGTTGAGTGTGGAGTAAGTGCATATGAGAGCATGAGGGTGGGAATGGATGTTTGTATCTGTGTGTGCCTGTATGTCTGTGTCTATATGTCAGGTTGGGTGTCAGGCGCCACCTCTCTGGGGACATCTCAGGCCCTCCAAGGTTTGGAGGCCTATCTCCACCCACCACCACTTCCCCTGCCAGTGGCGGACTCCCTCAGGTGTCGGTGCGTTGGTGGTTCTTTGTGTCTGGGGGTGGGCGTCCAGGTACACACCGGCTCACTCCTTGCCGGCCGCTTATCGGGGCCTGGAGCCTGGGGCTCGCTCGGGCCACTTCGGAGGTGGGGTGCCCCCGGCCTCTCGGCCTGGGGCTCGGTCACTCAGGCACAGCTGGCTGCCGGCGGAGCTCACGGGCGCGTCACCGCAACTCCCCCTGGCTGCTGAGTGAGCCCTCATCTGGGACTCTCCTCAGCTCTTTCTGGGACAGTGGCGCGGCTGCCCCTCTGTTGGTCTTCCTTGGTCTGTTGTGTTCTGGGGGCCTCTGGATGTCTGGAGTTTTGATCTCCTCCACACCTGCTTCATACCCTGGAGGACGGGGCTGTGGCTCCCCACACTCCCTAGCAGATCGTTACATGGAGAAACCTTTGGAATACAAGCGCGCTGATCCACACAGGTATGCACACAGGTGTACACACGGGTATTCACAGACGCGGACTACAGCTTTCTTGGCTGCTGCCTCAAAGCACATTGTGCGCTGTCTATCTTGCGTGCTGCACAATATCGTTTATTATTTAGTATCTACTGATATCTACTGCTAGCTAGTTTATTGTGATGGTGCCGTTTTTTTATTATGTTGCTCTTTGTTGTTTGCTTTCTCTTCTGTTTTTTTTCTCCATACAGGTAACCCAGGTGTTTTGTTTTTTTGTTTGTTTGTTTTTTTTTCTTTCTTCCCCCCCTTCTCACCGTCTCTTCTCCCCTTTGGTTTTCTTTCTCTCCCTCTCTTTCTTTCATTCTTTCTCCCTGTCCTATCCCCCAGTCATGTCTGTCCCGTTTGTAGCAACTGAAAATAAAATAAATTCATAATTATAATAAAGGTCAATCAAATGGACCAATATGGCAAGGCCATGATGATCCACTTGGTAAAATAAATCCGCTTGGCATCTGTCTTGGCCTTAAGACAACAATTTTGATGGTAAAGATCCAAACGGGACACAAAAAAAAAAGAAAAAAAAAAAAGAAACTAGTAGTAGTAGTAGTTATTCCCATCACTGCTGTAGGAGTTGCATTTAGTCACAGCTGATTGTCTTCTTTGAACAATCACAATGACTACTGTTGTAAAACCAAGCACACAAACAACCAATGAGAGTAAAGAACAGGATAAAGAGCTCCTGTGATGCTGGCAAAGAAATGAACAGCAGACGGCCGTCTACATGTTGTAGAGGTTTACAGTCACCAGGGGGCGCTGTCACAGCCATGCAGTCAGTAAGCTGCTCTACTTGTGCTGTTGTTGGTGAAGCTGAAGTGAAAATGAGTCTTAAAACAACGAAAAGTGTCCACTGCAGGCTCCATCTGAGCTTCTCTTGCTCCTCTTCTTTTATCCTCCATGTTTTGCTGAACACTGCTGTCGCTCTCTTCCCTGTTCCCACCCACTTTCCAACCAATCAGCATCGGAGCGGGCACAGCGTCGTCTGCACCAACTTTTGTTGTGAGCACGTAGACTCGTCTGCAGAACATTTCCAGTAATATAACCAGCTTTGCATGCTCCCCAAGCAGCAGCTTCAAGCTCACCTCAAATAAGTTTACAGGAAGAACTACTTGGCCATCACGCGTCCAGCTGTTCGTGACCACAGTAGAGTTTGACCACCACGAGCAGCTGCTCAGTGGATTTGGAGAAGAAGTGTCTCCAGCTTCTCACAGGCAGTATGCAGAATGTGGATCTCCACAAAGACTGTGGAGAACTCGTCCCACACTCTAAATTCACACTTGTCTGCACAAAACTTCTGACACGTTCCCGTCTTCGAAGTGTCTTCGAAGTGAAGCTACCAGGTTCAGGTCCAGCTTGTTTATCTGGAGCTGCAGTGATCCATCCTCACGTGCACATTTAGCATTCTTAGTTTTCGTGTTTTTGTATTTTGTTCTTTATTTATGCCATGGTTCCTAGGTTGTTCTATTAAGATGTTGCTTATTTGATTTCCCCTTGTGACTTTACCCCCTGTGTGCCTTTCTCTGTGTTCCCTCGGTGCTCAGCTTAGCATTCCCAGTTTAGTTGTGTTTCTTTGTGAAGCCTGCAATAAAGCAGAGATTTTGAGTTTAGCTTTTGTCTCTGTGAGTTTTCCATTTGGGTGCTCATCTGCCTGCACACAGCTAGTTCACGACATCCTGAACTGGTAGTTTGTTTTGTTTTGGACTCTGATATTTCTTGTTCAGTTTTTTTATTTCACACAGCAAAACTTAAAAAAATTTCATGTTTCTATGATAAATATATTACTTTAATGTGAAACATTCAGAAAAACGTCAATGAGATTTTTTTTTCCTTGTTGTGTTTGTTTGAAGCTGCTTTCTGTTGGCTTCAGCTGTTTGGAGTTTCCATTTTCTAAACTTCTACATTCTGAACCTTCTTCAGCTCTGAACAGATGATGAAACACTGAATGATTTCAAGCTCACACTTTGTCTAATACACTTTAATCTTTCATTCTTGATACAGACTGGAGCGGTGTGGTTTGTCAGAGATCAGCTGTGATTATCTGGCAGCAGTGCTGAAGTTCAACCCCTCCCATCTGAGAGAGCTGGACCTGAGCCTGAACAACCTACATGATTCAGGAGTGAAGCATCTGTGTGGTTTTCTGGAGAGTCCAGGATGTGGACTTGAAACTCTGAGGTCAGTCAGCATGTTTGAGTTGTACTGAGATGAAAATGATATGAAAGTTGTGCTGACACTAAACTGATATTATACTGATCCACACTGAGGATCTTCATGGTAAAGTCTGTTTTCTTCTTCTCTGGTTTAGTCCATTAACTGTTGCAGAACAATATTTACATTTCAAACAGTGATACTCAACGTATGGCCCGTGCCCCACACACGGCCCTCCACAGGGTGCCGAGCAGCCTGCCGACCTTTCTTAATTCAGAGAGAGGGGACCCTGATTACCGTTCTTCCTCACAGTTCTAAGTATCAGACAAAACAATGAATAATCCACAGCTGACTGTCTTTAGCAGGTCAAAGGTCAAGGCACACAGCAATCTGTGAAACAAACAGTTTGGAGCAGAAGTTATTGCACACTTACAAACTGACACTGCTGCACGGCATGCTGGGTAATGCTAGCTGGTCAGGTATGTACGGTGGCCCCTAGAGACAAAGCACGTACAAACTCCAAAACACTTGCAAAATCCAAAACACTTGCAAACTAAAAAACACTTGCAAACTCCAAAACACATGCAAATTCCAAAACACAACGGAAGTGCTCCAGGACGCTAGGGGCAGTGTTGAGCTTTTGTTACCTAGTAACTACACAAGCCAGGAAGTACCAATGACCGGATTTGGGGTTTGCAGCCTTAAAGGCCGCATTTTAAGGCCGATTAGTTTGCAAACGTGAGCACATTACCCCTGTTCTTGCCTCCTTACACTGGTTGCCTGTCCATTTTAGAATTCATTTTAAAATTTTATTGCTTGCTTTTAAAGTCTTAAATGGCCTGGCTCCGTCTTACCTGTCAGACCTTTTACACCAATACACTCCACAAAGGTCTCTCAGATCATCTGACCAGTCACTCCTTGCTGTCCCCATGTCGAGACTGAAACACCGAGGAGACCGAGCTTTCGCTGTTGTGCCCCCAAACTATGGAACAAACTGCCCCTCCATATTAGGCTGGCCCCAACACTTGAAATGTTTAAATCACTTTTAAAAACACACTTTTTTTCAAAGGCCTTCTAGGAGTGTTATCAGAGCCAGTTTGTAGTCAGTTTTTAGTCAGCTGTTGGTCATTCTTAATCTTTTTACTTTGTTAATCTTATTCATTGTATATCTTATTGTTTATTCTACTCATGTTGATTTATTTTTATCTTCTTTTTCAATTATATATTTGTTTTGTTTATTGATTTCATTGTATGCTTAAAGTATGGTTTTAACTGCTATCTCTGTTTTATTATTGGAAAGCACTTTGGTCAACTTTGTTGTTTTTAAAAGTGCTATATAAATAAAGTTGGATTGGATTGGATTGGATTACGTCACAGCGACAAGAGAAGGATTTCCCAATTCAAAGGCTGCTCGAAATGCGGCCCTCAAATGCATCCTTAATTTCCCTGAATTTTAAGGATGGGTCGGTGTTGCCTTCATGGCCCAACATATCCCAGACTTCATAGTGCGGTGGTGGTGTGGATAATTTTGCCGAAAAAAAAAAAACGGTGGAAGCGGAGCGGAGGAAGAGTAAACTTTCAGAAGTAAGTACTGAATATTATGTCACTTATTTATGCGCAAATATTTTTTTTAATGAAGAACATTAAACCATTATTGTTGGCCACATGTCGGGAAAGTTATGTGACATTAACTTGGTTTTAAAGCCTTTAAAATATACGCCGTTCAATAGTCGACCTTAATCTTACAGAGAATGTGATGATTTTGTGGATAATTAAAGTCAGTCATATATCCACAAACACAACAAGCTGAAAGTCAGTGATGCTGCTCGGTTTGCAGTCCTGAATATCACGGCACAAGCAGGATCCACTGCACTGTTAATGTTAGCTATGTTACATTGCTGCCTCTGTTCGGTGGTGTCAGCCAAACGGACTTTAACGTGTGTTTGAACGAGCTGACGGTTCACTCGTTAAGCTGAAAGAAAGATGCTTTAATCACAGGAGTCACACATGTGTCCACTGCACCATCTGGGAACTCTTCTTGTTTCGTAATAACACAAACACTAAATCCTGCTTCTTTTGTGCTGTTTTGTAGCAGTGTGTACACCTGAGACTGTCACCTGTCTGTCTGTCCTGCACTCTCTCTGTTTCTTTCTCTCTGATTGTGTAATAAAAGTATGAACATGTGTTTATAAGTTACACTTGTGTTTGAATCCTGCAGCTTATCACACATTTGATTTCCATGTGTGACAACTGCAAGTGTCCAGAGTGAGGACAGACTGAGGGACCCACTGCTGCACATCATCTGTGAGGCTTTGCACCCCTGATGATCCACCAGGACAAACTCAGCAGTGTGTGAGGAAGAGGAGGAGGAAGAGCCAGCAGCAGCTGACAGATGGAGAGAATAGACAGACTGTTCCCTGTTTGTGAAGGACTGCTAGAAAAGTTTAAAATAACTAATTGTCTGTCCTGAATCAGTCTTATTAGGTAATGTTCAAATAATTTGATCATTGCAGTGTTTTCAGTGTGGGAGAAAGTACTCAGGGCCTTTGTGGAATACACCAGGCACAGACACACGCACACACAGGTAGGTACAGCCAACTTCCACATTTATTCAAGTGTTTGTTGTTTTGACAGCTGACTCAGTCACACAGTCTGACAGCTCACGAGCCCAGCTGATCTCTCTCTGGCCGCTCCTCCTCGTCTCACTATAAACACAGCGGAGGGAGACCATCATCAGTCCATAAACAACATCAGCTGTTCTTACCGGCCTCGCAGCGCCGCCCTGATGAGCCTTCCGCTCCACTCCTCCCCTGCAGCTGCGCCCGGGGCCACGCCTCCGCCACACACCCCCACCGCCCGTTCGAGGCCGGGGAGCCGTCCGGCCGAGCCAACTCCCCCCCCCCGCGAGCGAGAGAGGAAATCGGCCACTGCCATCTGCGCCCCCGGCCTATGGATCACCTTGAACTTAAAGGGCCACTCATGCGGTGGAGCCACTGCAGCGGGGCGTGGTCCGAACAGAGGGTGAATGAGCGTCCCAGGAGGTAATAGCGCAGGGAGCCGACCGCCCACCGGATGGCCAGGCACTCCTTCTCCACGGTGCTGTACCGGCGCTCGCGCTCTGCTAGCTTTCGGCTGATGTATAGGACAGGGCGGTCGGCCCCCCTTACCTGCTGGGACAAAACGGCTCCCAGCCCTCTGTCCGAGGCGTCAGTCTGCAGAACAAAAGGGAGGGAAAAGTTAGGAGTGTGAAGCAGCGGCTCCCCACAGAGAGCCTTTTTCACCCGCACAAACGCCGCCTGGCACGGCCCCGTCCACTGGACCAGATCCGGGGCACCCTTTCGAGTGAGATCGGTCAGGGGGCTGGTTAGCTGCGCAAACCCCGGCACAAAGCGACGATAGTAACCCGCCAACCCCAAGAACCGTCTCACCTCCTTTTTCGTCCTGGGGCGCGGGCAGGATGCGATAGCCGCCGTCTTCTCCACCTGTGGACGCACCTGCCCGCCCCCCAGGTGGTACCCCAGATACTGCACCTCCCTCCGTCCAACTGCGCACTTCTTCGGATTGGCCGTGAGCCCCGCCCCCCTCAGGGACTCCAGGACCGCGGCCACCCGCAGCACATGCTCCGCCCAGGTGTCGCTGTGGATGATCACGTCATCCAGGTAGGCAGCAGCATACGCTGCGTGCGGACGCAGTACCCGGTCCATGAGACGCTGGAAAGTGGCCGGGGCCCCGAACAGGCCAAACGGAAGTGTCACGAACTGGTACAAACCGTACGGAGTGGAGAAGGCCGTTTTCTCCCTGGCCTCGGCAGACAAGGGAATCTGCCAATAGCCCTTGGTTAAGTCCAGTGTCGTGAAAAAGCGGGCCGTGCCTAACCGGTCCAGGAGCTCGTCGACCCGAGGCATGGGGTAGGCATCAAAGCGTGACACTTCGTTCACCCTGCGATAGTCGACACAGAACCGTATAGACCCATCCTTCTTCGCCACCAGAACGATGGGGCTACACCAGGCGCTGTGCGACTCTTCTATTACTCCCATCCTCAGCATTTCCGCCAATTCCCTCTGCACGATTTTTCACTTGTGCTCCGGGAGCCTGTAGGGCCGTGAACGCACCGTCATGCCAGGCTGCGTCACGAAATGGTGCTCGATGAGGGACGTCCGGCCGGGCAGGGGGGGAGAACACGTCCGCAAAACGCTGTTGCAACGCGACAACATCCGCTCTCTGGGCCTGTGTGAGATGGTCATCACAAGGGAGGGAGGCGGGAATGATAGAATTTGGCACCTCAGGCCCCAACTCATCTCTCTCCTTCACCAAGCTCACCAGAGAAGCGGTTTCAACCTCTCGCCACAGTTTGAGGAGATTGAGGTGATAAATCTGCGTGGCTCCTCCCCTGTCCGACCGAGCGACCTCATAGTCCACGTCCCCGACTCGCCGCGTGACCACAAAGGGTCCTTGCCACTTGGCGAGCAACTTCGAGCTGGAAGTAGGGAGTAACACAAGCACTTTATCTCCCGGTGAAAATTGCCTGAGCCTAGCCCCTCTGTCATACAGGCGTTGCTGACGCTGCTGAGCCTGGAGCAAATTCTCCCGTGACAACCTCCCCAAAGTGTGGAGTTTTGCTCTCAGGTCCAACACGTACTGAATCTCATTTTTGGCGGGGCTCGGACCGTCCTCCCAGCTTTCTTTAATCAGGTCGAGCACCCCACGTGGCCTCCTGCCGAACAGCAGTTCAAAGGGAGAAAATCCCGTGGAGGCCTGGGGCACCTCCCGCACTGCGAATAACAGAGGGTCTAGCCAGTGATCCCAATTGCGTTCATCCTCGTTAATGAACTTCCGAATCATGGACTTTAAAGTCTTATTCAGCCGCTCCACCAGCCCGTCAGTCTGAGGGTGGTAGACGCTGGTCCGAATAGATTTAATGCCCAGTAATTCGTACAGTTCCCGCAGTGTACGAGACATAAACGACGTGCCCTGGTCAGTCAGTATCTCTTTCGGGATTCCGACTCGGGAGATGACCTGAAACAGTGCCTGCGCCACACTCTTTGCAGAGATGGTGCGCAGCGGAACTGCTTCCGGGTACCGCGTTGCGTAATCCACCAAGACTAACACAAAGCGGTAGCCGCGTGCACTCCGGTGAAACGGCCCGATGAGGTCCATGCCGATGCGCTCAAACGGGACCTCAATGAGGGGGAGAGGGCGCAGCGGCGCCTTCGGTATGGCCGGCTGGTTAACAAGTTGGCAGTCCGGGCAGGACGCGCACCAGCGGCGCACATCTGCTCGGATGCCCGGCCAATAAAATCGGGCCGTTATTCGCTCCAGAGTTTTCTCATAGCCCATATGCCCTGCCATGGGGTTATAGTGGGCCGCCTGGAAAAGCGTTTCCCGGCGGCCCTGCGGCACCAACAACTGGGTGCGTGTTTCCTCTGTCTGAGTGTCACGACTCACTCGATATAATCGGTCGTTTAATAAGACGAAACGCGGGTAGGTCTGCGCGGCCTCAGGGCGCACCACGTGACCATCAATAGCCATCACTTGGTCAAAGGCTGAGCGTAGGGTGCCGTCACGAGACTGCTCCAGTGGGAAATCACCCATGGGGGACACTTCCGGGGCCGGCGGGACGTCCCGTGAGGGACCCGCCTGCTCCTCCCCCCCGGAGTCAGTGTCGGACGACCCCGCGTCACCGCTGAACGCCGCGCACACGCTACACCCCGCTTCCGGTCGTGATCGCACCCCCGCGTACTGTCCCAGTAGCTGATGAAACCCCGGCCAATTGGTACCCAGAATCAGGGGGTGCGACAGGCGCGGGCTAACCGCCGCCGTTACTCTATGCGTTTTGCCTTTATACTTTAATAACAGCGGCACTATGGGATACCTGTGAACGTCACCATGCACACACCTCACCTCCACCCATTCTGCCTCCAGCAATGCCCCGGGGCGAACCAAGCTTTGGTGTACGAGGGTCTGCGTGCAGCCCGTGTCCACCAACGCCTGGCGTATACCCCCTCGAGTCCTTACCGGAATACTGTATGTCCCTCCTGGACCGGGGGAGGGTGCTGGGGCGCCAGCAACACGAAACACCTGCCCCACTTCCATAAGCGGACAATCCCTCCTCAGGTGCCCCGGCTGCCCGCACTTCCAACACTCCGGCCCCGGCGTCTGTGCTGCTCTCCGTGGCTCGGGGGCGGCTCCACTTGGCTCGGCTGCCCTGGACGGCACCAACGCCGCGAAAGGGTTAGTGGGGCTCAGCGCCGGCAGCCGCTCTGCCTGCCCTGGTGCCGGCACACGGCGCCTCGGGGCCGGCACCGGGGCCTGTTTGTTCGGCCTCCGTCCGGTGTCCCCGGGTTCCCCTGCTCCAGCGGCAAGGTGGTCCTCCGCCAGCGTCACCGCTACCTCCAAGCTTGCGGGCCGGTGGCACCGGACCCATCTCGCCGTCTCCGCTGGCAATCCCTCCGTGAACTGCTCCAGCACCACCTTGTCCACCAGCTTCGTCTCCCCCTCCGATGTTCCCGGTTGCAGCCAGCGTACCGCCGCGTCGCGCAGCTGCCGGGCCCAGGCGAATGGTCGGTCCGTTGTAGCCAGCCGACAGGCCCGGAACCGCTGGCGGTGGTCTTCGGCGGTGAGCCCTAGCCTGTCCACCACCGCCCGGCTCACGTCCGCGAAGCTGCTCCTCGACGCCGGAGGCAGACTCAGGGCCGCTGTTTGTGCCTCCCCGGACAGCAGGGGGAGCAGCCGCGGAGCCCACTCCTCCCGCGGCCATTGGCAAGCCTCCGCCGTGGCACGGAAGGTCTCCAAAAAAACCTGTGGGTCGTCCCCGTCCCCCATCCGGGGCACCGCCACCGACAGTGGCGAGGGCTTCGGCGTGGCAGCGGCCCCGACCAGCCGCTCCAGAACTTGCGTCTGCCGGTCCGTCTGCTCCCGCAGCGCGGCCAGGTGGGCACGCTGGTCGGCCGCCTGATCCCGGCTCATCGTCGCCATCTCCGCCAGCATCTGCGCCAAGAATTGCAGAGGCTGGGCGGGTGGCGCGGCCTGTGGGTCGGACATTTCCCCACCGGCACTTTCCTGGGTTTCGGCACCACTTGTGGAATACACCAGGCACAGACACACGCACACACAGGTAGGTACAGCCAACTTCCACATTTATTCAAGTGTTTGTTGTTTTGACAGCTGACTCAGTCACACAGTCTGACAGCTCACGAGCCCAGCTGATCTCTCTCTGGCCGCTCCTCCTCGTCTCACTATAAACACAGCGGAGGGAGACCATCATCAGTCCATAAACAACATCAGCTGTTCTTACCGGCCTCGCAGCGCCGCCCTGATGAGCCTTCCGCTCCACTCCTCCCCTGCAGCTGCGCCCGGGGCCACGCCTCCGCCACAGCCTTCAAGTTACACACTGTGAAAGGCAGCAACAAGTGTAATATTCAGAAACCTAAAGTACAGTGTGGCAAAAAAGTATTTAGTCAGCCACCGATTGTGCAAGTTCCCCCACTTAAAATGATGACAGAGGTCAGTAATTTGCACCAGAGGTACACTTCAACTGTGAGAGACAGAATGTGAAAAAAAATCCATGAATCCACATGGTAGGATTTGTAAAGAATTTATTCGTAAATCAGGGTAGAAAATAAGTATTTGGTCACCTCAAACAAGGAAAATCTCTGGCTCTCACAGACCTGTAACGTCTTCTGTGAGAAGCTTTTCTGTCTCCCACTTGTTACCTCAGAAAATGGAAGACATACAAGACCACTGATAATCTCCCTCGATCTGGGGCTCCACGCAAGATCTCATCCCGTGGGGTCAAAATGATCATGAGAACGGTGAGCAAAGATCCCAGAACCACACGGGGGGACCTGGTGAATGACCTGCAGAGAGCTGGGACCAAAGTAACAAAGGTCACCATCAGTAACACACTACAACGGCAGGGAATCAAATCCCGCAGTGCCAGACGTGTTCCGCTGCTGAAGCCAGTGCATGTCCAGGCCCGTCTGAAGTTTGCCAGAGAGCACATGGATGATACAGCAGAGGATTGGGAGAATGTCATGTGGTCAGATGAAACCAAAGTAGAACTTTTTGGTATAAACTCAACTCGTCGTGTTTGGAGGAAGAAGAACACTGAGTTGCATCCCAAGAACACCATACCTACTGTGAAGCATGGGGGTGGAAACATCATGCTATGGGGCTGTTTTTCTGCCAAGGGGACAGGACGACTGATCCGTGTTAAGGACAGAATGAATGGGGCCATGTATCGTGAGATTTTGAGCCAAAACCTCCTTCCATCAGTGAGAACTTTGAAGATGAAACGAGGCTGGGTCTTCCAACATGACAATGATCCAAAACACACCACCCGGGCAACAAAGGAGTGGCTCCGTAAGAAGCATTTGAAAGTCCTGGAGTGGCCTAGCCAGTCTCCAGACCTCAACCCCATAGAAAATCTGTGGCGGGAGTTGAAAGTCCGTGTTGCTCGGCGACAGCCCCAAAACATCACTGCTCTCGAGAAGATCTGCATGGAGGAATGGGCCAAAATACCAGCTACTGTGTGTGCAAACCTGGTAAAGACCTATAGTAAACGTTTGACCTCTGTTATTGCCAACAAAGGTTATGTTACAAAGTATTGAGTTGTATTTTTGTTATTGACCAAATACTTATTTTCCACCCTGATTTACGAATAAATTCTTTACAAATCCTACCATGTGGATTCATGGATTTTTTTTCACATTCTGTCTCTCACAGTTGAAGTGTACCTCTGGTGCAAATTACTGACCTCTGTCATCATTTTAGGTGGGGGAACTTGCACAATCGGTGGCTGACTAAATACTTTTTTGCCCCACTGTATGTATCAGCAGCAGAATGGACCTAAAAATAAATGTTTGTTCCAGTTCTATGAAGCTTTGAGTATTTTGGATCAGTAGCTGCTGTGTTTGTTGCATCATATTGCTGTAATTGTTTATATGCTTTATATATTCTGAGGTAAGTTGATCTATAGTGTTACATCATATTCTATAAGGATGTTATGTGTTTGTAGACTTTCTGCCCAGTTTGACCCATTTAGCAGAAGTCAGCCTGTTTAAGGCTCTGATATCTATTCTGTATGACTTAAAGCAGTTATGACATGGTCTGATTTTCTCACCCAATAAAGGAATATTTCATATATCAGTCTACTCTTCATTCTATCAGACACAGTTATCACAGCTTGTACATTTTCTTTTTATAAATATATGTAAGCAATGAGCCAAATTTAGTAATGCCAACATACTGAAGGAACAACATTTGTCTCTTATATATGATACACCTATATTAGAGCTGGGCGATAGAACGATAACGATATGTATCGCGATATAACTTTTACTCGATAGAGAAATTAAGCTATCGCGATAGACCTCGCCGCTCTTGTCCTCTTAAAAAAAAAAAAAAAAAAAAGGTCAGCCGATCCAAATTAAGTAGCGCAGAGCCGAACCAATCACAGCCGCAGCGTCACGTCGCGTGACTTGTTACGTACAGCACAAGTGCCAAGCCGCACGTGTGTTTGTTTGGGAAGCAGCCAGCGGGTAATGGAGCCAGCGCGTAATGGAGGAAATGAGTGTGCCGACTAGAAAAATCAACCGAGCGTGACCGAAGAGAAAACAGATGATGGTTCCAACGCCGGAGAGATTGTCGAACGGAAGAGCCAAAGAAGTTCCGTAGTGTGAAGGTATTTCGGCTATTTCAAGTCTGACAAAAAACAGAGTAGCGTGCACTGTAAATTGTGCCGAAAGCAAGTCTGGAAATACAATAAACTGGTGCATGCGTCACACTGTGCGCCACGTTATTGTTTCGGTGAAATGAATTTCTACAATACTGTTAATTCTACTCTCTGCAGTGTTTAAATGCTTACACATACACACAGTTACTGTCCGTCCACACATACGACTCGGTTCTGCTTCTATGCCCCAGCTTTGTTTACTTTTTCCCACCGAGGCTTCTAGACTTCTGATTGGCCAACATTTCTGCACGGTTAGGAATCTAGCGCCACCTGCTGCTTTGGCATGTTCATAGCAGCGTTTTCCTTCATTTCTGCCTTTATGTGTGGACGGGATTATTTTTTAAAACGAAAACGGAAAATCTCAGTTTTCAAAAACACCCGTGTACGTGTGGACGTAGCCTCAGTCTCTGACTGGAAGCGCTAATTCGTCATTCGGCTTTTGTCAGACTAAAGTAACTGTTAAAACTGTTTGAAAAGCTCAGCTATACAACAAGGAGAGATTGAGAATTTCCTTTTAGTTCTCAGTTTATTTGATATTGACAAAAGTTAGTCAGTTTTGTCTGTTCTTCTGTAAAACAAACTAAGATTTATTTTTAGAATTAATATTTTGTTTCTAAGTGGAATTGACAATTTAGTCTGTTTCATTTGTTCTATTTTGAAACTTAAGCGGCTGCCTTTTGTGTAGTTTGCAATATTTGCCTTTATTTATCTGAAAAAGTCTCATGTTCCTTAAGTACATCTACCCTGTTGAACTTATTATGGGAAATAAATATTTAAAAACAAGCTGCTGATTATTTCACATTTTACTTGTGAGCAACGGCACATTTAAATCTTACAAATATAGTTATTTGGCTTATATCGTGATAGATATCGTTATCACCTGAAATGAAAAAAACATATCGTGATATGAAAAAATCTCATATCGCCCAGCTCTAACCTATATATGCACTGTCAAAGATACTTGTCTTTGAGTGAAGATTTAAGGTGATAAGACATATAAATAACTGCAACTTGAATCTGTACTGAAGCTCAGTATTTGACACAGAGTTCATGTTCACTGCTGTAATAGCTAATAATGATTAATATAATAACTATAATATTGGCCATATTATATTTACATTACCAAAGTGATATGACTTTAGTCTCATGAACAACATCAGCTAATTCTTATTTACTAATTAATCTTGAAATAACTGTTCAGTACAGAAATGAAGCCCAAAAATCATGTTTTACTGTCCTGTGGTCTCAGCCTCAGATACTTATCAAATCACACAAAGCTCTTGTAGAAACAAACAAACAAATGAACAAAATATGTTCTCCTTCATTTCTGTCAAACCAAGTTGTATGACACGTTTCCAGCGGTTAGTATCACGGTTGCTAGGCAACCTGGGAAGTGCGACGGAGACTAGACTGTCCCATACAGACAAACTTGCCGTTTATTTTGCAAATCGAGCTCAACACTGCCCCTAGCGTCCTGGAGCACTTCCGTTGTGTTTTGGAGTTTGCAAGTGTTTTTGAGTTTGCAAGTGTTTTGGAGTTTGTACGTGTTTTGGAGTTTGCATGTGCTTTGGAGTTTGTACGTGCTTTGTGTCTAGGGGCCACCGTAGGTATGGGTGTGTTAACAGCTGTGAGGCTTCATGGCTGCAGAACACTGAAGAAGAGAAAAGAGATGGAGGATGAAGAAAAGAGGCGGAGATGAACCAGAAGTTTAACTCCAGAGAGGAGCTGTGTGTGTGGCTGGGGCTCAGGCAACTCCGCCCACACAGTGACAGTGAAGCAGGTGAAGAGTAATAAATAAAGACTTCAACAGCAGACAGGATTTCATAAGCTGATGTACAAACATGTAGACTGATGGTGGCATCTACAGAAACAGGTCCATAAAGACTGAAGCCTGTCTCCATTCCTTTGCATATTCCATATTTGATACTGAGAGTTTCCAGAAGAGCAAACATCAAACATGCCTCCAAACATGTGTCGAGTCAGACTGACATAATTTCTACAGAGAACAGTGTGAGCTCTCAGCAGGTCACTTCAATAAGAAAGACAGACAGTGCAGCAGGAATGACTAAACCCACTAACAGTCTGATATCCCCGTGTTCCTGTTGTTCTACAGCATCATCAATAATGCTGCTCCACCACCATCACTGCAGCTGACCAATCAGCTTGTGTGACGTCATGTGACGCTCTGTGACTCTGACTGGAGAAATGCTAAATGGCTTACCTGAAGCTGACCTGAGAAACAGTCAAAGTACAGATGATTCCTACAAAGTGTGTGCGTTCAGCATGAGATGAGTTTGGCAGTATTGTGTGTGCACAGATGGACTCCACAGGAGATCTCTTTTATGAAGCAACTGTGAAAGTTTGTTCAACAGTGGGAAACATTTCAGAGAACATCTCAGAGAATACCTGTGAAGCAGAAGCTACACAAAATAATAGAAGAAAAGCAAAACAAATTCTGCTCTGAGCCATCGTTTAAACATCACTATCAGACAGTAAAGGCTCCCAAAGACTGCTCACCTCTCAAACTTAGTTAAAGATGCTGGTGCTGTCCACAGATCAGCTGACCTGCTGGGCTTAATGCTAACATGCACACATGAAGCTAATACCACCGCGAGAAGCTGCTCAGTGGATTTGGAGAAGAAGTGTCTCCAGCTTCTCACAGGCAGTATGCAGAATGTGGATCTCCACAAAGACTGTCGAGAACTCGTCCCAGACTCAAAATCCACACTTGTCTGCACAAAATTTCTCACATGTTCCCATCACAAGTGTCTTATAAGTGAAGCTACCAGATTCAGGTCCAGCTTATTTATCTGGAGCTGCAGTAGATGATCCATCTTTACAAAGCAACACAGACCAGATATGCAAACAGCATCATACAACACAACCAAAGGATTCTCTCTGCATTTCTGTGGCTGATGCTGCTGGAACGAAGCTGTTTGAAACCTTGTTGTTCTGCACTTTGGGACCAGAAGAGGAAACTGAAGCTCTGTGCAGAGGGTCCAATGGAAGCAGCCAAGTGCTGTAAGTGTCTGCTGTACAGGTATGCTGGTTCAGCTGTGGTTCAGCACAGTTTCACAGTGTGACTCAATAAATGCAGCATGAAACAAAACCATGATGCTTTCATCAGTGTGGAAATAAGAAAGTTATCTGTAACGTTAAAGACACTGAAGCTCTTTCACTCACAGCTTTACAGTTTCAGCTTTTTTGTCTAGCTTTACTGTACAGCCTTCACCACAGTCCTACTGTCAGCCTCCTGAACTGGTAGTTTTTTTTGTTTGTTTGTTTGTTTTGGACTCTGATGTTTCCTGTTCAGTTTTTTTGTTTCGCACAGTAAAACTAGACCATTTTTCATATGTTTATGGTAAATGTATGACTCTATTGGCGATCGTGGCTCAAGAGTTGGGAGTAATCAGAAGGTTGCCGGTTCGAGCCCTGGCTTGGACAGTCTCGGTCGTTGTGTCCTTGGGCAAGACACTTCACCCGTTGCCTACTGGTGGTGGTCAGAGGGCCCGGTGGCGCCAGTGTCCGGCAGCCTCGCCTCTGTCAGTGCGCCCCAGGGTGGCTGTGGCTACAATGTAGCTCGCCATCACCAGTGTGTGACTGTGTGTGTGAATGGGTGGATGACTGGTTGTGTAAAGCGCTTTGGGGTCCTTAGGGACTAGAAAAGCGCTATATAAATACAGGCCATTTACCATCTATTTGTGAAACATTCAGAGTTTTTTCTCTTGTTGTGTTTGTTTGAAGCTGCTTCCTGTTGGCTTCAGCTGTTTGGAGTTTCCATTTTCTAAACTTCTACATTCTGAACCTTCTTCAGCTCTGAACAGATGATGAAACACTGAATGATTTCAAGCACACACTTTGTCTAATAAACGTACATCTTTCATTCTTTTTACAGATTGTGGGACTGTGGTTTGTCAGAGATCAGCTGTGATTATCTGGCAGCAGCACTGAAGTCCAACCCCTCCCACCTGAGAGAGCTGGACCTGAGCCTGAACAACCTACATGATTCAGGAGTGAAACAGCTGTGTGGTTTTCTGCAGACTCCAGGATGTGGACTTGAAACTCTGAGGTCAGTCAGCATGTTTTAGTTGTGCTGAGATGAAAATAATGTGAAAGTTGTGCTGACACTAAACTGCAGACATAAAACTGCTATTATAGATCCACACTGAAGATCTTCATGGTAAAGTCTGTTTTCTTCTTCTCTGGTTTGGTCCATTGACTGTAGCAGAACAATGTTCACATTTCAAACACTCAAAGAAGAAGGAAAAATCCTCCACTGGATAATTCACTATGAAACTCTTAACCTCTTCATTCCACCTTAAAGACATTCTGACACTGAAATCCAAACCAAAATGGCAGTTTGCTTTAGAGACAACAGTCCAACACAAAACATACATACATCATACAAAACACAGGCCAACATCCAAAAACAATGTGGGCTTTAGAGATAATTGAGAAACTTTCTGGGGGAAACCCGGGCTTGTTAGGAGAGACGGCATCCATCCCACTTTGGATGGAGCAGCTCTCATTAAATCCCCCAAAACATTACTATCCAGAGTTGGGAGTCGCAAGTCATGCTTTGAGGTGAATCCGACTATATCTAGTCATTACCTCTCAGCCCCACGCACTAACTCAGGCTAACTGTTCCCTCAATTTTTATTTAATAGGGGTCTTCTGAATCGCTCTTTGGTTCTGGGTGAGAGACCAGATAACTTACCATGGGAGACCCTGCCAGGGGACAAAACATAGCCCCTGGGATCCCTGGGACACACAAATTCCTCCACCACAATAAGGTAGCAATTCATGGAGGTGCCCTTTCTTGTCTGATTTCCTAATAACATTTAAATTTACAATAACTGATCACACAGCAGTGGGGAGTAGACTTCATCACAGTAGATGTCCTGTAACTAAGTTTAAGAATATAATTCACCCACTGTTATCATCTTCAATGTCCTGTACCAACTGAAAAAACAAGTCTTTATGATTATAAAATGGATTGAATCGCGTAATCCTTTTAAACACAGGACTTACCACCTGATAAGACTTACCACCCGGATAAGAGAATTTCTCCACAGCCCATTGTAATCTGGAGGAACTCACCTTGTGATCACTCTCAACAAAATATTTTTTTTTCACAAAAAAAGAAACATGTGACATGCTATCATGTATTTTACAAAGCATGTTTGTTCCCATATAATCAGGTGTGTGTCTCTAGGTGCAAGCTTCACCCATACATCAGAAACAGGAAACTCAGTCTGTTAGAGTCTGTACTGACCTCCCAGCCCCTTGCTCCTTCAGTGGGCTGGTTTCAGTCATTATGCAAATGTACTGTTTATAAGATTGGGGAAACTTGCAGTCAGCTGAGACTGAAGAAGTCACTTGGATGAGTGACGAAACGTTTCTCCCACAAAACGCTACATCCAGATGAACAGAATCAACTTTTGGAGACCTTTAACCTTATTTATTCATCATAAATGAATTGTCTTTAAATGATATCGCCTTTCAGTCCTTCACAGAATTTCCCTCATACAGTAAATCACTTGTGTTGCTCAATCAGCAAAAAGCATCTCATAATTTTACTATATTACCAACTAAATTTATCGTCTGATCACTGGTTGGTCACACCAGAGTCTCTTTTCCAAAGGTTAACCTGCAACCTGGACAGTTAATTGTCAGCAGTGGATAAACTCAGCATTTGATAACAAGTGTATGTTAAGTTTTCCCTGTTTTAACAGTGATGAGAAATATGGGCACGTCATGAGTGTGATGTTCATTGCATGTGTGTGTTAGTAGGAGGGTTAATACACTCTCTGCTTGTGTACGTGTGTTAGCATTCTTTTACCATTTGTTGCGATGCTCCGGACACTTCCTAAACCTCCATGAGTCAGTCGGCCTCAATTTTCATGTGCTCTCACATTAACAACAACAGACTTCATTTTTCCTCCATGCTCTCTTCTCCCTCCTTCTCACCGCTGCTGTCTGTCTCCCACATCTGCAGCAGGTCACAGTCGTTGACGTATCAGAGGCCCAGTTCGCCATTCTACTTCTGCTTCGACTTATTTTTCTTCTTTTCAGTCTCTTCCTTTGCCATTTCAACTCCAGTGTGGCACATGTCAAACTCAAATAGTCTTCTAAAGTCCATTCACACAGCACTCAGCCTTAGTTTAGCCGGTGTGATCAGTCCCCGCGGACCCATCACAGAGTGAAGCTTCACGTGAGGGACCCTGCTCGCAGTGCCATATTGTCATGTAAGTTTAAAAAATAACCTGCAAACCACCCAGTGAGCATTATTTGAAGTGGGTTTAATAAACATATTGCAATGTGGAGAGAAACATCCAGGCCAAACACCAGGAATGATCTCTGACGATGGCCACTGCCTTGGACTCTTTTATACACACACAGACACTCTCAAACAAAGAACATTCCATAGGACATCACATATCCCTACACCTTCAGTCCAGCTCATCCTTGACCCCTTCCCACTCTAAGAAAAGTTACAACCAGTCACCTCCCTTGAGCAGGGTGCCTAGATGTCTTCAACTCTACAAAAGGCCCTCTGTGAAGATGCAATAAAACCTGAGGCCCACTCGTGATAACATTCCGCATGCATACAACTAAGTGAGAAAGTGATAATACTACTGCTAAAGTGATGTGATGTTAAAATATGTGATTAATACACAGAATAAAGAAATTTCCACCACACAACACGGAGCAGAGCAGCTACCTGACGCTACTCCAGCAGAGGTCGATTATCTTGTTAATAACTTTGCCTCCTCACTACTGTTACAGAATAAATATATATTCTTAGTGCTTATTTTCTGATCATATTGTTTCATGTATTTTAATACTAAAGGCCTGTATAAAGCAAGGCCAGCTGTGAGAGAGAACTAGGTCAGAGGGTGACAGGTTGCCTTAACAACGGAGTCTTAATTTAGAGGAGAATTAAAACAGGAAGTTTTGTGCAGAGCTGCAGAGAACAGGAAGTGAAACTAGTGCAGCACAGGAGTTGTTTTTATCGAAACTATGTGTGATGTGTAAAGGACCAAAATAACACCTATATGATACACATTTTTGGCTTCTAATGCTAGAGATCTGCAAATTGGCTTTGGACTGTGCATGTCTCTCTCTTCCAGAAGATGATTAAATAAAATAATTACCGTATTTCCCAGACTAAAAAGCGCACCTAAATATTAGCCGCACAAGCTAAAATTAGGGGAAAATCCTGTTTTGTACATACATTAGCCGCACCTGACTAAAAGCCGCAGGTGTTTCAATGTTGACTTATCATATGTAAGAGAATATGCACAAAGGGAATTGTCAGGAAAGAGATGGCTGTTTGGGGACACACCCCTTTTATTAATATTTTGAAAAACAAGTTACGGGTACATATTTGCATAACTTTTTAGGTATATGTACAAGTAGCGGTAATTACAAGTACGAAACATGTACTGTGCTTCATAAATGAGTAACAAATGTAGTACAAAACCACCAAAGTCCTCTTCTCCAGTGTCGGAAACGAACAGGCTCAGGGTGGCTTTGTCATCCACTCTCAGCTTCTTTCCTTCGTTGTCACTTTCAAAACCAAAGAAATCCTCGTTGTCAGTGTCGGAGTCGAACACCCTCTGAAGGGCCGTGGCGGTGTCCTCCTCTCCATCATGCAGCAGTCCAGCCCTTCGAAATCCGTTGGTGATCGTGGATGTTTTCACACTTTTCCACGCTGTCAGATTCCACCGGTGGAGTTGAGCATAACTTGCTTTTCACAAGTTTATCGCCGCTCGTCATCCACGCCTCCCGCTGAACGCGTAGCGCTACTTTGAAGTTTGTTTTTCGTGCTACTTCGTACGGCACTACGTTGCCTGGCGGACGGACATGTGACCAACATACCACTCTTGAACC
Source organism: Astatotilapia calliptera (assembly GCF_964374335.1). Lineage (NCBI taxonomy): Eukaryota > Metazoa > Chordata > Actinopteri > Cichliformes > Cichlidae > Astatotilapia > Astatotilapia calliptera. Next base: position 2,389,772 of record NC_137423.1, read on the forward strand.
CCGATCCTTCTGCCAGGCAACGTAGTGCCGTACAACAGCGGAACAAACAAAACAAATCATCTTACGATATGACAAAAATCATGGAAAATCCATAGAAAAGCCGCACCTGACTAAAAGCCGCAGGGTTCAAAGCTTGTGCAAAAAGTAGCGGCTTATAGCCCGACAATTACGGTATAAATATTTTGACTGAGTTGTGTTCTCTATTCAGTAAAAGAATGACAAGAACCAGATTTAATACTACGTACGACTCTGGATACTGTAGCTCCTGTGAAAACTAAGGTCTCTAATCAGAAGTACCTGACTCCGTGGTATAATTCTCAAACACGTAGCCTAAAGCAGATGACTCGTAATCTGGAGAGGAAATGGCGTGTCACAAATTTAGAGGATCATCATTTAGCCTGGAGAAATAGTTTGCTGCTTTATAAGAAAGCCCTCTGCAAAGCCAGAACATCTTACTATTCATCACTGATTGAAGAAAATAAGAACAACCCCAGGTTTCTCTTCAGCTCTGTAGCCAGGCTGACAAACAGTCAGAGCTCTGTTGAGCCAACAATCCCTTTAACGTTAACTAGTAATGACTTCATGAACTTCTTCATAAATACAGTTTTAATCATTAGAGAAAAAATTGCTCATAATCTTCTCACATTATCTACAGCTACTTTTAGTACCATTGATATTCATTTAGAAAGAACAACTGGAGAAAAAGACTCTGAGTTAACTTCAATAATTACTTCCTCCAAACCATCAACGTGTCTTTTAGACCCCATTCCTACAAAACTGCTCAAAGAAGTCCTGCCATTAATTAATTCTTCGATCTTAAATATGATCAACCTATCTCTAATAATCAGCTATGTACCACAGGCCTTCAAGCTGGCTGTAGTTAAACCTTTACTCAAAAAGTATCTCTAGACCCAGCAGTCTTAGCTAATTATAGGCCAATCTCCAACCTTCCTTTATATCAAAGATCCTTGAAAGAGTAGTTGTCAAACAGCTAACAGATCATCTGCAGAGGTTTATTTGAAGAGTTTCAGTCAGGTTTCAGAGCTCATCACAGCACAGAAACATCTTTAGTGAAGGTTACAAATGATCTTCTTATGGCCTCTGACAGTGGACTCATCTCTGTGCTTGTCCTGCTAGACCTCAGTGCAGCGTTCGATACTGTCGACCATAATATCCTATTAGAGCGATTAGAACATGCTGTAGGTATTACAGGTACTGCGCTGCAGTGGTTTGTATCATATCTATCTAACAGACTCCAGTTTGTGCATGTAAATGGAGAGTCCTCTTCACACACTGAGGTTAATTATGGAGTTCCACAGGGTTCAGTGCTAGGACCAATTCTGTTTACATTATACATGCTTCCCTTAGGCAGTATCATTAGAAGACATAGCATACATTTTCACTGCTATGCAGATGACACCCAGCTCTATCTGTCCATGAAGCCAGATAACACACACCAATGAGTTAAACTGCAGGAATGTCTTAAAGACATAAAGACCTGGATGGCCGCTAACTTTCTGCTTCTTAATTCAGATCAAACTGAGGTTATTGCACTCGGCCCTGAAAAGCTTAGAAATATGGTATCTAAGCAGATTCTTACTCTGGATGGCATTACCTTGGCCTCCAGTAACACTGTGAGGAACCTTGGAGTCATTTTTGACCAGGACATGTCCTTCAACGCACATATTAAACAAATATGTAAGACTGCTTTCTTCCATTTGTGCAATATCTCTAAAGTTAGAAATATCCTGTCTCAGAGTGATGCTGAAAAACTAGTTCATGCATTTATTACTTCCAGGCTGGACGACTGTAATTCATTATTATCAGGAAATCCTAAAAACTCCCTGAAAAGCCTTCAGCTGATCCAAAATGCTGCAGCAAGAGTCCTGACAGGGACTAGAAAGAGAGCAGATTTCTCCTGTTTTGGCTTCCTGTTAAATCCAGAATTCAAAATCCTGCTCCTCACATACAAGGTCTTAAATAATCAGGCCCCATCTTATCTTAATGACCTTATTACTTTATTTATACAGATTGAGTTACTGTGGTTTGTCAGAGAACAGCTGTGATTATCTGGCAGCAGCACTGAAGTCCAACCCCACCCACCTGAGAGAGCTGGACCTGAGGAGAAACTACAGCCTGCAGGATCCAGATGTGAAGCAGCTGTCTGATCTTCAGGAGAGTCCAGACTACAGACTGGAGACTCTGAGGTCAGTAGAGTGTTGGAGTGTGTGGGTGGTGCTGTCAGCAGTATTGTACTAAACACAGTCGGTATGAAACAAAGAAGCTGTGAGAGGAGAATGGTGACAGGCTTCAGGATTGGATACAAACACTTCCTGTTTCTGCCTTTTTGTGACCTTTATGGTCACCATAGTAATGGCTGACACTCTCTGATCAAACACTGTAAACATCCAATCAGCTCTCTGAACAAAGCAGCACGCAGACCAATGACTGCATTCATTTCCAAGATAAAGCAGTGAAGAACACAGTCTGTAGGTGAGGAAGAATTTAGTGAGAGCAGATGTTTGGATGGAATTCCTCCAGTTAACAGCTGGAACCGTCCTTCTGGATTGTTGGGCTTGTTGTTGGGGTTCCTACAGAGCTCAGAGTGGACACACCAAGTTTATTCTAATGAATGAAAGTCCAAACTCAAACTAGGAGTGAAAAACATTTTCACCAACTTCAATAAAAATCCAATGTAAAGATTAGCAAAAGTGAAACAACGAGTCCTAGTACAGTCCCAGCACTGAAGTCCCTGCTGCTCTTTATACTGGATGTGTCACGGCTGCCGGGGCAAGCCATGTGGTGTTTGTAGAACAAGGACCCAAGATGCAGGAAACAGCTAGATGCAGGTGAACGTTTATTTACAAAATGGAAAACAGGAAATGAGGCACGAGAAACTACTAAAAACCTAAACTGGGAAAACTAATGAGACCTGAAATAATAACAAAGCAGGACAAAGAGCAGAAAGACAAAGAGCAGAAAGACAAAGAGCAGAAAGACAGAGAGCAGAAAGACAGAGAGCAGAAAGACAGAGAGCAGAAAGACAGAGAGCAGAAAGACAGAGAACGAATGAAGAGAACACCATGAAACGCAGACAGCGTTACAACCAGCACAGGCAAACACACTCTATATATACAGACACAAGGTAACGAGGGAACTAGACACAGGAGGGAGACACAGCTGAACCTAATGAACATGACGAGGAGGAAACAACCAGAAAGCATGAACCTAGATCCAGAAACACTAGACATTACACAAAGACCTGACAGAACTGGAACAGAGGGAGTACAGAACCAAAAACAAAGATAATATATAATAATCAAAACAAAACCACTGAGTCCAGAGAGTCAGGACCGTGAAAGGATGTGCTGCATCACTGACTGACAGCTGATGAAGAGTCTCTGGAAACACTCGTTTATCTCCTCTTCCTTCTTCTCTCTGCAGGTGGTCCTGATAGTAGACAGGACGGTGTGTGTGCCTAGAGGATGAGCTGTGTCCTGATGATCCAGAGAGGTCGAAGCAGCAGCAGCTTGTGTGTAGAGACGCTCTGACTGGGCCATGTTACTGGGAGGTGGAGTGGAGAGGAGAGCTTCATCCAGCAGTGACTGATAGAGGAATGAGAAGAAGTGCAGATGACTGTCAGTGCTGCAGAGTGAACTGCTCTGAGAACAGCTCCACTGTCAGACACAATGTAGAGTCCAGCATCATCCCTGTGTGTCCCTCTGGATCTGACAGGATCTTCAGTGTATCTGGACTGCTCTGTCCTTTTACAGTCTGTGACTGAAACCTTTGAATCAGACTCATTTTTAATCTTTGCTGTTAAACTGGGCAGTGATGCAGCTTTGAACTGTTAAATATTCCAATTCTTTGATCTTTGGGCAGAAGGAAGAACAACACTCGTTGTATAAATGCTCAATCAACAATCCCTTTATTCCATACAATTCTCATTATTCCATACAACACTTTTGAGCATTGACCATCCGGATGGGAGATGTGCCTGAAGAGGGTAACAGCAGATCTCAAAATGTCAAACCATTACTCAAACTCTCATAGCCTCTGGTGGCCCCCACCTAGTCATAAAAGCCTAAACATCCACATTCTTTCTCTCTCTCAGTGAGCCTGAGTTACGACCTTGGCTCCCTGTTCAGTATGTTCTGGGGTGGCTGTAGCTCAGGTGGCAGAGCAGGTCAGCCACTAATCAGAAGGTTGGTGGTTCGATCCCAGGCAGCCTCCGGGCTGCATGTCAAATATCCTTGGGCAAGATACTAACCCCATGTTTGCCTACTGGTGGTGGTCAGAGGGCCCGGTGGCGCCTGTGTCCGGCAGCCTTGCCTCTGTCAGTGCGCCCCAGGGCAGCTGTGGCTACAACGTAGCTTGCCATCGCCAGTGTGTGAATGTGTGTGTGAATGGGTGAATGACTGAATGTAGTGTAAAGCGCTTTGGGGTCCTATGGACTAGAAAACGCTATACAAATGCAGGCCATTTACCATTTACCATTTCTCTTTGTAATCAGAAAAGAAAGGCCATGATTCTACACAAACAGCATTTCTTATAACTCAGCAGTATAATGCATCATAAAACTATGTATTCATTCACAAGAAATCAGCAGTCTAATGTAATACAAATCAGTCTAATAAATGTAACAGTTATCACATTCTTCTAAGTCAGGAGAATAATGCAACCTAAAACTACATAATAGTTTCACAATCTTTAATTAGAGGTATAACGTGGCATAAGATGATATAATAATCTCACAGAACCCACGAGAGTACCCTTTGACCTTTAAATGACCCCATGACCTTTCCTCCAGCGCCACCCTCAGTTCACAAACAGCGTGTGACTGATTAACTGAACTGATCAATATTCCAGAAGTTTCACAGACTCAATGCTGCACTCTGATTAAAAAGAGCTTTCACTTCCTGTCACTGCTAGTGTATGGGCAGAAATCTGTGCCATCAGAAACTGAATTTGAATAAGTTAAATTTGAATTTGAATTGCTTGGATTGAATCTGAATTGTAACTTGAATAAATGCTTTTAAAAACTGAATATGAATTAGCCTAATGAATGAAATTCAATTTATTGGTATGAAAATGATCATCACTAAATTGAAATTGAATATTATATTTTGAAAATGAATTCATTTACTTTGAAACCGTATTTTATCCTTTAAAAATTTAGATCTCGAATAATTTCAGATTCACTTCTCACCATTCAGTTTCAGTTTTACAATTCAATTTCAGTTCCAAAATTCAGTTTTTTGGGACTTACATCTGGTTCCGGTTCAAGAGTAATCGAGCGCAGATTAATAGGACCGAAAGTGTTACTGACGGGAATCTACAGCATCTTGAGCTGAATTAAGACTTCAGAAGTCATTTGTCATGTCGAATGACCAGGTTGGTAATAAATTTATTACATGTATAAGAATGAGCGTCATGTTAACAAATGATAGCCGTACAGTAACTTTTATGCTTATTGTAGCTGTTAGCTAAAAACGCTAATTTAGCGTAGTTTGCCCTGGATTCAGCTTTGACAAACAAATATGATCGACTGTTTCTTGTAGAATTCTAAAGTTGTCATCTTGTACCCTCTCAGAGCCCTGTATGCTTGCAGAGACCCCTACAGTAGGGAAACATGCAAAACAGTGTCCAAACCTTTGTATTTTTGCTTTATTTATGTCTTACACAGCATCCCAACTCTTTAGCTAACTTAATAACTTAATAACTTTAGCTAAAGTGAATAGTTAATTCATATCAAATTAACATTAACTGCTAACATCAGCCTACCTTCCACTAGCTGCTCACATTGTTATAAAGAAAGGGAAAACGGTATTACCATTAGCTTCTAATAATTATTCACCCCTAATTACTATTAGCCGCTAATGGCAACCTATTTAGCATTAACTATCACATCGTTATAACGCATGGGAAACTGGAACTGTTCCACTTGATCTTAAACATGCTATTGTCCACCCACTTCTCAAAAAAACTTACTGTGACACAACTTAATTTTTAGACCAATCTCTAAACTGTCTTTTTTGTGTAAAAATTTAGAAAAAGTTGCCTTTCTCCAGCTTCAAGCCTTTCTGGAGACTAATGCCATCTTAAAATTATTTCTGTCTGGTTTTAAAGTGCTACATAGCAGTGAAAATGTGCTCATAAAAGTTCTTAATGATCTTTTACTGATTACCGATTCTGGAAATACCGTCATTTTAGTACTTTTAGATTTAAGTGCGGCATTTGGTACAGTGGATCACGGAATTCTGCAATCAAGATTGAAAAATTGTGTGGGCATTAAGGGTACTGCACTTAAATGGTTCAGATCCTACCTAACTCAGGAGTTTTTCTGTCAGGTTTGATGGCTCTTCTTCCACATCCACCCCACTTACCTGTGGGGTCCTACAAGGGTCTGTCCTTGGACCAATACTTTTTCCCTGTGTATGCTCCCGCTAGGTTCTATTTTTAGAAAACATGGAATCTCGTTCCACTGTTATGCTGACGATTCTCAAGTCTTTTTTCCCATTAAAAAGAAATCTGCAGACTCCTTTAAAGTTTTACTTGACTGTCTTGATGACATTAAATCATGGTTCACGTTAAATTTTTTGCATATAAATGATCAGCTACTAATGATTTTTTTTACCTCAAATTAGCATTAGCTGCGAATGGAAGCCTACTTACTGTAGCATTAGTTGCTGACATTGTTTTAAACCAAAGGTAAACAGTGTCAGCATTAGCGGATAATGCTAATTCACATCAAAATAGCATTTGTTGTAACGGCGGCCTACTTAGCATTAGCTGCTCACATTGTTATAAAGCAAGGGACAACAGTATTAGCATTAGCTGCTAATGGTTTTTCATCTCACGGCTCTTTCTGTGACTGACTAGAGGATCCAAACCAATCAGATGACAATATTTACATGACTACCACTCCTTGAAGTGTATTTGTGAAAATGTTGGACTGTTCCGTTATCAGTGTCTAACAGTATGTGTATGAGAGCCATGTAATGTTGAGAGAGAGAGAGCGAATTTTGATACGTGAGAGATTTGTGATTTTTAGCGTGTTTTAGTTAGTTAGTGTGTAGTTAGTTTGTAGTTAGTGTGCGAATAAAGAAAATATTTTACTGATACATATGGCTTTCATCATTATCATTGCATTAAAAGCTACTGGAATTAGATTAAAACTTTTATTAAAGGTGTGGCTATAATCATTTTATACACACATTGCATTGTGCTCATGAAGCGTTGATGCTCAGTCTATTTAAAGGTCTTAAGCTTCGTTTGGCACGATGTCCCGACAATCCATGGTGTAAGTGACTTGGAGCAGCAGAAAGTGAAAAGTCCTAAACGCTTACAAACACAAATGATTTTAAAGATAGGCCAGGCCAAAGGCCTGGAATTCATTTAGCTTCTAACTGCATTTGAGTTTGCCTAGTAACAGGTGACAGAAGAAGAGTCGAGAAGGTTGCAAACCCACAGGGACCATCTGGAGGGTGAAACAAATTGCCATGTATGGAAGAATGTGATAGAAAGAGGAACTTCTTTGTCTGTTTTTAGCTTTTTAATTGACCGTGTACTGTAACAGCTGACTGCGGTCGTGAGGTCTCAGAATCTGCTCTTTGAGCAAAAGAATGACAAGACCACGGAACTGAAGGTTAATAACATGGAGAAACTCGCGGCTATCCAACGGAAGATTGAGAGACCAGTGTCGGAGTGTTAAAGAACAGCTTGAAATTCTCATGAGTTGTTGCAAAAGGAAAATTACCATCATAATGCGGCTACCCCTTCGGCGCCAGCTGTGGGCTCAAGGCTGGAGCTGAACAAAAACACCCTGATAACGACTGTGTTGAGTCTGTTCCTTCCCATTCCATGCAAGGCCACCTGGGTTGGCTGGAAGACTGTTTACTTAGCCTGGCAGGGCGAAGGACACTGTCTCAGCTGAACTATGGACACACACACATACATATACACTGATAAGCACTCCTGACGCATCACCCTCCCTACCCCGGATCCAACGCCACCTCCAACGCTTACCTCCCCTCTGATGTGGACATCGGGTCAGCTGGAGGCGCAGTCGAAAGATTGCAGCGGTCCCAGATCAGATGTACACACTGGAACTCTTTGCCATGCTGCTTGTCTGTGTTTATTGTGCTATGGTGTGTTGATATCTGTGCATTCCTGTATTATCCTTTTGTGTTGCACATTTCGATGTTTTTTTCCTCGCTACCTGGCCTGACCTGTCTCCCCAATGTGATGTTTGTGTATTGTATGTACGGTCGGCAAGGTCTGTCATCTCGGTTGTGGGCAAAAGACCTGCAACTGACAAATAAAGGCTATCTCATCATCATCATCTGATGCATGTCATATTCTTGTTAATGCATGAAGGGGCATTCTGAAGTGTATTTTTGGGCGAAGGTCTATGCTGATGTGTTGCAGTGTACATCTTCCCATGCGTGTGTTCAATAAAATCATTGTTTGACTGCACTCTTCTGGGCCAGTGTTGGTTTGTTCTTATCCTCAATATTTAGAATTCGGGACAGTTTTGGTGCCATCACCCGGATATTGAGGAAAAACGGTTGGAGGTGTTGACGGAGAAATCCGGGGCCCGAGGGGGGTCAGACGGACGGACACGATCCAGTGGTTCGACTGAGTGGACTGGGCTCTTATAGAAAGGTAGGCACATGCCTGTTGATTTTTATCCAAAGTGTGCTGAATTGGACGACAAAATTAAAAGTCTACTCAGTTAATTAATGGTAAATGTCTGTTTTGATTTTTGATGAATTCTTGAAAAGAAAGTGAAACTTTGAAGTAATGATAATGAAACTTGGAGAATGACAGTACTGATTTAAAGGTCACATGTTCGTTCATGGTAAAACACAAAGAGAATAATGTGTGTTTGAGAATATATAGGTGATTGGTCATTTTTGTTAAGTGCAAAGTTCAGGAGTGGGAACTCCCTGCCTTTTACAGATGTGTAAAAGGACCCTCCGGCGTGAGGATTATCCCAGGTAGCACCTGCCAAGACTTGGGACCTTGGTTGAAAATAGCTAATGATCAAAGGATTTCTTTATGCACTTATTTGGTCAGTAGAAAACCAGATTTCGGGCGTGGGAATGCTGAGGAATAAACCTTGCGTTGGTCAACGCTTTTAAATTGTTTTAGAATTTTAGAAAATCGAGCCAGTTGTGGTCCGGCAGTTTACTGGTAAATTGATTTTAAAGAAGGTCAGACTCTGGTGAAAGACGCTGCCATAGAGCGGGTCAGATTCCAAGTGGACGCTTCATAAAGTAGGTCAGACTCTGGTGAAAGACGCTGCCATTAAGTAGGTCAGATTCCAGGTGGACGCTGCTAAAATTTGTCGAAATTGTGTAGGTTTTGGTGTTGAGTATGTCAGGGATCCGTCTGTTTATTGTTATAATTGTAAGACGTCTGTGTAAAATAAAATAAGCTTCTGTTTATAAAAGAAATTATTAAGTGGGCATTGTTGGAAGTGTGTTGACAATGTGTGTTGAAATGCAGGTGTGAATGGCGTGTGTATGGTTTTGAGCTGTGTTTAAATCATTGCTGGACCCGCCGAGGTCCATTTGCTAAATCTCTTGGGTGGAAATATGACAGAAGCAACTTTTGAATTTTGTGGAGAAGTTTGAAGAACTGAGCTTCAGTCTTCTCCATATCTTTGTGCGCTGTGACGAGTTAAACCACTGTTATAACCCCCAAGAATTGTGTGTAAAGTAAGTGTGTTTTTAATGTGATTCATGAAAACAAAGCAGCACACATTCAACCATCTTCATCATTCACATCTCTGATGTCAGGAGTCATCATCAAAGTGTCAATCAATGAACAGATGATGGATCAATAACTGCAGCTGGATTGTGTTTGTTCTCTCCATCAGATTCCTGTCAACTCACAATCGACACAAACACAGTGCACACAAACCTCCAACTGTCTGACAGCAACAGGAAGGTGACACATGTGGAGGAGGTTCAGTCATATCCTGATCATCCAAACAGATTTGATGTTTCTCAGCTGCTGTGTAGAAATGGTCTGACTGGTCGCTGTTACTGGGAGGTCGACTGCAGAGGATAGGTTTATATATCAGTGAATTACAGAAGAATCAGAAGGAAAGGAGACTGTGATGACTGTGGGTTTGGATGGAATGATCAGTCCTGGAGTCTGAACTGCTCTGTTGATGGTCCTTGTTTTGTCTGGCACAATAACACAGAAACATCCATCTCCTCCTCCTCCTCTGTCTCTAACAGAGCAGCAGTGTATGTGGACTGTCCTGCTGGCACTCTGTCCTTCTACAGAGTCTCCTCTGACACTCTGATCCACCTCCACACCTTCAACACCACATTCACTCAAACTCTTTATCCTGGGTTTATGTTCTTGTTTCCTGGTTGCTCAGGGACACTGTGCTGAGTGGAGTGTAAAGAGTGTCTCCTGTTAGAGAAACACTCTGACTGTTGAACAGATAGTTCAGTCTGTACATGTCTGTCTCTTTCACTCACAAACACGTTTTCAGATTCATGGATTCAATCAGTTGATGTTTCTCTTTCTTAATGGCATGTTTCCATCATGGCTGAATAAGTGGACATCCAATAGTACTCAGTGTATCAAATATTAAAGACATTCAGCATCTCTCATGTTTCTGTTGTTCTATAAAAACAGCTGCTTTTAAAAACTGATCCAATCACAGAAACATCAACTTCCATATTGATCAGATCAATACGTACAGCTCTGAGGTCACTAACATCTCCTTGAACTCTTCATTGATGGTGATTTGTGGCCCTCTGCTGGTGAGAAGATGAACTGCATGATGTCAGTTTAATGAGCACAGATGACATGAAGTGTTTTAAAATCTGCTTTTTCTAATTTTTCAGGGTCCTGCTCCAAGAAACGGCTTCAACAAACTCTGGCTTTCAAATTAAGACCTCATTCTGAGTTTTTAAAAAAGCTCTTATTTTGGAGGGACCTGACATTTAATCTTCATGTTATCAGTCCATCAATGGGCGTTATTAGCAGTTATCAGCCCATAACTGTGGCTCAGATTGGCCCTCTTGCACCTGCTAGCAGGCTCAGTAGGTTGTTATCACCAATTGGTGAGCCGGATCACTGTTTCACTGTTGGAGGGGTGACGATGAATCCAGATCCAGTACAGACAGACTCCAGTTCACTTCACATATGATTTCCTCATGAACAGAAACAGATTTCATAATGAAAAGGCTTCTGAACGTTACTCTTTTGCCACGAGCATCATCTGTATGGAAGTTGAGCCTGGAAATAGTTTTTTGCTAGTATATTACTTTAGCTGATGCTAACTTCAAAGTACGCCATGAGAGTGTTAATAACATTACTAATGTTCAGCTACACTTTACTAGGTCACATCTGTGACACACGTTACTTAAACAAAGAAGGAAATATTGGCTCTGTTTTATCTGCTGGGCCCAAAAGTGACTCCCTGTATTTAAACTGCTATGAATAACTTGTTGGTCTATAATATGTGAAACATGTGTCAAATGTATCCATCATGAAAGATATCAGATTATCTTGAGCCACAAAAACATTCCTATCATGAGGTAGAAGCTGGACTCAGTTTGTTGCAGAGGGACGTTTATATATCCGATATTTATCCAGTTAAAAGTCACACTAAAATTCAAAAATGGCTTTTCAAGAGTTGTCTCTCCAACAGGAGCAGAAACTGCAACAAATATAACAATAGTTATTTAAGGCTATTTTAAATGGCCACAAAGGAGCAGACTGGTTATAATGCAGCTGCTTCAGAGGAATAAAGATACTTGAAAAACTGTTTTTATTTTATGTGTAAGACCTTTCAATAATGTGTTCACTAAAGTCTATTGACCAGTATAAGTAAAGACATCACACACACACAAACACATGGAAACACTGAAACCTGTTTTTGGTGCAGCAGCGGTCCCAGCTGCTCGCCTTTATCTAGACTGGGTCGGCTGCTTATCTCAATATAATCAATGTTTAAAGTTTTGTTCTCAATGTTTCTGTATTGCTTCGTATAGGATCTCCCAGCATCATCAGCTGTGCTGTCCAATCATTGTGTGCGAGGTTACCTTATAGTGCGATGTGTGTTTGCACAAAGAGAAGCATGTGTGTCAAATATAAATAAGCACAGAACAGAAACAGCTGCTCGTTTCTTCTGTTTAGAGTCAAGTTAGTGTTTTGTGTCTTTGTTTGAGGCCTGATGTCGAGCAGAGGTGTGTGTAACTGCACTGGTCTGTTATATGTGTGAAGTGTGTGCTTCTCTTCAGCATCATCTTTGTCACTGCTGATTCCTTTGTGTCATCATGTGTTGAGAAGAGAGAACAGTTATAACGGAGGAGCAAAAGGAAGCCCTGAAATCTGCATCCAACAAGGAAGTGTTGGCTCACCAGTGATCCCAGCAGAGGCCACTGGTTTGGCTCCAGTTGTTATAGATTCAATGATGTTGTTCCTACAGATACATGTCAGCATCTTTATTGTAGTAAAGTCTTGTAATGTGAAGATAGAAACAAGGCAGCAAACAGCTCCATGATCTGATCTTAATGATGTTGTTTTTATTCCTGTCTGTCAGAACTGGATTGGAAACTATCAAAGGTCTAAAAACAGCCTCGACCCTCCCACAGAGCAAACTTTACACACGTCATCTTTCAGCTACAATCTTTGTTGCAGGGATCTTCTGCCAAACAAGGCTGAGAGAAGATTTCTTACAGCTGTCATGTTGATGCTGTTTCAGTCTTTGGGCAAACACACTCATATATTAGGGCTGATATCAGGGCTGCACAAGTTCTTTGTGTCTGTGATCATGAATAATAGAAGTGTGCCTGTTGAAGATCATGTTTGCTACATTATTATATGTCCTGTTATTGTTCTGTATTATATTCAGCTTTCAGCATCCTTTCCCAGTCCCCTGTTACACCATCCATACAAAGCCAATCTGACTGTGAGCCAATGTGTTTGATAGTTTGTGTTGGATCAATAGATTTGACAGACTTGGTTCATCCAGAGGGAAACAGTCCAAATTCAGATCTAATGAAGTGATGGAGGCTGTTTCCTACCACGGTGCTAATGTGTGACTAACAAGGCTCATGGTCTCCAGCAGACAAGCGCCTGGAATGAGGTGAGCTGAGTGTTGCTTTGGTAGGTCTATGCCCACGTCATGCATCAGGATTCATATTGGCAATAGTTCATATCTCTGTTCTTTAGCCTTCATCACAAAGCTGTGAAGGAAAAACAAACATCTAACAGGATGTGATGGATGCAAAGTCCACTGAGCTCTTTGTCATTTACAAACTTGTCCAACCAACAAGAGCACAGATGAAAAACACAGTGACAGTTACAGGATTTTGCCATATATGAGCATAGATTACTTTCATATAGATTTTCAATGCAGGCTTTTGGTGAGCCGCTGGGTTCTGTCTAATAATCATCTCAGCATTTGACAATAGAACAGCTCTTTATTAGCTCTTCATTTATCGTTATTGTACATGAAACAAGGAAGCTGTGTTTCTCATTGGATGTTAGTTCCATGTTCATCAGGATCATTTTCTAAAGAGCTGATATTGAGACCATTTACTGCACTGGCTGCACATCCTGTCTACATTTCTCTGTATGTGCTGTGTTTGTCTTTCATATTTCTCCATATTGACACAAACAGTGAACAGCAGTAGATCTACTCTTCATCTGTTTGTAGGGCCAGTGAAAGATATGAAGCAGAAATGGTGTCATTAGGAGAAGAAGAGGAGAACAAGTCCGGCGAGGAGGCAGCAGCTCTTAAAGATGAAACACAGCAACTCAGCCCTGAGCTCAGAGAGCTTCACATGAAAAAGCTCCTCAAGCAGATCCTGTCAGAGGTTTGTCATCAACAGGAGGAACTGTTCATATCATAGGATGAAGGATGCTGTCAGCTGGATGAAGAAGGTTATTTAATGGCAAACGTTCACATTGAAGTCAAATTGTTGCCGTGTTGAACAGATTCATGTACTGATCGTCTCCAGAATGTTAGAAGAGCTTCAATGAACCATTAGAAACAACTTACAGCTGCACAGCTGTGTCAAACACATCTTTGTGTCATTGTGGGATTTTTGTGTTTCTACATGTGACACACGTCTAAAACATGCACACAATCTGAACACAAACAGGGACTCATTTGTTACCACAGCCAGATGCTGAGAGCCATTTCCTTGTAGTCCTGTGTCTATATACATGAACCATTAGATGTTATTGGAATGATTGTCAGCTTTGATAGTTTCATGTATGTTTAGCTGGACGCTGTTTGATCCTCGACATGTTTAAAGGTGTCCAGTCCTGAGACACTGGGGGTGGAAACAGCTGTGATGTCATTGGACTGTCACAGACAGAAGTGCATGAAGTAAGCAGCCGAGGAGACACAGACACATTTGCACATAGAAAGCTGAATTTGTCATATGTCACAGTGAACTCACTGTTCAGTGTTTTTCAGGAAGCTTCTTAACTGCCTCTGCGTCCAAACAAGCAGCTGAGAAGAAGCTGAAGAAGTCTTCAACAACAAATACAGGAAGTGGACTTTCAAATACTAGATTCACTTTAGACTCACAAAAGAAATTACTAAACTAGCTGTGTTTGATTGACTCATTTGACTATATGAAAGGTCAGTGTGTGTCTGCACACAGACTGTTGTGTTGTACTATTATTCAGTTGTCTGCTGAATGGTTTCAAATGTCTGCCTCTCAGCTGTGATGAGGCTGGGGGTCATGGGAGGCCACCATAGCAGTCTCTTCAAAATCATGACATCATCATATATGCTGCTGGACTGTCTGATGGGCTGACGGTGAAAAAGCCGTCGGGAAGGAAACAGAAGACATTTCAGAGGCTGCAGCAGATTTCTTTGATTCGGGGCCTTTTTCAGCTTTATTGGACAGAGCAGTGAAGATAAGTGACAGCAAAGCAGAGAGAAAGGGGGCGTGGCCCGGGTCAGAATCAAAGCCAGGCCAGCTGCTCTCCACCTCGTGCTACATTTAAGTCTGGACTACATGCTTTTATATTGAGGGAGATTTTTCACTGTTTTTATTCCATCAGCAGCTCAACATCATGAGCAGCTTTGACATAAAGACATCAAACTCAAGCTGACTTTAAACTGGATTGACTTTTAATACAGGGGCTCAAAAACAACAACATCTTTATTATATATCAGGACAGAAAGTCGTTTCATCTCAAATGGAAACAGCTTTATTTGGAATAACCAGCACTATCCACTGGTTTGGGATCTCCACCAGTTTCATGTCTTTACAGCTTCTCCAACAAAGTTCCTGTAAAATCAGCATGTTTGTCTTTATTGGTTTGATAGTGATTGATTATTCAGTCCCAATCTGCTGTCATCTAAAGAACAAAATGATGTTTCTATGAGTCACAAAGCTCCAGATGTTGTCGGCTTCACAAAGAAAACAAAGATTAGGAACTTAAACACAAAGTGTTTGGAGCCAAAATGTTACCAAGCTGCTCTTTTTGAAATGGCAGAGGTACAGTGGTGTCTAACAGCACACTGTGGAAGGCAAACATGTTATTGTTGGATGAAACTTCATGAATCCTTTGTAGATTTGAGCTGTTGGAGCCTTTCTTTTCTCTTCAGGTGTACAGATGCTGAGGAGGCAGGTGGAGCAGGTGGAGCTGTTGTAATGCTGGCAGAGGGTGTGTCTTAGTAACTCTGTGAGGTAGAACTGGATCCAACATTGTGGATGTGTTGATGTTGGAGCCATTAAGAGTCTCTGGCCACATTGTAGGATTTCCCTTTGATTCACTGCGGGGGCATTTTGGAGTCTGTCAGTGAAACTCCTCATATTTGTGTTTGACTCCAGTTTATAGAAACAGAGAAATGTGTCATGCTTTTGTTCGGCCTCCACACATATACACATTTGTTCATTGGTTGGACAAAGACACAAAACATTTTTTAAAAACTTGCTTTTGGTTGATTTCTGTTTTTCTGTTTTAGTTTTTCTGTGAAGCACTTTGTGATTCTTGTCTTGAAAGGTGCTATACAAATAAAATTTTAATTACTTACTTTTTGTAAGGAGACATATTGAAAACCATGTTAATAAGATCTTGTTGTTTTGTGTTTCCTGTGGATCCGACACAGAGAGTGGACTTCAGACAGAAACCGTAGGAAAGATTTTAGAGGCCGTGTGTGGCAACAGGAAGTTTCTGTTTGTTTGCTGATGACTATCTTACATGTGGAAAACAACACGTGATGTTTATGAAGTTCTACAATCATCATTGTTCATCATTGTTCTAACAGCATTTTGAGTGGGAACAGTTCAAACTGAGAGTAATAATAATAGATTGCATTTATATAGCACTTTTCGAAGCTCTCAAAGTGCTTTACAATGCCACTATTCATTCACTCTCACATTCACACACTGGTGGAGGCAGCTACAGGTGTAGCCACAGCTGCCCTGGGACAGACTGACAGAAGCGAGGCTGCCATATCGCGCCATCGGCCTCTCTGGCCATCACCAGTAGGCGGCAGGTGAAGTGTCTTGCCCAAGGACACAACGAGCTGGGGCTCAAACCGGCAACCTTCCGTTTACAAGGCAAACAGCCAACTCTTGAGCCACGATCGCCACAGTAGTCTGAGTTATTTACTGATTTAAACAAGCTGAATGTTTCTGTGCACGATGAAGATCAGCAGCAGCAGCTCAGCTGATCAATGAATTGACATCTATCAGTCATTTCATGAGATGAAGTCATCAGTAGACATTTGTTCTAACTGTGTGATAAATGTCAGAACATCAGGGCTCCGGTTTAGTCACTACTTGACAAGATGATCATTGGCTCATTGTTGAATCCAGTGGCCCAGTCTGACCTCTGACCCTTTGCTGAAGGTCTTCTGTGTTATCTCCACTTTCATGTCTGAGCTTTTGCTGTATTGTCCAAAATAAACATATGAATCATTTCCAACACTTCGGCAGATCTTTAGTTTGGGCAGTACAGTACAAAATAACACATATTGTACTATACTGCCCACTTCCTGATCTTTTTGGATCTGTGTGTGAGGTTGGTGAAGGAAACACATGTTCACTGAGTGAATCACTGCCATCAGGAACTAGTTTTTGATATCACAGCCTAGAAATCAGACAGGAAGTGTCTTGAAATTTATATATCTATATATATAGATATAGATATATCTATATATATAGATATATATATATTTATTTATAACGTAAGAATGAAATGGCTCTTACGTTATATTGAAACCAAGCACACCATTGTTTTTCTTGTGACATTACCAATAAGTGTGATGTGTCACATGGCCCTCTCCCTATTGGAAAAGCAAAAGTTGTATCCAAGATGGCCGACTTCTAAATGGCCACCATGGTCACCACCCATCTTGAGGAGTTTGCCCCCTCACATATACTAATGTGCCACAAACAGGACTTTAATATCACCAACCATTCCCATGTTATTACGCTGTATCCATAGAAATGGCCCACCCTGTAGATCACAGTAAGTCACTTCCCAAACCATAAATCACAATCCCAACAGATCTGTTTAGACTGAAGCTATCCAAACAGGTTCTCTGTAAACGTGTCTGTCAGTTTAACATAAAATGCCGAACCAGTGAGGGGGTTAGTCTCAATCCACAACTTCAAAGATGCGTTAAGGTCTGGATGAGAGTCACTAGGCTTCATAACAGCATGAAGTGAGACAAGTAATAACTGCTTTACCATTTTCCTAAGTTAATTTAAATCTTTCATTCATTTGAAAGAAATGCCGACACTTTCTTTTCAAAGCTCATTTAATTAAAATGAGAACCAATCCAGTAACACAGAACACTAATGTACAGTAAAAATCATGCATAAAACAAACCACAAGTTCTAGTCAGAGAAACAAACTTGGTGCTACTCTAGTAAAAACATGCAGAAAAAGAAAGCACATAACACAAACGAGGTGAAACAGAACTGCAGGACGGCATCAGCTGTTCAGGGTGTGAGACCAGTGTTGTACATCTTCTGCAGGACCTGCTGGGCTACAGCCTTCTGAGCCTCCTCTAGCATGGTGCTGGCATTAGGACCCGGTAATATCATGACCAACCCCTTGAAAGTGGCAGTGATCCCGAGGATCTGCACCTTATAGGAGAAGTAGAGGAATCCATCAGGCCCAGCGTGGCTGTACTGCACTTCATAAAACGGCTGACCAACACCTGCTGTCTCACACAGCTTACTGAGAAGCATCACTGGGGATACTGCAAATACAAGATGGCCTTGGGTGGAGGAATCGGGGAAAGAGCATGTAGGGTGAGGGAGCTGAGGAGCAGTGGGCCCTCCCACTGCTCTGCAGAAACCTGCGGGTATGGATGCAGGGAGGGTCAGGAATGAAGGCGGGCCTGAGGGTTGTGGAGAACTGTGGTGCAGGGGCCCTAGGTGTGACGGCAACAGGCTCTTTGCACGTTTCTGAGGGCAGCGTGACTCGTCAGGGTTTGGCTTCTCTGTTGGCTGCCACTGGACTGACACACACATTGCAAACTGCTTCTTAAATGCTGGAGACACAAGAAAACAGTGAAGTAGTGAGTTTAGCAGGAAGAATGTTTCCTTCTACCAAAAATACAGTTTTTAAAAAAAAAAAACCTAACAGATCAAATCTTAGAGATTAATTATAATATGAGACAGAACACAGCAGAATTAACACATTTAAAGGATTCAAATGAAAAGAACTGTCAAGTGTTAACAGTAAGATAGACATGCAAACTTAGAATTCCAAGTGGTTTCCACTGGAAGCCCCATCAGGCTCTTGGTTGATCCACTGGCCAAACCATTAAAAAAAGAAATTTGTGTTCATTTTTAGTTTAAAGTCAAAATTTCAACATTAAACTTGAAATAGTATTTTGAACTGTAATCTCCACATTTGGACTTTTCTCTCAAAGCCAAACGACTGCCGTGGCTCCTGCAGCCACTACGCTACGTGCATTTCAGTGAAACAAGTTGATCAGCTGTCTTATTGTATAAGCATATTGATCGAGGGTGTAATCCTTCCATCGGTCCACTCCCTGCCATTTCATTTGCACCAAGTTGACCGACTCTTCCAGGTTTGTGCGTTTTCATCTTCTGCACCTTCTTCTGCAGCTTTCTGCACCATGACTTCAACATCCTTGTGTGTCACCACACTAAGGTTATGTCCTAAAAGAGAAATGTCAATGTAACCAAAACTGATTCTAAAGTATGATTTTGCTAACTCACCTATGCAAGTGCTTTAATCTATAGATTTCTACTTTATTCTCCAAAAGATCAATGTATGATTTTGTTAATGTGGCCCCAATACTACTCCTTATTAATTACATAAAGTATGTTATCTCGTAGATAAGGTAGACTGTGCACTTGTGTGTGCATGTTTAAATCACTTGTGCATGAGTACGTACTGTTTTAAGCCTATATGGTGGCTGCAACGATGAAAACTGTTTGGCTTGGATGCAAAAGGTTTTGCTGCTGAAAACAAGACACTGGTGTAGTTGTTACTAATTAATGATGATAATTCATTGTCCAACCTAACAGCCCAAGATGAATGGCTCAGAGTTTTAATGGCCCATGGACATTTTATTAGCCTGTGAGGGGGGGAGCAACAACAGCTACACACTTTAATACTCCATTTTACTTTAAATCTGAAAAATAATGTTATGAAGTCCTTGAGATAAAGATGGTTTAGTATCCTCCCTTCTTGCTCAAGTCCTCACTGTCACAGAAACTGGTGAGACTGCCATCAGCCTTTAGCAAACTAGCCAATTTAATTAAACATCAGAACAAATTAAGTCTGCATTAAATGCAGCTTCTGTAGATTTTCACCATGTAAAACAAACAGCTACAAAGTTCGCTTTTCTTTGCACAACTCTGTTAAACGCATACACAGACACTGTGTTGTTATCACTTGCCGATCTATTATTAATGCCCTCTTCCTTTTGCTTGTCCACCACTACGGTGTCCTGTTGGTTAGCAACCACCAGTTTGTCCGTCCGTATCTGGAAGTCTCACAGGATCTTAGCTCGGTCATCCTTCACCACCCTGGCTGCATCTCCCATTTTGACCTCAGGACTTCCAGGTTGTACTCAGCACAGACGTTTCTGTATAGACACTTGGTTATGGCGTTCCATGTCTGCCCTGCTAGCATTTTGCAGCCTGCTGTTATGTGCTTATGTGATAGTCTGCATATCCTGCACCTGGGGTTTGCCTGGTGTGGTAGACCCCAGTGCAGATCAAACTTGTGATTAGAACTTGTTCCAGTGCTGCCATGATTTGTGCCTCTATGGCGTCTTTCAGTCCAGCTTTGTCCAGCGCTGGTAGGACTTCTCCATACATCAACCACGTCTTCCACCTGTCCTCTCATGGTGGTTCCTCTTCTTTCTTGGGTTTCTGCTACCCGAGGTATTTAGTTCTGAACATCTTCCTGATGTAACTTATGGATCTTTGTTTTTTCCATTCTGGATAGTGGTTCTGACACGCACTAGTCCTCAGCCACCTTTGTTTCACTTAGCACGCAGTCTTGGAGCGCTGGATTGGAGGAGCTTCTTTGTCTTTTAGCTTCCATCTCCTCTTTTGGCCAGATACTTGTAGCTGTCCTCAATGTGTGCATGGTTACCTTCTACACTTCTCCAGTCTTCATTATAGATCCTAGTGTTATGGATCAGTGAGTTGACGTCTTGTTCACTCCTGGCATACAGCAGTGTATACTATAAATGCATACACTATAGTTGTGTTAACATCACAAATATTCATCATGCTTGTTTCAATAGTGGTCTAATTCTTTTTGACATTACAGACCTTTAACCTCCTAGGACCTGCGTCCACATATGTGGACATCACATTTTGGGTTATTTAGAGTAAAATACTCAATTTTGCTCTATGAGGGCCTGATATCCACTTACGAGGACATTATGCTGCTACTGTTCTATCAAAATTTTAAACGAATATCCTCATATGTGGCTCTGATTTTTCTTAGAAACAAAAATAAGGTAAAAAAAAAAAATAAAAATCTAGTAATTCTTTGTTTTTACATTCATCGGGCCCCAATCAGCCCAAATATCAAAGAGAAATTCAAAATGCATGTCGTGGAAGAGTTTGGGTCTTAGGAGGTTAAGCTCTAGTACTATTCACTGATCTTAAAAGATGAAAGTGAAAATGAAACAAATTTATTGACACCAATTAGAAAACTTAAAGCTAAAAACATGAGATTCAGTTTATAATTTGAAAAAAAGAAAAAGAGCACTTACTAGGAAGCATCTTAAAAATATATTTCTGCTGTATGTTCTTATTAAAAATATTCAAAGGAGCTTGCAAAGAAAAGCATCTGGACTTCTTTAAGGACCCCCTGATGATCCTCTTTTGTCCTTTTGTCCCTCTGTGGGGGGTTATCTCCCACTTGACTCCCATTTGACCTTAGAACTGAAGAAGCTTCTCGGATGAGAGGTGAAACGTCTTCAAGCAACTTAAAGAAGTCCAGACGCTTTTCTTTGCAAGCTCCTTTGGCTACGATGACCTGGATGACTGAGAACCTTCACAGACATATTAAAAATATTAAAACTCCAAGTGATGAAACAAAGAATGATAAAAGCATAAAAATAAGCTGAATCACATTATACGAGCGAATTTGTTGAAACTTCTCGGGGTGCTCAGAAACAATATTCAAAGGTATTCAATCAGGTCTTTCATAAGGGTCATAAAACTGTTGTTCTTCCTGACGCCATAGTTGAGCAATGTATCATAAATTATTATTTTTGATGCTTCATACTGATGAATTTCTGAAATTCAAGATGCATACTGACAGTGAACATAAAGATATAGGGACCTAGATACTCCCTCTGCTCTGCTCTGTCATTGTTACGTTTTTTCATTTCAAAAAGCTTGTGTTATGTATAATGCAGGATTTAGACTTAAGATTTACTGTAGAGGTCCACAAATTTAGATTTAGCTTTGAAGGACTCACAACTCTGAGCTCTCAAAGCATTTTATACAACTGAGTTATGTTTGGACACCGCTTCATATGGACTCGTATGGATATGGATATTTAGTGATTTAGAATATAATGTAATAAGCAGTGTTGGGCAAGTTACTTTGAAAAGGTAGTTATAGTTACTTCATACACGTAACTGAGTTAAAAACTGAGTTACAATACTATAAAAGTAATTACTAGGAAAAGTAACTATTGTGTTATTTTAAAATAAATAAGTTTAATAATAAGTTGAACCCTCTGGGGTCCAGGGTATAATTGGCTGTTTCTGAGTACTTTTGATTTGACCTCTACATTTCACCTTTAAAAACTGTTTACTTCGCCTTGTTTGGTATCATCCTTTTCTGCACAACCAGTTATTTTCCCCCCATTTTGACAAACTGTATTAACACAATTTATCTAAAAATCAGACTATAAAACAAAATCAGCGTAGAAGTTATTTTACTGTAACGACCACAAACATGTTTATTGGATCATTTTCACAACTTAAAATGTACATTTTTAAACTTATGCACAAGTTATGCAAACAACAGAGTTGTATGCAGGTATTTACCTAAAAATGTGGTGGTTTTCTTTTTTTCAACATTACAAACACACAGAACAATCAGGTGTTCTGCATCAAATAAGATACGAGAAATTATTTGTGCCACTCCAATAAGAATAATTTCTGTCCACTATAAGACAGTGGAGCACATCCCAGCCTGATACCTGCAGGCCTGACAGCAGGAGGTGTATCACTCCTGTTTTCTACCTGGAGACAGCATTTACACTGCAGTCTGTCTGGAGCAGCGGCCTCATCGATCTGACACAAAACAAAACAACTTACACTACACACTAACTACACACTCCAAACACACTGAACATCAGAAATCTCTCTCCCTACTTCCCCCTCTTCCTAAACAACCAAACGCCATGTTGCATATAATTTTTTGATTGGTCGACATGTTACATTTTTCCACCAATAGGAAAGGGGTGTTTTTTCCTTCTCTTTTTTTGGTCACAAGCAGAGAGTGCTTGCAAGCGCTTTCCTTAGAAAATGTCATTTCTAAGGTTTCTTCCTGCAGTAAACAACAGTATTCAGGAAAATAACAATATTGCATATATTTTTTATAATAACTCTGGTTTTACGTGGCCGAGCAACACAATTTAAAGACTGCTATATGATCTGAAGTCCCCACTTTCTTGTCTTGGGCTTACATAGCATCTTGTTGCCATGTCATCTTAAATTGGTCAAATGATTCGTTTACCATGACTACGTTATTCTTCCTCAGCCAATCAGCAGAACTTGTGTGATTGTTTCTCCCCCCAGCTCCAAGTAGGCTGAAGACAGCTTCAACCATCTGTCTGCTGAAAAATCATAACGTGTCCGCATCGCATTCTCTTGTTAGTAACGGTAACGGCGTCGTAACGATAAAAATAGTAATTACATTACGAACACTGTTACTTTTAATGCCATTATTCTTGCAATGTGAGAATTATGCATTTGTAGGACATTTTCTAGTGTTTACCAGCTGATTAGCTTTTGGGGAGCTCCACTTCACAAATAACCATTTTACTTATTTTCATGCTACAATTTGTATTTTAATTGAAAACTGAACTGACTTGTGAATAAAATGACTTCTGACTTAAGACCTAGTTTTCTGCTCTCCATACCAAGTGATTATGAGAGTGGAGTAACAGTGCACAACCAGAAACTGGTTTGTAACCAAGTGACACCCAGGCTGGCATAGAAATGGGACCATGATCAATATTAAGTCACTCATCTATATGAACAAGAGCTCCCATACCTTCCACCAGCACTTTCTTAGCCATAGAAGCTGCATGGTGAGATGAGAACGCAACAGTAGCAGATACCCCCTCGATACCAGGTCCAGCCTTCAGGGAAACTCTCTCCACACCCTCTACCAGCACACGCAGCACCTAGAAGCAAAGCATGGTCACTCAGAAGACAACATTCATCCACACAGCAGTTAAATGACAACCTCAATACCAGATGTGACTGAAGGGCCAGACATCTATAAACACCTACTGTATTTTCATGTTTAGGTGGAAGCTAGCGAGCTAACGTCCTGCTAACTTCTAACTCCGTTAAATGTAATAAATTCTGTTTTCATGGATGCCTGGATGTTAAACTTAATTGTTACACCTGGTAAAGCAGCAACGCTGATCATTTTATTACAGATGAAAGAATTTCGACAATTTTTAACTCTCAGTGATGCTGCAGTGTTCGTTTGACTTTGGACCTGAACCTGATGGAGTTTAGGACCCAGATTACTCTGCGAGGCTCCTGCCTACAGTAGCTGTAATGCTCCAACAATCCATCAAGCGGTGCGGCTTCGTAGCAACCAAAGTCGTGCTAAAACAAGTTTTGACAGGTTTTTGAGCGCCGTGTAGCACATAAAATCGGTTTGAGGTCAGTAAGCAGAACCAGAATTCAGACATAAGGCGCACTGTCGATTTTTGAGAAAATTAAAGGATTTTAAGTGCGCCTTATAGTGCAGAAAATACGGTATATCATCTATAACCCTTTCAAATACAGTACATGTACTGCAGAGAGGTTTTTTTTGGCCTTCTTTTGTTTTGCACTCGTTTCCTTGCATGCACACACTGCACATCATGTCCAGGTATTCCATGGGTAGCTGACAAGTCTTTGGAAATCACCTTGCTGTTGGAAAAACTATTTTGCCCATCAAACTCTTATCATACACAGGGGAAACTGGTCAATCTTCATAGTTGATTTGCTTTTCTTCAATTACCCCACCCCACCTCCCCACCTGGATGGCTGGGTGTGTGTGCAAGTTGTGAACATGGGAAACACCTGGCTAGGATATATTATGAGAAGAAGGCAAGCCAGTCCGAGGCAGTGTAATAGTTTGGCCAGTGTTTGTTGAGAATCCTTGGGTCCTGGCACCCATGTGGATGTTACTTTGACATGTACCACCAAACATTGTTGCAGACCATGTACAGCTTTCCCTGATGGTGCCGTGTCACAATGCAAAAATGGTTCAGGAATGGTTTGAGGAGCACAACACTGAGTTTGAGGCATTGACCTGGCCTCCAAATTCTTCTGATATTAATCTAACCAAGCATCTGTTGGATAAAAAAAAAAAGATCCAATCCAGTCGAGAGGCATACACACTAACCAACCCTGCATCAGAGTGGACTTTGAGTGACTTAAGACACGAACACAGAAGTACCAGCTGTTATGGGTTAACTAGCACTGCCTTTAACTTGGAAACACTGACAACCTCCTGCTCATTCACTAATGTATTGGTGCATAGAGATGTGGGTGATAGATGATGTGTGCCATTTCTTACTGGGTGACACAGAATGAATTTCACCCCTTTCCCTCGTCAACACACTCAAAACACTCCACAGTTCAGCTATACCTGCAGTATGTCTTCTTGCCTAGTGGACGCAGGCAAACCTCCAATACAAAGGTGTCGCTTCTCTGTGCTCCGCCGTACACTGATGCGGTAGCCAGGCTCCAACATGTGACCGTGCAGCTGCCGTATGGCTTCAGCAACTACAGCAGCTGAGCCATATTTGGCATACGCAAAGCCGCGGTTCTGCCCACTGAAGTTCATCATCAGCCGGAACTCCCAGAGTGGTCCAATGGAGCTGAACAGGGGAATCAGGATGTCCTCGTACGCGTCCCGTGGGATCTGGCTGATGAAGACTTCACAGCGCGGTCCTGGCGTGGCACCTTCCCACACTGACCATGAAACAGAGGAAATGGTATGGCTGATTATGCAATTTTAAAATTCAAGCTCATGCAATGCAAAATGTACAACAAATCCTTAGTGCACTTTACAAAGCAAGTCCGTGTCTTTACAATAGAGTGACATGTGAGCAAGCCGGGCTTTTCTTGTTTCAGCTGGAAATAAGATCAAACTGACTTTTAAGTCCGTGGCCATCAAGTATTTCCACATTTAGCTTTTAGAGATTTTTTTTATATATCAACCGAGTCTTTTCACAGCTGCATTTTACAAACAAAAGCAGCTGATTCATTTTTACCTTTGAGAAATCTATATCATTATTGGCACTTGGTGGCAGTGGTGAAATGTTGAAAATCTGAGCCAAAAACTCAATATTTCTTAATGCTCAAGAGAACAGGCAGTGTTGGTACTACTGCGGTGAAGATTCGAGAACAAATTCTATTATATTAAATTAGGCAAAGAAATATGGAGACGCAGATTCTCTCACCCTCAGGTGGTCCTCCATATTTCCTCTGGCCATTAACTTGAGTCAGCGTTGTGTTGGTTGCTTTCAACCAGATTTCCAGGGCCTGCACCCGTTCAAGGTTCAGCACCTGATGTGGAAACAAAATAGAACCAGCACAAGTCCATCATCTTCATGTGTACTACCAAGTGAGTCCAAAATACTTTGTTTTTTCGATTTATGATATGCAGTCACATAAAGCTGCTCATCCATTTGCCAAGTTTCCCTGATATAGGTTTGAGTGTGTTCACATGAATGAGGTATTGTTGGCAGCATCTGACCAATCACACTGATTATTATACCAGCAGCAAGGCCTCACTTTCAAATGCTAGAAAACCAGCAGACCCAGACAGTTTGGAGCCCCTCCTTTAAAAGCTGGCTGCTGATTTTAATTGCACCAGCAGTTACTTTTCTAATCTTTTGAATACCAATTTAATTCTAACCATATGAAAATCTGCTCTACTCCTGTTAAAGTTGTGGAAACTAGTGAACAGCTGAAAGACTTCCTGACTGTAAATAAGACTTTAGGTGACTTTCAGTGATGCTTCAGGGCAAATTAATGTACAACTAAAGCAGCCTTAAAAGCAATAAATGATTTCATAAATTCAGTTGAAAACAATGCTGTGCAGCCTTGACATTTGATACAGTTGATCATAAAAAGTCTTAAAGACAGCTGAATGGTTCTAAACGTCTCTCTCAGGCAGGTCTGAGAGGCAGGTCGGGGTGTATGGGTAGAAGGACTTTGTTCTAGCTTGGTTTATGTCACAACAGGAGTTATCCAGGGTTCTGTTCTTGGATCACTGTTATTCATTTTATATATAAAACAATCGTAGTAATAATATCGCTACAGCACATTCTCATTTTATGCTGGTGATATGCTGATGTACTACTTTGTACCTACTCATAGCCAGGCTCTATTTCAGCTTTCACTACACTACAGCATAACCTGTGCAGAAACGCGTTTTGAATATTGACAACATCAAACTGACGATCTTCTCAAAGGAAAACTAAACCTTTTATGTACAGTTCAGGCAACTTTAGAATAAAGTCCTGTTTGTCCTGTGAGGCAAGAATAACACTCGTTCTCCCTTTTTTCATGTCTGTACTTAATTACAATGATGTGATTTATATGCACGCATGCTCAGAATGCCTACAGGCTGGATTCTGTCCATCATGGAGCACTAAGATTTATTATTTATAAGAGTTTTAAAGCTCTTACTCACCACTCTACATCACATGTGTGGGTAACTGGTCTTCTTTGTCATGTTGTAGATTCAACCACTGGTATATTCTTATTTATGAGGTGATTCTTGGTTTGTTCCATCTAATTTATAGACTTGCATTCTTTGAAAAAAATAATAAATAAAGGGACGTTATTCTCTCAGATCCCAAGAGTTATTATAGCAGCTCTCGAGTTCATTCTGTGTCTGAAATAAGCTGTTTGGCTCACTTTAAAATAACCTTTTTCCCCATTGGCAGCATCTTGCAAACAAACAATTTTAACAATAGGCTGATGATGCTCATCTGCTCCTCTGGTGTGTTTGAGATGACAACATGAGGATCATCTGGAGTGCTCCAGCCACGCTTAGTTGAGTCAGTGTTTTTAATAAATGATCACCTGAGGCTGACACAAGCTCTTGCTGTCAGACATGTCTGGTCTTGTTTTAGTATTGTGTGTTTGATATGCTCTTTGCTAGCACATGCCAGACTTTTTCTACCTTAACTCTCTTTTTACGCCAGCTATCTGCAGTCCTCTGTGCCTGCCCAGCAAGTGTGCACGTTGACCTTTATACACTAAATTGAAATGGTCTGAAACGCTGGGAAAGCAAATGTATCATATTTGCATGGGTGACTTGTCATTTCTTTATGACAAATACAGTAATAATAACTGTAGTGTAGAGCCATTTACGCAAAACCCAACGAATGAATCAAGTGATGTGAATAGTGGGCTCTACAGGTGAACAGAAAATGCTGCTTGATGACTTGCAAACATCAATGTCAAACCTGTTTTTTTCTTTGATAAATGTATTGTTGATTTACTTGCGCCAAACTCAATTGTTTATTTAAACCATATGTTGGCATTTAATATGTTTAAAGACAATGAAATTGAACTATATAGGTACTGTGCCCACTTTGATACATTTTTGTTCATTTCTATTGGAATGGAAAACCATGAACCAAAATCAGGCACAAGCTTGGCATTCCCAGCCAGTACTTGAAGAAAAAAAAGGGAAAGAATGTTGGTAGTTTTCACTACAGCTGAACAAAACACTGACTGAGGCTTTATTTCTATAATTAGCTGCAGGTGGGCCCTCATCGGGGAAAACAGCAGAGCGTCACCGCTGGAAACACAAGCTAAACGAATCGCGTAAAGCACAGGAAAACGCTTCAAGCGCTGTAGCCAACTCTGCCAGCGACTTTTTATTTTAACCAAAAAAGACTTGCGCCTTCATTTCTGCTTAGATGACAAAACTTTTTTTCCTTTTCACGTGCCTGCTTCCACTTATTTCCTAGCTAAACGACATATTTAAAAAGTCTAAAATCAAACAAACAGAAAAAAAAAGAAAAACTTGAGAGGAAAAGGATATTCCAGAATTACCTGGCTTTGCTTGTTTTCCATCGTCTCTGCGTGGTTGTGCGCACAGCGACGCAACTTTGTAGCCCGTTTCCAACTGCAGAAGTCCTTCTATTGGCCAGCAGCTTCCACTCGACGCTGTGGCTTTAGTGCCCACTGACCCGTGGGCGGGGCCTAGCATAGCCCGTCGCTAAGGTGTGGAATGAAATTTTGTGACAAATAGCAAGAAACGGCTGTATGGAGGACTGCTTCTAAACTTCTTTGTAACCTATTGTGCATTGTCTCTCTTTATCATTTATCTGTGCCACTCTTATTATATATGTTAATTGTTATCAACATATACATCATTTCCACAATATTGTTCTTTTGTAATCTTCAAGTCAACTGACTGTGTAAAAAGGAAAAAGGAAAGTGCTTTTGTCAGTAAGACTGGAAAAGAGCTCCCACATTAATAAAGTCTGGTCTATTTAAAGCTTGGAAAGAAAGCTGGCAAAAATGCTGCATAAAGTGGTTTTTATGGGATGGCCCGTTTGCCTGCACTGAGCTCTGTTGCCACAAGGAGGCGGTGTACATGGTATGTCAGGTCTGTGGCCACCAGTGATGGGAATAACGCCGTTACGAGTAACGGCGTTACTAACGCTTTGGCACAACACCTCGAGCTAGGGGGCAAAACAATCACATGAGTGATGCTGCTTGACTGACGAAGAATAAAGTAGTCGTGGTAAGCCGATCACATGAGCACTTCAAGATGACAAAGCAACAATGTGATATATACCAGGTTTTAAATTGTGTTGATGGGCCAGTAAAACCAGAGTCATGATAAACAATATGTACGCGTGTTTTTTCCTGGATAGTTTCGTCACGTTTAACGTCTAAGGAAGCCCAGCGAGCGCTCTCTGCTTATGAGCAAAACAACAACAAAAAAACAAAAAAAAAAATCCCTGCCCGCTCGTGAAAAAATGCACCATGTCGACCAATCAAAAATCATATGGCAACATGACGTTTGGTTGTTTAGGAAGAGAGAGAGAGAGAGAGTTTTGAGATGTGAGAGATTTGTGACGTTTAGCGTGTTTGGAGTGTGTAGTTAGTGTGTTGTCTTGTGTAGTTAGTGTGTAGTGTTGTGGATAGTTTTGTGTTGTGTGTCAGAACAATGAGGCGGCTGCTGTCTCCAGGTAGAAACAGCAGTGACACACCTGCTGCTGTCAGACCTGCAGGTATCAGGCTGTGATGTTTCCTTTATAGTGGACAGAAATATTTGCAGTGGCACAAATAACTTGTGTGGCATCTTATTGAAGAACAGCTGATTGTTCTGTAAATAGTTTATTTTAAAAAATCAAGGTAAAAGGTAAATGGCTGCAAATATCTTTGCTGTTTGCAAAACTTGTGCACAGGATTTTAAAATTGACCATTTATATTTACATGTAAAGTTATAAAATATGATTCATTAAACATCTTTGTGGTTGTTACAGTAAAAAATAAAACTTTTTCTACTCGGATTTTATGTTTTTTGTCTGATTTTAGATCAGTTGTGTTAACACAGTTTGTCAAAATGAAAACATGACTGTAAATTCAGACATGTGAGGTTGTGCTGATGAGACCAAACAAGGCAAATAAATAGTTTTTAAAGGTGAAATGTGGAGGAAACATCAGAAGTAGTTAAAAATGGCCAATTGTACCCTGGACCCCAGAGGGTTTTTTTTTTAAAGCAATGTAATAGTTACTTTTGTATGGCTGGGTCTGAAGTACACTGGGGTGTCATCTTTGGAGAAGACTTTCCTGAGTTCCTCTGATATACCTGCTACATAAAGGATGACAATATTATTCCGGTTGTCCTTCTGATTCTCCTTAGTTGATGTCTGACCTTTTCTGTGCATCTTTGCTGATTTGATGAAAGCCCAATCGTGATAACCACATGTTTAAAGACATTTCTTTACATGCGTGTTCCTTTTCTTTCCCTTCTTCCTTTGGGGGGAACATTTTCTGCCTGGTGTTACAGGGTCCTGAAAGTTTATGCTCCAGAGGGTGGTGGGAGTCAAAGAGGAGGTACCGGTATTTGTATGTGGTATATATTCAGGTTTCCATTCTCCTCAATGTGCACAGCACAGTCCAGAAATAGCAAACTATTATCCTTTGTATCTTCGCTGGTGAAAGTTATGTTTCTTTTGATGTGATGCAGGGTGTTACCCACAAGGGGAGCAAGGATGATGGCAAGGTGATTGGAAATGTTGTAGGTGGCAGAGTTTATACAGCTGACAATGGGTCTGAGTGGGATTCCTTCTTTGTGAATGTTTGGAAGTCCGTAACTAGAGGGTATAGCATCCCCTGGGTACTGATGGGATATGAAAGGCGGTCAACTGATAACTTTCTTTTTGTTGTTGCTTGTGGGGTCCCATTTTAGGGCTTCGTTGGCATTGCTGTCACTGAGGAGTGTAGGAATTTGTGTGTGATAATCCGTTGTCTTTAGAACAACAGTGCACCTCCCCTGTCAGACGGTAATATAGGGATGTTTTGGCTGTCACTTCCCTAATGACCTTCATTTCTTGTATTGTAAGCTAGGTGGTTTCTTCACCCATTTTTCTTGACTATCCTCAGTTGTGGTGTCTTTCTTTTCTTGTCTGTATTATCTAGGCATGAACTAGGAAATATACGTTTTTCTTTGCAATTTATGGAATTTCTGGAGTTGACTTTAACGTGTTGGGCCCGCTGAGCCTGGTTCACAAACATAAAAACTTAAAGAGGGGAGGGTGGGAGTAGGGCTGGTATTACCATACTGTTCATGGTAATACCGTGAAATATGGCGATAGAATATGGGTAAAACGCGCATGCGCAGTGCCTTTGTTTTCATACGCACATGATGGCGCCCGTTCAAATACAATTGACCTATTTAATGTCGTATACAGACATATTTCCACATACACACATTCCATGAATAAAAGTAATCATAACAAATCATAATAACTTTTGTGATTTGAAATCATCACACACATATATGTTTGAAGTATTCCACAAGATGTCAGTGTTGGATAAAGTCTGTTCTCGCCTGCAGCAGGAGACCACTCTGTGTCGTTTCTATGGGCTGAATAACAGCTGTTATCCATTTAGGTTTGACATTGATAAACATTATGAAATCGTACAGTTCTGTTCAAATGTAGAGTTCTGACAATGACAGAGACACAGCCAGTCAGTGTTTCTGCAGGCACAGTGATCAGTGAAAGAGCAAGTTTAAAGTGTAAGCCATAGAAAAATCCTTCACTATGAAAAGCTGTCTGGTCACTGAGCTGAGATCTGAAAGTTGAGGATGTCTGCTTCACCCACAAAGAGGAGTTTTTCTTTACTGCCTATTGCAGGAGAAAATATAGCAGAACTGTTGCATTGTCAGCAACACCAACATTATTTTCAGAAAGAGAATTTCTGCATTATACAGAAGCAAAATGCTGCCAAACTGCTGACTTTGATTTTCAGCTGAGCTATCTGTTTTAGTTAAACGAGCAGTCTCTGTCCCCTCTGCCTATGAGTGTGTGTGTGTGTGTCGCCTGGCTTCCTCATATTACTGCCACACACACCAAATATAATGGACCGGTACGTATGTAGAGCCTTTCTACTCAATTTGAGCACTCTCTCCATCCAGTCACACACACTTTCATAAGGTGATTTCATCTACATCCAAGCATTCTTACATAACATTCAGACACACGCTCTGACATCAAGTGGTGGCCTACAGTAAAGAGAGCTCAGCGTAAAAGCTCACCTATCGTTCGATCACAGCTCTTTTGAATGAGATTGCAGATACAAGTGCTGGAAATGAGCTTTACCCGAAGGGTGGCTGGCTTCTCCCTCAGAGATAGGGTGAGGAGCTCAGCCATCCAGAGGCACCGCTACTCTACATTGAAAGAAGGCAGTTGAGGTGCTTTGGGCATCTGACAAGGATGCTTCCTGGGGACCATCTGGGTGAGATGTTCTGGGTGCAGACCCAGGACACGCCAGAGATATATCTCTTAGCTACCTAGGGAATGCCTCCCTGTAACTTCTGACACCACTCGTAGCAGGGTGGCCTTTTGTGGCTGGATTTACAGTGAGGAAGACCAAGATGGTGGAAGCAAGATGCATTTATTTGCCTATATAGCTCTGAGGCCATGACGATCAGCCCTCTCACAGCACAAACAATCCCTCTGCTAATGACGACTGGCAGCCTGAAATACTCTCAGCTGTTAAGGACTAAAGCGTTTATTTTCCTGGTGAGTTTTCCAACTTCCAACCTTCCACCAACAATAAACCATTTTAATAAATAAATATAGACATACATTTTACCATTTTCATATGATTAAACATTTTTACACTTTACCCTTACACCTTAAAATCAATTTCAACAGCAACTTCTTTGCATCACCTTTACCTCTAGACTTTGCACACACATTTGCCTATTAGGTTTTCCTTAATAGTAGACCTCATTTTCTCCCAGTAACAGTTGTTTCCTCCTCACAGACAACCACCACACTTACTGATGAGGAGCAGCTGTGCCTACCTTCTAATTATTAAAATACTCAATAAATAATTAAACCTCTTGTGTGCAAATAGTTATTGATGTGCAAATCTATTCTTAAAGTGCAGTGCTAAATAAAGTGCAAGTAAAATGCTTTTAATAAAGTGCAAAGGTGCACCCAAAGTGCTGTACAATTTATAATACCAGTAATACCAGTAAAAGAGTCCTCTTCCTTGCACTCCCCTGGATAGAGGAGGTGGCTAGAGAAGATGGAGGTCTGGGGTTCTCTTCTCAGGATGCTGCAATCACATCCAGGCTCTGGATAAGCAGAAGAAGAAGGATGGACGTGTTTACCTTCCCTTGCGTCACCTGTTTCAGTGGTTTCTCTTTCCATTTGTGCTTCAGTTGCCTGAAGCTTGTACATGACAGCACTGTAAACATGGATCTTGTTGCTTTGACTGAATTAAGTTATAGCTAGTGTAGCTTCAAATTACCTACACTTAAATGACTTAATTACTTATATAATATAATTTGGATTAAAAAAGATAAGATAAAGTTAAAAACTTAAAACACGGCAGTTGAACCGAGTTTATCAAGTTTTTTCAAATGTGAAACAAACTGGCTCCACATAAAATATTACTTAACCTACACTACCAAGCATCGTTTAGATTATGTGACCTTTTCCAGAACTTACTAAAACAAGAACATACCTATAAAGCTGCTATAATGTCACAGTGAATGAATCTATCCTAAACATAATACACACGAAAATACCTGGAGATCTCTTTGAAATCAAGAGTTTAATTGCATTAATTTCAACAAGTAACTTGTTCAACACAGTTCATAAAACCACATTTCTCAGAGACAAAGTAGCTCCAAATAGAAACATGATGATGTTCAACTAAAAGTGTCCGCGCCAAGGTGACAGGAAATCAGAAACTGACTCTCAGTGTAACCATGTCCTGGCAGATCACCAGTGTTTGTGACATTATGGAAGTCTCGGAAATGGTGAGGAGTAACTAGTAACCCTTGCAGGACCACCTCGCTCACTGCACCGCACAGCCTTCACTGAAGTGATCCTGTGAAACAATTAGTAAAACAAACACTTACATTTTTAAGTTTATCAGCACACAACAGAGTGAAAGTACTTTTTGCTGAGAATAAAAAGATATTTCCTTTCCAGATTTTAATGCATTAAACATGGAGACGCTTGAGTTTGTTAGAAATGGACGCTGAATGACGTTGCAAAAAAGATGCAAAACAACGAGTCTTCACTCAAAAACGTATAAATGAACAGAAAAACATAAATATCACTTTCAATTACACAAGACCTTTTGCTTGTGTGTGTTGACGGCAGCTTGGCGTCTAAAATAGGAAAACATTAAAACTGTAACTTTTTTCCTGAACTAACAGGAAAGAAAGAGATAATTAAAAAACTATGGTAACGCTTTATAATAATGATTGTTTACATAAACCGACCGACCGACCATTTATTCATCTATCCATCCTATCTAGTCCCAATCATAAGTTTAAGACCGCTTGCAAAATGGCAGAAGATCCTATTTTGCATGGTTGGATCTTAACAAGGTTCCAAGTAGAGCTTCAACATAGAACAAGAAGAAATGAGTGAGACAAAACATTTTTTGAGCCTGTAATTTATTGATAATGAGCAGCTCCACCATTATTGTTGATCACTTCAAAAATTCATTGCGCCATACATGATGCAAACGCTTCCATGAGGTCAGTGGGAACATTTCTCCAAGTGGTGAAGACGGCCTCGTGAAGAGCATCTACTGTCTGGAAGTGTTGAGTGTTCGCACTCTTGGGCTGAGTCCCGATTGTCTCACCTGAGTTTCCTCCTCTCCTCGTCTGTTACCTCTCGGTGGCCTCCCAAGAGTCTTGCTTCCATGGTTTATTCGCTGTGTATAATCTTGTTTCCTTGTACGTCTTGTCCTCCAAGATCTGTCCGCTGCTGCACTCACACAAATACTATATCAGATACCTGACTTAACTGGTATGCTAACTGTGGTCTGTCTGTCTCTACTATCACGTCTTCACCAAGTGTGAGGAGAAGGCAGTGCTGTCTGAGTGTCTGTACTGAGAGAGGCAAGCCTTTCACTGTTCCTTCAACTCCCCATCACATCTGCACATCAAGGCTCATGCTGCTCCCACAGCTGGGTTTCAGCTGGTAAAAAAGTCAGTTCAGTCATGTCTCAAATGTTTAATTTAGTAACAGCCGTCTGTGCTTGACAGTTTGTGTATGTGTTCCAGTTTTTCTATCCTGAGAACAAGTTGAAAAAGACTTGGGATATTCCTCATTTCTGAAAGGGATTAGTTCAGTATTAGATCTAGTTGGATAGCTGAATGATCAGAATTTAGGGTTAGGTAAGAATGGGTTTGATTTATTATTATCAAACAAAGTGGTTGAAACAATAAAAAAAGGCATTAAAACAGCACATTTAACTGTATGCAAAGGTAAAAAGCATATCACGTCTAGAGTGAGGATGTAAAACAAGAAAGTGTTAGTGTTTAAAGCATCATGCTTTTTAACAGAACACAAGCTTTATGTATAAAGAACCCATTAACACTTATAAAAAACAACTTTTTTTCATTTGTTCCAGATTAATCCTTTTGCTGCTGTAATTTTTTTTCTTAAACATAAATTGGCCTATTGAAAAAAATGTAGTAAGAAACACTACATTGTTTCAGTAAGCCATCTTTATGTTCAAGACAGACTATCACACACACTTCTCATCGGACGGACTCTGTTGCAATACATCTGTTTTGTCATGGGCCCCACCATTTGGACTTAAAAAGACTAATTCTTTTCTCGCGCACAATTTTATTTTATTCTATATTTTTGCTACTTTGGGGGAAACTTCATATACTCGAAATCTTTGTTAAAAAATGTCATAATTCTGTGTTGTTTACAAAAATATTTTAAAAAGCTTAAAATTGCTAAGGTACTTATAAGCCACACAACTGTGTGTTTTCTGGTTTCTCTTTCATTCATGTAGCAGAGCTCCAACAGTCAGTGTTATTCTTCTGATACTAGCCCAAATTACTCATCACCTTGGTTATTACCTATTTATACTGTATATAAAGCCACGTAGGTGCTACAAAGTGTTTAACATTTCCTTATCAGACACATTGTTACATCCGTTTTACCTGTGATGACATTCACAGGTAAAATCCTCTGCGGTGTCTTTGAGGGGAAAATGATGGGACAGAGTTTTCTACCCCTGATGATGCAGCAGTGTGTGAGGAAGAAGAGGAAGAAGAGCCAGCAATCAGCTATGAGATGGAGAGAATAGACATTTTAAACATTTTCTATAAATGTTTAAAATATATTTTCAAAATTCATGTTCATTCATTCACTTCCTGTTGTAATTACAAGGCACAGTGAAGCCAATTTTATTAAAAAACGTACTGTCACTGAATCACTGAATCGGAGACCCTGACTCTGCACCCTTGAAAAAACTGTACCTAGCCTGGCCCCTGTAGTTGGTGCTGGCCAATGTAACATAGACCCCATTAGCTCTCCCCCAGCAGATTGTCTTGAGCAGCTGGGAAAACAGGTTGGCTGCGCACTGGTGAGGAGGAAGCGTAATTCTAAAAAGAAGCCCCCGATACATCACCGACCCATACGTGGACATTCTTCCAGGGCCCAGAGCGAGCGACACTGAAGGAACCCTGGAACTGCTGGTAAATGTAGATTTGGTAAATCTATAATTCATGTCAGCAGTAATGACACTTGATTACAATCTGCCTTACAGAAAGCTGTTTACAGCAGGAGGTTATATTAGTTTACATGAATCAACACACCCCAGTTATACTATACTGGGAATCCTCAAAGCACAGGGTGAGGAGGAGGAGCAATCTTCCAGCTCAACTCATTTGAAAGCTGGACTCTTTGTCTTGTCCACCCTAGTTGGAAAACACAAAAAACAGTTTTATTTTTTGGTGTCTTTTGTCAAACTGGCACTTATTCAGAGTTTCTATATGAGTTCTCAGGTTTTTTATTCGATTTAGCGCTTAGTTTAGATAAAATAATTTATCTTTAATCATATTCTGGCACTAAGCAGTGAGAAATACTCTTCATCAGAGCAGATGTCTTTCAGAAAGCGCTGTAACTAAGTTTAAGGATATAATTCCTCCACTGTTATCTTCTTTAATGCCGTGTTCCAACTCAGTGCAGAGCTAAATTCTACTCCCACACAGGTTGCTTTTCTTGTTAATCGTGTTACTTCCTGTGTACAACTCTGGATACTGTAGCTCCTCTGAAAAAGAAAGCCTCACATCAGCAGTACTTGACTCCCTTGTGTAACACCACACACAGCTCTCCCATCAGGTCCCAGCATCCTGCTTACGTAGGGGAGGCATGATTAGATGATCCGCTGTTCTCGTCAGCCTCCCCTGACACCACACCCTGAACCCACTGCTCCACCCCTTCCTTGGTGCTCCCCAGCTGAGACACAAACCGCACTCTGCCACTTTCTCCTTGGACTCTGCAGACAAGAGAATCTGCCTCTGTTAAATCCAGTGTCATGAATAAACAAATCCAACCAGTCCCTGTGGACCCGGTGCATGGGATAAGCATCAGAATCAGAATCAGAATCAGAATACTTTATTGATCCCTGGGGGAAATTATTTTTTGTTACAGTGCTCCATTTTAAACCAACATCGAACTGTGGCTCATCTTTCTTCATCACAAGAACTGTGGGGCTACACCATGTGCTGTAGGAATATGCTATTACACCCATTTCGAGCATTTCTAATCATTCCCTCTGAACAATTTGTCTTTTGTATTCAGGTAGGGAGGTGAAAGCACTGTCACGCTTGGACGTGTTTCAAAATGGTGCTCAATCAGCGAGGTACAGCCGGGCAGGGGAGAGAACATCTGCAAAATGCTGTTTTAATGCATTAACATGCACTCTCTGGGCCTGTGTAAGATGGTCATCACAGTGGAGGGAGGGGGGATTTGGCACCCCAACCTTCACCGGGCTCACCAGAGGAGCGGCTTCAGCTTCTCTCCATGCTTATAGGAGTTTGAGGTGATATCCCTGTGTGGCTGCTCCCTTCTCTGTCCGCATTAGCTCATAGTCGACGTCCCCGACTCGCTGTGTGACCATGAAGTGTCCTTGAAATTTGGTGTGTACCTTTAAACACAAAGAAGGGAATAATACAAGCACTTTATTTGCCGGTGAAAATTACCAGAGCTTGGCCCCTCTGTTGTACGGGTGCTGCTGACCTTCCTGCACAGAGGTGGGGAGTAACAAAGTATGTGAATGTTTGGGTTTAGTGCGAACAGCTGCATCCAATTTTTACAGTTGGTCTAATGTCCATCACTTGTCACCAATTCTCTCAATTCCTGTTGTTCTTCTCCAAGATCTTATTCAAAACACAGTCTGAGTACTCACAGCCCTGCCAATCGTCTATCATGTCGGCCAGCCTTGTGGGATTTTGAACAGCTGTAGCTGCTTCTTGTACTTCGATAAGCCAGGTCCGAGCCAGCTCCAATCAGCCAGAACTCTGTTGTCATGAATTGGTAGCTGTCATTCAATGTCCCTCCAACGAGAGTGTCGCCAGACACACGACGCAACCGACCATCGAGTATCCGGCAGCACAAGTCTCCGCAGGACGGTCGGGCTCTCCCGAGCCCAGGAAGGTGTCAGTTCCGTTACGGGACCAGTTGATCCTGCAGGCTCGTCGGGTGCAGCGACGAGCACCCGACGAGCTGACAGCTGGCTGCACCATAGCAGACCAAGCTCCTGGCCCAGAGACCTGAGACCCAAGAACTGTAAGTCGCTCCTGCTCTTGCCTTTATTCAGCCTAGCATTTACTGTGTGTGTTTTGCATACTTCCTGTTTTACTTTGATAGTCACTTGTCTTGTGTGCAGCATGTTTTGTTTCCCCTGTTTCGTCTGTTAGATTGTGTTCAGCTGTGCACGTCTCTCTTAGCTGTGATTCCCTCCTGTGGTTTGTTCCCTCATTTGCCCTTGTGTGTATTCATGTCTGTATCTCCCTCTGTCCTGTGTCGCGACCTCCCACATCCTCAGGCTGTGTGTTCAGTCTCTTAGTGTAGTTTCCTGTACCTCCCAGTTTAGTTTTGGCCCAGGATGTGAGTGGGCGTTATGGCGTCTGGGAAGGATCTCAAAACTAGATTATAGATGGCAGAGAGTTGGTGTCGTAAACCCCCGCCTCTGTTCAAAGATGGTCGCTCACAGTGGACGTAAATGGCTTCTTTCACTCCTCTTTCAAACCACCTGTCCTCTCTGTCCAAAATGTGAACATTGCCATCCTCGAAAGAGTGACCTTTGACCTTTAGATGCAGATGGACTGCCAACCACCAATTGACCTTAGAACTGAAGAAGCTTCTCGAATGAGAGGTGAAACGTCTTCAAGCAACTTAAAGAAGTCCAGACGCTTTTCTTTGCAAGCTCCTTAGTCTACGATGACCTGGATGACTGAGAACCTTCACAGATAAAAACACTAAACTGAGGAAGAACAGAACCAAAGTCACAATAATAGAAAACACAAAACGCTGGGACCCAGGATCATGACAGCATGAGTACTCTATCAAATTAAATAATCAATGTGCATTGACAAATAGCCCCTCCACCAGCCCATCAGTCTGGTCCGGACAGACTTAAAGCCCAGTAATTTGTAGAGCTCTTTTAGTGTGCAAGATATTAATGATGTGCCTTGGTCAGTCAGTATCTCTTCATACTGCCAACTCGGAAGATGACCTGAAACAGTCTTTGCAGAAATGGCACTGCTTTGGGATGTCGCTTTGGGACGACTGCTTTGGGATGTCGCTTAGAGGCTGCACACCATCAGCACACATCCACCTGAATGCCCAGCCAATAAAATCAGACCATTATTCATTCTGGACTTTTGTCATTTCCAATATGCCGTTTCACGGGGTTGTAATGAGCCACCTGGAAAATAATTTCCTGGTGGCTTTTTGGCACCAGCAACTGGCTGTCTCCCTTCAAGTGTCCCACCTCCTTTGATACAGCCTATCTTTAGTCTACATAAAATGCAGGTAGGTCAGCACTAAGTCAGTGTGTACCATTTGACCATCAAGTTTTATCACCTGGTCAAATGCTGAGCAGAGAGTATCATCACGAGTTCGTTTGTTGTTCGTTTGGGTCTCCTGAGTGAGGAAAGAGACATGCCACTTTTAACTCGAACCTTTAACTACTCAATAAATTTAAGAAAATGCACTTTGGGCATAAAGAGAACTTTCATACAATGAATCTGACAAATTGGCTCCTCAACTTGATTGGATAGAAGAGAAGGAGACCATTGGAATCTGGACCAGTGGTGCAAGTTGAGCCTCAGCCTGGTCAAAGCAACAAACTGGTTGATCACTCACGAGAGAAAAAAAAAAGGGGGGGGGGGGGGTGGGGGGACCCCGAAAATTCAGTGTGGAGTATACATTGACCATGATTACAACTGTGATGAACAGGAAAGGCTTGAGCCGTCTATATTTTCGGACTCGGCTGAGGTCTGTTAACATCTGTCAGACAACGATCAGGATTTTCTGTTGTGGCCAGTGCCATACTCATACTTTCATGCTGGGGCAGCAGGCTGAGTGTCGCAGATGCTGACAGACTCCATAAACTGAAGCGAGGCCAATAATGTTGTGGGGATGGGCCCGAACTCTGTAAAGGTGGAGAGGTGGTTGTTCTCCAAGATAAGGACAATACTGGACAATATCTCCCATCCACTTGTGTGCTGGTCAGTGACACGTTGAGTGGGAGACACAGTGAATCATTCCTGTCTGTGGATAATCTCTCTGGACATCTGAAAGCACAAGTACACCCTGAATCAGATCATCTGCAGAGAAAATAACAAAGTCAGTATGATAAGAAGGGCATCTCAATCTCTAACATGTATATCAGGATATTTATTGATTAGTGCTATTTGTATTACTAAAGCTATCTTCTAATACTTTGTAATATACTATATTTTTTAATATTGTAACTTTAACTTGTTCAGTATTGTTATTCTTTATCTTTAATTTGAATTAATGCATTTGTTCTTTAACTTAAATCAATGGCCTGATGCTACTGCCATCAGTGAAGACCTTACAAATACAGAGAGTACAACGTGTGCAAAGCAGCACATTAAACTGCTATTGACAAGGTTGTTTTTGGAAAGGAATGACAATAAAAAATACCTAAGCCACTGACTGTACTTAGATCCAAGAGCCGAGTGCCATTAGTGTGCACGTGTGTTAGTGAGGTTGTAGCGCAACAAAAACATAAAAAATACTTATGAATTTTTAATTTTTTTATAATAATGTCTCTGCTGCAGTTTGAGATCATTGTACCAAAAACAAGTTGCAGATGAGAAGAAAGATTATTTTAGAAAATTCATGAGGACGACCTTAGAGCAGACTAGAACAGCCCTTCATTGTGACTGGACATGTACAACGACACAGATGGAAAGATAGACGAGAAGAAAATGGAAAAGAGGGGGGCCACTGAGCTGGGATATGGTGTTTCCTCCTATTGGCCCTTGTTGTTGTTGTGTTTCCAGCAGAGGAGTTTATCTGAAGTATCTGGGATCTAAGTGAATTACTGTAGGCTATCTCCACGCAGTAGATAAGCAGACCTGGCCTGCTTTCAGGACAATCAGATCCCCATCAAGGTCTTGGGACATTTTTATTGACCATTTGAGGGTACCTGTGGAGTTTATGTTGCTCTGTGTGTGTGCTAGTTGATTCCTGCTCTTTTTAGGTCTTTGCTAAGTTATTTAATAACTAATAATGTAATAACCAATAATAAGTTATTGTGACTGACTCTTAGGTATGGTTTGTAGTGTGCTCAGAGATCACGAGGTCTAAGGAGTTTGGAAAGAAAGCAACGGGACTTCTTTAAGTTTCCTAAAGATGTTTCCCCTCAGACCCAAGAAGCTTCTTCAGTTCTAAAACCAAATGTTGGTGAGTGTCCCTGAAGAAGGTTGTTGACCTATTATTGATCATGTGTCTCACTACGTGAGCCAAGGCGTGAAAAAGGCATGGGTCACCATCAGAAGAGGTTTCGTTTGAACCTGTTGAGACCACCTGACAGAAGAGGTGGGGGTTGAGGGGGCTGGGAAGGGATCTCAAAACTGCACTGTAGGGCAGACAGTGGGTGTCGTAAGCTATCCCCTCTGTTCAAAGATGGTCATTCACAGTGGACGTGGACTCTTTCTCTTTTCTTTCAAATCATCTGTCTTCTCTGTCCACAATGTGAACATTGGACCCAGCGAAAGAGTGACCTTTAACCTTTAGATGCAGATATACAGCCTTGTGCCATGTGTTTACTGCACTGCATATCAGATACTAAGTAAACATAAGCCATAAACAACCAGAGGAGTCTGTTCAGTGACAGGTTGCTTCTCCCAAAGACAAGAACCAACAGACTTAAAAACTCCTTTGTCCCACACGCCATCAAACTCCTCTCTGGAGGGGAGAGGGAGGGGAGACAGGAGGACAAGGGAGGGGGGAACAACTAAGCTGTAGTGCCTTTTCACTGTGCAATACTTTTGTTAATATCCAACGGTGCAATAGACTCACAACACTTGAAATGTGCAATTCCCTTGTATTCTTATTCTTATTTATTCTATTTATCCCTTTTATATACTCTGTATTTATATGTGTGTATATATGGTATATTTCTGCTCACATTCTGTAACTTCTGTCGGTGCTCTGCTATTGGAAACCGAATTTCCTGGAGAAACCCACCTGAGGGATTAATAAAGTTTTATCTAATCTACTTGTTTAGCTTGTTTTCAGGAGTTTTGTCCTCAGGATGAATCAGTCTTTGTCTGAGGGTGTGGCTGGGTCCTAAATGCACCATCATGCTTGGAGAAAATCATCTCTGATAAACCTGCTACACCTCTTAGGAGAATTTTGTGCCAGTGCTTATCTTATTTTTCTCTTTCAGATGTTGTTTAGTTTGTAGTTAGCCACTGATTTAAACGGCTAAATTAGCTCCTCAACATG
Organism: Astatotilapia calliptera; assembly: GCF_964374335.1. Lineage (NCBI taxonomy): Eukaryota > Metazoa > Chordata > Actinopteri > Cichliformes > Cichlidae > Astatotilapia > Astatotilapia calliptera. The sequence continues at coordinate 2,433,017 of NC_137423.1, forward strand.
TCCTGAAGTTCTCCAGAGGCCTGGTAACGAACTAATCATGTGATTCAGGCGTGTTGACCCAAGGTGAGCTCTAAAACCTGCAGGACACCGGCCCTCGTGGACTGAGCTTGCCCACCCCTGGTTTATAGAGTTTGTGTTTACAACAGTACATTCAGATCATAATTCTGACTGCAAACGCTGAAAGGAAAGAGGCTAAAAATTTTAGGCTTTTACTGGTTTGTTTTTGCTGCTGCTCAAAAGTTAGGGATGCATTCATTGAGGTAAGTGTTGTAGTTTATGCACCTTGCTGAAAAGACTATCTGACTTTAGCAGACAATTTAGTTTTCCACTCCATGCCAGTAGCCAAAATCCTGCTGTAGAAGTGTCAAAATGTGGCGTGAGGAGGTGGTTATGTTTTTGTTTTGTCCATATTTGATATGGTCAAAGGTCTGAGGCTGTCCAGAAGTGTAACATTTCATAAGGTTTAAAATGAGTATTAGATGTATACACGTGTGTTGTTGAATCAGTTTTTTTAATGTGGTGAAACTTGTAAAACAAATGTAAATATAATAATTCTGTGATATTCAAAGGCTGTGTGGAAATCATTGGCAGTTTGCTGCAACATTATGGCAAAGGTTACAATAGTGCACTATCACGAAGTTGTGCAGGGTGTGTTGAGTCATTGCTGAGGTTATATTCACTCACTGAACTCTAACCTTTCATGCTGCTCCCAACTTTTTCAGATTGCTATGTAAAAACAGCCTCGTGTTTAAGATGTTAAATTTTCATGGTTTTTATGTAGACTACTTCAGCAGGTACTTCTTCCTGTTTTGCTTCAGTCTACTTCTTATTCGTAGTACTCCTGTTTACTACTATAGATGTTGTCCACCTGTATGCACCTTCCTTTCCTCTTAATACGTCACTCTATGTTCCTCCCTCTTCCTGGAGTGTGCCAGGAAGTCACACCAGAAGCTCCTTTAATAACAAGGGAAAGCGAGTGAATCAGAACCCAGCGAACAGAGACCGGGCAGGTATAAACAAATTTATTCCCAGAGGATGAAAACAGGAATAAATAAACACAATTTAAAAACAAAACAAATAATAACAAAAATGTTCTTTTATAACTAAAATCCCAAACAAATCCCCATTAAGTTATCCAAAATACCCACCAAGAAGAACATTTTAAGAGGAAGAGAAACGATTCCTGTTCTGATGTTGAAGCCGTGCCAGCCTAAATCCAGGATGACGATGAACCTCTTCTCTCTGCTCTGTCTCTCCATTGGGTTCATCGCACTACAACCCAGAGCGCAAGTCCCTGGCTCGCTGCAACCACGGCCTAACTCGTGGCACTGTGCTGTGAACAAACAGACACAGGCCAGAAACGTTGTTGAGAAGCTGGCCTAGCTAATCTCCACTGCGACCCTCCCCCTAACAGGGCTGCACCTGGCGAATGACAGTGGAAAACAGTACCTATGGATGCAGGCAGAGGTTGGCCCCTGCCCTGCTGGCAATCACACCCAAAATGGGACGCTGTCCATCTGCACACAAGCGATCAGACAGCATGTCCTCTCTCTCTCTCTGGCTCCTACGCGCTCCTTCCTCCTCGTTTGGGTGCTCAGCCAGCTTTTCTAACAGGTCCTTTCTGCAGCTGATAAGTCACCTGAGGGCACACCCACACCTCAGCAGGTGGCTGCTATTAGCCACTTTGTCCATTGTCCAGCCAAAACAATGCAATACAAATATTTAAAATACAAATCATGCAAAAAAACAAACAAACAAACAAAAAATATACACACTAAAATCAGGATACAACTGATTATAAAGACAAATACAAATTTCCACAGCAATTTCCATCCTTTTTGCAAAATCCACTACCATCATTCTAGACCGTATCTACTCAACATTTGTTCCCTTTACCTACATATCCACTAAAGTTTGCTCCAATCACCATGGTTAATGGACGGTTACTGGTCATGCCTGCTCAGTTTGAGTACTCTGAACTCTTCCCGTCCATTCACCCAATCACAGACACGTTCTCTCACCAAGCAAGAACCGAGATATGACTATGGCTGCACAGAGACTGGAAACAACTAAATCTAAACACACACACTACAAGCAGTTACTGCACAGTTTACTATAACTGCTTGATAAAGGTAACATTTTTATCAAGTAGATTTTTTCCAGCAGAGCGACGGACAGTCATATTAATGAGTAGCTTTCCTTGCTCATAACTGCTTGGATCAGGCTTGGACAGCAGCTCTCATGTTCAGCTTTAGAAGGACATGACCCATTCTCCACCTCTAGCGACACTGTCCACCACTTTATCCAACTTACTCCTTGTTTCCTTTTCTATCTCCAACATAGAACAATCTTAATCCATCTCCAGTACTCCTGGCCTTGTTTTCCTTCTCCGTGGTCTCACTGTAGTACACTAGCTTGTTTTGTTTAAGGTTTGCTAACCCTAACCCAGTGTGCACTTTTTGCTCCCAGTCCTTCTTTAGTCTGTATTAGCTCCAGCTGTGTTCCCACCAGGCAGGAGCAAAAGAGAAAGACCACAGAGGAAGTTCATATACGAAGGACCAGGCCAAGAGTCTGCTAGTGGAGGCGTGAGATGGACGTGTTTCCTAAATGGACCAGCTGAAAGCAAAAGCAGAAACAAGAAGTACACTATGAACGCACATTTATTCTTGATGCTACTTTATTTTTTTTTTTAAATAGGTCCTGTTCACGTCTGCTCTGTCCTTGAGGAACAAGTGTTTTCATGGAAAATCTACAACATCCTTGGAAATGGTGTTTATCAATAATACTTGTTTTATTAGTCTTTCTATATTTAGCTGAAAACAATAAAATAATCCAAAACTCAACATTTACATGTGTTAACAAGTTTTTATTTCTAAGAATATTTTATTAAAACAACACCTATCAGCATGTTTATGTTGTTCTATGTGAAGTACTGCACCATAAAGCATAATTATAAACATTTATTGTCACAAGTAACAACTAAACTTTGTAAAATAAAATAATAATAAAAAAAAAGTATAAAAATAAATATTCCACTGAGTATATTTACTTTTTTTTAAGTTGTGTGTTCATTTTTAGTGTTAGGGTACCTGGGTCTGGTTATGGATTATCTATATTCTGTGATTTAGTGTTTCCACTATTTAGTTTTGTATTTCACGTTCCCCCAGTTACATTTAATATACAGAAAACATGCAGAGAAAATAGAATTGGGCTGAAAGGTCTATTCAGGTTGTGCATCATGTTTTCAAAAAGTAACTAAGTAAGAAAGTAAAGTAATTAGTAAAGTAATGGGATAAGTTTTTGGAGAAGTAATCAGTAAATAGTAACCAATTACTTTTGTAAAGTAACTTGAACAACACTGGTTATGTTCAGCTTTGCATCGTCTGTGTCATTGTGTGTTGTCAGCCCCAGCTGCTGTGGTGTGTTTCCTGTTTCCTTGTGTATTTAAGCCCTTTGTTTTCTTCCGTCCAGCATTGCGTTCCCCCCCATCCCTCGCTGGTGTCTTTGCTTTTAGTTATCTTTGCCCCTGCGAGTCTGCATTTGGGGTCTGTAAATCACCACGGCAGACCCGATGGCATTTTCATGCTTTCCAGCAGACTTTATTCATGGTTGCTGTTTTAACAATGCCCGGTTGCAGCTTTGCAGCTCTCAGCCACACACATCACCAACTACAACAACAACAACACATGCAGAGCACAGGTTACAAGCTGGCGAGGCGTGATTGTAGATGCACATGTGCATGTGTGTTGAGTTTCCTGTTTTACTTTGAAAGTCTGTGTGTTATGTCAGGGTATTCAGGTTGCGTTCTCCCTGTCTCATCATGCTTATTAGGTTCAGCTGTCTCTCCCTTCTGTGTGCAGTTTCCTTGTTTCCCGTTGTGCTTATACAGTGTGTGTTTTCTCTTGCTCGTCACTGGTCTGTCTGTGCTACCTCCATGCTTCTCTCCCATCTTGTCAACCCCCCGTGTTACCTCTGCTCTAAGTCAGCTCACATTTCAGGTTTGTTGCTTCTGGTTCCTCGTTTCTTAGATTTCCCAGTTTAGGTTTTAGTTTCTGTCCATGCCATCTCCGTTTCTGTTTGTATCCTCACCTTGCAAATAAAGCTCACTCGCATCACAGCCAGTCCCTGCATGTTGGGTCCTTCACTCATTACTCCACACGTTTGCTGCCGCAGCCGTGACAGCAATTCTAAGTGGCTGTATCTGTATCAGGACCAATTTAAAGCTCTGCTGGAGGACATTATGTTGCTTGATGGAAAAAACAAACTGTCTTCTGATTTAACTTTTTAGATTTCAGAACCAGCCCATGCAGTTAATGCAGTTTTCTCAATCAAAGAAATTAGCATGATTTCTTTTAACACAGTCAGTTTACATCAGGGATGAGGTGCCGGGTATCATCACTGATTTGATTCTGGTTCGAAAAGTCCCGATTTGATTGAATTCAATTTGGACTCAGAAGTCTTGTAATTATGATCATTTATCAGTACATATCCATATTTTATATAAAACAAAGCTGACACTTGTGAGACTTCATCAGAGGTGTAAGCATCAAAGCAGATGCCTTTGTGTCAAAGTAACTGGATACATTTAAAAATGGAGTTTTCATCTAAAAATGCTCTGCGTCCACACTACCGTTTTCAGTCGTTTCCAAAGAGTTGTTCATCCACACTGCAGATGACACTGCTTACCCCCACAGTAAGAACGACCTCACAAAACTCATAATTACAACAAAATTAAAGGCTATAAGGCTTAAGTACAGACACGCGGTAGACTCCAGATGGAAGAGTAGCATGCCTGTATTTTGAACCTTGCGAATAGCACTTCTCCTTCGCCCTGTAGTTTTTGCTCCAATCTCCTGCTATAGCCAGTCAGGACTAGTCTACAGAGACTCAACACAGACGTGACAGGCTGAATGCAACGTTGTCATCATACAGGCAAGAGAGGCTTAAAAGAAAATTATCAAATGAAGGACAGGTTATTACACTTGCACAGGAAGATCTCAAGCTGAGGAGGCAGACTTTTGAGAGAACGGAGGCTGCAAACAGAGAGTTTTCTGAAAACACTGGCAGACTGACATCAAACATTGAAAAACTTACAAATTCAGTTACAGAGGTATTTCAGCGAATGAGACAATCAATGGCCCAGACTCCATTTGTTGCACCACCAGCACATTACACCTCAACCTCAGCAGCATGGTTACTTCTCTGCTCCAGTTGTTGCCTCTGCCCCCTCTTCAGTAGCAACTACACCGACACCACCACAGCACCATGAAGATGCTGAGTATCTTTACTCTGACAAACAGTAGTCATGTCTTTAATAAGCTAAATTGCTTGTTAAAAAGAACATTTATTTGTTATTGTCAGGGTCCTGGGACTGGGCGACCCAGGATCCCTGAGCAGTCATGTATTGTATTATATTATTATTATTATTATTATTATTATTATTGTTGTTGTGTATTTTGGTGTTGCTCCCCCTTCCCTGTGCTTGTGTATATATGTGTGTGTGGGTGGCTGAGCACTTGTTTATAGGCGGCGTCAGGCCTGGAGGGTGTGGCCCTGCAAGGGGACTGGCCACACCCGAAGCCACACACCTGCTGCTGATCAGGCCTCGTCGGGGGAGCTACTTAAGAGAGTCTTGGAGCTCCCACCGACGCGGGATCATTCCTTGAGACTCCACGTTAGTCGTCCCATTGAACTGAGTTAATGTGTGTAAGTGTATGCCCGCGGTTATTTGTCCTGACGGCTGCGTCTATTGTTTCCCGCAGGAGGAGCGTGGAAGGCACGAAGAGCAGCGAGCACCGGGGGGTGCTGACACGGGAGCGGAGAGCACAGAGACACGAACTATTGACGCAGAGACACGACACGGGAGTCTGGGAGAACACGGGGATTTATTGTTGTTTTTGTTCCACTCTGTAAATAAACACACTGCTTGAACTTTGAGCTCCGCGCCTGGGTCCTCCTCCTTCCCCACATCCCCACGGTCTGCCAGCCAGACCGTGACAGTTATTGTTGGTTTAATTCTTTCCTGTAGCCATGGCTACACCATTAGCCCTGTGTTAAGGTTGTTTTATGGACTTTGGCTCTTTTTTGATGTTGTTTTCTGACAGACATTTAAAGTTCATATAAAAGTGAAAAGTTACTTTTCGAACATTTTTAGTTTCAGCCCGTTCTGGTAAATTCCTGCTGACACTGATTTCATTTTCACTTGTTTGTTTGACAGAGTGGATTTTTCAGCAGTAACACTTCTGCTGCGTATGTTGATGTTCACAAAAAATACATTACACAATAAATGAATGTTTATAAGCAACATATAGTTTGTTTATTTCTTCACTGTAGTGCTTTATACAGTTCTGATATGTAACAGGACTGAATTAACACTTTCCAGTAGCATAACACTCGAGATATTGTTTCATGTTCACAGAAAACTGTAGTTTAATCACACAAGCTCAGTGCCATCCAAACTGGATTTTGCTAGTTATTTGTCTTGAGTATAATGACTGTCACAATCTTTTTTGCATTAACACTTTTCAGCCTAAGCACTTAACAATACATAACATTAAGCTTGTTTGACTGAGCTTGTGTCAGATTGCATTTACAGTAAATGGAAACATATGTGGGTCCCAGGTGAAATGTGATAGCCCTGCACACTTCTCTGATTATTTTTAGACACAGTTTGTCCGGCTAATCCAAATGCGTTCGCCGTTTTCCGCAGTCTGCCTTCATCACTTAAACAGTACAGCGAGCAAGAAAACTTTGTAACAACGTCCACCGGTGATCTTAATCGTGTTGTCTGGCCTTGAATGTAACGTTGTAACAGTTCACTCAGATGATACAGTCTCTCGTCATTCTAAAGTTCTCGCGCCACTCCTCGAGCACAGCAGTCCCACACACAAAGTTATCCCACCACGCACAGCTCCAGATCCAAATAATGCAGAAAATAGAGATCTTTCATGGTAAACTGGTCTTGAAGTGCAGTGAGAGAGAGCTGTGCAGAAAGTGTGATTTTATTGTGATAGAAGCAAAACAGTGAAGGTGAGACAAAATTCATAACAATGTTTTTCAAACGTGAAGCGTCGTTTCGATCTTCTTCTGCTGCTGTTTCAGTGAATTTTTTGTTGGAGTGACGAAACCTGCAGCTTCAGAATCTGTGAGATGTCTAGTGTCAGCACCCAAGGGCATATCCATGTACGTGACTCGAGGGTCAAGCTTTGTGTTTACATCTTTTTGCGAAATCTATCAATCACATCTTAAATGGACTCCAGAACGCCAAGATAATGAGCCGCAGGTGAGTGATGATTTGCAGGCGTGCCGGCCAGAGGCAGGAAACTGCAGTGAGGTCCGCCTCAGCAGGAGAGAGAGAGAGGAAACAAAAACAAACACTGACGTGTCCGAGAGACACCGGAGAGGTACGGGGACCATGACATGGATAATATTATGTATAATATTTTATGTTATAAGGCAAATGGTCCCACCATTTGGTTTCACACCACAGCTCAGGTTTTCAGGGATTCTTAGTGTACTCAACTGAATGGCCAAACACAGCGGTGTTTCATTCAAAGAAACTGACGTGTCTTTGTCATCTAAATAATCTGCTTCTCCTCAGGCTGCACTGCTTGTAGATATGTGCACCAGGTGGTTAGAGAGCTGTCCTGTTTTCTCCTCTGTCACACATGTATGTAAGCATCTCCCACATTCTGTCTTTGTGTTTATCAAGTCTTTCAGATGAATTCTTTATCATCATTTTCAAGTACATATATTTGTACAGGATATGAAAACATCTATGAGCATCTTGGTTTTTTCCCCCTCAGAGTCAAATTAGTTTGTAAAAAATCTGTCAGTCTGTCACTAAGAAGTGAAAGCTGCTTGCTGACAGCAGATCCTCGGCCGCAGGGCCTTGTTTGACACACACACACTCACAGGCCAAAACTGTAAGAAACACACAGAATGTGGCGTGCATAACATCTGTGTGTACATGTTTGCACGGTATGCTTATACTCTGCCACACCCCCTCCACACACAGCTGTGCTCTTTGCTTCCTTCACCTAAACATCAGTGGGGGTGATCTGTCTTCTGTAGTTTTACCTGAGGGTGAGCTGCAAGCGCCAGCAAGCTGTTGGCTGTCACTCCCTATCACTTTTCAATCCTCATTCCCCTCTGATACACACAAACCAAGCCAGGCTGCGCCAACTCTTTAAAGACTTTAAAGTCATCAGACTGCAGTTCAACACCTGCTCCATAACGAATGGATGTTGATGTAAGGATACCTTGCATGTTTTTCATCTTTATTGCCCCTTACTTTATTTTGTAATTACTTCTCCCTTTTTGTTTTTAATAGGAAAATGTTTCTACTGCAAAACCCCTTAGCCTACCTAACACGACATGTTTCAGAATAATTTAATTTAGTTCAGTTTGATTTTGTTTATATTGTGCCAAATCACAACAAGAGTTGCCTCAAGCTAAATAAATACCCTACAATAATACAAAGGAAACAAAGACAAAACACCCCAGTAATCATAAAACAGCAAGAAATCTCTAGCAGAATCAGGCTCAGCAGCTCTGAACACCACATCCAGAACACTTTGGATTTTGTGGAGAAGGTGAGAGACATCATGGAGGCAGATGAAACCATGGTCTTGTACGATGTCACATCTCTCTTTGCCTGTCTTCCAGTCACTGAAGCATTGAAGGTAGCTTGTAAGAAGTTACAGGATGACCCCGACCTCAGCAACAGGCCCACTCTCAGCCCAACCCAAGTGTGTTTGCTCTTGGAACTGCGTCTTCATTCCAGATATTTCACATACAAGGGTCAGTACTGCAGGCAGAAACATGAGTGTGCCACGGGCTCCCCAGTTTCACCCACTGTGCCCAGTTTGCACACGGAAAAGGTGGAAAACAGGGCTCTGTTATCCTACCCTAGAAGACCACCATGTATGTGGATGACACCTAGATGAAAATTAATTCTCAGGATGGACCGTAATTCACTGATCACATTAACTTAGTAGACAAACACATCAAGTTCACCAGGGAGGATATAAATAGTGACTAGCCTTTATAGACTGTGAGATTTCCATCAGTAATCGGGTACATTTAAAAGTTGATGTGTACTGTAAACCAACCCATATGGATCAGTATTTAAGGTTTGACGCTCATCATCCACTGGAGCACTAAAACACCATCCCCACAGGCACAGCAGCCAGGGAAGGAGAAGAACATCACATCAAAAGACCCTGAGTAAATGTGGTTATTCCTGCTGGACATTTAAATTCTTAACGGGTCAGAATTTTACTGGCCTGAGGAATACACAGGCCTGTGAAAAAAAATAAAATAAAGACAAACAAACAAAAACACCACTGCTTTAATTTTACATTTTAAAATATTATGTGAGGGCATCCAAAACAGTGTAGAGCAAACCACGGAAGCCCCAGAAAAGTGCAATCAAACGTTGAGTTTATTAAATGGTAAATGGCCTGTATTTGTATAGCGCTTTTCTAGTCCCTAAGGACCCCAAAGCGCTTTACATATCCAGTCATCCACCCATTCACTCACACATTCACTCATTGGTGATGGCAGCTACATTGTAGCCACAGCCACCCTGGGGCGCACAGCTCAGCCGGCGAGGCTGCCGGACACTGGCGCCACCGGGCCCTCTGACCACCACCAGTAGGCAACGGGTGAAGTGTCTTGCCCAAGGACACAACGACCGGGACTGTCCAAGCCAGGGCTCGAACCGGCAACCTTCCGCAAGGCAAGGCGAACTCCCAACTCTTGAGCCACGATCGCCCTACACACAGGAGAAAACATCAACATACGTCCTCTGACCAAAATACATGTTGTGGATACTTTTTAATAGCTATAAGCAGACGTAGAACTTCTCTTTTCTATAACACCTTCCATTGCAGTTATCCTTCTATGCACTAGTCCTTTCACAATAGACTGTCTGGACTCGCGCCAGACAGAGCTTGAGACCCTCTGTAGACTGATGCAACAACTCTCAATGAGCACAAATATTTATGCAATGTGTATAAAATACTTCTGGCTGTACCTGTAATAAAAGTAAACATAATAAAAGGATCCTTAAATGAAGATCTTCAATAAACAACTTTAATGCAATCTCAATACTGTGAGAAATATCATTAAATGGAATAATGCTGTAAAGAATGTTATTAATGCAGGTATAATGATGCAGATTATATGGCAGCAATAAAAGAATTTCTGTATCTCCACAATATTGAAGCACTCGGAAAAGATCTCAAGATTCCTGTATTTGGCTAATAACTGGTGTCATAGCCCATCACCACTGTTCAGTGATGGTCATTTGCAGTGGACATAGATAGCCTCCTTTACCGCTCCTATGTCTTCTTGGTCCAGAAAGAGTGTCCTTTGTCTTTTAAGTGCAGGTGTACAGCTGAGTCTTGTCCCGTGAAGGTGGCTCTCTTGTGCTGTGCCATGAACTTTGGCACAGCACAAGGTCTGGGCACTCTGACCAGCCCGAGTATGATAATCCAGTTTAGACTTAAGAACAGCCTTAGACAAAAACTGGTTCATCCCGAGGCCAGAACTCCTAACAGCGTTAGGAGCGTTAGGAAACAGCGTTCCCTTTGCCTCCTTGCATTTTGCACATATGCCCATTATATTTTTATTATAAAAAAGAGTTACTTTTGTTAGTATGAGGTGAACTGGACTAATTTGTAAAAACCTTTCAGAGACCGTTCTAACGTGTAAATCAATAATTGTCTTTCTTAGATCTTCATTAAATTCCTCCATTTGTTGTTCTAGTGGTTAATACAATGAGTGCAATGAAAGTCCTGAAATAAATCCAAACTTGTGCACCCAATTCTTTTTCAAAGTGCATACAGATATATAGACAGTATGCTCTACAATAGTCCCACTTTGGACTTTCAATGATTTCTTGAAACAGTTCCTTTTCCAAAGTTACTATGACATTCATGCCCATGTATGTAAGCTTCACAACTGTATACACAATGGATCACACAAAAACTTTTTAAATGAATTATTAACTATATTAATTGAGAAATGTTGTTGCATAGCTGCTTCCCTAAACAGACTCAGCTCCCTTACCGTTTGCCACGACCCCCGTAAGTCCAATATGCCTTCATGTGTCTACCTGCACTGACATGCAAACACCACACAGATGTTGGAGTAAGAGGAAGCCCTTCTTTTGGTGCTTCCTCTTCTGAGGAGCTCCGAGGAATTGATGGGGGAAAACCATTTTATGGGCTGGACACAAACCCTGACATCGAGTCAGTCAAGTGTTTTAAATCATGTGAAGTTGTTGATTTTTTTTATGTTTGTTTTTTGGTAGATTCTGTTTTTTAATTACGATTCAAGATCTCTAAATAGACTAGCCTGTGCCATCAGTTACCACAGGCCAGTCTATGATGAACCTGGCTATTAAGGGCAGTTCACTTGAAGCACCTAACACCTAGCCCATGATTAACCTGTGTTGGGTTCATAATGTGCAACATGAGCAATAGCAAGTCCTCAAAAATACCATGCATCTGTTGCTCTGTGTCATTGTTGTAGGTACATCTGATAGAAGCATGAGAAATCATTTAAAATTAATCTATTTCAAAAAGATCAGAGTCCAGTCACCGAACACATTGGTGAGGCAAGAAAAAATAACCGTTGTTCATCTTATAATGGGTCTTGTTGGAGACTTTCAGTTTATCCAATACAGAGTCTTCAGATTTTTGACTCCTCTTGCCTTCCTCTTAAATTTAATTTCTTACAACTTGCTACCTTTCATTAAAAGAAGGTATGAACAGCAGGTGGATGGGGTGCTTTGATTCAGTTCAGTTACATTCAGTTCTATTTATATAACGGCAATTCACAACAACAGCTGCCTTGAGGTTTTTTAATTGGGTAAGGTAAAGACCTTACAACAATGAGTATGACGGCTGAGAAAGTGCACGTTGGAAAAAGGTTTGAAAACATTGCAAACGTTTGCAATGAAAAATATTTTTTCCCTTTCGCTTCCAAATCCAGGCCTGATTTTAGGGAAATATTACATGCAATACTTAAAAAAAACCACATGAATATATGTGATGTAATACTTCAAAACAATGTTTAAAAAAATACAATAAAAACAGCGGTTCCACTGGCTCCTGGCATACTGATCTAACTAAGAACCCTTCATTGGGTTCTTTTGTTTCTTTGTAATGTACTGTTATGTTAAATCTTTTAAAATACAATTAAGCATCAGGAGCCATGTGCACACCTCGGTGTTCCTCCTCGTTAATGATTTATCAATTTCTTCTGCTGTCATTTGAACAAAAACATATACCTGCTCCCCTTGTGTTTTACTTAAGCTTATTAATCAGTAAAGGTAAACATATGGTATATTGTAAGAATGTGTCTTTATGGTTTCACCATAACAAACTATATTTGTTTCATATTTCTTCATTCTCATCTTCGCCTTTGCCTGCTTGATTTCAGAGATCTTCCTTCCTTCGTTTAGTCATCCGTGCACCGAGTTATTTGTCTCTTACTGAGACACGTCTTGCTCTATTCCATTAGCAACATTAATGAACTCAGTAAATCCACTGAAGGGACTCGTTGTGAATAACAAAACCTTTAACACACTCTGCATTTTGATGTGAATGAAGTTCTTCTTCAACCACATCAACATCAAACTGTGGGGACAATTACTTTTTACTACATCATGCTATGGGACAGTGCAAATTCTGTTTAGGGATGATTTGCCAGTTGTTTTTAACTCCACCTACAATAAAGGAGTATAGGTGTTCCACTAGCTGTTTACCTTATCATGCCAGTGATCGCTGATACTCCTGACAAAGGCTCTAACCATGACCCTAAACTAGATAAGTAGTTATGAAAGTGGGTTGGATGTTAGATTTAAATGCTTCTGTTCCACTGGAAAGATGAAATGATGTAGAAAATGTAACAATGTCCATGTCGATACATGAAACTACTATTTCCAACCTACTTATTTTCAGGGTTTCACTTGTGCTCATTTTGTGTGTGTGCGTGTATTTTGTGTGTGTTGTGTTGTGCTGTGCTGTATGTAGTGCCGACGCGGGACAGTTTCTAATTTCATTGTACTATGACTGTGCAATGACAGTAAAGAGCTATAACAGACAGAGCAATGTTTCGTACGGAGCAACCGATTGAGACAGTGGTCATAAAAAGACAAGGAGCTCAACATAATCAGAACGGTCCTCTGCATGAATGTTGACGTCCCCAACAGTGATGATCTTGCCCAACTTGTCTTCTCCTCCAGAAATCTGAGGTGTTGAGAGAAAAGAACAGTCTGCAAAATCCAGCTTCTCTGTACAGAACAAGTCATTTCAAATATATAAGACTTGTTTGCAATTGAGTGAGCATTAATTATCACCATTTTAACGTTGAGACCCACTGGGAAAGGTGTCTCAATGTGAAGGGCCTGGAACAGAACCCAGACTGAGGAGCAGGTTGCACAGCAAATCAGAGTTCCTGCTGGGATGAGCACTGGCTTTACAGACTTTCAGATGACAGCCCGGGTGGTAAACACAAGCGGACATGGAGATCAGTCTCAGGCGAATCTACCCGCCAGCAGCCCAGGAATGAAGCTCCTGCAGATCTGTTTCTCTCTGAAGCCAATAAAGCAGTTCAAGAAAACCAGCTCTCCTCGCTGATTCCTCCGATGAGTGTTTTTTGTTTTTGTGTTGAATTAAAATTAAAAGTTTGATTAAAAAATTAAATAAAAGCAAGAATGCCTGCTTTTGTAACAGAACAAATACACAGGCAGTTATAAGGCTTCTCATAAAAAGGGTTTATCAACACACACAGCATTCATATTTGCCAAGTAAAGCTAAAATATGAGACGATAAATGATAATAAATTAAGAGCCATTTGGGAGTCAAAAGAGCAAGCTCTTCTTTGGGAGCCGTGGCACTAGCTCCCAAAGTGCCAAGAGCTAAACTTCCCATCACTAGTGCCGGGAGGCCCCTGTTTTCACTCTAGCGAGCCTTTACCTCCCGGTCTGCTATCGAGCTGGTGGGGCAGCCGACGTCTCTGAAAACGTCAGAGCACTTTTGCACATGTGATGGCATTCACCAAGGAGCAAATACAGAATTTGGTGCTACTGCTCATTAAGTGTGGCCCACTTATTAACCATTTAAAATGGCAGAAAGTTGTGTCCCAGGTGCAGGGAGCTTCAATGTAGAAATGGTTATTTATTTACTTATTTTTTTATCTTGAATGGCTAGATGATGATGTCATATGACATGAAAGTCCTCTTTTCTAAGTCTTGCTATCTCTGACCCTCCCCAAATGGAAATAAACAACGTTTGACACACAACAGAAGCCACATATATGTCTCTCCTGCCAGCTGCAGCATCTATATTTAAAACTTGTATTCACCCCAGTCTCCACCTCCCTCTGGGGTGTTGTGTGGGTGATCAGTCTGACAGACGGTGGCTAATTCACCAGGTGATAAGACATGTCATTGGGTTTTTGTGCTCCATGGCCGTTGCTACCGTGCATAATCTGACCTCCTGCATGTTGCCATGAGTGCTGCTGGTCAATATTAGCTCTGCAGTCGCTGACTCACAAGGACATGTTTGTTCACCCTACACCCCCCTCCCCACCCCCACCACCACAGAAAACAAATACACATGGTGGTGAGGGTTCTGATAGTAGCGTTGAAACAGTCACTCACAACACCTGTGGAAGCAATAAAACACAGTAGCAGCAGATGTTTGACAAAAGAAAAGTAGTGTTGGAGTCAACTGTCTCTCTCTCTGTCATACATGTGTGTTTGTTGTTATAATGTGTGCATTAAGAAAACAAATTTCATATGAGAATTTAGGAAGCTGGAAGGGGTGGGCTGGGTGAGTGTTTCAGCTCATATCCTGTTTGTGCAGTTCTACAAGGGCAGCAAAGTAGCAGCTCGCTGGCTTTAGATTGTTTGTCATTTGACATCTCAAGTGGAACTAACAAGCCCATAAAACGGTAACAAGAGGAAGATGGAAAGGGGTGGGGGGGCAACCTGGGAATCAGAGGGAGACACTGGTGGAGCTGACACTGGTGGATAGCTGGGTAGAACCAAAAAATATGAGAGAAAATTAGATGTGTAGGTGTGAGATATAAGACGTGGCTGAGTGGGAGTGGGAGGGAGGGAGGAGGAGAAATCTGTTAAATTGTTTTCTGAGATTTGGTAGCAATATCAGCATGAAACAACCAGATATTATTCTGATCATTTTGTCCCTTTCTCTTACCACAGCAGCAATAGAAAACAGATAGAGCAGGTGTGTTGAAATGAACACTGACCACTTAGTGTTTGCTTCAGTAGGGGAGACCGGGGATAGTTGTAACATTTTTGACATTTCTGTCTGTAAATTGGAGCTCTTTTAAGGTAGTGGATTCAAAATGTAATGTAAAGGATTTACATGTCTCTGCTATTAAATAGTGCAGCTATTTTCTCTGCAGCACAATTACCCATTGCATGGTATGGCCTCAAACACAAAGAGTGAAATGTTACAATTAACCCCATAGTCTGGGTTAGTTGTAACATATCCTGGGGTGAAATGTAACACAATGAAATAAGGGTACTAACAAAACATTAACATGTAATCTTTGTTTATTCAACACATGAATGCACTTAGAGCCATTTATGTAGCTGTGTGTGTGTGTGTGTGTGTGTGTGTGTGTGTGTGTGTGTGTGTGTGTGTGTGTGTGTGTGTGTGTGTGTGTGTGTGAACATATTCCAACCCCCCAAAGAAGACAAATTATGGAATTTTCTGCAACTGAATATTTCATTAATTTTGGTTGGTCTTCCTTGCGTTTGGCCTCATTGGCTCAGTGGGCATTATAACCTACAACTCTTGCACCAATTTTGAACATAACAATGAAGCTGAAAAAATGTAGTTGTTCACCAGCATCGCAATTCCATTACTTTTTATCCTGGCTTACCTTGGTGTGGTTTGCAAAGTGCTTCAGAAAGATGAGGAAATCTGTTTCTTGCACCCATCCTGATTTATTTCCACTACCAGTACTTCCTACTGGTCCATCTCTGACACAGTGGTCTGCATAATGTATGTGTGGGAACACAAACAGTGGAGGAATTGTGTTGCCAATGGCATTAACCGCATATACAAAGGTGACCAGTGAACCTCTCTCTGCTGATGTCGTTGCCCCAACTTGTTTAATATAAGTTAAAGTAATAGTGTGGTAAGTTGTAACATCTGCATTATTGTTACAACTAACCCAGACTGTTGCTGTTACAACTGACCCAGACTCCTATAGCCATGAACTAGCTAACATTACAGCCAATGGCTAAACATTAGCACTAAAGACTTACACAGAATATATCCCCATAGGCATACAAATAACATAATTTAAGTTTGATGAGTTTAACTGCAAAGCAGATAATGCTATTAGAAATTGAAATAAAGTAGAAAAACTTACTTTTTGCCATACAAATGACTTTTTTTCATGTTAAATTGTCTGTGTTTGACAAAATGTGCTGATTTTTCACATGTGATAGCAGAACTGAGTTGGGCATGCACAGGATGAGTCACATCATTTGAAACTTAGCCCTGATTGGAGAAATTGGAAGTGTTGCAACTGACCCACGTTACAACTATCCCCGGTCTCCCCTACATCAGCTGTAGTTTTTATGTAGTTCCACAACTTCCATGAAGCCCTGAGACCCTGTGTGGATCACAACTTTACCACGTTCTACCAAAGTGGACATAATAGTGTGAAACACTATTACTAATGCTCTATTAAAAATATTTAAGCAGTAGTTTGATATTAAGAGCATTACATCAGATCCATGCATTTAAATGGTGGATCCAGGTGTGTGGTTTTGTGCAGGTTTATGCCTCTTGGCACATTGTTTGGATTGCAGTGTATGACTGCATTGAGTCCTGTCTCCCTACAATCGGTGAGATTTCTCTCTAACTCTGAAGGTATGAAGTCTCCAGTGAGCTTAGCTTAACAGTGGTCAAGACTAAACACATATCACTGTGTAATGTGTAAGCTTTCTTTTTCAATGTCAAGTTTATATTATTGTATGCTTAAATACTGGACTTCACAGTTTTGGATGTGTCTGTCCCAAATTACACATCCCGATTAATTTTCACAAGAAAGAAAGTCTGGTGAAAATTCCAAGCAAATATTATCTTTAACAGTTTTTGTGATAATCATGTTCAAACAGTGTGTAAGGAAGAATGGCATGAAAGTGGATGAACTGTGTAGAAAAAACTGAATATCTAAAACCACGTTTGATATATGAAACTTAAATTAACAGTAATTATCATATATTCTATGTTCAAAATTTGGACCACAAAATATTAATGAGCAGAAAAATGTTTTCTTATGATTTTCTGATTTAAGGTGGATAGACTCAGTTGTTGGAAGTTTCCAAGTTATAATTGAAGAACCATCTGGAAACTCCAGAATTTTGTTTTATGTGGGTATGTACTGATATTTCTGTTTTTATGGTTTATGCTTGTCATGTTTACTCAATCCAGCATGTGGCTCCATCGGGCCCCTTCAGGGGGGGGTGCCCTCAACCTCTGGGCCTGGGGTTCGGTCCACTCTGGCACATCTGGCTACCGGCGGAGCTCACGGGCACGTTGCTGCAACCTCCTCTGGCTTCTGCTCCGTGGCTGCTTGGTGACCCTCATCTGGGGCTCTCCTCAGCTCTTTCCGGGAGGGTGGCACAGCTGCCCCTCCGCTGGTCTTCCTTGGACTCTTGTGCTCTGGGGGTCTCTGGATGTCTGGAGCCTAATCTCCTTCATAGCTGCTTCATGGACAGGCTATGGCTCGCACACCCTCTAGCAGATCATTACATGAAGGAACCTTTTTTAAATACAAGCGTGCTCATGCTCACAGGTGTACACACGGGTGCTCACACACACAAACCCTCTAGCAGATCTTCTACCGTGTTACTTATAACAGAGATGCATCTCTGCTTGTGGTGCAGCGGGTTGGGTTACGGTCTGATATTCTTTGGTTTTTCTATAGTCTCAGGTGGAATGGTTGGCTGGCTTCCCTTACTGGGCTCGCCTCAGGTGGTGTCCCCCATGATTTCATCCTTTCTAAACCTGCTTTTTACAGTTGAGTGCTGGGCTGCAGTGGTTCTTTGTCAGATCATTGTTGGCAATGAAATCATGGCAATTGGAAAATCCCTCATCAGGAGCATCTGGCAACTCCCAACCAAGGCTGCTTCTTTCTTCATCCAGCTTGTCAAAGAAAGGATTTCCCCTCCTCACCAGCCTGCACACTCTCTTCTTGGAACTCTCATGGATTTTTAGTGCGCCACCAGCCAGCCACACACTCCCTCCACCCCTTCTGTTGCATGCAAATCAAGTACGACTGACTTTGTAAATTCCATCTCTCTTTGCCAGCACAGTATCTCTACTGGACATCTGTTAATTCTGTTTCTTCTTTGGCAGCGCTCCTATGTCTGCATAACCTCGCCTTTGCTTACCCACTAGTCACTTTCCATTCCCTCATTGTAAATAAACAATGACAGGGGACTTGATCCTTGAGCTGTACCAGTTTTTGGCACAGCGTGTTTTGGGGTTTGAAAGTCACAGAGACACCATGTTTAGTGTTTCCTCATGTGTCAGGAGTATCGGAAGAGCTGAGACTGATTTTCTCTCAAGGTTTTCACTTGGGCAGCAGTTGTCCTTCTCTCCTGGATCGTGCAGAGCTTTTTTTAGGAGCCTTCCCAGCTTTGACAAATGTTCAGCTGGGATCACCACATTTACTCAGGGGTTTCTTGATATGAGCTTCTGTCAAGAAGCCAATATGATAACCTTATGTGGAGGTCCAGCTTTTCAGATCCAATCCAAATCAAATCACTCAAAGAGATCCTGGAAAAGAGTAGGATTCTTAAAACAGAGTTTATTATACAGTGTCATACAGGGCCTTGCAGAGACGTTTAAACGGGCGGGTGCTCAAGCTCCTCTGCAGGTGCCTGGTGTCATATGAACAGCAAAAACAGTACAAACACAGTGAGACAACACATAGCAAGCAAGCATAGCAAAGTGAACCCCGGGGTGTAGAGCCTTTAAGCACAAACAGCAGAGACACACAAAATGACAGACAGGAAAGTGCCGGTCGGGGCATATCTGACCCTCCTCCTGCTGCTGGGTAACTTTCCATTCCTTGTTTTTTACTTGGACGGTATTAATTTTAAACTAATAAGTATTTTCTCAACTCTACAAATGTCAATATTATCTCAATTATCCATGCAACATGTTTGTCAATACTTTCCCCAATCAGTTATCAATCCTGCTTGCGCTTTGATCCTTTCTTAATCTCCAACACTTGTGCTACTACTCCATAACTTTCCAGGCGCTATTCCCAGCATCCATCATTTTAATTGGGTCCCTTTCACAGTTTTATGGTCAGAGCAACTCCAAGAGTCCGCAAAACTACAGACATCAAACCGACTGCAGAGCAAAAACATTTAATCCCCCTGCCAACTTTGTCAGGTTTGCTCTCAGCGGTCGGCTACTGTATCCGTCAAGGAAGGGTTTTTCACAACTTTTGGCAACGGAGAGCGCCAGGTGCAACCTTCTGGCAGCAAAGACGGGCGGAGAGGCTCCCAGGTGCATCTTAGCAGGGCCACGTTTATTTAACCCTGTGTTTGGACTTGTCACCATTGGCCATAACACAATCAAAGGTTACTTATTATTATCTTACTATTCATCTCTGATTGAAGAAAACAAGAACAACTCTCTTCAGCACTGTAGACAGCTTAAGAAAAGGTCAGAGCTCCGTTGAGCCAAACATTCCTTTAACCTTGAGTAGTAATCTCTTCACAGTGCTTCTGTATCACTATATACATATGAACAAACAGAAAAAATATATGTATCATATGTGTATGAGTTCAGGGTGGTCATGGCTTTTGGGAAGAAAGTGTTCTTGATTCTGCTGTGCCTCCTGAAGTCAACAATCACCTCTTCGGTTTTGTTAGTGTTCAGCACCAGGTTGTTCTCTGAACACCAGGCTGCCAACTTCAGGACCTCCTCTCTGTAGTCTTCCTCGTCTCCCTTTGAGATGAGTCCGAGTACCGTGGTATCATGAGTAAACTTGATGATGAGATTATTGTTGTGGGTCGAACTGCAGTCGTGGGTGTAGAGAGGATACAGGAGGGGGCTCAGCACACAGCCGTGTGGGGAGCCGTGCACAGTGTGCAAGTGGAGGAGAGATGAGGGCCGAGTCTTACAGTCTGGGGCTGGTTTGTGAGAAAGTCCTTTATCCAGGCACATGTGAGAGGGGGGAGGCCAAAAGTGACCAGTTTGGTGATGAGGATGCCCGGAATGATTGTGCTGATGGCTGAGCTGTAGTCCACAAAGAGCATTCGGACGTAGCTTTGCCACTATTCCAGGTGGCTCAGCACAGAGTGGAGGGCTATGGCGATGGCGTCTTGTGTGGATCTGTTCATGCGATATACAAACTGGTGGGGGTCAAGGTCTCGGGGGAGGTAGTCCTTGATGTGCTGGAGGAATAGTCTCTCGAAGCATTTCATGATTACTGGTGTGAGGGCCACAGGGCGGTAATCATTCAGGCTACTGATGGGAGACGTCTTCGGCACTGGGATGATTGTGGCTGATTTTAGACAGGATGGGATGGCTGCCTGATCCAGTGAGAGGTTGAAGATGAGGGTGAGCTGGTGTGTGCATGCTCTTAGTAGCTTGCTAGGTACTCCGTCTGGACTGGAAGCCTTCCTGGGGTATCACACACTGACATCATGTTCTGTTACAGCCATGTACCACAGGCCTTCAAGCTGGCATTAATTAAACCATCACTTAAATAATCAGAATCAGATACTTTATTGATCCCCAGGGGAAATTATGTTGGTTACAGTGCTCCAATACAAACAGTAAGAAAATCAGACAATACAAGAAGTATGAAATAGAACAATATATACATATAAGTCACTTACTAATAAATGTCTGAATATGAAAGAATTACAGTTTACAGTGTGTTAGGTGGATGAGTTGTACAGGGAGATGGCCGTACAGTACAGTGGTGCTTTTTGGCCATCTCCATGGCTAGCCAGCACGTGATGGAGTGGGTGGGAGGTATTATCCAACACTGTCTTTATCCTGGACAACATTCGCCTCTCTGACACCACCCTAAGAGAGTCCAGCTCCGTGATCAAATGATCTTCTAATGTCCTCTGGTCGTGGACTCATCTCTGTGCTTGTCCAGCGTTCGATACTGTTGACTGTTGAAATGGTAAATAAACTGGTTCTTATATAGAGCTTTTCTACTCTATCGGAGAACTCAAAGCTGTTTAATGCAATTTGCCTCATTCACCCTGTTGTGATATTTTGATACCATGGTAGCATTTACAGGATATTGTTTTATAGTGATATTATACAGGAAAACTGTTACTCAATAAGGCCCATTTACTAGTTGTTTTTCTCTTTCTCTGTGACCCAAGAATTAATGTGTAAGAATCACAGGCTGGTACCAAGGTCGAAAATACCACAGAGATCACTTCCTTATTCCCATCCTCCCTTCTTTATCTCTTAGAAAAAGGCTCGTTAAAGGCCAGGTGGTTTGTTTCAGAATTCACTAATGAAAGAACTCTGTATTCTATGTCTAGGAGTGTATTTTGCTGGGATGATCATAAATTGTAGCTGAACTGATAAACTACACAAAGGATACTTCTTTGCTCAGAAGGCAGGAAGACGTTTCCTTATTTGGTCTGTACCGGTTTGAACTGAGAATCTGCTGACACACGAACCTTTTTCCTCTATATAAACTGTTGTCTGATGAATAAACCTTTGAGTTGATTTTGGGAAAGCAACCTGAAGCAGTCTGTGTTTCCTTGTTCTCCCAAGCTACTCCCGACGCTGTAACTAACCTGCTGAACGGCATACTTGAGTGTTACTTTGAATAATTTTGAATCTTATAGGGTAAAGACTGTTAGGATGCCTGGGTCATCGACCCAGGGTTTTTGAGTTTATGATATTATTTATACTGTCTAGTTTTTGGTTTCTTTGAGTTCTGTCTTATGGCTTAGGTCTCTGTCTTCTTTAGTTGCTCTGTCTCCCCTATCACCTGCATCCCCTTGTCTAGTTCGCGTCTATGTGTATCTTAAGTTCCTATATCCCCGTGTTCAGTCAGTGTTTGTGTCTGCCCTGTTCCCACGTCTCTGTTCCCTTTGTAGTGCCTGCATGTGAGTCTGTGTCTTTGTTCAGTCTGTGTTATGTGTTTCCTGTTTTACTTTGAAGGTCTCCGTCTTTTCTCAGTGTGTTCAGTTTACGCTTCTTTGGTCTCGTCAGTTCTGATTTGCCCCAGCTGTGTTTCCCTTCTGTTACTCATTTCCTGATTGCTCCCTCTGTGTATTTAAGCCCTGTGTTTCTTAGTGTCTGTGTCGTGATCTACCGTTTATTTTGCTGTGTGTTTTGTCAAAGTTTATTTTGGACCTTTTTCCCCCAGTTATGTTATGTTTGAGTTCAGCATTAAAGCTGTTTTGGTTTAAGTTCTGTCTCCGGAGTCTGCACCTTGGGTCCTATTCCTGTCTGCACACAGCCACACCTAACAGAAGATCGCGACCAGAACATGGACCCAGCAGACTCCGTGTGGTATCAGCGACCCGCAGTTTCTGCCTTCCTCAAGGAGATCGTGAGGGAGGAAGCTGAGCATGCCTAGGAGCTCCAGTCACCCTTTTATGGGTCACGTTTGGCTTTGGGAGGGCCCCGCAGCCTCCAAACTGCCATGGCTACGGCCGAGCCAGCGTCTATGCCTCGGGCGATCAGGTTGAGCACGTGCTCCTTCTCTCCAGTCGCTACACCTCCGCCTTCACCCCTGGATTACCAGTCCGACAAGAGAGTTAAGCGGCAGAGGAAGAGCGATTATGTGACACCGGACGTTAGACTCACTCCGCTGCAGTCCTTCGCTCTGTTTTTGGGTCTGCCACGTTCTGAGCTTCACAAACTCTCTGCTTCCTCATCGCAGCCCGGTCCTTTGGAGGATTTGCAGCCCAGTTCGCCACCTCCCACTTCCCGGAGGAGGCGATGCTCACACCGTCACCACTCTTTTTCTGCGGAGCAACGCCCGGTGGTGAGTTGTGATTGCTGTCGTTCCTCGGAGCCGGAAAAAAAACAATCATATGAACACTGCTAAGACTGAGACTATTAAGACTGTTAGACGTGGTGGTGGTAGGAAGTTAAAAAACGTTTTAGAAGAGTCTGTGTTTGCTGAGCCTGCTCCTTCGCACCATTGTGTTCCTGCTCCCAGGGCAGCTCAGGCCCAGCATTCCCCTGCACCTGTTTCAGTGCTTCAGGTGAGGGAGGCTGAGGTCCAGCTGGTCCCTGCTCAGGTGTCTAGGCTGGCTGAGCCTCTGCCTGTCGCTGCACCCGTACCAGCTCCTCGGGTGGGGACTGCAGCTGCCCAGCCGTTGACTGTGCCTGTCCCGGCTCCCAGGGTGAGGATGACCGGGAACCAGTTAGCTCCTGCACCCGTACCTTCTCCTCGGGTGGGAGTGGCTGGTGTCCGGCAGGTACTTGCACCTGTTTCTGTCCTCGCTGGAGGCTCGGGTGAGCCCGTCCAGCAGTTTTCCGTAGGCTCGGAAGACATAGCTCAGCTTAGTGCTCATCCACCACCTCACCCACCATTACTACCATCTTTACAACAGTCGATACATATTAGACTTCTCTCCATAGCTCAGACATTAGCTCACCTATCGGCTCAGTCACCTGCTCAGTTACCGCCTCAGTTGTTTGCTCAGCCACCTGTTTCCGCTGGAAGCTCCGAGGAACCGCTTCAACCGTCTCTTCCTGCTGGAAGATCCGAGGGGCCAGTTCAGCCACCTGTCTCTGCTGGAGGGTCCGAGGGGCCCGGTCAGCCACCTGTCTCCGCTGGAGGGTCCGAGGGGCCCGGTCAGCCACCTGTCTCCGCTGGAGGGCCCGAGGAGCCCGTTCAGCCTCACGCCTCGTCAGCTGGAGGGCCCGAGGAGCCCGTTCAGCCTCACGCCTCGTCAGCTGGAGGGCCCGAGGAGCCCGTTCAGCCACCACCGGCTCCACCGCCTGGTCCGGCCTCCGAGTCTGCAGCTCCGCCTGGTCCGGCCTCAGCCTCTGCAGCTCCGCCTGGTCCGGCCTCCGAGTGTTCAGCTTCGTCTGCTCCTGAGGTCTCCATGCTGTCTGTTCCTGCACGTCCTGTCCGGCCTGCACGTCCTGTCCGGCCTGCACGTCCTGCACGCACGTCCTGCTCGTCCCGTCCGGCCTGCTCGTCCTGCTCGTCCTGCACGTCCTGCTCGTCCCGTCCGGCCTGCTCATCCTGCACGTCCTGCTCGTCCCGTCCGGCCTGCACGTCCTGCTCGTCCCGTCCGGCCTGCTCGTCCCGCACGTCCTGCACGTCCTGTCCGGCCGATGACTGGACGTCATTGCTGTCATGGCCGGCCTCCTGATCTGCTCGGTCGCCGTCGGTGCCTCCCGCCCGGCCGGCCTCCTGATCTGCTCCGTCGCCACCGGTGCCTCCCGCCTGGCCGGCCTCCTGACCTGTTTTCTGGGCTCTTGGACCATCAGCCTCCGGGCTGCCCCCCTGACCTGCCCGGGTTTGGACTGTTGTGCCGTTAGCCTCCGGGCCGGCCCCCCTGAACTTTTTTGAGACTATTGCCTGGGCCTCTGCGCTTTTCGTGAGCTCTTTTGTTTGTTTGCTTTTGGACTATGCCTGGGCCTTGGTGCTGTTGTTTTGGACTTTGTTCCTGTGTTTTCTTCTGTTGCTTTCCAGGCTACGTTGTTTGTTCTTTCTTTTTTTGTTTTGGCTCCTTGTTTTGTTTCCATGCCTCGGCGGAAACCCGGGACGGAGATTTCTTTCCCTTTCACACCTATTTGGACAAGCACTTCTTTCTATGCTCTTTCTATGTAAGTGCTTTCTATCTAAGCGGTATTCATACTCCTATGGTTAGATATGAGAGCCACCTTAGCATCTTGCCCAAGCAGTAGTAAGCGACCTGCTCTACCACCTGAGCTACATCAACCCGTATTGAAGTATTGAAGGTACTGCACTGCAGTGGTTTGAAATGTATCTATCTAAATAGACTCCAGTTAGTGTGTTAGGAGGTGTCTCCATTTACGTTAGTGTCATGGTCCTGTGGCCATGACTGAGTGACTTTATGTTTATGTTCTTTATTGTTATTACTTTCATTATTATTCGTGGCTGTTTTGGGATGGTTTGTGTTTGGGATTTTAGATACTGGGTTCTGGGTTTGTGCTCCCTCTGTTGGTCCCTGGTGTTAGTGTTCCCCTGTCTCGTCAGGTTAATCAGGTCCAGCTGTTTCCCCCACCTGTGTGTGATTTCCCAGTGTCTCTCTGTGTACTTATAGTGTGTGATTTCCTCTGCTCCTCGTCGCGTCGTCTGTGTTCATACCCTGTGAAATCCCCTGCGTGCTCTCCCTGCTGTTCTCCCTTCATGTTCAGGTTTGCCACTCCTTTGTGTAGTTTATCCCAGTTTAGTTCGTCCTTAGTTCTGTTTGCCATCTCCACTTTATGTTCAGTATTGTCAATAAATCACCTTCACATCTAAGGAAGCGCTGTGTTTGAGTCCTCCTTTCCACTCTTCACACGGCCGCTGCCCTGAGCCGTGACAGTTAGCGTCATTTATGGAGATCCACAGGTTTCCACGCTAGGATCAATTCTCTTTATATTATACATGCAGGGTATGTATAATATAAACAGGGTATGCATTGATTATGCAGTGTGGGTAGACATAGCATACATTTTCACTGATATGCCCTGTCTACCCAACTTTATCTGTCCATGAAGCCAGGTAACACACACCAGTTAGTTAAACTGCAGACCCGTCTTTGCTGCCAGAAGGTTGCACCTGGCACTCTCCGACCAGGACTTAAAGACCTGGATGACCTCTAATTTTCTACTTCTAAATTCAGATAAGTTACTGTACTCATACCTAAAAATCGTAGAAATATGGTTTTTATCCAAAAGCTTACTCTGGATGAAATCACCTTGTCCTGCAGTAAAATTCTGAGAAAGCTTCAAGTCATTTTTGACCAGGATATGTCCTTCAGTGCACATATTAAACAATTTGTATTCAACATCAAAAACAACAGAGCGATGCTGCAAAAGTACTGACAGGGACTAGAAAGAGAGAGCAGATTTCTCCCAGAATGGTTTCCCGTAATTTGGTTAAATCCAGAATCAAATTTAAAATCCTGCTCCTCACATGCAAGGTCTTGAATGATCAGCCCCCATCTTATCTTAATGACCTTATAGCACCATATCACCCCATTAGAGCACTTCGCTCTCAGACTGTGGGCTTACTTGTTCTTCCTAGAGTATTTAAAAGTAGAATGGGAGGCAGAGCCTTCAGCTTTCAGGCTTGTCTTCTACAACAGTGTTTCCCAACCACTGTGCCTCGGTGTGCCATGAGATATGATCAGGTGTGCTGTGAGAAATCGAATTGAGCCAATTCCACTATACCTGGTGTGTGGGGAAAATGATCAATATTCTTTTTGTAACATTTTTGTTTGGTTGTGTGCCGTGTAATTTTTCTAATGTTAAATATATGATGTGGCTCCAAAAGGTTGGGAAACACTGGTCTCCATAACCAGCTGCCAGTTTGGATTTAGGAGACAGACACCCTCTCTACGTTTGAGATTAGGCTTAAAATGTTCCTTTTCCCTAAAGCATACAGTTAGGGCTGGACCAGATGGACCTGAACCAGGGTTTGCTGGAGATTTCTTCCTGTTAAAAGGGAGTTTTTCCTTCCCACTGTCACCAGAGCACTTGCTCAAAAGGGGTCATATGATTGTTGGGGGATTGATGGGGTTTGCTCTGTTTGCCTTGTATTATTGTAGGGTTTTTACCTACCTTGAAGCAACTGTGGTTGTGATTTGGCAATATATAAATACAACTGAATTGAATTAAACCTATCTGAATTAAACTGAAACCAAAAACCATAGAGAAGGTCAGAGTTTCACTGTGTTTGTAGATCTAGAGAAAGCATGTGATAGGGTGCCAAGAGAGGAAATCTGGGTATTGTTCATTAGTGGAGCTGAGTGTCACGGGTGATTTGTGACAGAAGAATAGAAACAAGAGTGAATGAGTAGGCTTTGTAAGATGGTTGTGAGATGTGCTGTAGATGGTGAAACTGACAAGAAGACAGGAAGCGGAGCATGTTCACTTTGTGCAGAGGTGAAGATGAAGATGAAGATTTTCATTGGAATGGAGAAAATAATTTTTCTGCTGCCAACCCTTCCAAAAAAGCCAGACCTGTTCAGCATCTTTCTAACTGCACTGTGTTTTTGCAAATCCTTTGAGCACTCCACAGTGTGACCTGGGGGGAAGTTGCTAAGACGTCCACTCCTGGGAAGATTGTAGCACACAGCTGAATGCTGCAGACCAGGACACAGGCAGAACTTATTGGAAGCAATAAGGATATACTTAGTTTTTTTTTATATATATTATAAATACTACAGTGACTGATGCTTAATTGCCATTATAAATTATTATGTAAGTGTTTAGAGTTTAGCAGTATCAGTACTTTAGTGTTTAGTGATAAACCACTTTAAATGAACATTAACAAGTAGGCCAAAGTGGTTTTGTTATCCCTCGTACCACAGTCAAGTTGATACAGATGAAGTTACAGTAAGATTGTTCTTATCTTAAAAAATAATCCACTATCCAACTAATAATCCACTTCGTGAAACACAGACTCCTCAGAGATTAGTAACACCTGGACTATGGAGTCTTAAACTAAAGCATTTAGGATTAACTTAAAACCACTAGTGCTAGTGTGGTTTAACCAAACTGTGGAATCAAAATAGCTTACATTTCTATGAAACTGGAGAAGAAAATCCAACTGTACCAATGGCAGCAGAAAAGAGACAGCGGTCAAACAACCTCACTGAGGATGAGAAAACTCTTTTGAAGACAAAAGTCTCCAGATTTTGTAGAACAATGTAAAAAATGTGTAAAAAAAGATTGTTGCAGAAGCCAGAAGGAGAGGTTGACAACTGGTGAAGGACCTGCAAACAAGGACTCGGAGCAGTTGGATGAATTTCTGACAGGAATAATGGAGAACCAACCACCAACAACCTTTAGAGAACATATCAGACGATGACCATCTAGACAGTTCAGGCGAGGGATCACGCACACCTGAAGTGAGCATATTAAGCCCTGATTTAGCCTTTCTCTCATTTCAGACTACTGTTTGTCACCAACAGCTCTCCCATGTGTTCATTTGATCATATGAACTGTTCTTGTCTGTAGGTGGAATTCAAATGGACAGAACGGCAGAGTTAGAAGACAGTTTACCCTCCACACCCTCAGAAGCTATGATGTCTGCCAGCACTGCTCACAGGAACAGAAGACTCACAATGAAAAGCTGGCAACTGAATTTCATGAAGCTGAAGTATCTAAAGGACGAGCATGAAATGAAAATTAAGATGCTCAAAGTAGAAAGTAGCAATCAAGATGAAGTAGAGCAAGATGCAACGGTCTCATTATAACAGCAATGAATAAAATCTTTTCAGTACATCATATTGTGTGACTCATTAATATACCAGACACAAATACACTTTAGAATAATTTGATCATGACTTGTGAAACTGTATATTCCAGTGGAACAATGAAAATGTAAAATGAAAAAATTACACAATGCAAAAGTTTCTCTGTAAGTAAGTCTTCTCTGCGGTTTACATGAGGGAACATCTGGATTGTCATCTTCTAGTATTGGAGGGTCTGGGCATTCATGCTGTTTGAGGTAGTTATGAAGAACAGCTGTTGCATTAATGACAATGCAGCAGCTTCTTGGCGTGAATCGAAGTGTACTCTGAAAAAGTCTCTTCCAAACACCAAACATGTGCTCCACTAGACTCCTAGTGTGCATATGAGCTTGGTTGTAGCACCTTTGCTCAGGTGTAATTGGGTGCAAGTGTGGTGTAAACAAAAAAGCAAACCCACTGTCACCAAGCAATAATCCAGTATGATCTCCTCACACGAGTCACATGAACTGAGCATACAGTGATGAGTTAAGTAAAACCTGTGTGTCAACTTTCAGCATTTACTTTATGCACTCGAGAACCGATGTGGGCAAGACTGTAGCACTTCTGTTTGTGAGTGTGTGTAAAACGGTATTCCTGATTGCGGGTTGTAAGTGAAGCTGTTAAAGCTGTTGATATCTGAAGAAGAGCAGCGTTCTGTCATTGTCTTCTTGGCCTCAACATTCAGTTCAATTGAATTCAATTCAGCTTCATTTACACAGCACCAAATCACAAAAAGATTTGCCTCAAGGTGCTTCATATTGGTATGTAAAGACCCCGTACAATAATACAAAGAAGATAGAGAAACCCCTCTAAGCAAGCGCTTTGTCAAAAACTTTTGAATGAACACTTTGCAGAAGCTTTTCCCTGAAATCAGGGTGCCTCATCAGTTTCTTTCATAAAATCAATTATGGGAATTGCATGTGAAGATATGTAAGCACACATGGTGGCAGACCATCTGCATGCATGTGTACATGAAAATGTCTCCTTTACGTCCCACTACTGAATTAGGAACATAGAACTGTGGTAAGGACCAGAACAGTCACAGCACTCGTCTCTGCACCAGGTAGTCATTTAAATTTAGTGCTGAAACTACAAAAAAACAATATATGTAATAGACAAGCACTAGTCCAGTGCTCAGCTCAGAAATGAACACTTCTCCAAACCCATCGATGTGTTAAACAATTTTTACCATTTATATTATTAACACTTTTCTTCCACTTTTAAACATTTTTTTCCTGCTGTTAAAAAATTTACATGCTTCCTGATTTTTTAGTTTTTGTGTATATTTGTCACACTTCCATATTACAGATGATTAAACAAATTTTTTTATCAGACCGAGATATAGAGTCAAAATGTTTGGAGCCAGAACAGCTACATCTGGTTTTGAAACAAAGAAAAATGGCAATGACAACCAACCATAGATATAAAAAAAATGTGGTCATTGAAAAATTAAATAAGCTGGCCTCTAACTCCGAAGAAAAGTCAGCTAGCTAACACAAGTTATCAAACACGAGTGCAACTAATAAGGTACGAGTGAACTGCTTTAAACCTATATGAATCCTCGTGCTGACGAGCAAGACCGAAGAAAAATCCTTACATGATTTTAAGGACCTCAACCTGAACCTGACATGCACTCCACCAGGTCCTGTGCCCGGTAACGTCCAGATGAGAAAACAGTAGAAAGTCTTCCAGCTCCTTTGAGACTATAATCCAATATATGGCATGATGTGTTTCTTTCTGAGATCTTTTATCCTCGTTCACACTCTCAGACAGGTTCTGACTGGTGACTTCGTGATTCAACAGATGTGACAGTAATCAGGATTGAGTGTGGGCTAGCGACATTGAAATCAGCTTTCCACAGGGGGAGAGGTTATTCCCCCCTAATAATTAAATAATCATGTAACAACAGAGTTTTATATTTACTCAGTTGTGTTTGTGTCTCATTAGAATTTATTTGAAGATCTGAACAGATATGCATATATACGACATGTATACAAAAATTAAATCAGCAACGGAACAAATTTATAATTAATTTATTATATTAATATTAATTTACAGCAGTGTACTTCACAGAACCCTGGACTGAAAGTACATTGCTGGTCAATAAATAAGCCCATAGCTGGTAAGCTCATAATTGAAATCAATTACTTTACAAATTGTAAAACGCATTTTCTAAAATAAAAAAACACGTCATCAGCATTGCCCTTAGATATAATAATTTTGACTGATATTCTGATATCAGAGTACTATTGTAATTTGTAGTTTGACCTGATGATAGCAGTGTTGTCTCATTTAAATTTCCTAAATTCAGATGGACACAATACAGAAACGTATCTATTTTCTTACTGAAAGTGTAATGTGATAATGCTGTATTTAAGTGCAATTTTATTTGGGAACCCAATTTTCCTCTAATTTTCCCATTTGACTCCAATGAAGACCATAATGTAAAAATCCTCATCAGGCCACATATAAGAGGACTTAAAATTAGCAACTGAGATCATAATCTTATCAGGAAAGCATTACTGAGGCACAAGGAAGCAACAATAGAAGTGTGTGTGTGTGTTTATAATAGGGCTGCAACTAAAGATTATTTTGGTTGTCGACTAATCTGCCAGTTTTTCTTTCATTAGTTGATTAGTCTTGTGCCACAGCAAATTAAAATAATGACCCAATAAATAATCAAATGTATTTCAATATTACTCAATAGGACTATCAGAATAAAAATGAAATAAATACAAACATTAAGTAATACCAATTAAAATGCTGGTAGTATTTAAACAAAAAACAATAATGTGAAAATATCAAACTTAAAATGGCTTCTGTCCTTAAATTCAAAATAAATCAAAAAGATTTTATTTTACAATCCAAAATAACAAGTTTCCAAAGTTTACACATGATTCAGTCCATAAATTCACAATTGCAATGGCCATCATTAGCAGCCTTTAGCAGATGATAGAGGTGATATTGTCCCTATAGCGTCCTGTAGTGCATTGCAGTTACAAAAACACATTTACGTGGTATATAACGGGTCGACAATAATGCTCTGCACTGAATTTTTATAGTTGACATCATTGAAAAACAAGCTACAAAGCTACACAGAATAAAAATAGCTTGATCCTACAGAAGGAAGTGCTTGCAACTGAAAACTGCAGTCAGTTATATTGGTTAAGAACGGAGACATATACTATGAAGGGAATTCAGCATACTCATGGTAGTTTTGAGTTATCTGGATTCACTTATCCAAACACTGGCGATCAGGATAAGCAGTCACATGAAGCTGGTTATCAACTCACCAAGTGAAGCAGGGTTTCTCCTGCACCTTCACACGATAGGGGTGGTGTTGGCAGCATCTGATTAGCCACAAATAGACATTTCACAGATCATACGACTTTTCTTACACAGAAAATGATTGCTATACTCCAGAGATGCAATCAAATGGTGACAAAAATTGCTGCAGGACCAGCACCTCAGTACAGGAAGTCTGGGTTCGGCTCTCTGTTTAAAAAGTCCTAATCTCTGATACTATGAGTGTTACCCAGCAGACAATGCAGAGTTCAGATGGAAGACTCACCCAGTTCTAATTGCCTCAAGATCCAGGTGTCTTCCCTGATCCCTCTGATAAGAAAAAAGACTGAATGCCTTAGGTCCAATCTCTCATTTCACAGGACAAAACAGAAGAATCCTGCATCACTTCTTCACTTAACTTTTATACCTGCTCAGCCTTTCTTCCCTCTCCATCACTGGAGGTCACATCTTCTGAGATGACATCTGGCCTCACGCGTTGTGACATCCAATCATGTTAACACATTTCTGTGTTGTTCATAACAACAGTCACAGCTGGAGAACTTGGTTTAAATAAGAGATCATTTGTAAGTGATTTGTTGAGCTATGGAATCATTCTTTTATTTGTTTTATTTTATTGTTACAATAAGTGATAAGTGAAACAACTGGTTTTGGTTACTCCACTTCCTGCTGTGCCTAGCAGGAGGTTTTATTATGAAGATCTACAGGAAGTTGTTCATTAACATTTGTTGTTAGGAGTAACTAAAAACAAAAAACCTCCAAAAACCAAAAATAAGCCTTTTGCTTGATTAGTCTCTGTTACTGAAGCAAAGCTTAATAAAAGTTGTTTAAAACAAACAAACAAACAAACAAACAAACAAACAAACAAACAAACAAACAAACAAACAAACAAACAAACAAACAAACAAACAAACAAACAAACAAACACAATTCCAGACATTATCAGGTGAAGTCACAACAGTGAGATGAATGTTAGGCAGAGCTGCCAAAATCCGGCTAAATTAATGTTGTTCCACGTGTCTCCACTGCAAACTTACCCTCTGTGTAAAATGTTTGCAGCGAGAGTGATTACTTATTGTACTCATGTTCATTTTCTTTAT
Organism: Astatotilapia calliptera; assembly: GCF_964374335.1. Classification (NCBI taxonomy): domain Eukaryota; kingdom Metazoa; phylum Chordata; class Actinopteri; order Cichliformes; family Cichlidae; genus Astatotilapia; species Astatotilapia calliptera. The sequence goes on from NC_137423.1 coordinate 2,465,921, forward strand.
GGGTTATAGATGTTTACTTTTGAGGATGCTAATCACAGTATTTGATGCATAAAATATTGTTTTATTAATTGCTTGCTCATCACGCTAAGTCACAATTTTGTCATGATTTATGTTCAGTGGGTGAGAGTTAGTGTTATGAGAACACAAACATAATTTACTGAAGAGTACTGCACATTATCAGGATGTTTAATAATTCCAAATTGTAGTTGTTGTTTAATTGTTGAATTTTATGATTCACTTGAATGCTTGAAAGGGAATCTAAAATAAAACCTAGAAATGTGTGAGAGTACGGTAATAGTTCAGATACTTCTGAGTTTTAGAATCATTATCTTTTATATTTTCTTTTTTGTTATGTTGGTTAAACTTAGACATACTTATATTTATATACTTGATTATATTTTGATCAGCATTAAGCATAACTGACTGTCAGGAAAATATGAATTATTGTTTTGTGTTCAACACTTGAATGCTTAATATCATTACTCTTATTCAAAATCATGTATAATGATGGGTTGGTGACACATCTTCTCCATCCCTGCACTTTATTTCTTATTTAACATATTAATCAGACTTATATTTTGATTACATGTTTGATTAAGAATAAACACAATTTACTATCAGCAAACAGAAAGAGAAAATTCTTCAGTAAATCTGGTCATTCAGCACACACAATAAACATTTAAACTCCAGTTAAAAGTTTTTGCCCTGAGCAGATTTTGCTGTTTATTTCTAAGGTAATGGCTGCACATTAGAGCTCTGAAACTTTAAACGGGATCTAGTTAAACATTAAAGCTTATTGTCCCATAGGCTAATAAAGGAGACATGGACATTCCTTCAATATTGTTATAAATAAGAGTGAAATTCATTGCATTGATTGAACTGGTATTCCTGGGGTTTGTTCTGTGTTTCTAGCAGAGTAAAAGAGACTTTACAGCAGATTGGTTTTTTGTTTATTTATTTTTTATCTGAAAGTTAATTCAGATCCTCAAAGACTGGTAGCTTTAGTGGGTTAGTTGGTTAGTGCAAAATCTGTTATGGGTCTTGGCCTAGTTATGGCAGCAATACTTGACTCTACAATCATGTACATGCATAAATATATATTTGAATCATACATAATTTATAGGAGCAAATGGTTTGACTTTTATCTTAGGGTGCCTCATTTACCACTGGGTAAATTTATCTATAATAACACAATATTATATGTGATGAACTCCATCCATCCATGCATCCATCCATCCATCCACCCATCCATCCATCCATCCATCCATCCATCCATCCATCCATCCATCCATCCATCTGTCCACCCATCCATACATACATCCATACATCCCCTTATTCAATTCAGGGTTGGGTTTGAAGCAGCAACTTCTGGTCCAGGTTGTTCTTCCCCAAGACACGTGGGAAGGGTCTTCTTTACCTGGGCGTGGCATTGTGGGTCTAGGTGAGATCGGTGGTGATATGGCTGCCTGGAAATCTGAAGGTGTTGATGGATTTCATCCATTCTCCATTTATAATGAGAGAAGAGTGAACCTGTCTGCACCTCCTTATGTCACGGCCCAGCGGCACGAGGGAACAAAGATGGACACAGGTGCAGAAACCAACCCGGAAGCGAGACGGTAGGGAACAAATGATTTATTTCCGCCCACAGGCAAACAAAAGCAAAAGCAAAGCGGCGCCACCACACTCGTGGCGCGTAGGATTATCTACGATAATGAGGGCGACCTAGACACCTCTAGGAGACGGCTGAACAGCAGAGGCAGCGGGGAGGTAGAAACAGGACTAGGTAGGGGCCGGGGCACTGGAATAAGAGGAGATCACGGTCAGTGGGATCCAGCAGACAATCAACGATCCTCCACAGTTGAATTGAGTTGCCTTACTTGGTTTCAGGTGGAGGTGACAGGTGGGGCGGAAGCCCGGAAGCGGTCGAAGCGTGGGGAGGCAGGCAAGTGAGTGGTGGGCCGGCAGGCCACGTCGTGTTAGCAGCAGGCGGCCCAGGTCCAGGAAGGCGGGAGTGAGGGAGACAAGATCTCCACTCCAGGTGCTACCTCTGAGGACAAGAAAAACAAGTAAGACATCACACAGCGTCTGACAGAGTTATGATGCTCCACTCGACTGACATGGGGATAGCAGATACTCAGGCGATGAATGGTTGAGAGCGCAGGTCTGATATACTGCTGGCATGATTGCTCACAGGTGGTCAGCCAGGGAGGAGCAACCGAACTCCGCCCAAAGGAGGAGGGGCCGCTGTCGGAGACCTGCAGGTGCCCACCCAGACCATGACACCTTAAGTCCATGGTGAGTTCTTTTGTTTTGAGGGCATTCAGTTTCAGGTTATTTTCTGAGTGCGACAGTGGGACAGATTCTCTACCTCTGCCCTGTAAGCTGTCTTGTCTCCATCAGAGATGAGACCAGTCAAAGTGGTATCACTGGCATACTTACCGATGATTGATTGATTGATTGATTGGTAATTTTATTTCAACATGTGAACAATATACAAGTACATTTAGATGATGATGGTTGAGTGGGATGGTGTACAGTATGAGAGTGGAGCTGAGAGATGGGTGCCGAGCTTAATGGATTGAGGCCGGTTTGTGAAGAAATCTTTGATCCTTTGAGGCGGTTGCGAGGGGATCTGAAGGTGATCTACAGGGTGGGCCATTTATATGGATACACCGTAATAACATGGGAATGGTTGGTGGTATTAAAGTCCTGTTTGTGGCACATTAGTACACAGCAAATTCAAAAGTGTTAAATTTTTTGGTGTTAATAGTCTTCTTGCAAAAGTAGAGTTAATTTTACTCTAAGCAGAGTCACATTCTTTTAATGTAACTCTGAGGTGTAAAATGATAGTAGTTAAAATCGAGTGTTAAAAATGAGTGTTTCTCTGTCAAATCTGGAGGTGTTACAATGGAAACATTAACTCTTGACCTCTTAACTCTGAACTCCTACAGGGGCTATGACACCAACAGAGTAAATTCACAGACTCCGCCCCCAGCACGGCTCCAATCGAAGCTGAAGTGAAGCCGTTTCGGAACATTTTGCTCTACATATTTGAGTTGTTTGCCATGCTTGGTAAGTCATTTTTTCAAAGATTGTTTCAATTATTATTATGAGCTTATACTTCTGTGGCTCTTTGGAGTTGAGACAAAGCTGTGTGAAAGGCATTAGCCATGTTGCTCGGTGATAGCATAATATTCTGTTTTAGCTAGCTGAAAGGTATTGTTTGCGGGCAAATACCACAGCCTTGAAAAAAGCTTGCATGTGAATTTTCAGTCAAACTTTTGGTCAAATACACCTAAAACAATGTCTAGAATGTGAAATGTTGGTATAATGGTGCTACTTGAAGCCTGAAAACGATCGCCCATAAAAATAAAACAAAAACGAGCAAACAGCAGTAGCTGACGTCCTGACTGGATTCTACGTTAGCATAGATCCCTCCAGAGTTTTGTGCACACGGTTTAGGTAAAAATGAAAAAGTTTTACATTTAGTTCAGTATTACCTGTTGCCTGTGTCCTTGTCTTTTGGGAAAATACTTTACACAAGTAATGGCTCAAAGAGGATTCCTTTTTTTTTTTACTGTGCTGCAATTGTTTACTGGATTATTTGTGCCATTAATTAGTGTCAACTAATTTTTATTCAATCTCCACACAGGATATGCTTGTGAAGATGGAATATGGGGGAGAGCAGAAGTGCGTTGAAGTTCCACAAAGTGATGAATGAAGGACATGCATATTGTATTGAAGAAATAAGTGATGAGATGCTGTTATTTGCATTTACCATGTCAGACCTTTTGATAAACAAAATTCTAATGAAAGTGAGAACATGTACACTGTTACATCTTTCAGAAAATGTTTTGAAATTGTGGTGCACAGTTCAGAATAAATATTTTTCAAAAACCATTGCATCTTTTTAGTAAATGTTTATTTCCAAAAGAAATTTCTAGAAGTTCAGAACAGTAAAATTCCCGCTTTTTAGAATGAATTAGAAGATAACTCTTACGTAGTTAAACTAAAATACTCTTTGAGAGTTAATATATAAACTCTTAACACCAAGTGTTAAATTATCAACTCCAGACAGATTTGGTGTTTAACACTAAATCAGAGTTAACGTACCAACTCTCCAAAAAGAGTTAAATTAACACTCTCTGGTGTGGACCCATATAGACACTTTAATAGTGTTGAAATCAAATCCGACAGTGTTAATTTGGACATGCTGGATTTGCTGTGTATATGTGAGGGGGCAAACTCCTCAAGATGGGCGGTGACCATGGTGGCCATTTAGAAGTCGGCCATCTTGGATACAACTTTTGTTTTTTCAATAGGAAGAGGGTCATGTGACACATCAGACTTATTGGTAATGTCACAAGAACAACAATGGTGTGCTTGGTTTCAACGTAACTTTATTCTTTCATGAGTTATTTGCAAGTTTCTGACCACTTATAAAATGTGTTCAATGTGCTGCCCATTGTGTTGGATTGTCAATGCAACCCTCTACTCCCACTCTTCACACACTGATAGCAACACCGCAGGAGAAATGCCAGCACAGGCATCCAGTATCCGTAGTTTCAGGTGCTTCACACCATAGACAATTGCCTTCAGATGACCGGTGCAGGCGAAGCTCTGCAGTTAATGGCCCGGAAAATGGCCAGTGATTGTGTGGTGTGGTAGAAAAGTGTGAAGATGCAGACTGTGCAGGCGCGCTGGCCTCTGACCTCTGCCAGAGGTGCGCTGGCGGAAATTGCTGTTAATAAATTTACTAACAGCAATTAGTAAATTTAATAAGTTTTGGTGTGTTGTTTGCCAGTCGTTTGTTTAGTTGTATTGTATCTGCGACGCTCTCTCCAGTTAGCATAGGGGAGTGCCTAGCTGAGCGTAAGCTCCTCCTTCAGGCATTCATTTTTTATTTAACAGAATTGGTAAAAGTACTCACCTGTCCTGGTTGCTTCTTGCAGAATGTGGAGCTAAAGAGTAAGAGCAGCTCAATCACCTGCTTGTGAGCTCCTGGAGCAGACCAGTGTGCCCAGGTTAGGGGAGTATGGTTAAGAAGGGTTTTAATTTACATAGAAATGGCTGAAGCTTATGTTATTGATTTGTTTATAGTATGTGTTGGAAATATGTATATGTTTGTTATGTGCTCTAATGTTGTTGTATGTTTGTTTGTGTGGAGAGTTGTGTTTTCATTTTCATTAGTTAGTCTGGATGCTCACCTGAATAGGTAGAGTATAAAGCTTTTTTTTGCTTTTAGCTGGTGTTGGTGTTTGGGCTGTGTTAACATATATCTTCTTTAATAATGTTTTCTAGTCCATGGATACATTTTATTCCAGTTTTGCGTCATATTATTGGAAGGGACCTATGACCGCTGGCCAAAACTGACACCTGACATTAGACTGACATCTGGGGCTGAAACCAGCATAGGACCACCAGTGTTTCTGCAACTGGCCTTGTGCTGGCCCATGTGTGGGCCACCTCTGGCAAACCAGATCTGGGCCACCAAAGGGCCGTCATTCTTTGCGGTATGTGGGCCATGTGTAAGCACATTGTGTGGGCCAGATCTAGGCCATACCAATTTTGCTATGTGGGAAGTAGAAGCTAAGAACTAAAACACTAGAAATGGACAATAACTTGAACCTGGTATTCAATATCATGACACAATCCACTTCGTATTGGCTCTGTCCTGTTTTTGTTTATCGTACATTTAGTATTGTATAGTTATCATTATAGTATTGTATAGTTAGTCATTAGTACCTTTGTGTCTGTTAATTTTACTGAAATTTGGCATGTTATTTATTTGTAATTTCTAGTTTTATATCTCTTGGAGATATACTTATAAATGCACCATGGGGAGCTTAGGGTGAAACAGAATTCCGGCACATTGTATACTGTGTAAGTGTAAGAATTGAACCGAAACAATAATAATCGAAACAGCACAAATAGTGAAAAAGAACATAAACATAATACAGAATAATACCAAAAAAACTCAACATCCTGGGGCAAAAAGGGCCAGAACCGGGACAAATAAAGGCTAAGAGAAACCCTGAGGGAGGAGGAACTAATATCGCTGAGAACTTAAGAAACAAAGATAACCAGAACCAGAAATAACAAAAGTCAAAAATATGAATTAACCAACAAACGCAAAACACTGGGTCACAGATCCAGTACCATGGCAGGTGTGGATCAAGAACAGCTGGTGGGTGAAGAAGGTTTTTTTATTGCTTGTTTGTTTTGTTTTGTTTACATTTAAATTCTTTTCTTTTAACATTTTCTTTAAAACTGTAAGACCCAGCACTGGCTTTGGCGATTAATTTTCTCTCTCTAGTCTATAGATTGTTGCTACCACGGCACTGAGGCTGTTAGTGTTGTGATGATGTCCTTGTAGTCATTACAGGATGCAAAACCGTTTCCGTGATCTAATTCTACAGAACTAATTCTGATGGTCGAAAGTTGCATCAATTGTCTTTTTTTTTTTTTTTTTTGGTGTGTAGATATTCTAGCATCCAAATTATTAAACGGTCGAATATTTGACTACTTCAGTGATGTTAGTGTAAATGCGCATGTTTGTGATTTTATAATTAGAACTGAGAATAAATGTCGCTGGGCCAAAGTGAGTTGAGGCTGTGCGCAGTGTTTGGTGGTTACAGAAATAGGAAAAGCAGTTTACAGCGTGACTACCCTCTTTACAATGACCTAAGTAAAGGACTGTTTTCATCCGCCAGTTCCTAAAGGTGGTGGTGGTGATGATGATGATGATGATCTCAGGGGGTGTAGGAGGAGGGATATCACCAGTTTATAACCCCAACATCCGCCGTTTGTCAGCATTGTGATCGCAGAATGCACCGGGACCAAACGAAGCCGCGTTATGACTGTCTGTGTGCACAGCTGTAGCCCAGTCACATTTGCTCCATCCAGTTGAATTCTCCGAGCAGAGCTGCGTGAAAGCGAACCTTTGGCACAACAGCAGTCACAATCTCCCTCTCGGAGCGTTCTCGCTGGCGCGTACTTTGCACCGAGACCTTCCTCCGAGGCTTCTCCTTTCTTTTCTCTGGAGACTGAAACTTAAAGGACTTTCTCGTCGCAGGGCAGAGAACAGGGGACGCACGGATAGTGTCAGTGCGGTAAATGTAGCAGCGGGCTGTGTGTCTTACTGAGCGGTGCTGTTGGACTAGCCGAGAACGCACCACGGACTAGCCGAGAACGCACCGCGTCCCGTCCCACATCCTCCTTTTTAATTCCCCCCTCCCCGTCCGCCAATGGGTGGCCCGAACAAGACCACCATGATTCTGAACGGATTTGCGCTCGTTCTTTACCTCTCAGGTAGGTCCAGTGGTTTAATTATTGTCACAAGTGAGAGAACTCTTCAGGGAAACACCTGAAGAAAAACACAACAGTCTTTGTCTAGATGCTCTTTGTCACCAAAGTGAAATGGAGAAGAGAATGGAGAGTGAAAAGTCATTTCATAGCCTCACATTTTGGTTCGGCGAGCCTCTGTTGTTTTGTTTTAATGATTATTATGCATTTGCATAACTTCGATGCGAAGATTTGGGTTCGCTTGGTCAGTTTCATTGTTTTGAACATCAGCGATGGAAAGACTGTCTGAATATGGATGCGGATGCTGCCCACTACTTAATCCTCAATACTAGTTCGCTTTTATCTTTCTTAAAAAACTCAGTTTTTGGCTTTGTTTCTGTTCTCTTAGCTCAAGCAAGAAATTGAAGTTTCATAGAGGCGTTTTGAAAGGCAAAAAATACCTGATAGTCACAGTATTGACCCGTAAACCCCCAGACTGATATACATCAGACTCCTATAAGGATCAAATTAGAATGAAATTTATTTATATTATAAGAGATATAGAGGTTCAAATTATAGTGTCATATTAAATCTTATATATGTAAGATTTTAAAGTTGGTCTTTAGTCTTTAGCTTTGGATATTGTGATATACTTTTATCAAAATGAAAAAAGCCATAGATAGCACATAATGAATAATTTAACTACATTTTACACAAATGCATCCAGCAGAAACTATGCGTGTAGGTAAAGTTAAAATCACATGTAGCTAAACAGTAGTTTAGTTTAGGGAAAGCGGAGAAGCCTGCATAGAACAAAGGTGTAAAGTGGCCTGTCTTCACTGGGTAACAGTGCAGAAGAGCTTTCTAAACACGTTCTATATCATGCTTTTTGTATAGAACTTGGTTGTTGTTTCATCAGATTGTGAAAATGTGAACTTCTGTGAGCACCTCCGTGTGAATGAGCCCATATTTGGCTGTTAGCGGGACAAGATTTGAACAGTTAATTGCTGTAAGATAACACTAAAGGTGGGAAATTCCTGACATCATCTAGAAGGTAACAGGATGACGAATCAGTTTCAGTTAGACGTTAGAGTTCAGTTGAATTTCACCTCACAGTGTAAAATGCTTTAATTGGCTCTATAAATAAAAACTGCTTAAACTGAACTGAGCATTCTGCTGAACTGCTTCAATGAATGAAGGTCCAATATGCACAAATAATTTGAAGCTTTAGTTTGTGTATCTTTCCAGTCACATTTTAAAATTTCTTAACATTTTTTGCAGGATAGTTGCATTTCTGGCTATATGAGTGGTTTCTATTCATATTTTTGTCATAGTAATCCATAGTTTTTGTTATATATAGTCAATATATATGTCAGAAATGCGCATATGTGTGTGTGCACCCAGATATGTGTGTTTGTGTGCATTTTATTTTTTTTAATAGTAGGAGGGTGTATGACAGGGCCCACATACACTGCTGGTATGTTTTTTCTTGAAGGCATAAACTGATACGGATACTTTTTTTAAATGAAGCTCTCATCAGGAAATACTTGGAGAATTTTTAACCCCTCGATACTGCAGAACAACAGGGCTTTGTGCTGCTTTAGAATATCTTACATTTGTAGGCGGTGCTAGATTACTGCTGTATCAAACGGAAATACTGAATGTTTATAACCTTTTGCACATGGTGTGGACATATAATGATTTTAGTCAACCTCTGTAATGTTATAATCTTTTGTTTTCACAAAGTTTTCACAAAATTCATCAGAATATCTTTGTGGAATATTATCCCTGTAAGACTCAACCCATCAAAAAATAGCCTGAAAATTCAGATTTTTTGGAACTGAGATGTTTATTAACCTTTAATAACAAAATCCACATTTTTTGTTGCTATATTATGTTGTGTATGATATATTTTTATTATATATTTATTATATAATTTGATACATTTTGTATTTTTGGCAACTTTTATTTAACAACAATGTTAATTTTAGACAAAAAAAAAAGAGTTTAGTCCATAAAATTTTGAAATGATGGAAAGTATTGATCATGCTGATGAAACAGGTCTCAGAAACTCGTGTATCAAATATGATACTGAGGGTATTATAGGGTTAGAAACACATTTGAGGAGGGTGTCCTTTCAGATATGAGAAATGTCAAGTTATTTTATTTATATCAATTATAAATAAAATTACTTGTTATTATGTCGAGTTATGTTTTTTTTAAATCAGTTTAGTGCAGGAAAGATGAGCGAGCGATGGAGTTATGTAGAGAAAATATATCTCAGTTGTTTTAGGATGAAGTGATTGGTAGTGTACACGTATATACACTAAATGTTTGAACACACCTTCTCATTTAATGGTTTTTCTTTACTTTCATGGCATCATTATAGATTCTCACTGAAGGCATCAAAACTATGAATGGACAAATATGGAATTATGCAGCAAACATAAAAGTGTGAAATAACTTTTATATTTTAGATTCTTCGTAGCAGCCCCCTTTGCTTTGATTGCTGCTTTGCACACTCTTGGCATTTTCTCCATGAGCTTCATGAGGTCGTCACCTGAAATGGCTTTCCAGCAGTCTCGATGGAGTTCCCAGAGATGCTGAGCACTGGTTGGTACTTTAGCCTTCACTCTGTGGTCCATCTCATCCCAAAACTATCTCAGTTGGATTTAAGTCAGGTGACTTTGGAGGTCTGGCCATCTGGTGCAGCACTCCATCACTCTCCTTCTTGATCAAATAGCCCTTACACAGCCTGGAGGTATGTTTGTGACTCTTGGACTTCCTTTCCGGGGGCGGTCCTCATGTGAGCCAGTTTCATTATATCACTTGATGGTGTTTGCGGCTGCACATTCAAAGTTTCAGCAATTTTCCAGACTGACTGACCTTCAGTTCCTAAAGTAACGATGGAGTGTTGTTGTCTTCTTAATAGGGTTGATGCTCCCAATCTCATTAGGAAGGCAAGAAATTCCACAAATGAACCCTGACACCTTCACACCTGTGAAGTGAAACCATTTCAGGTGACTACATCATCAAGCTCATTGAGAGAAGGCCGAGGGTCACTAACAGCACTGTCAACCAAGCAAAGTGTGGCTACTTTCACGAATCTAAAATATAAGACCTACTTACAACTATTTATCATTTTTCTCTGCTACATAATTCCATATTTTTGTAGTATTTTCAGTGTTGTAAGGAACAATACATTATTATTGTTATTTTATTTTTAAAAAATTAAGGATTTCATTAATTTGCATAGGTTATATTTAAAAATCACGAGCTGTAGCACAATCAACATATCACAGATGTTACAGGCCATGGAGAAGAAGGGTTTTAAGAAGAGGTTTAAAAACCGACAAGACTTGTAAAAAGCTCGATTTAATCAGGGCCATGATCTGACTCTCAAACTGAAGTTCAGCGTCCACTTTAACCCCATGGTTTGTGACAGTTGGCTTCATGTACTGAGACCCCAGATCAACAAATGGGGTCTGACTGTTATCACCACACACCATCACCTTTTCTCATCAACATTTAAAACTTAAAAAAACATGGTTTAAATAATAATACTTTCACTGGGTAAACTATTTTCAGTCAGTTATGTGTGAGTTTGATCCACACAATTTGTTAACTCCAGTAGATGACAGTAGGCACTTTCCCAAGCAGAGAGCAGAGAGCAGTGGCAGCTGGCGCAAAACCTAAAGCAATGTACTTCTGTGGCGCCCCGAAGTAACCTAAAAGAGTCATCATGACTTGAGCACTGTATATAAGACATTTTCACTTCTTGATCTGCTTCTTTTTAACAAGGAAGTGAAGCTGCTACAGTTCACCAGACTTAATTGACAAAAACACCAACTTTACGTTGCAAAACAGGGGAGTTGTTTCTTTACTGTTGCCTCGTTGGGTTGCTTAGTTTGTGTTATTGGACTGTACAAAAACAAAACAAAACAAACATTCATTAGTTTCTTTCCCTCCTTTAGCTGTCACATCACATAGCACCACTATGGAGGGGCAGGCACACAGCCCCCCCCCCCCCCCCACTAGCAGTTAAAGATTTGACCAGTAGTTGATGTTCAGAACACTTAGCAAGACTTTACTGAACTGTCAAAACACCTCATAAAGGCTCATTCCATCTCAGATCACCAGGAGCTCTACTCTACGTACTGAACAAAGGAACCCAGGTTGAGTGTTATCACCAAACACCATCACTTCTGACTTTTTCTCATTAAAATTTAAAAAGTTGAGAGCCATGCAGGCCTTTATGTTTTCAAGACACTTGAGCAGCAATCTAGCAGAATATGCTTCATTCTTTTTAAGAAGGACAAAAATCTGGGTTCATGAAAATAATCAAACTGAGCCCTGAAAAGGAGTGGAGGAGTATTTGTAGTCACCAAGGCGACCACAGAAAGTTCAATCTGCTAAGTCGGATCTAAATAACTCCAGGGCTATGCCCTTGATGTTCATGCACTGGTTCAATTCAATTCAATTTTATTTATACAGCCCAACAAAAACCCAACAATCATATGACCCCCTATGAGCAGCACTTTGGTGACAGTGGGAAGGAAAAACTCCCTTTTAACAGGAAGAAACCTCCAGCAGAACCAGGCTCAGGGAGGGGCGGGGCCATCTGCTGTGATTGGTTGGGGTGAGAGAAGGAAGACAGGATAAAAGACATGCTGTGGAAGAGAGACAGAGGTTAATAACAGATATGATTCAATGCAGAGAGGTCTGTTAATACATAGTGAGTGAAGAAGAAACACCCAGTGCATCATGGGAGTCCCCGGCAGCCTACGTCTATTGCAGCATAACTAAGGGAGGATTCAGGGTCACCTGGTCCAGCCCTAACTATATGCTTTAGCAAAAAGGAAAGTTTGAAGCCTAATCTTGAAAGTAGAGATAGTGTCTGTCTCCTGAATCCAAACTGGAAGCTGGTTCCACAGAAGAGGGGCCTGAAAACTGAAGGCTCTGCCTCCCATTCTACTTTTAAATACTCTAGGAACAACAAGTAGGCCTGCAGAGCGAGAGCGAAGTGCTCTAATAGGGTGATATGGTACTACAAGGTCATTAAGATAAGATGGGGCCTGATTATTTAAGACCTTGTATGTGAGGAGCAGGATTTTGAATTCTGGATTTAACAGGAAGCCAAAACAGGAGAAATCTGCTCTCGCTTTCTAGTCCCTGTCAGGACTCTTGCTGCAGCATTTTGGATTAGCTGAAGGCTTTTCAGGGAGTTTTTAGGACTTCCTGATAATAATGATCTGGTCCCAACAAGAGAGTAAAATTTCAAGATCCACTGTGTCAAATGCAACAGTTAAATTTAAAAGGTTAAGAACAACACAATCGCCAGAGTCAGTAGCAGTTGTTAAAACTCGTAAAAGAGCGGTTTCAGTGCTGTATTAAGTTCTGAAACCAGAGTGGAAAACCTCTAGAATGTTATTCCAAAAAGGCAGACTGCTATTGACCACTGCTAGAACAGACGGCCCTACAGTGGGAAACACCTCTTTAAATAGATAAGAAGGTACAGCATCATTTAATGAACCGAATGGTTTCAAGTGATCATCAATCTCCTGTAAAGAGAACGAAGTCACAGGCTTAAACTTGTTGATAACAACAGGACAGGGGACAGACACTGAGGGGTCATCAGCAGATGATCTGAGTCTTTGTGGAAATGACTTCACCAATAAAAAAAGAGAAGCTTTCACAAACAGCAGGAGAGGATTCAATGCAAACTCTCCGTGAGGCATTCGTCTTAAATAAAACGTGAGGTTTGTCACAGTTTGACAGAATAATAGCAGATAACTATTTTCTTTTGCCATCTTTCACTGGTTGCTGATAATGATTTCAGCAATCCCTTTGAAGTGACACCTGCAGATTGTCCTTTTTGTACTTGCACTCAGCTCTGCGGCACTCGTGTCTGACAGCCAGGGTTCAGATTTAGTTTCAGGCCTCCTGGTTTTCAGCGGAGCCACAGTGTGGCAGTTGGAGTGAAAACATGAGCTAAGCTCCTCAGTGAGATTGCACATAGACAGAGGAATGACACAGTTCTGACTGAAAATGGCAGAAAACTGAGCGGGTTAATAGGGCACCCATTCATCACACCTTTCTGCATTTCTGATTGTTGGCTAACTTCCCCCCATGCTGTTTTGCTCTTGGCCTCTAGTCTTCTTCTCCATGGAGGGTCCTGCTCTTTGTGGCTGTTCATCCTGTAGCCAACCATGTCAACGACTACTCTTGCCGTGGTGTAGATCAGCTGGTTGGTTGGTTTGATTTTTGCAGTACAGACTGTCTGTAATGCTGCATTCACTAGTAGATTTTCAGCAGTTACTTCACGTAGTATGGTAGTCGTGTATCCAGACTTTGAACACTAATTTTTTTATGCCAAATGGAGGTTTAACAAAAAATCTTCTAAAAATTTGATTTGATGATTTGAGATATCCTAGTGCTTGAAAGCGAAAAATCTGCACATATTTAATAACAATTATTTTCTATTTTCTAATTAGAGTGCCATGTAGAAAGTCCAGAATTTAGTTTTATTTGGATTTGACAATCTATTAATATTTTTCTTGTTATGCAATTTATCCTATATCCTTAATCCAGCATTGAAGTTGAATGAAAATAGCTTTTTCTTTATTTATGTTACTAAGAAATTAATGTTGAAAAGTATTCTACATGCTTTATTTTGCATCATTGTGAAATATAACTACATACAATTGAGAAATTGCCAGTAGCTGTCTTTTCCAATGTGAAATGCGTATTGTTTTTTTTGTAGGAGGGCTTGAAGGATTTCCCCTCATATTTTAACTAGCAAATATGAGGAAAAATAATTCGTATTTGTTTGTTGCACCTGTACCAAATCAATTCGTTAACAATTTCAGGGTTTTAACTAATATTTTGATATACAAAAGAATGATTTGAAAGTGAGTCAACGGACCATTTTTTCAAAAGGAAAAAAAAATCTCTATATATATACAGCACTGTGCAAAATTTTTAGGCAGGTGTGAAAAAATGCTGTAAACAAAGAAAGCTTTCACAAATATAAATGATTGTTTATTGGGCCCAAATGTACGACCCCAAACACACAGCCAAAGTCATTAAGAACTATCTTCAGCATAAAGAAGTACTGGAAGTGATGGTTTGGCTCCCACACAGCCCTGATTTCAACATCATTGAGTGTGTCTGGGATTAAGTGAAGAGACCGAAGGATGTGAGGAAGCCTACATCCACATTCAGGAAAAGGACTAGATGTTGTAGTTCCTGACAATGCTTTGCTTTACATGGTGAGAATCTTGAGGGATGGTTGTTATGAGGAAAGGCAGCCCGGAAACTTTACCAGCAGCGCACATCATGGTGTGCCTCAACGTTGGGTCTTTTACCCAAGCTCATCTGCCATTTTTTGGGGGGATTAGAGATCTGATCTAGGTTATCATATTAACATTTGGGACACATCATCAGTAGTGGACCTTGGATTCATCGGGTGTTTTGGCCATTATCACCAGACACCCTCATCCAAGGAGGCTCTGCCAGGGTTGATCAGGCCCTGGAGTGTGTCACTGGTTTATCTTAGATTGTTATTTCTCTTATTCTTTCTAATCTATTCACTGCAACTGAGAAATAATACTCACCCCTTTAGCATTTATAGAGCCTCACTTCCTCAAAGGGACAGAAAAGGTGACAGAGAGAAGTAAGACAAGAGGGACAAGATAGAAGAGCGCAGAGCCGGAAGGGGGGCGCCCGATCCGGCTTCCCACACCTCCCCCACTGCCTCCCAGAAAAGGGAAGAAGAGCAGAGCAGAGAAGAGCAGAATATTTTCTTTTTTCTCGCGGTTAGCTGACTGCCGTAGCTGCCCAAGTGATGTCAGCCATTTTTAACCATAGCCAGTGACTGGTCCTCTCAGCAGTGTTAGCTAGTTCTCTTATAGCCTGCCGTTGCGCCTGTCCTCTGATCCCATTCTCTCTAAGCAGTTCTGCTGTTGTACTGGCAACAAAGCCCCTGCACCCCACCCTCTGCCAGCCAATTTGAGGCAGAAATTGTTTCCTCCTATGGTACCACCAGCTCAACGACACAGAGGATCTGTGGATAGGACACTTCCACTTTTGAAAGCGTTCTTTGTTTACAGCAGTTTTTCCCCTCACCTGCCTAAAACTTTTGCACACATTTGTTATGTGAAGCTAATATTTTACAGTGCTATTTCACAGCGCTCATATGTACGCTTTTTATGTAGGTCCGAGCAGAAAATGTGCTAAAGATGTTACAAATGGTCTAATTTCAGATGAAACCCCTATTTCAATAGCATTGAAGTTTTAAACAACTATCATAAATGTTAACCTGCCTGTTGAACACGTAACTTTAACCAGTTAGCATTTAGCAACTAAAACGTGCAATTTGTGGAGGAATTGCAGCAGGATTTTTCTACCGACTCGCTGTTGGTGGCAGTAAAAAGTTGCAGGTAAACAGGTTGTTGCTGTAGAGTGAAAACAGGTGTACCTAATAAAGTGTTGACCATTGATGTCTTTATGTTACTCATAATGTTAGTTCATATTGAGAAGAATGTCATGGTACACAAACTGGCGACCTTCAGCAGACAACAGTAACAGATGGTCAGAGTAACTGTGTCACTGAGCCAGTAAATGACACGAAGTAATTGCTTCTAAACCCCCTTAAAAACAATAGAGCCATCACGGAGCATAAACTTTAGACATGTCAAAATTATCCTAAGTTCAGCAATTTCTTCACATGCAACTAAAAAGTGTACTTAATACAATGGCAGAGACTGTGAATGTTACCCATACTGTATGATCATACTGAGAAACAGAGAAAGACAGTAAAAATTATGTGAACATAAGAGTTGAAGCATGTAAGAAACCTAAACCGGCAGCCTGCAGTCTGATTAGGTTCAGCAAAAAGTTTGTTACTGTAGAATGAATACAGCTGTACCTAATGAAGTGGCAGTGCACTGTCACTGTAAGTAACATTACTGTAGTATCATTTCATACAGCACATATCCCAAAAGGTTGATTCTGTTCATCTGGACGTTTTCAGTGGGAGAAACATTTCATCATCATCCAGGTGACGTCTTCAGTCTCAGCTGACTGCAGCTTTCCAACCTTATAAACAGGACATTTGCACAATACCTAAACCTCACCCACCGAATGGACAATGGTCTGGGAGGTCAGTTCCTTGATCATTAATGTGCTGTGTCACTGTAGCAGCAAAAAAAGAAACTGTACAAAATTTAAAAAATCAGAATCAAAGCACAATCAAGATGGTTGTTTTGCCTCGCAGCTGTGGTTCAGAATACCACACTAATATTAATGGAGTAGGTAGGCAGTAAATATTATCATTCCTGCCTGTCTGTAATATTAATAGACAGGGTTAAGAGGATAATACAGTTTTTGTGTATTTTTAAGAGCCCCAGATTGAAGCTGAGTAAGGTCTGCCAGGAAGTAGACAGGAACAGTGAAAGTCAATCTAACACTCTTTTCAGCATGGTCCAAACTCACCAGAAGCTCGGCACTACCTGTTGTTTTAATTTTTGTTGTGCACTACCTTTTTTTGTCCTATGTATACTTTGCAGTTTCTATATTTTTTGCACTGCATCAGACGAGTTAAAATTGTGTTGTGATGTTTAGAAACTGTTGGTGTTAAAGAGAGAGCAACTCCTTTCTTAGTGTCATTTGCACAAATTGTCAGACTTGGTCGTCTGTTGCTGTGCACGCAATTTTAACGTAAAATGAATGTTAAACCTTTAATTATTGTTTATTGTAGAAGCAGCACTGGGTGCTGCACAAGTGAGATATTTCAAATGCTGGTATTGCTGTGCTGTAGACTTCTATAATTTGCACATGTGCACGCACACACTTAGTGTCAGGTGTTTTTCACCTATCGTTGATGATTTCCCAGCACTGCAGGGGTGTGTTCTTTGAGCAACAGGAGTCCTTCCAGTAGGCACAGAGCAAGAGAGAGACACGGAGAGAATTTCTTATCAGTATTGATCTCTAGTGACAGATGATGACGTCTATGAAGAGCAATGAGGCCAGTGAAATGTGCATCGTAAACCTGCTTTGATGATAAGTGTGAAAAAAAAGCAGCTCAGAGCAGGAAGGAAAGGAGATCATCCCAGGTCAGAGGAGGGAGAGAGATGAAGAGGATTAGAAATGTGTGAGGTGAATGAACTTTGTGAAAGAAGTAAGAAAACCCATCTCACTTCTTCTGTCACATTTAATGAAAAATGAGCAACTTACCTGGACTCCATCCGCCTGGTTCCATCTGATCTGGATGCAGAGGTGTGTGTGCAGTGTGCGCATATGTGACTGTGTGTGAGAGTTCTTCTTCTGGTCTATCCAAGGGAATAGTTTGGAGGTCTTCTGTGTGTTTTGTTGATAACTGGGATTTGGAACTCAAACACAGGGGCGGCAGATGGTGTGTTGGCTTCTGCTTGGTTGTGTGTGTGTGTGTGTGTCTGTGCATGAAGTGTGTAAACAGCAGTAGCTTCAGTGCTGTGAATTTGTGTGTGTGTGTGTGTGTGTGTGTGTGGGGGGGGGGGGGGGGGGGGGGGGTCCTTACCCAAACTCAATGTCGAACGTGAGTTAGTGCTCCCTGAAGGGATTGCTGCTCTCTGTGGTTGGAGAGCTGGGCTGATCCCAGGTCAGCTACGGTCTGACCTCCAGCCCATCTGCTATCACAATAACAGATGCGTTAGAGCCTGGCTTAAGACCTGTGGATGGACCCACAATCTCTAGTTAGTCTCAGTTAAACACAGTTAGTTTGGTGGAAACACAACTTTTTATCATCTCCACCTTTTTCCTAGCCGCATGAAGCACAAAACCCTAAGACATCAATAGCCCTAAGGCAACTCACAGAATAAACACAGGAAGAATGGGAATAATTCTGCAGTTTACTGTTAATTGGATGAGGCCTTGCAAAGCCAGTCTGCACATACAAGTTTTGCATATGTTAATTCTAAAAGGATATATGTGGAACTGACATTAAATTAAAATTCATTCAGCTAAAATCTGTTTGTGTAAATGTCTGTTTATTATTTGCATCACTGAAACTCACCTACCAGCCTGAGCTTAGCAGCATAACTAAGGGATGGTTCAGGCTCACTGGATCCAATCCTAAGTATATGCTTTATCAAAAAGGAATCTTTCGAGACACACTTGAAAATCAAGTTGCTAAGTTGGTGCAGGCAAAGTTAGCTCAGCCACTGTAAGCTCTCCCTGAGCAAATTGTCCGAGTGCAGATGGTGACTGCAAGGAGGAAGGGGAGCCCTACACAAAAGCCTTTAGAAACATGGTATCTAACCAGATGCTTCCTCTGGCATTACATTGTCATCCAGTAACACTTTGAGGAATCTTGGAATCATTTTTGACCAAGATATGTCCTTCGACATGCAAACTAAACAAATATGTAGGACTGCTTTCTTTCATTTGTACAATACCTCTAAAATTAGAAACATCCTGTCTCAGAGTGATGCTGAAAAATTAGTTCCATGAATGTATTACTTTTATGAAGGACTATTGTATTTTATTTTATTTTTTTTTGCCTGTCCCGTTTGGCTCTTTTGCCATCAGAATTATTGTCTAAAGGCAAAGAAAGATGCCCAACGGATTTACTTTACCAAATTGATTCACCTTTTATTGTTTATTTTATTTTATTTTATTTTCACTTGTTAGATACGGGCCAGACTTGACTGGGGAAAAGAAAGGGGAGAAAGAAAGAGGGAAAGAAAAACAGCGGGGAAGAGGGACGGGGATAAAGGACAAAAAACAAAAAACAAACAAAATAAGCAGACAAAAAAATCCATCTCACCTGGATCACCTGTTGAGAAAGAAAAAAAAGAAAACAAGCAGAAGAAAAAAAAGAGCAACATAATAAACAACATCACGATCTATGGGAATATGACAGTAAATACTAAATATTATTGTGCAGCACATAAGATCAACAGAACACACTGTGCTTTGAGGTAGGAGCCAAAAAGGGTGTAGTTTGTGTGTGTGAGCACCCGTGTGTACACCTGTGAGCATGGACGCGCTTGTTTTTAAAACGTTCCTTCATGTAATGATTTGCTAGAGGGTGTGGGGGGGCCACAGCCCCGTCCTCCAGGGTATGAAGCAGGTGTGGAGGAGATCAAAACTCCAGACATCCAGAGGCCCCCAGAACACAAGAGACCAAGGAAGACCAACAGAGGGGCAGCTGCGCCACTGTCCCAGAAAGAGCTGAGGAGAGTCCCAGATGTGGGGTCGCCCACCCCCGAAGTAGCCCGAGCGACCCCCAGGCCAGGGGTGAGGTTGTACCCCCTGATGGTCTTTTGGATTCCGTGTATCGTGCCCACCCCCAAGATCCTATATGTATGTGTTATGAGAGTGTGAGTAATGTGAATGTCTAAGTTGTGGGATAAAATTGAGGCACAGGCAGCCAGAAGGGGACAGGGGGGGGGATGCCTCCCCTGCACCCTAGTGACCCCAAGGCCCTGCATGTGTGGGTGATTGTGGTGGAGCGGGAAGAGGGAGGCAGCTGGAGATGGAGAGGGAAGGAAGGGAGGGGCAAGTGACCCCTCCCTGGGGCCAGCTCCCCCGCTGACCCCAGTAGGCACCCCCACACTGCCAGGGAAAGGGGGCCCAGGCCCATCCGGACCGGGGCCCATCATAGCAGCGCCGCCTGGCCCCACAGAGCCCGGGACAGCCCACCCGACCCCACCACAGAGAAAACTGCACCCACCCCACCATCCACTCATCTTCCAGACTACACAAGACAATAGACGCCCAGGCTGAGATTTTCCTCCACCTCTCCTGTATCTCCCCCACCTGCAGAGTGAGTTCCTGAAGAGAGGAGAGCTCCTGCAAGATGTAACAGCCTCCCCCACCAGTTGAAGAGCCCCCCAGGTGGCTCGATGCACTGGCAGCACCCTGCACCAGGGTGCTGCCAGTGCATCGAGCCCCCATGCACCCACCCGCCCACAACCTCGGCAACACACCAACCAGGACCCAAGCCCCCGAGGCCCAGCCAGGGCCCCAGCCCAGAGACGGAGCACCCCCAGAACCTCACGCCCGTCCCGGACCCACCCAGGGGCAGCCAGGCTACCAGGTCAGTAACCCACGCAGCCACGAGGAAACAGTCACCTAAGAGCCAACAGAGCCCTTAATAGGCCATGACTGCTACCCCGGGTTGAGCCCTCCAAGGAAGATGCTCCTCGGGAGTATTGTATTTCTTTATTAGGATGCGGTGAAAAACTCCCTGAAAAGCCTTCAGTTGATCCAGAATGTTGCAGTGAGAGCACTGACAGGGACTAGAAGAGAGTCCCCCATGTTGGCTTCTCTTCATTGGCTCCCTGTTAAACCCAGAGTCCAGACAGACTGCCACTTTAATTTTAAGATTGAGCTTAAAACGTTCCTTTTTGATACAGCTTGTTAGGGCTGGACCAGGTGACTCTGAACCCTTCCCTTGGTTAAACTGCAATAAACTACTTCTGAGGTCAACTCAATGCAATGAGGCATTCTTCTTCGCACACCTGTTTTCACTCTCTCTATTTTCATACACCACTCTGCATTTAATCATCATTATTGCTTTCTGGCTCTCTTCCACATTGTTTCTTTTATTCTCTCTTCCTGCTGTCATGAACCAATAGAATGATGGACTCACTTGCAGGACAGTGAGAGACAGTTAGTACACGTCCATTTAAATGGTAAATGGACTGGTTCTTATTTAGCGGTTTTCTACTCTATTTGAGCATATTAAATGGAGCAACTACAGGAATTACAGGAACAGAAACTCCACCCTATGTAGTGACATCTTCACAGACTCCCCAACGCACAAACTCAACAGAATTATCTGATCTGCTGTCTGCCATCATGCTGAGCGAGAGGATGGTGTGTGTAGTGGGCTTCAAAGCCAAGGCTAGGAGAGGGGCGGGGGATGGAGGGGCTTGTGTGGAACATATGTGCACATGTACAGACACATACACTAGGATGGTTTGGCTGAAGGTGAAAACAAACACTGAAAGTTCTTACATTTTAGTCCTTGTCTGATTTCCCAGCTTGAGTATTATAAATCACTCTCAGGCAACTGCTCAGTTTTCAAACATGGAAACATAGATAGACATAGATAGAAGGCAAGAGCATAAACCAGCCCTGCTCCACTGAGCTATCCAAGCTGTGCTCTCAGTGGCAGGGGAACAATATGAGAACAGCACCACCAAGGCTTGAAATGGAGCAATACTGGAAGAGCATATGTGAGAAGGACCCAACCTATAACGACAATGCTCAGTGGTTAGTGGATCTAAGAGTAGACCACACCAACCTCCCTGAACAGGATCCAGTGAACATCACAGTGGCAAAGATCCGAGAAAGGGTCTCCAGCAGTGAAGAGTTGGACAGCATCAGGCTCTGACATGATTCACACCAACTGGCTGAAGAAGCTGACTGCACTCTGTGAGTGTCTGGCAGCACAAATGAACCAGCTGGTAATGGATGAGACACACCTGGAATGGATAACTGAAGGCTGGACAGTCCTGAGTCCCAAGGATCCCCAAAAGGTATAACCTGCCTCAGTACCACATGGAAGCTCTTGTCAGGCATCGTAGCAGCTAAGAAGAACAGGCACATGACTCAATACATGAGCGTGGTACAGAAAGGAATTGCCAGGAATACCAGAGGAGTTTAACACCAGCAGCTGGCAGACAGAGCAGTCGCCCGAGACTGCAAGACCAATCTGTGGATTGACTACAGGAAGGCCTATGACTCAATGCCCCACACCTGGATCCTGGAATGCCTAGAAGTGTACAAGATCAACAGGACCCTAAGAGCCTTCATCAGGAATTAAATGAAGATGTGGTGAACAATACTAGAGACCAACTTCAAGCCAGTAGCACAAGTCACCATCAAGTGTGGGATCTACCAAGGAGATGTTCTGTCCTCAAATTCAAATTCAAATTCAAATTTTATTTGTCACGTACACAGTCATACACAGTACGATATGTAGTGAAATGCTTGGACAACTGCTCGTGACCTAAAGAAAACAAAAAAGGAAAGGCTATGAATAAGATAGGAAATAAATATGAAAAATTAAAAAGGGTAATTTAACTAGGAAGGAATAAAATATAAATTAAGGTTAAAAATGAAATAACTGTACAACACAAATTAGAATGAAGGGTAAATTTAACTGGGAAGAATAAGATAAAGATAAATATATAAATTAAAGTTGAAAATAAAATAACTGTACAACAAAATACACAATACACAATATAGAACTATATAAGAATGTATGAAGAAATCTAAATCTAAATAAATATATACACAATAACAGCAGCTGTACAAGTATTAACCGGAAATGAAGAATATAGTGACCAGTGTTGTGCAAAACCAAAGTCCAGAAAGTCCAGTGTGTGTGTAAGAACCATATGTGTGGGTCAGGACTGTGTGGTGGTGTGATTGAGAGACCGTATCGCCTGCGGGAAGAAGCTCCTCAGTCTCTCTGTGTTGGTCTTCAGGGAGCGGAATCGCTTTCCTGACCTCAACAGAGAGAACAGTCTGTTGTTGGGATGGCTGAGGTCCTTCACGATCTTCCTGGCCTTGGTCCAGCACCGCCTGCTGTAGATTGAGTGCAGGTCAGGGAGCTCGGAGCGGATGGTGCGCTCAGCTGACCGCACAACCCTCTGTAGAGCTCGTCTGTCCTGCATGGTGCTGTTCCCGAACCAGGTTAAGATGTTTCCCGCCAGGATGCTCTCTATGGTGCACGAGTAAAAGTTCCTGAGCACCTTGGAGGGCAGTTGGAAGTCTCTCAAGCGTCTGAGGTGGTAGAGACGCTGTCGGGCCTTTTTCACCACGGTGTTGATGTGACAGGACCATGACAGGTCCTGCGTGATGTGAACTCCGAGGTATTTGAAGCTGTCCACTCTCTCCACTGGGCACTCGTTGATGACGGGGGTCTGGTAGTTCCTCTCACTGATGTTCAGCATATCCCTGAACACCCTCAGTGACATTACTGACAGGATTAGCTATGTATACTGACTACGAATGGCGCAATTGACATTGGAATGTCATTCGGACTGGAGAAATGTAGTCGGATGCTAGCAAAGGAAGGGAAGGTAGTCAGAACTGAGGTGCTCACAATACCAGAAGGCAACATTGCAGATGTTGAGGACAGCTACAAGTTTTGCCTGTGGGATTCCCACAGGCAAAACTTGTAGCTGTAACTTGTAACTGTAAGACCCCAGGTGCAGGCTGTGTAAAGATGCCCCCTGACACTCCAGCACATATAAGCAGGGTGCAAGATGCTACCAGGCAGGGCATACATGGAACGCCATAACCAATTCCAGCATAATATACAGGAATATCTGTGCCGAGTATGGCCTAGATGTCCAATGTAAAAATGGGAAAATCCCCCTAGGGTGGCTAAGTATGATGGAGCTAAGATCCTGTGGCACTTCTAAGTACAGACAGATAAACTGATGATGGCTAACCAACCGGACATAGTAGTGGTCGACAAGCAGAGGAAGATGGCTGTAGTGATAGATGTAGATGTAGCAACATCAGGAAAAACTAACAGGAGAAGCTGGAGAAGTACCAAGGGTTGAGAGAAGAGCTCGAGAAGATGTGGAGGGTGAAGGTAACAGTGGTCCTAGTGCTAATTGGAACACTTGGTGCAGTGAGCTCCAAGCAAGTCGGGTGGGAGGACCCAGACCTCTGGTAGAGGACCTGGGCTTGAAGAGTAGACCGCCTGCAGGGGCGAGAGGGGAATTTTAAGTACCTGTGTGTGTGTAAGTCATACAAAACACACAAAGGCTCTGTTTACGAAATCCTCTTGCATTGTGTTGTCTAAAAGTTACCAACCAACGGGCCAAAATGACCCATTTGTAATGTTTACGCACCTGTAACACAATACAAAAGCAACAGTAATGTTGCAACAGCAATGTTTAATTCATATCCACAAAATGTGAATTATACACAGAATCTTTTGAAGTCATAATGTAACGTATCAATTACTTTATAAAATACTAAGTTACATGGTCAATACACAAGACATTACCACTGGTTTTCTAAATGGTTTCATCGTCCACTTCACAAGGTGATATTATCACTATCACGCATCAGCCAAGAATCCGTCACACATCCACCATGGTCCTGTCAGCGAAGAGGCAGCTATTTTAAATGGCTGTATCTGTACAGAGGAGAATAGTGGATGTACAGTGGGGCAAAAAAGTATTTAGTCAGCCACCGATTGTGCAAGTTCCCCCACCTAAAATGATGACAGAGGTCAGTAATTTGCACCAGAGGTACACTTCAACTGTGAGAGACAGAATGTGAAAAAAAAATCCATGAATCCACATGGTAGGATTTGTAAAGAATTTATTCGTAAATTAGGGTGGAAAATAAGTATTTGGTCACCTCAAACATGGAAAATCTCTGGCTCTCACAGACCTGTAACGTCTTCTGTAAGAAGCTTTTCTGTCCCCCACTCGTTACCTGTATGAATGGCACCTGTTTGAACTCATCATCTGTATAAAAGACACCTGTCCACAGCCTCAAACAGTCAGACTCCAAACTCCGCCATGGCCAAGACCAAAGAGCTTTCGAAGGACACCAGGAAAAGTATTGTAGACCTGCACCAGACTGGGAAGAGTGAATCTACAATAGGCAAGCAGCTTGGTGTGAAAAAATCAACTGTGGGAGCAATCATCAGAAAATGGAAGACATACAAGACCACTGATAATCTCCCTCGATCTGGGGCTCCACGCAAGATCTCATCCCGTGGGGTCAAAATGATCATGAGAACGGTGAGCAAAGATCCCAGAACCACACGGGGGGACCTGGTGAATGACCTGCAGAGAGCTGGGACCAAAGTAACAAAGGTCACCATCAGTAACACACTACAACGGCAGGGAATCAAATCCCGCAGTGCCAGACGTGTTCCGCTGCTGAAGCCAGTGCATGTCCAGGCCCGTCTGAAGTTTGCCAGAGAGCACATGGATGATACAGCAGAGGATTGGGAGAATGTCATGTGGTCAGATGAAACCAAAGTAGAACTTTTTGGTGTAAACTCAACTCGTCGTGTTTGGAGGACGAAGAATACTGAGTTGCATCCCAAGAACACCATACCTACTGTGAAGCATGGGGGTGGAAACATCATGCTATGGGGCTGTTTTTCTGCCAAGGGGACAGGACGACTGATCCGTGTTAAGGACAGAATGAATGGGGCCATGTATCGTGAGATTTTGAGCCAAAACCTCCTTCCATCAGTGAGAACTTTGAAGATGAAACGAGGCTGGGTCTTCCAACATGACAATGATCCAAAACACACCGCCCAGGCAACAAAGGAGTGGCTCCGTAAGAAGCATTTGAAAGTCCTGGAGTGGCCTAGCCAGTCTCCAGACCTCAACCCCATAGAAAATCTGTGGCGGGAGTTGAAAGTCCGTGTTGCTCGGCGACAGCCCCAAAACATCACTGCTCTCGAGAAGATCTGCATGGAGGAATGGGCCAAAATACCAGCTACTGTGTGTGCAAACCTGGTAAAGACCTATAGTAAACGTTTGACCTCTGTTATTGCCAACAAAGGTTATGTTACAAAGTATTGAGTTGTATTTTTGTTGTTGACCAAATACTTATTTTCCACCCTGATTTACGAATAAATTCTTTACAAATCCTACCATGTGGATTCATGGATTTTTTTTCACATTCTGTCTCTCACAGTTGAAGTGTACCTCTGGTGCAAATTACTGACCTCTGTCATCATTTTAGGTGGGGGAACTTGCACAATCGGTGGCTGACTAAATACTTTTTTGCCCCACTGTATAGGGCAAGGTAGGTGGAGCAGCCGGGCAGAAGGAAAATAGGAAGTGTAGTGAAGGAGAGTGTCGGTGTAATAATGATAGTGTGAGATGGACTAAGATGATATGTTGTGGTGATCTCATCAAGGGAGCAGTTAAAATAGGAAAAAGAAGGTTATAATACAAGACTTAAAACTGTCAAATTACAAAATAATAATAATAATAATGGATTGGATTTATATAGCGCTTTTCAAGGCACCCAAAGCGCTTTACAATGCCACTATTCATTCACTCTCACATTCACACACTGGTGGAGGCAGCTACAGTTATGTGCTTT
The DNA here is from genome assembly GCF_964374335.1 of Astatotilapia calliptera. Classification (NCBI taxonomy): domain Eukaryota; kingdom Metazoa; phylum Chordata; class Actinopteri; order Cichliformes; family Cichlidae; genus Astatotilapia; species Astatotilapia calliptera. The sequence continues at coordinate 2,492,300 of NC_137423.1, forward strand.
ATGTAAAATAGTTTACATAAAGCCTGTCATCATATTACTTTTGTTATGAAAAAATTATATTCCGTCTCTCATTGACAGCTGTAATTTTTTGACTGCCAATATTACTCCTTGCCTCATCTCTGTAAATAACAATTTTAAGATAACTGGCACTGAGTATGTCATAGGATTGGTAATAAGCTAAATAATTATGCAAATATTTGCAGTACTGCGCTGACGGACAGTATGGAGTGGAGAGAGAGTGGACCCAAATGCAGATGCTAGAGACCGAACTTTAACTGAAAGCGAGCCTTTATTTATGGCTGTATGAAACACAAACCAAAAGCAAATGGGAGACAAAGACTAAACTATCAAAACCTAAACTGGGAAAAACAACTAAGCACTAAGTACATGGAGCGTAAAGATCTAAAACCTGAGACATGAGATCTAAAACATAGGTTTTTAATGTTCCAGGTTTCATGTTCTGAGACTTAGAAACAGAAGGGAAGATGAGCAATCTGACAACAGGCAGCGGAAGACAGAGGACTAAATACATAGAGGATAACGAGGGGGTGGGAAACAGCTGGGAAACACAGCTGGACTAATCAGACAAGCAAAACTGAATACACTGAACACTGGACAAGGGACTATCAAAATAAAACAGGATAGACATGACAGACCAAATGCAGGGAACACAGGAAGGAGCGACATCTAAAGGACAAATGCAAACGGAACTAAATGATCTAATCAGAACTAACAAGCACAAGAAAAACTCAGAGAATTTAACTAAATTTAGAATATAAGTTCAACCAGATTCAAAATGTCCAAATGCAGAAACACTGGGTCACAGACCCAGCACCACAACGCTCGCCGTGGTGAGTGATGCCACAAATCTCTTGGGCAGCTGTTTCAGGAAAGGCGTCTGGAATAAAAATCTGCCAAACATCACACAAACATGCTCAGCCAACTGCTGCAGCACCTCATACATAAAACAAACATACATAAAAGTCCAATTTCGAGGAAAAACAAATCAGTGTTAAGTAGAAAGTATACAATTGATCCTGGATCTGCCAATACAAGAAATCTCAAACACCCTTCGGACAGACACAAAGGGTTTGTTTTCTGGCAAATACAGTACCTACACATTCCAATAAATTCGGTTTAACATGTAACTCAAAACTGAGTGCATTGATATGTAAATCTCATAAACCCATATTTTAGTCACAGTAGGACCTGGAAAACACATCACATGTTTAAAGTGAGAAAAATGTTTCAGAATTGTAAGAAAAGTTTAGAAAAAATATTAACTGGTTTTGCATTTGATGGCACCAAAATGTCTCAGAAAAGTTAGGAAAGGGCCCATCTTTCCACTGTAGCATCCCCATCTAACAATTCTCCTTAAACATCTACAAACTGAGGAGACCAGTTGCTGGACTTTTGGAAGAGGAATGTCTCCCATTCTAGTCTCATATAGTCATACTTCCTATATTGTCCTTCATCCAGGTGAAAAGTTTCATTGAGATTTAAATGTCATTAACAAGAGAGACCTGGCCAGGATTCATTTTCAGTTGATTTGTTTTAATGACAGAATAATAGCCCTTGTCCACTACTACCTACCAGGCTTGATTTTCTTTTCCAACTATTTATTTATGAGTGACTTATGTATATATGTATGTATATATATGTATATATTGTACTATTCTTAGTTAGTGTATTGTCTGTCTTGTCTTAATGTTGGTTTAAAATGGAGCACTGTAACAAAAAACAATTTCCCCCAGGGATCAATAAAGTATTCTGATTCTGATTCTGATTCTGATGCAATGCAACCTGGCTTAACTCAACAACTCTTTCAACTCTTTCTCCCACAGATACGATAGATATGTTGACCCACTCTCGTGCTGTAGAACTAATTTTACAAATATGGTAAAGTTTTTGCTTTCTTAAACTGTCAGACTACAGTTATTGGTCTTCAGCTTAAGCTGTTACTAAGGAAGCACAGAACAGGGAGCCAAAGTCCACGCAGCGATTCTTAGATGTTCTCTTATCACAAGCTGAAAACAGTCTTTCTTTGCTCCTTTCCATCTTCCATCAGCTATGACTGGGCCTTTTCGTTATGCATGAGGGAGAACTGATTATTGTTTGAAAGGCTAATAGAGAGTTTTGATTGGTATCATTTTGCCAAAGTCATGGGATGCATCGATATAAGGATATATTTTTAGGTCTTTATTGGTTGCAGTATTTTATTAAAGTGGACCATAATGGAAGATTATGCCAACTTTCATCCATCCATCGTCTTCCATTCATCCGGGGCCTGGTCACGGGGGCAGCAGCCTAAGCAGAGAAGCCCGGACCTCCCTCTCCCCGGTCACCTCCTCCAGCCTTTCCAGGAGGAACACCAAGGCGTTCCCAGGACAGCTGAGAGAGATCATTTCTCCAGCATGTCCTGGGTTTGCCTCAGGGCTTCCTCCTGGTCAAAACACCATATTTTCATTTTTTTTCAGCAGACCTGATTGAAACAAGAGAAAAATAATTTAACTGAAATAGCATATTCCCAACTTTGGGGACAATGCTTCACTTGGTTTTTTGGAAGCTCTAGAAAAGCTGGAAACCTTGAAAGTTGAATTAACACTTTAAGGATGACTAGAAAAAGAACTGTGATATATCACAAGGTTGGAATTTAATTTGAAAAAGTCAAAATGGTTAAGCAAATCAAATTTGGAGAGAACTAAAACTTATTAAAACTTATATACTGAAACCTGCTGCAGAGTTCCTGCTAATAAATTATAAGGCAAGCAGCTGCAATTCTTCGTTAGGACTCTGAGTGGTACCAAAGGAATATATTGCTGTGCAAAAGTCTGAGCCTCTTATAATTTTTTAATATTTTGTTAGGAAAATAGTCAATGGGGCAGCCATTTATTAAATTAAATTAGATACAATTCTAACAAACTTAAAAGTCAATATTAGACACGAGAAACTTTATTGTTTAGCACAACCTAAACTCTCTAATGCAAGCTTTCTTTTAATTCCTTTAAGAATGCTTCAGGAATAGTTCTCTCGTCTTCTTCGAGAACACGCCACAGCTCTTCTTTGGATGTTGGCTGCCTTTTGTTCTATTGTCTGTCAGGATAATTCCATTCTGGTTCAATAATGTGTCGACCGCGGCTCAGGGAGACCAGTCGATCACTGGTAATACCCCACTATGTTTTTTTTCTGCAGGTATTTTATTTGACCTGCATTGGCAGTGGGTTTGGGATCATTGTCATGCTGAAAAATTAAGACAATCAGATGCTTTCCAAATTATTTTCTTCTTTCCCATCCTCCATTCATATCATAATTGTTTTACTTGCTGATAGTCTATCAAAATAGCATGTAAATGTAATGAGTACCACAGGCCTCAGCTGTATCTAAAGATGCTTCTAAAGATAAAGGTCACTCTTTCGAGGATACTAATGTTTACATTTTGGACAGATGATACAGTGAGGCAAGGTCTCGCAATCGTTTTACCTGAAAACAGTGCAGATAAGGACTCACGTCCTTTTTCACATCTTGGCTCGTGTGATGAAGCACATGATCAATAGTGGGTCAATGACTCTCTCTAAAATTTCTGCTTGTGCTTGTTTGTGTTGAGTTAAGAATTATAAATGGCTTCAAGCGCATATTCAAGCCTGTGAAATGCATTTAGACACTGAGCCATGGCTCTGTGCTACATACAGACATTTCTGCATCTCTGCCAATCAAAGACACTTTGTATGTACAGTGGTCCCTCATTTATCGCAGGAGTTACGTTCTAAAATTAATCGGCGAAGTAGCCAACTTTATTTTTTACAGTCATTATAGATGTTTTAAGGCTGTAAAACCCCATCACTACACACTTTACACACTTTTGTCAGACAGGCATGAACATTTTCACACTTTTCTCTCTTGTTTAAACACCCTCAAACTTCAAACCTTCGTAGAAGTCCAGTATTATAGAATGAAACCAACGGTCAAACCCTGTTTTCGGGTCCAGAATCAATGGTACAGAAGTAAAAGAAGCAAGAAGAATGAGTTGAGTAAAGTTTGACTTATCTGACTGTTTTGTTTCACTTAATGCGCCTTATAATCTGAAAAATACGCTAACTTCTACCTTACTTTAGCCTGTCCAGAAGTCCAACTTTTTGTGCGGTGGTTATCATCTTCCTCTGCCTTTTGGGTGCAACCACAGGTGCCTTTGACAGTGCAAAAGGTTTCGTCGACATTGTTGTGTTTGTTGGAGGAATCTTACAAACATACAGTGCAGCACTTCAGAGTCACACTGCTAGCGATTGAAGATTTATGTAAATTTGACAAGATGAACGCATTCGGTACTAAACAGGAAACACGGCACGAGATTGATTGACAATGGTCTACAGCCAATCAGGATGCAGAACACAATGGGCTATAAACAAACAAAAAAAAGCATGCAAAAAAGAAAAGTGAAGAAAAGTGAAGCGTGTTATAGCGAGGGCCCCACAAAGACTTTAGAAGACCACCGACTCCCCGCCTCTCTGCACACCTGACCTGCACCACTACATTTGCTGTCTTTGGAACATCTGTCCCCTTCATTCTTTCACATAACAATGTGAGCCCAGTCTGTATTTTAATGTGATTGACCACATAGTGGGCCCATCAAAACACCTCTGCCTGCATGAATTCTCAGCAGGGCTAAAGATTGATGTCCCACATACTGGAGGGGCCATTAATAACTGACGCATGAAATTATCTCACAGGCTGGATATAATTGCATCTGGTCTACATGATACAGAGAAAGCTGCTGCTAAGAGAGAAATTTGTCAGCACGACTCTTTGGACTCTTTGGAATTGTAAGAAAAGTGTCCTGCTTGACCTCGTCTATACCATGTTGCCAAAAGTAATTATTCACATTCACTTACATTATTGAATCTAGGTGTTCAAATCATATCCATGAACACAGGTGTATAAAATCAACAACCTAGGCATGCAGACTGCTCCTACAAACATTTGTGAAAGAATGGGTTTCACAGATGGTGCAAAATGCAGCTACTTGCATTTTAACAAGAACTAGAAAATTTGAGCACAATACCCATGCACTGAGAGCTCTTCATTGGCTACCTTGTCAGGTTCAAGCAGATTTTAAGGTCCTGCTGCTCACCTACAAGGCTTTAAACGGCACCTTCATACCTCTCCAACCTTTTACACCTTTATGTTCCATCCCGTGCTCTACGATCTCAGGACTCTGGCCTTCTAAAGGTTCCTAGGTCAGAAAAAAAGACAAATGGAGAGCGTGCCTTTTCTTTTTGTGTCTGTGGAACAACCTCCCTCAAGATATTAGGCAGGCATGCTCTGCGGAGGTTTTTAAAACTAAGTTGAAGACACAGTTGTTCACCCCATCCTACATGTCTTAATTCTATGGCTCTTAGTTTTTAAATTTTTACCATTTTTAAATTGTATTGTGTTTTTTACTTGTATTGCTATGTATCACTTTTATTTTATTTATCTCTTTAGGTTCAAATAGTTGTACAGCACTTTGTTTGAAGGCGCTTTATAAATAAAGTTATTATTATTAGTAGTAGTAGTTTTATTATTATTAAGGAGCTCAGTGAATTTCAGCATGGTGCCGATAGGATACCATCTGTGCAACAATGCCTTTCCTCACTACTAAATATTCCCCAATCAATTGTTAGTGGTATTATAACAATGTGGATCAAGTGGGAATGACAATTAGTCAGCACAAAGCGGTAGCTAACCTAATATTACAGAAAAGGATCAGCAGATGCTGAGGTACGTAGTGCACAGAGGCACCAACTTTCAGTCAATATTTACATGCCTAAAAACTGCATGTGGCCTAAGTGTTATTAACTCAATAACACTGATAGAGAACTTCATGGGATTTAGTTTCATGGCTGAGCATCTGCATCCCAGCCCTTATTTGCTTCAGGGGTAGCTGTAGCTCAGGTGGTAGAGCAGTCGATCCCAGACGGCATCCTTGGGCATCCTGGGCAAATATCCTAGGGCACGATGCTAACACTATGTTGCTCTCTGATGCAGGCATTGGTGTGTGAATGTTAAATTGGAAGCATTTAGAAATAGTGTATATGAAAGTGCTTGTGTGAATGTACAAGTTGTGTAAAGCACTTTCCAGCAGTGCAATTTGAGTTCTAAGCATCTCAGAAACTCTTCAGAAAAGCATAAAGTCAAACATGAATTTTAAAAACACCAGTACAGGCTTATAAGGCCCTGAAGTAAAAAAAAAAAAAACCCTACATTTTCCACAAAATGACATCACTTCCTGTTTTGGCCAGGAAAATATGCGATAGTTCGCGCTGACGTCTATTCCAACGTAGGACGTGTTTTGAACAGCTGATCGGATCGGCAAAGCGTGTTTCTGGAATATTATGTTTTTGTTGCTGCAAGCGCGATATTTTTGCAAAGTTTTATGTGGAAGGAAACTGTGACCTAGGGCAAGCTGATGGCACAAGATGTAAGTACGACTCCTCCGGTTTCATATGCAAAAAAAAATTATTGCTTAAGTGGTTCCGGTTCTACGGGGACTTAAAAATAGTTACGCAAAACGGAGCGTGCCCGCTCCGACTGGCTTTAAAGAGTTAAATAATTCATTTAATGTTTCATTAATTAATTAAAATTGGAATTAATTAAAGAAATATATCAATATTTAAATGCCCACTCATTTTATTTAAAACATTTATAAAATTATTTATTTCCTGTTTTATTTAAATAATGACACATTTAATAAATTAATTATTTATTTAATAAATTACTTATTGACACATTTAGCTAGTTATTTAATGACCTTTTATTTAATTCATTTTGGCACTCCTGGCCTCGGGGCTGTGTTCATGAATTAATTTTATTTGTCAGTCTCAGTCATCAAAGCCAGGGAGCAGGGCTAGCAATGATCGAGTCAAAACCATTGCTTTGGCCTGATGGCCATTCTTTCATTGGGTATTTCTCAGCACCAACAATAGAAATGTTGAAACTAACTAAGCTGTAGTTCGAAATATACCCTGTTTGTGTGTCACTAAATGCACTTAATGGAGTGGTTGAATCTTAAAATATGTGTTTGGTTTTTAAAATAAAGCCTATTTGCAAAAGTGCTTTGATGATTTTGGAGATGTCTTTTCTTTTTTCTTTTTTTTTTTTTTGCCTGTCCCGTTTGGCTCTTTTGCCCTCAGAATTGTTGTCTAAAGGCAAAGAAAGATGCCCAACGGATTTACTTTACCAAATTGACCATCTCAGCCTTGCCATAATGGTCCATTTGATTCACCTTTTATTGTTTATTTTATTTTCACTTGCTGAATACGGGACAGACTTGACTGGGGGAAAGAAGGGGAGAAAGAAAGAGGGAAAGAGAAACAGCTGAGAAGAGGGACGGGGGAGAAGGGCAAAAGACAAAAACCAACAGAACGGGCAGAGAAAAAAAAATGCATATATCAATCACCTGGATCACCTGCTGAGAAAGAAAAAAGAAAACAAGCAGAAGAGAACAAGAGTAATAGAATAAACAACATCACAATGATATATGGGAATATGACAGTAAATACTAAATGTTAAACATTATTGTGCAGCACATAAGATCAACAGAACACAGTGTGCTTTGAGGTAGGAGCCAAAAAGGGTGTAGTTTGTGGGTGTGATCACCCGTGTGTACACCTGTGAGCATGGACGCGCTTGTTTTTTGTTTTTTAAAAGGTTCCTTCATGTAATGATCTGCTAGAGGGTGTGGGGGGGCCACAGCCCCGTCCTCCAGGGTGTGAAGCAGGTGTGGAGGAGATCAAAACTCCAGACATCCAGAGGCCCCCAGAACACAAGAGACCAAGGAAGACCAACAGAGGGGCAGCTGCGCCACTGTCCCAGTAAGAGCTGAGGAGAGTCCCAGATGAGGGCTCACTCAGCAGCCGCGGAGCAGAAGCCAGGGGGGGTTGCAGTGACGCGCCCGTGATCTCCGCCGGCAGCCAGCCGTGCCTGAGTGACCGAGCCCCAGGCCGAGAGGCTGGGGGCACCCCACCTCCGAAGTGGCCCGAGCGAGCCCCAGGCTCCAGGCCCCGATAAGCGGCCGCCAAGGAGTGAGCCGGTGTGTACCTGGACGCCCATCCCCGGACACAAAGAACCACCAACGCACCGATGTCTGAGGGAGTCCGCCACTGGCAGGGGAAGTGGTGGTGGGGGGAGATAGGCCTCCAAACCTTGGAGGCCTGAGATGTCCACAGAGAGGTGGCGTCTGACACCCAACCTGACATATAGACACAGACATACAGGCACACACAGATACAAACATCCATTCCCCCCCTCATGCTCTCATATGCACTTACTCCACACTCAACCAACGTGGAGACAGACATAAAGAGACGCTGTACACACGATCACACTCCCCAAGCGTACTCTACGAACCGGGTCTAGGTACCCTTGCCCCTGGAGGGGGGGAACTGCACCCAGACCCAGGTGGTGTTACCCTTTTCCCTGCGGTGGGGAGAGGCAGACCGCCCCGACTCCGCAGCAGCAGGGAGGCCCCACACTCCAGACCGCAGTCGGACGGCCAACTTCTCCTCCTAGCCCCCCCGCTCCAGCAGGCCGCAGAGAATGGGGGCGGGAGAAGACTCCAAACCTCCCTCCACCCGCTCATTGTAGTGTTGATGCATGTGTGTTCTAAGGTGCAATTAAAACCCAGGAGGGCATGGAGCTACCTGCCAGAGAGCAGCAGGTAAGCGCATGGTCCCTCCTGCTAGCCCTCAATGTCTACGTGTATTTAACATTGAGAGGTGGGCAACGACGCCGGGGGTGAGGTGTACACCCTGATGGTAATTTGGACTCCGTGCATCGTGCCCACCCCCAAGATCCTATATGTATGTGTAATGAGAGTGTGAGTGATGTGAATGTCTAAGTTGTGGGATAAAATTGAGGCACAGGCAGCCAGAAGGGGACGGGGGGGGGGGGGGGGGGGTAGCCTCCTCTTCACCCTGGTGACATAACCCTACTCCAAGGTCCTGCATGTGTGGGTGGTTGTGGTGGAGCGGGAAGAGGGAGGCAACTGGAGATGGGGAGGGAAGGAAGGGAGGGGCAAGTGACCCCTCCCTGGGGCCAGCTCCCCCGCTGACCCCAGTAGGCACCCCCATACTCCGCGACCCGACAGGGTAAGGGGGCCCAGGCCCATCCAGCCCATCCAGATTTTGGAGATGTCTGCCCAGCCCAGTATCATAGCAAGCAAGCAGTCGGGCTCAGGTGCAGCCGATAAAGCGTGGGTGCCACCATAACTTGCATAACCTCCGCTGACTTTCACCTCTCAGAGGGCGAACACCAACTTCATTTACCCTCCACCCAGGTGTCATTATGGATGATAACATCGTCCAAGTAGGGGGCAGCAATGCATTGTGTGGCTGCAGCACTCGGCTGGGGCTCTGAACGAGCTGAACGCAAGTGTGACAGATTGGTACAAACCGTGGAGAAGGCTGTTTTTTCCTTGGGTTCTGCAGATAAGGGACTCTGCCAGTAGCCCTTGGTTAAATCCAGCGTTGTGAAAAACCGGGCCATGCCCAACCGGTCCAGGAGTTCTTCGACCCGGGGCATGGGGTAAGCAACAAAATGTGACACTTTATTTATTTTGCGATAGTCCACACAGAACCGTATAGACCCATCTTTCTTCACCACAAGAACTATGGGGCTACCTATCTTCTGCATTTCAGCCAATTCCCTCTGAACAATTTGCCTTTTATGTTCAGGAAGCCTGTCGGGTTATGAACGCACCGTCACTCCAAGCTGCGTTTCAAAATGGTGCTCGATGAGAGTCGTACAGCCAAGCAGGAGGGGCGAACGTCTGGAAAGCGCTGTTGCAATGCAGCAACATCCGCTCTCTGTGCCTGTGTGAGATGGTCATCACAATGGAGGGAGGCGGGAATGCCCCAACTAATGTCTCTCCTTCACCAGGCTCACCAGAGAAGTGGTTTCAGCCTCTCTCCACGCTCGAGGAGGTTGAGGTTATAAACCTGTGTGGCCCCTACCCTGTCTGACCCTGCAACCTTACGCTGGCGTAAGAGACTCAGCAGCCGATTAGAATCAACCAGAACAACATTTACTGTATATATTTAATAAATAACCAAATTAATGCACGCATCTTCCTGTGACAATGTGACCGTTTGCTCTTCAGTACAAAGGGCTTCACATGCAGCTCATATAAAAGATTCCCCCATCATATAATCTCTTAACACATGCTTTAAATAAAAGAGTGAGTGAAAATGTGGAGTTTCCAGCCGATTTTTAATCAAAATGATCAAACCTGCTCCGACAGTTTTTTATTCTCTCCGCTGCAGTTTAAAGGTTTGAGAGTAAAGATCAGGTATACAAACAAACTTCAAGCATAGACTCAGCAATTAAAGTGTCTGCGTCCTGTTATAAGAGCATATATGTAAAACTGTTTTCAGCCAACATGAAAAAGGAATAAAGTTGTGTCTGTGATTAATTACTGATGCTCATTAGGGAAACACAAAGACTTGAGGCAGACCTGCTATTTCCATCATCAACATGTTTCCATGTGTTTTGCAGTTTTTCAGCAGGACCCTGCTGTAAGACTAGCTGCACAGCTGATGAACGAAGAAACAAAGCAAAATATAAGAATAGGAATTCAAGAATTATAAGAATAAATATATGTACAGATATAATATAAATAAAATATAATAGAAAGATAATATAATAGGGTGGCACGGTGGTTAGCACTGTTGCCGCACAGCAAGAAGGTCCTGAGTTCAATTCCACCATCAGGCCGGGGTCTTTCTGTGTGGAGTTTGCATGTTCTCCCCGTGTTCGTGTGGGTTCCCTCCGGGTACTCCGGCTTCCTCCCACCGTCCAAAGACATGCACTTAGTGGGGATAGGTTAATTGGTTAATCCAAATTGTCACTAGGTGTGAATGTGCGAGTGAATGTGAGTGTGAATGGTTGTCTGTCCCTGTGTGTTGGCCCTGCGACAGACTGGCGACCTGTCCAGGGTGTACCCCGCCTCTCGCCCCATGACAGCTGAGATAGGCTCCAGCGCCCCCCGCGACCCTGAAAAGGATAAGCAGACGCGAATGAATGGATAATATAATATAAATCTCGGGGTGCTATCAACATTGCTATTAACATGTTCATAAATAAAGGCCGACTTTCTGCCTTTAGTCTTATTCATGAGAATTATTAGTTGTCTTCTAACATCCAGAAGTCTGCACGATGTGTTTCATAGTTTCTAACAAGCCTTGTTAAATAATTGGCCTCCAGCTCGCACTGGAACGGTTCGCAGCCAAGTGGGAAGCGGTAGTATGAGAATCAGCCCCTTCCAATCTGAGGCCATGGTCCTTAGCTGGAAAAGGGTGGAGTACCTACTCTGGGCCAGGGACGAGTTCTTGCCCCAAGTGGAATAATTTAAGTATCTCTTGTTGACGAGTGATGGGAGTAGGGAGCGGGGGGGAGTGAGAAGTTTAGCCATGGGCTCAGGGTAGAGCCGCTGCTCCTCCACATCAAAAGGAGCCAGTTGATGTGGTCCTGGGCGTGTCCCGGGTAAGGTGTGTCCCACCGGGAGGAGGCCTCGGGGCAGACCCAGGACACGTTGGAGAGATTATATTTCTCGGCGTGTCTGGGAACGCCTCGGTGTTCCTCTGGACAAGCTGGAGGAGATGGCTGGGGAGAGGGAGGTCTGGGCTTCTCTGCTTAGGCTGCTGCCCCTGTGACCATGCCCCGGATGAGCGGAAGAAGATGGATGGTTGTTTTTTATTTTTATTTTTGTGAACTCTGAAAATTCTAACAGTCAGCTTGTGCTTAGAATACAGTTGAATAAATATTAAGAACCAGATGATGTAATCATTTCTGGACAGGCTGGAGCATGCTGGTTCAGACGCTGCTCCTCCCAGTGGAAACGCACCTTCTGTAGGGCTTTTTATGAGAGAGAAGGCAAATATGCTCCAGTTATAAGTTTTCACAATTTATTATCCAAACAGTTGGAATTTCAAATTAGTTTTACATGGCACCATGGACCTTCTCTCTCTGGCTCAGAGACAAAAGGCTGCCGCACCCAGGAAGTAAACACTCTTTTATTGCATGTCACAAAAACGTGGTATTAATATGATTGGTCAGAACAGTTTAGAGTGGCCTTAGGTGTGATGTCGACTCAGGTTTCCTCTTCTGCAGCTTTCTAAGCGTCTCCATTACCATGGCAACCATCTCTTGTCGTCCAGTGTAAAGACGGAGCTTGCATTCTGTAAGAGAAGCTTTATGATCGAGGCTCCGTTCCTGTGAGGGGTCTGGTGTCTGTTACTATTAGGGTAGCAGTCTACTTCCAAACTCTCTACAATTCACTGTGTGCAGTAAAAAATAAAACACAAATATGTTATTCTATTTATGAGACATTAGTTTTATAGATAAACATAAATCCCAACACTTCTCTTTCCTCCTTGTATAAAAAAGATTGTTAATGCTAGTTTTGATTCAAAATTCAATTCCGTTAAAAAAAAATCCAACACATATGAACACCAAATAATAAAGAACAGCAAATGGTTCAGTTTAAACGTCTAACAGCAGTTATGAGACTTAACTTTAATCTGAGCCAAACTGATTTTCTAAGTTGTAAATACAGTAAACGCCCCCCGTCAGACAGTGTTTAACCTCCACTGAGTCAGCAGGTCTTAAAAGTTGTCAGTGTTGGGCAAGTAATTAGTTATAGTTACTAGCTACTTCTTCAAGCAATTGAGTTAGTAACTGAGTTACAATATTATACAAGTTACTAATTACTACGAAAAGTAACTATTGCGTTACTTTAAAAAATGTTTATCCGTTTACACTGCTGTCTGCTTATGGTGGCTTTTTGGCAGCGATTGCAGCAGTTACCTCATTGTTCTGACACACAACACAAAACTATCCACAACACTACACACTAACTACACAAGACAAAACATTAACTACACACTCCAAACACGCTAAACGTCACAAATCTCTCACATCTCAAAACTCCCTCCCTCTCTCGCTCTGTCTCTTGCTGCCACCCTTCCTAAAACTTCCCTCAACAAAAGAATAATAAAAAAAATCTTCCTGAACAACCAATGCCATGTTGCCATGTCGTTTTTTTTTTGATTGGTCAACACGGTACATTTTTCCACCAATAGGAAAGGGTTTATTGGCTTTTGTTTTTGCTTTTGAGGGCTTTCTTTAGACAACGCAGTTTCTTCCCGTAGTCATTTTTGCTATGTCACTTTAAATTGGTCATGTGATTGGTTTGCCATGATTACTTATTTCTTCCTCAGCCAATCAGCAGCACTTGTGCAATTGTTTTGCCCTCTGGCTCCCAGTAAGCTGAAGACAGCTTCAATCGTATGTGTGTTGAAAAATAGTAACGCATCTGCATCGCATTTTCTTGTCAGTAACGGTAACGGCATTGTAACGATAGAAAGTAATTAGAATTAGATAGTAATGTGTTAGATTACTAATTACTGAAAAAAGTACTGTGTATGTGATAAGTCTCTCATTACGGCTGTTTATGCTGTCCCAACCACAATATTCTTACTCAAAGGTATGTGTGCATGAGTGTGTGTGTTGTAAACCCTCCCCTGTGGTTATACAATATTGTGTTCTCCCATGCATGCGCGTGTGCCTGTGGTGCTGCTGATTGTGCTTCATGCTGTGCACGTGTCCAACCCATCAAGGTTCACACTGGTATGCTCGCTCACAATCTTCTACATCCTTTGCTCTCTGCACTGCCATCTCTTCCTTTTTCTATCTCTGCATTCCCCCTTCCACCTCCCCATATGACATTTCTGCCATCATTATAGGATGGCAGAGGGTCGCACTTCCCATGTGTCAGTTATTGGATTTTAGCAGTGGATCATCAAGGCTTTTGTTTTTGTTTATTTTATTTTTTTTGCTATTGCAAATTGAAGCAATCTTACTTCAGAAAGCAACAATTTCTTTCTGGAAAAACTTTGGATTCAACAGAATTTAAGAGCAATTTGAAAATAATACATAAAGGAAAGACTGACTTTGGAGAGCATCCATTCCTACCTACATTTATTGTACACTTCTTCAAGTAGGTAAGAAAACAAAAGAGGGGGTGGAATGTTGCAATGACAGAAAAATCTATTCTTTAGTTATTAAAAGTCAGATGAGTGAAATTGTCACTGTGTGCTTAGTCCATGACAACTGGCATCATGCCTATTACACAAATGCAGACCAAACAACCACACAGAGAATTCTTCTCAGCACGCTTTCAGTTTGACTGTGGTGTGGTTTGTCTTAGATGTTAAAGCACAGCAGACAGAATTTGTGCTAGTTCACTTTTAGACTGCATTCCAAAGCCAAAATTATTATGCAGAATTTTCTTTACCCACGTGGAGCACCCAGAAAAGCAGTCAACTCAGAAATAAAAGCCTCAAACGTTGCAACAACATTAATATAAAAAACAAACCAAAAACTAGAAACTAAACTGGGCACTGGAACCTGGAGACTAAGAAACTTGAGGAAGGAAACCAACCAGGACCAGGAGCTAGAATATTTTCAGGAACATGAGAGGAGAAAACATAGCACGATGCAACAAGCAGGGGAAGACTGAGGACTAAAATACACAGGTAGGATCACGGGAGCATGGGGAACAGCAGGAAACACAGCTGGGACAAATCAAACATAATGAGATGAGGGAAGGCAAAACTAGATACACTGACCAAGCGCACAAGACTGTCAAAGTGAAACAGGAAATACGACATGTACGCACAGACACAGACTCAGAGACATCAGAAACACTATGACATAGCTGACATGGTGACAGAGGGAACATACACCAAGTTCCAAATTATTATGTAAGTGATATTTTCCTCTGATTTTCCTAAATAGTCGATTCAAATGACAGTCAGCATAATTTTTGAGTCATCAACCATTAGAGTATAATTCAAATGTTACTGAACAAACCTCCCAATGATAACAGTGTTTTTCACAAATAAAAATCGTAAAACGCACTGTTCCAAATTATAACGCACAACAGAGTTTCAAAACATTTTATAGGTTGTAGAGAATTGAAAATGGTCATTTGTTGAATTTGCAGCATCAGAAGATCATATTTACTGAAATCAAAAGCTATTTCAATCAAAAACATCTTAACAGGTCAAGTTACATATTAATATAGAACTGCTTATTTGATAGCAGTTTCACAATTCTTCCACAATGCTTCCCCGTGTTTTTAACACTGCAGGCGTGATTGCGGATGCCATGCAGGTGCGTCCACACGGCACTGCCGACCACGCCTCACCACATCTGTCTTCCTCCAACAGTCCAACGAAATGCATGTGGTCAGGTTAATTGGTCATTTTAAATTGCTGGCAAGTGTGAGTCTTAGCCCAGACTGGCAACCGGTCCTAAATTTGTAAAAGTTTTATCACTACCAATACTAGTGCAGAATTAATGTACAACATATATGTTAAAGGGTTAACTAGGCAACTGGAACCCGGAATTTCCACGACTGACCAACTATCAGCTTAAAATAACCAAATTGCTTCCAGTTTTTGTGGTGTATAGGTTTTATACTTATTTTTGTATAGTAATTCATATTTTCTTTGTTTCCTGGGTTCTAAAACTTTGGAGGAGAGTGGCATAAAAATGGCTAGGGTCAGCCTTTTCAATATTGAAATAATCAAAACTGAAATATTCCTACCTGGCAGCATGGTGCAAACAGTAAGAAGGTTCTGAGTTCGACCCTGCCATCTTGCTGTGGCTATCTGCATCTCTGGTATTCTGGCTTCCTCCCACAGTCCAAAGACATGCAGTTACTAGGGTTACAATTGCATTTGTCCCTAACCATCGGGAACCCCCACGTTAACTTTTATCGAGTGGAAAAAAGCTGGCGTTCATCCTCCAGCTTCACTGTGTTGATGTTATGCTAACATAGCTGCATTGCTAGTGATCACGTCGACATCATTTTATACCAGCTAGCCCAACTTCAGTAACCCTACAAACGTCATGCTGTTTAGTTTCCTGTCTTCATTTATGTTGGAAGTGATAGCAGAGCTGTACGTTTGAATTTTTCGGAAAACTCTCAGTCAGAACATGCTATATCATGTTTAGGTGGAAGCTAGCGAGCTAACTTCTTGCTAACTCCTAACTCCGTTAAATTTAATAAATTCTGTCTACATGGTTGCCTGGATGTTAAACTTAATTGTTACAACTGGTAAAGCAGGAACGCTGATCATTTTATTAAAGATGAAAGAATTTAGACAGTTTTTAACTCTCAGTGATGCTGCAGTGTTCGTTTGATGTTGAGACCTGAGGTGAACGGAGTTTAGGACCCAGATTACTCAGCAAGACCCATGACTACAGTAGCTGTAATGCTCCAGCAATCCATGAAGCGATGCGGCTTTGTAGCTTACCAAAGTCGTACTAAAACATTTTTGACAGATTTTTGAGCACCGTGTACCACATAAAATTGGTTCAAGGTCAGTAAGCCAGTGTTGCCAACTTAGCGACTTTGTCGCTATATTTAGCGAGTTTTCAGACCCCTTTAGCGACTTTTTTTCTAAAAAGCGACTAGCGACAATTCTGGCGACTTTTTCTGGTGTTATTGGAGACTTATTTATGACGACTTTTGACGTGAAAGCGGGTATCGCTCTTACTCTCAACAAGCAGCGGGTGCTGCCGTGGGTACCTCGCCCGTTCCAAAGTGCTCACGGGCGGAGGATAGTCCACCCCCAGCTGCTGTCAGGGCAGAAGATGTTCACACCTATGCGTCCGAACTGCAAATGAATCGCACATGAGCGAAGCCGCTGCTCCCGCACTGACTGTAGCGCAGTCAGTTCTTCTTTTACTGTTGTGCTGTTTTGTGGATCACGAGGTTTAAAACTACTTATAAACACACACACACAAAGTAACTCCACCAGAGTGCCAATTTCGGGTTACTTTTACCGGTCCATGCCCAGATAAGGAGCAGGGTTGGAATTGTGACATTAAAAAACAATAATTGCTAAAATAAATTTAATTTGTAGTTCTAAATAAATTCTAAATGCATTTAGGACGTTTTTTACTCACTTTATGTCTCTTCCACGATGTTATTTCTCTCTCCAACAACATAGGTTACAATTAGATTAGCATGACCAATTATGCAAATGACGTCATTTAGCGACTTCTAGCGACTTTTAGGACAGCCAATAGCGATTTTCCTTACTGAGGAGTTGGCAACACTGCAGTAAGCACAACCAGAATTCATACACAAGGCGCACTGGATTATAAGGCGCACTGATGCACTAATATGAAAGTGAAAGCATACGCCTTATAGTGCGGAAAATACAGTTCTAACTTGAGAGTATGAACCTATGAGGGTGCAGAAAGCCAGTGACTGAGTCCAGAAGAAGGTGCTGTTGCTTATTAGCTGTGGTGCGCCACTCAACATTTTATTCTCTATCAGAAAAAATTGTGCTCCACAAAAGAGTAAACATATAACAGTGCAAACAGTAAAGCTAACATTTAGCTTATCTTATCTTAGCTGCAATAGTTTGCTGGCTATTCAAGTCACTATATGTATACGCTGTAAGTATTTTCTCTAAGACCTTGTCACGGCATAGTAATGCAGTGTATCTGATGTTAACTTTTTTGCTTTCCTAGGTGTGTTGCCATCCTCAGCATCCATCTTTAACTTCCCTGCCCCCACCATCGACTGTGTTGAAGCTCATCGTGTGTGCTCCGTTGAACCCACGTGCGAGGCATTGTATCGAGGCTTGGAGCTATGTGCAGAAGATGCAGCGGTGTCCCCGCAGGCAGAACAGTTGGCATCTGAGTGCGTGGAGAGGCGGGATGCCCTGCTAGCCAAACACCCCTCTCTACTGACCTGCAAATGTCAGCGTGGTTTCCGTAAGGAGGAGCTGTGCCTGCGCATATACTGGAGGGTTCGTCTGCTGCCAGGTCAGTGTGGTTGGATCGTGTTGGAGGTGTATATCTAAAGCTCAACTAAACTCTTTGGATAGCATAAGGTTTAAAATTAGGGGTGTGGTCATTTCAGTTTAACAGTATGCTGACTAATCCAGCTGAAGCTGATAGTGTTGAGTGACACTACGTATTTTGGTATCAATAGCAAGTAAATACAGGACCAGTACTGCAGATACCAACAGCGATACTTATAGTTCTAACTGTTTAGAGGAGAAGATTTATGAGATGAATCATTACCACTTAATTTAAAATTTAATGACCTGAATGTATTTTAAATAATTTAAAAAATACCTTTTAGATTTTCAAATATTTTGGGTTTTTCTGAGACCTGGAACTTAAAATTACTTGGTATTATACCAGTTTAAATGTATTTTATAAATAAGATAAACAATCAACATAAAGGGTTAATATATTCAGACATGATTCATGGTTCATATTTGAGGTATATATTTTCAAATCCAATAAATTAATTTTATTAGATTTAATAAAAAATATAAGGAGCAGGCTGAGGTGGTTCGGGTATCTCACAAGGATACCTCCTGGGCTCCTCTTGGGTGAGGTTTTCCGGGCATGTCCCACTGGGAGGAGGCCCTAGGGCAGACCCAAGACACGCTGGAATAAAGTAACTTATTTAACACAATTCAGTGGGTTGAATATATAATTTAAATGTCTCAATATAGGGCACCATGGTGGTGTAGTGTTTAGCACTGTTGCTCACAGCAATGGTCCTGAGTTTGACTCCAGGCCTTTTTACATGTCCTCCCTGTGTTTATGTGGGTTCTCTCCTGGTACTCTGCCTTCCTCCTACAATCCAAAGACATGCAGTTAATGGGGTTAGGCTATTTGGTGATTCTATATTATCCGCTGGGGTAGGCTTCAGCCCCCCCATGACCCTGATAAGGACAAGTGGAAACGAATAGATGGATGGGTCTGTGAATATAGTCTAAATCAGTTATCAGTTTGTTAAAGTAACAGCTGTGATGATCAGTGACACTAAGTAATGTTGAAAGAACAACCTGAATCATGACTAATGTCCCAGCAGTGCCCTCAGATGAGTTAATGGGATGGCTGTAGCTCAGGAGGTAGAGCAGGTCATCTACTGATTGGAATGTTGGTGGTTTGATCCCTGACTCCCCCAGTCTGCATGGGGGAGCCAGGGATCCTTGGAGAGGGCATTAACCCCAAGTTGCTCTTTGATGCATCCATCGGAATGCTTCAGAAATGAATGTGTGTGAATGTTAGCTAGTAAGCCCTTAAAGCATAGAAGAAAGCGCTTGTGTGAGTGTGGCATGTCGTATAAAGCGTGACAAGTGCTCTGGGAGAGTAGAAAAGTGCTATAAAAGCATCAGTTCATTTACTAAGAGATTACTTTGACCACTATATGAGCTACCTGGATATTCTTTGCATTTCTGGAAGGACTGGAACAGTGGCATCTGTCTCTACGCTGGCGGTCGGGGTCTGTCTGTGGAATTTCTTGTTATTGTTTCTTTTCCTGCTGTTTCCAAGAAAAAGCTTTTATTTTTTTTTCTGGCCTTTCATGTATTTATATAGGTTTGTTTTGTTGCCACAGTAGAGAATTGCCTCTGCATGCACATTACTGTTTGCAACGTTTCCATTCACATTCATAAAATATAGTATGTACTGTTTTGAAGGCTATCTTTATACTTCAAAAGTCTCAAGTACATTTAAAGCTTGTGCTTTATTATTTTTGTATGACATATATATTAGGTATAGTGGAGGCATGCCAGTGTGGAAGGTAAATGTGATATAGAAGCTATTATTATATCACATTCGCTACACATTTTGTATGTAATGATTGAATCTACATTGTAGGTATAATTGTCAGATATTACAGTGTTTTCAATATATCTGTGTGTGAGTCTACTCATCAACATCATGCCTCAAGATTTTATGCTCACTAACCAAATAACAGCACCTACATCCTTGTTTCTGACAGGTTACATAGAAGATCATTAGCAGCAGTATTTTGACACACTGTTGATACTTTTTTTTTCTTTTTTTACTCAGGCAACCATATGCATCGATGTACTTTCTTATGTTATAAAAAGACTTTCTAGCGACTACTCTATATTCAGTCATTGCTAATTTTAGCCCTTTTATTCAAGACAGAATCTCTTTTTTAACCAACAAACTTGTCATAATCCCAAACCAGTCTTGTGTACAAATGAAGCCCTGCTAAAGACTCCTCAGTCTGAACACACAGACTCACAGGAGTCTATCTTCTATGCTGGTGGGATTTGTGCATCAGTAAGTGAGCTAACACAAGCCTACGGACTCCACCTCCCCTGTGGCCTATTAGTCAGTGGAGCATTAGTGTAATTACACACTCTTCAGTTCCCTATGCTACTAGGCTGCTCTAGCATGTCATTACCATAAATATATAGCCTGGAAAAGGATTTACATACATAAACACTTTACATGCCATTACATTTTTGATTGAACTTGTACTTTGGAATGCGCTTAAATAATTTGCAGGAACAAGCGCCTGGTCCACTAGTCAATTACAGCTCTGCTAATGGCTTTTACAAGTGGACAGAAGTAGCTTTTAATAACATGGGCTCATGATCACTTTGGATGTGGTATCCTGTCGGTCATATCTTGTCATTTATTTTGTCCATATTGATGAGATTTTATATGACAGAGGGATGTGTTATTGGCTGATTTCAATAAAAGGTTAAGTGTACAATATGATTTGCAATTCAGTACAAGAAACATCAAGAAGACCTAAAGAGCAGTAATATGATGAAGGGAAATGACTTTCATGGTTGTGCTTCTATAGTCGTTAAAATAATGGATGCATAGACCACACATGTTGAGTGATGTGTTGTATGTGGGGTAAGATGAGAACACCAATTAGTATATGTGTCAACCCTAAAGAGACATCTGAGGTGTCATCACTAAATTTGCTGGTGACTCTGACTGCTCAGCAGGGCACACAGTCTCCTTGGGCTTGCACAGTTCCTGTAGAGGAACCATTCAAAGTCTCTGAGCTTCCATAGCAAAGTAGGTAGAGGGTCAGCAGATGTGACCACTCAAAACAAACACACAAACAAAAAAACCCAACTAAGAATTTTACCTCAGTTACCTTCAATGTTAATGTCAAATCATTTCAAGTTTCCACAATATTCAAATTTCTCAATGAACAAACTATGTCTTCATAAAATATTATAATTAATTTGAAATTATATACATCACATTGCATTATATTATATAATCTTTCACCACCTGTTGTGTTTGTGGCCACAGGAATTATTCCATTTTAGTTTTATTTATACAGCGCCAAATCACAACAACAGTCGCCTCAAGGTGCTTTATATTGTAAGGTAGAGCCTACATACAGAGAAAAGCCCAACAACCATAGCACTAGCCCTAGCACTTTGGCGACAGTGGGAAGGAAAAACTCCCTTTTAACAGGAAGAAACCTCCGGCAGAACCAGGCTCAGGGAGGGGCGGGGCCATCTGCTGTGATTGGTTGGGGTGAGAGAAGGAAGACAGATGGAACCAGTCTTTATATTAACAGGCTGAAAATTCACTTTTTATATCTGCTGCTCGGGAAAGTAAATGGACTGGTTCTTATTTAGCGCTTTTCTACTCTGACCACTCAAAGCACTTTACTTGTACATTCACCCATGGATGACTGAAGTATGTCCAAAGTACGCTGTTTCTAAGTGGTGTCATGGTCCTGGGTCTTTTGACCCAGCGTTTTAAGTTTGAGTTTATTTTGTTCATTAGGTTATCTAAGTTCATTTGGTTATTAGACTCCTTGTGTTTTCTTCCCCTGTATTTAAGCTTCCCCTCACCCTTCGTGTTTCATGCTGCGTGTCTTATGTTATCAAGTTTGTATTATTATGCCTAAGTGTTTCTAGTTATTATTTTCCCCTCGTGTTTCCAACCATGTTAAATCTCCCCTGCTCTTCGTGCGTTTCATGTCTGTGTCTTACGTTGTCAAGTTCGGGTTGTCATGTCTATGTCTCATTATGTTTCCTGTTTTATTGTGAAGAGGTCTGGTGTTCTGTGTTCATCATGTTCAGTTTTACTCTCCCACTGTGACGTCATTATGTTCATGTGTGCCAGCTGTTTCCTCATGTGTCTCCACTTCCCCTAATCACCTCCTGTGTATTTAAGTCCTCTGTTTTCAGTGTGTGATTGTCAGGTCGTCTGTTGTCCACGCCATGTTTCCTATGCCATGCTTCCAAGTTTCTTGTCTAGGTTTTTCTTATTGTTTGTTTAGATTTCCCAGTTTAGGTTTGTGTTAATTTTGCTTCAGTTTGCCTTGCCCTTTGTTTGTACCTTTTTTACCAGCCATATTAAACGGCTCGCTTTTTGTTAACATTCAAGTTTTGTTCCCTGTTCCTTGGAGTCTGCATTTTGGGTCCATTTTCAATTCATACAGTCTGCCCTCGCCAGACTGTGACAGAACGACCTGACCAGAATGGACCCAGCAGACATCTTTGAGGATTTTTGGGAGTTCAGCACTCGTGTGACCATTCTCCATGGACAGTGGAAAATCTATTCTGCGTGCAGACAGGAGAGTGAGAAGGAGTCAGTTAGAGTTCAGCTGTACCGGATTCTGTCTGCATACCCGGCTTACATGGAGGGATTGTCGGAGGATTTGCACGGCTTCATCCGCACCGTGTTGCCAAAGCAGCCCCCCAGCATGCAGACTGAATTACTCCAGCCCCTCTGTGACGCAGCCCTCCCTATGCCAGCTATAGGAGCTAAAGTTGGCGTGTTGAGTCTCCCGCCTGTCTCCATGTCCATGTCGCCACTGCAGCAGACAAGTGCTGCGTTTTCCTCACCTCAACCGGTGGCTGCTTCCAGCGCTACATTCATCTCAGCCGTAGCGGCGCCGGCCTCCACGACCACGGCTTCCAGGAGGAGGCGGCGTCCAGGTCGTCACCACGGCTCACAGCAACATGAGGTGGATGATTGTATTCTGAATCCACGCGTTTTTTCTAAGGACAATATTGGAACAAACACTGCCTTAAAGGTTCATGGGCATGTTTATGAAATGACTAAGACTGAAAAATCACCAGCCAAGTCTTCCACGGAATATCTTATCCCTCTGCACAATTACCTAGCATCCCAGTGTATTGATCATGCTATGAACTTTGCTTCCAAGAAGCCAAATTATAAGACTGTTTGCACTGGAAGTGCTAGCCATGAGGCTCAGCTAAGCTACTGTGGGACCGAGATCCAGGCCAGGTTGGAGCCAGGGGCTAAGTTGGAGTTTGTGCAGCCTTTTCCTGTGTCTGCTGGAGGGCCCGAGGAGCCCGTCCAGCACCATGCCGCGTCGGCTGGGGGGCCCGAGGAGCCCGTCCAGCCTCACGCCTCGTCAGCTGGAGGGCCCGAGGAGCCCGTCCAGCCTCACGCCTCGTCAGCTGGCGGGCCCGAGGAGCCCGTCCAGCCTCATGCTTCGTCAGCTGGCGGGCCCGAGGAGCCCGTCCAGCCTCATGCTTCGTCAGCTGGAGGGCCCGAGGAGCCCATTCAGCCTCATGCTTCGTCAGCTGGAGGGCCTGAGGAGCCCGTCTGGCCACCTTCTGCTTCACCACCTGTGGCTGCAGCGCAACCTCCTGCGGCTCCCGTGCCGCCGCCTGCAGGACCACCACCTGCTGCGCTACTGCTTGCTGCTTCTACGCCTCAGCCTGAGGACGACGCCTCACCTGGTTCTGCCACACCTCAGTCTGAGAACTCATACGAACTCATTTCACCCACTATAGACTGTGTGTTGCTGCAACTTGAAAAGCAACCTGCCTCGTCAGCTGGAGGGCCCGAGGAGCCCGTCCAGCCTCATGCCTCGTCAGCTGGAGGGTCCGAGGGGACCGTTCAGCCGCCACCTGCGGCCGCCTCGTCGTCACCTGGTCCAGCTTCGTCAGAGTCTTCAGCCTCGTCTGGTCCAGCTTCGTCAGAGTCTTCAGCCTTGCCTGGTCCGGCCTCTGCTGCGTCTGGCCCTGCCTCGCCTGGTCCTGTTGTGCCAGCTGGAGGTTCAGCCATATTAAACGGCTCGCTTTTTGTTAACATTCAAGTTTTGTTCCCTGTTCCTTGGAGTCTGCATTTTGGGTCCTTTTTCAATTCATACAGTCTGCCCTCGCCAGACTGTGACAAGTGGTTCCTATCTAAGATTCACATGCATTCATACTCTGATGGATGCATTGGAGAGTAGCATGGTTAGTATTTTACCCAAGGACACTTGGCATGTAGACTGGAGCATACTGGGATCGAACCACCAAGCTTACTGAAGACTCATAAACAGAAAACTCAGCATCATTAGCACCTTGATGTCCTCAGACTTAGGTGAAGAGGCAGGTTCTGACCAGGGTGAGAAGCAGAGAGACAGTAGCCCTCTTCCGCCTGAAAAGGCGAAATAGCAAAGGATTGGCGATGTCCCGTCTGCATCAGGATGCAGATGATTGGCTGGGTAGCAAAGTGTCTGTGAGCCCCAGAGCCAGGTCCAAAATGTGGTGAGAAGCATACTGTGGTGATAGGGCTTAGAAGCAGGTCTGCTGATACAGCAACAGGAACATTAGAGGCATGTCTTTGAGTGTGAACTGTGACCAATGAGGAAATTCAGATTTCAATTTCTTTAGCTGCATTTCCATGACAGTTTTTCAGTGACATATGTCCAAAATTGTTGGGGACAAGCATTTCTAGAATTTTGCCTTCTGGTATGTTTCTCAGAGACGTTTCACCTTCATCCTAGAAGGCTCTTAAGTTTTAAAACCAATCGATCATACATGTGAAGCACATAGTCAATCACAATACACAAAAATGAATAATAAACAGAACTATCATCTATCATGTATCATATAGTCTGAATGCTGTCAGGACGCGATAGCACTGTGGCTCTAACAGTCTCGTGCCAGGAGTTAGAGGTGTTGTCCATAATGCACGTTAGCTCGGCTAACATCCTCCTCCACACATCTGCTATTTAGAGTTTTGGGAGCTGGCCAGACAGAGCTGCCCTTCTGCACCAATCTTCTTCTCTCAGTCAGGAGCCGCACAAGCCTTTTCCTTTACCCCTCTGTGCTGCCACTTGCCCAGCAGGCAACCATCAAAGTCTCTTGGGGTGTGCAAGACATTACTGAAGACTTGTTACGACACAGTGAACTGCCCATGGGTGTCATGTGACCAGTGCCGTTCACTGTTAAGGTGAACACCCAGGAATTCATACCTGTTCATGACCTTGATGTCCAAACCAGGGATGTTAACCAGTGCGATAGGTGTTGGTTTTCTCTGGAGGTTAACCACTTCTCTGAATCAAATCATTGTTGTCCTGGGCACCTGTCCCTAATTCCCTCTCCAGACATCCCTGCTTTTGTTCTGAGATTGAGTCTAATTCACTGTCAGATGATCTCTATAGACTCTAGAGTGTTTCTTTAGGCTCTTCTTGTTTGTGTTCTTCTTTTTCTTCAACCAAAATAAAAAACATCATTTTGGTAAAATTTGGTAAAATTAAACCATGTGGATTGGTCTCCACATGTCCTCTGCCAGAATGTCTGAACAATTACAGTATTTTGATAAACGTTCTTAGAATAAAATAATAAAGTTTCTGTCTTCAATAACATATCCTAGATTTTTTTATCCTCTTTGTTTGTTTTATGATACAAATGTCAGATGTTTGTCTGTCTTACTACACTGTATTGCCAAAAGTATTCGCTCGTCTACCTTTACATGCATATGAACTCAAGTTAACCTATTCTTGGAAAAATGGAAATGGAAACGTCTCTTTTTTAAACTTGTTTTATTAGGTTTAATCTTTTAACTTTTTGCATCAAGCAAATATTAAATTATATGCAATATTCTCTGACTTGAATAAATTAGTTTAACATTTAAACCTATTTTCTGCACATTCCAGCTCATAAAATAAAATATTTTTTGTGTTTACACTCAGTCTTTCAAATAGATGCAAGTAAAACACAGCAGAAAATAAATAAAGTCAAAGACTCAGCGGTCCTGTTGCTCTATTTTCACCTGTAAAGCAGGAGTGGGGTAGGCGGAGGTTTACCCTGGTGCAGGTGAGCCGCAGCAGTCAGTGGAAGAATCCGCGAGTTTCTCTGTGAGTTTCCCATTACGTCGTAGCTACTCGGTGCTTGCTCGGAAGTTTAGGGGTTTTTTTCGCTGTAAAAAGAAGTTTTCTTCCCACGCACAGCGGACACTAATGTTTTTGTCACTTTTTATGGAATCAAACTCAAAATAAGGTCAGTACTTCCACGCTTTAAACGCTGCACGCTCATACTCTCTCTGCACTGATATATGATCCATTGTTGATCTGCACACAGCTGTTGTCACGAACGTCGCACTTGCTTACGTCACTGTCATGAGACATTCTCGCAAAAAAAATCACAGTTTTAGTAACGCAGTAATGTAGCGTTCTTACGGGAAAGTAACAGTAATCTAATTACCTTTTTTGCAATAGTAATCCCTTACTTTACTCGATACTTGAATAAAGTTATCAGATTACAGTAACGCGTTACTGCCCATCTCTGGTTGTGATACCCGTTATTTTCAGCTGGGGTATTAGCTTTTATCAGGCAGGACTCGCATGTCTTGCCTCCTCGTGATGATAGCGTGTACTTCTATGCTTGCAACTCTGTAACAGTCCACCAAAAGTTCTTTATAGTTGAGCCCATGGAGCAGACAAGCAATCTGTGCTAGCTGCTTAGGTCTCACCTGGAAACAGTTCTCCACTGCAGTACGGTTCTCTGAAGTGGGACTTAACCAGTGTTGGGAAGGTTACTTTTAAAATGTATTCCATTACAGAATACAGATTACATGCCCCAAAATGTATTCTGTAACGTATTCCGTTACGTTACTCAATGAGAGTAACGTATTCTGAATACTTTGGATTGCTTAATATATTATCATGCTTTTTACAACAACGTGAATGTACTATTACTGTGTGATTTATTACTATTACTGAAGGTCTGCGACTCCGAACTGTAGTAAAGGGACCTCTGACTAATACGGCGGGGTCCCTGTCGGCTCGTAGCCGAAAACTAGCTTTACTTTGTTGTGTGGGTCAACTTTTTTTTTTTTGTGATCAACATTTTATTGATTTAAAACGGGGTTGGGGGGGTACAGACATATACAGCACAACTGTAAACTGCAGTAGCAAAACAAACATTAGCAAACAAGGCATAGGGACAGCAAAGAAAAGACACAAAAACACAAAGTTAAAACCAATTATTGCCTCTTCCAGGAGATAACTCTGGATGAGAAGATTTTCCAAGCGTCAACAGTTGTGGGTCGAGCTTTATTTAATTTTGCTGTGGTATGTTCAAAACCAATAACACGGATAAGACATCGTCTCCAGAATGATTCCATACAAATGTCAGGACAGAACCATTGCTTTGTAATAGTCTTCTTTGCGGATGTAAATCCAGCGAACAACATTTTGCATTGCATTTGTTTTAAAGAGATTTGTGTGGGTCAACTTTTCTTGCGAAAGAGAGAGAGAGGCGTTGAAAGACTGCTCCAACTAAACTTATTGTTTTCGGAGGAAAACACGAACACGGTGTACAGTCGAGTCTTAATAGCTTACTTACAACTGGGCTCGTCAGGCACTCTTCTTGGCTGCAGTGGTTATTATTATATTTACATGCTTCCAGCTCCCGTTTTTGCTGGATGACAACTCGTACCTTTCCACTCGCCTTTTTCTCCCTCCTCGCGCTCACAGACCCATAACGTGTATGGCAGTCCATTCTCCCTGCAACACGGACTACACTGCCCATGATGCTACATTCTTTAGAGCTATACCTGTAGCATTCTGCCTGTTAGCTTAGCACAACAACAACAACAACGAAAAGGCGCTCTCTCACCCAGGAAACACACAGTCGCAGAGAGAGAGAGAGAGCGTCGCCCTGTAACCATGACAACCGTAACGCTGCCGCCTGGAACAACAGAACGTAGCTGTCACACAAAACCCAAACAGTCCTGACCCGCGACAATATGAAACAGGAAAGTACCGCAGTGTAATCCATTTATTTCAACAAAGTAACTGTATTCTGAATACCACCTTTTTAAACGGTAACTGTAACGGAATACAGTTACTCATATTTTGTATTTTAAATACGTAACGGCGGCACATGTATTCCGTTACTCCCCAACACTGGACTTAACAAACATTCACACACATTGATAATTGTTATTAATCTCTCTGTTATAAGTTACCCCTCTTAAACCAAGCGAATTGTTGCAACATCTTCAGAAGCTGTTGTGTTCTTCTTCCCTTCCTTCCTATTCATTTCCCCCCTCACATCCCAGCCAATTGCAACAGGGAGACCAACAGTCTAAAAAAAGCCCTTCAGTGTTACTTAATATGAAACCGTCATTTTGTATTTCTTAAGTGAACCATCTACATCCTCATGAAACATTATAATGCATATTATATGTACATTACATTACACCACATTATGTCATATTGCCTTTCATTGCCTTGTGTTACCATTCTGTTTGTGTCAAATATGTTTATTTCATCCCCATATTATCATCAGGCCTACAATTGTTAATATCAACCAGCTGCCTGATACAGAGTAAACTGGCTTCCATCCTGGAACCAGGCCTGGTGAGGGAGTACGTGGGAAAGCGCCCAATGGCTCGTTCTTTTGGCCGAGCCTGAAAAGGAAAAATGGGCCTGCCCTCCTGCAGGCTCACAGTAGGTGCCACAGGGGTTGGCTGTGATGTGCGTTAGACAGCAGTCAAAGGTGGAGGCCCTGGTGGCCCACACCCTGGCTTTTCAGACTTTGCCATTAGGAGTCCATGTGTAGACTCATGACAAACCGGTCAGATCTCTCAGCTGGCATGAGAATAATGAATTGGATGGATGAGCGTGAGCTGGAGAAGGTGGCTGGAGAGGGCGAGTCTAGGTTTTTCTGCTTCTGTGACCTGGCCCTGGATAAACATCATGGTTATTGGTGTTCCCAGTTCAGTGGGTGTCTTTTTTACTTAGGACTTTTTCTAAGTGAATTAGAAGTAAAGGTGTAGGACTGTGGCACTTCAGTTAAACTGAACAACCTCAGAGTTAACCTAAAACCAATCAGTAAGCATGAGCCAATTTCTTTCCTCGGGAATCTGTAATTAATTAAATCCTTTAATAATGAAAACAGATGTATGAATATAAGTGGGGAATTCCGATATCATTTCCATGCATTACCTAAGTTTTTCTTTTAACCTCCTAAGACCCCAACTCTTCCACAGCAGCATTTTTAATTTCTCTCTGATATTTGGGCTGATTGGGGCCCGATGAATGTAAAAACAAAGAATTACCAGATTTTACCCAATTTTTGTTTCTAAGAAAAATGAGAGCCACAAATGAGGATATTCGTTTAAAATTTTGATAGAACAGTGGTAGTATAATGTCCTCGTAAGTGGACATCAGGCCCTTGTAGAGCAAAATTGAGTATTTGGGTCTAAATAAACAAAAATGTGATGTCCACATATGTGGACGCCAGGTCCTAGGAGGTTAAATATGTTTGCCTTATCATAAACAGACAGATAGGTTTGCTAATGTTTGTGTGTTCCTTTGTCTCCAGGGGAGGAGGAGCTGGAAACATCTCCATATGACGACATGCTTGTGGATACACACATGGCTTCGTTAGTGGCAGGTAAAACACACACTGATAAGCACATGGTCACTTGTGCAGTCTTTTTTTCACGATTAACCACATTGAGTTTGTGGACTTGCACATTGAGTTTTTAATGACATAGATGTCTATAGCAGTGAAGCAGATCAATGGCTCACTAAGCCTCAGAGATGTTGTTAAGTATATATCAATCAATATCATGTAGTGACACTGATCTTTTACTGTTTTTTTCTAATCTCTGCTTTTCTAAGTCCATTTACATCAACAATATTTTCACCATCAGGGTTTTCAGTGTGCACTCACATTAGTGGTGTTAGGTCGGTTTCCTTTGTTCAGCTGCATATTTTCTTTTATCCAGAAATGTCCCAGCATCTACTTATCTGAATGGAACAGACATGCAACAGGCATTTATTGTTATGAAAAACATATCCTAAAAAAACTGGTGATTACTTTTGGACATATCCAAAAGAGCATAAACTGTCAAATGTCTCAAGCTAATAGGTAGCTATAACACTGATAAGAAACATACTCAGGGGAGGAATCCCAGCCTACTCCGGGTAAAATAAGTATTAAACATGTTCCAAGTAAATATATTTCTAAAGGTGCTATGAAATCTGATGTTGGTAACAGCCCATCCAATCCACACATTCAAAGAAATCAAACCATAGAGGTCCATAAATTAAATGAAGTGCTATAGTGAGAAATGAACATGCTTACGGAGAGTTGTTTAATACTCCGTACAAAAGCCTTTATTGGTAATCAATTCAAGACGCCTTTTATATGGGGAAACTAGGTGCAAACATTGCTCAGGTCTGAGTTTGGCCCATTCTTCCACCTTAACAGTCTCCAAAGCCTGAAAGTTCGGTGGGTCCCTTCTATGACCTCAGTTCTTCAGTTCTTTCCATAGATTTTGAATTGGATTCAGGTCATATGTTTGGCTGAGCCATTCTAGGAGCTTTATCTTCTTTCTCTGAAACCAATTGAAACCACATTTTTCATCTTCATGGTAGATGGCATCAGATTTTTTATCAAGAATGTCTTGGTACATTTTTACATTCATCTTTCCTTCACTTATATGAAGTGTCAGGTGGTGGAAAACAGCCCCACACTTTGATGTACCTACTTCCAAACATCACTGTTCATATGGTGTTATAAAGTGCCTTTTGACCAGCAAGTGCCTCAGATATGGTGTATTTTATGGCATTCAAAGAGTTAAATTTAAAACTTAAAAAAAGGTTCAATATGCTTTTTTCAGAAAGTGAATCTTGTGTGGTGACACCCTGGAGGTTTACCTGTTTTCTTTGAGATTATTGGACCTGCCGATTCCAAGTCTTTCTGTAGATTTCTACAAGTGGTCCTTGGATCTTGGACAACTCTTCTGATAATTCTTTTCTCTCTGTCTGAAATCTTGCTAGGAGCGCCAGGTTGTGGTTGGTTTTTGGTGAAATTATGTTCTTTCCACATCTGGATTATGGCCCCAAGAATGCTTACTGGAAGCTTCATTAGTTTAGAAATTATTTTATAACCAATGCCATCAGTATATTTTAGAACGATAAGGTTGCGAAGGTCTTGAAATCAATCAGTCTTGAAATTTTTCTGTTTTTTCTGTTTTCTTTGTGTTAGTGTAGGTCTTTATTTACTTTGTTATCGACATCTGATGAGAATTTCATGTCAGTAGTATCGTTAGAAATATATTATTAACTATATTATGTTATTTATCTACTTATTTTACCTGCTGTAGATTCAGAGGGTCATTTTTTTAAAGAGTACTAGTACTCGGTGAGAAGAATTACTGTGATTAATTTTACACCTTTAAAAAAAAAACTGTATCCCATAATTTACAGCATAGGACAATCTTATATACATGACAAATGAGTAATACTTACCCCACATTTGGGAAATTATTTTGCTACAGTAGTTGTAACCACACCAACTTACACAGAACACATTACACATCGTTTAGCTGCACACACTGAAGCACCTGCTTATCCCCTTTTGTGTACAGCCTCTCTGTTGTTCTTCCAGTTCAGCCTGTGGATACAAGCTGTTTGTTTGTGACAGAGCTTAAGATAAACTTTATTGTTCAACTTGCCATGTAGATCAGTAAGAGACCAAACCGCTACTCCTGAATGATTGATGTCGTTCACATTCTCACTTCACAAAATCTTTCCCCAGATTTCCCCCAAATATATTTATTTCTCATCTGAACTAGCTAAATTAAATTTCCCTCATCACAAAAATGAACTTTGGGCCTGTTTTCCTCCATAAAAACAACATACTACTTAGAAATTTCTGCAGCGACCGAGCATCGCAAAAGAGAAACAACAGGTTAGACTGAAATGTTGTAAATGTTCCCAAGCAGCATTACGCTGCATGCTGATATCGACCCATTCAAAAGTCCATATCCTGTATCCAAACCAAAAATGTTACCAGAAAATAGAAGAACTTTGGATCACAGGCAAGATTCGTGCCAATAACAGATGTTATAGTGTTCTCTAGCTGTAAATGTAATTTTATTTTTATTTATTAATTTTAGATACCACTTCATTCATTTGAATCAAATTAGAAAAACTTTAATGTAGGAAAGTAATAAGTATTATTTATATGGTATGAGTATATATATAGGGTATTATCATTTATTTTGTGTATATGCAGGAGTTAAAATAACCCAGAATGATCTAGATTGGGATTCAGGCACCTTCATTTAATGAGCAATTAAATCTGACTGGCAGTTTAATACAAAATATTGTCAAGCAATTTTAATTTTTATGAGCTCCATTCTCATTTTCTTTGTCTCTGATACCACAGAGACAGTTAAGCCACCACACGATCCTGCCTGCAATTGTGTTTTCATCACATATGATATGTTCAGATATGAAGTTGTGCTTAAGGTATTTCAGCATCTAGATAGTTTTACAGAAGTGGAGCATATTCACAGTAACCTTTAAACAAATTAATGTGTGCATTCTTTGAAGATTATTTTCTAAGTTAAAGACTGCTCAGCAAGTTTGATAAGCTAAACATTTGAAGCTTATATATAATGTTCTAATCTATCCAAGGTTTTAAATCGGATATTGGATATGTACATGAGATGTTGCTGAATTTATCTGGATGTTTCTTATTCTAAAATGTCTTCAAAAGCACATTAGATGAGAATAATTTAAGGTTTATATTAGACAACAGTTATATTACAAACTGGGTAGTTTGCTGTACTGAAATTGTAGTATGTTTAACTGGTGAAGAGCAGAATGTGGTACCCTTGGTCGCTTCTAGCTTAGCTCCTGACAAACTTGCTGCAGATGGGTTCCCCCATCTGCTAAATCTCAGAATTCAAGACATGGTGAAGACACATTGAAACACCACGACTCGGATGAACTCGGATCAACTGGTTTTCCATTACAACCCAGAGTGAATGCTTGTTGTCATAGCCTGGGTGCCTCGTGATTTAATTAATATGCAACACGAACGGTACAACAAAGGTGGCACGAATGAGGCAAGAATGTGCCTGCTGCTTGTTCTGTGGCTTTTCCTCCAATTCCTCAGGTAATCACTGCGATTTTTCTGTAGCCATTTCCCTCGTTCCCAGGTTTCAAAAATGGCGTTTTTAATTATTGTGAACGAGACGCTCTCATGACTCATCGAGTGACCAGGAAATCGTTGGCATGTCACATTTTAGTTCCTGGTTGGATTGCTTGGAACCCCGGGCGAGCAGGTACTAAAAATGTACCTGGTACCAGGTAATATGACATAAAGGAAAACCATGGCGAGTCAATCTGAGTAGTTACGAATGGAAAAGGGGCTTAACTGCAAGTTTTTGGACTGTGGGTGGAAGCCGGAGTACCCGGAGAGAACCCACGCAATCACAGGGAGACCATGCAAACTCCACACAGAAAGGCGAACACTGAATATAGGACCTTCTTACTGTGAGGCAACAGTGTGCCACAGTGCTTTCTATTATTATTATTATTATTATTATTATTATTATTATTATTATTATTAAAGTCTTGAACACATGAAGAAAGGGAGGTATAAAAAGGCATGGAAAGTCATGACACAGCTGAAATCTGTCAGCAAACAGAGAACAAAACAATGGCTCTCTCAAGGCCTACAGAAGGACTTCTAAACTCCTGAAGGTTCCAGCAAGCAGTCTTGGACCATATCCCAGACGTGGAAAGAACATAATTTCACCATAAACTGGTCACAACCAGTAGCCAAGGTTTTAGACAGAAGAGTGAAAAGAATTATCAAAAGAATTGTTCACGAGCCAAGGACCACTTGTGGAGAGGTACAGAAAAATCTGGAATCACCAGTTACAATTGTTTTAAAGAAAACAATAAGTAATGTATTCAACTGCCATGGCCTGGATGCACACTTACCATGCAAAATTCCATTCATTCATTCATTTCATTTCATTCCTGAGCAATGAAAACACTTTCACTTTGAAAATTGATAACATGTTCAATATGCATTTTACCCACTGTATTATTTCATTTTGTAATGTCAATCTAAAACTGCTATTTTTTTCCTTTCCCCACTTTACTTTTAAGTGTTTTACCATCACATATGATTAAGCAAAAGCAACATGCATGCACCAGTTGCTGCTATTAACAAGCCTGGCCAATGCAGACATGCTGACTGTTTCAATGGGGAACCGCCTATAAAATTCAGCTCAGTAGCACACAAAACTTTGAGAATGTCTGAGAATGGCCTAAATGTGTGATCACTAATGGCCGGGCTTGGATTATAGTTTCAGGTAATGGTTTTGCTTCTGTACTGAATCAAGCTTGTTAAAACTGTGCAGGACTCTGATATTTGTTCTCTAATAGAAATGATATAGCCTTCATGTTTTTGCAAAAAGTGCTTGGAAGCCAGATCCAATTACATGCTGATTTAAAATCCCAGGTATGAACTGATGTGTTGAGGAATGTAGTCAAAGAGTATGCTAATCCTAGGAATGAATATCTTCTCTTGGTCTATTCTTCTGACACCCCCCCAGCCTCATCTTTCATGCAACTGGGTGGTGAGAACCAGTGCTTGAAGGCAGCACAAGACTGTGGCTTGTACGAAAAGTGTGGTAACCTACGATCAGAATACGTGCTAGCCTGCACAAAGCCGATGCCTGGTACCAACAGATGTAACCAACACAAATGCCACCGATCATTACGTCGCTTTCTGGAGCGGGTGCCAGAAGAGTACAGCCTGGGTGTCCTGTTCTGCCGCTGCACTGATACCTTGTGTGGTGAGAGGAGAAGGAAAACCATTGTACCCTCCTGCTCCTACCACGACAAAGAAGGTCTGCAACTGAACTGCCTCCACCAGCAAAGCTTCTGTCGCCGAGACGACCTTTGCAGGTTAGACATAAAGTGTAGAGGCAGATGAACAGTACTGTGAGCCATCCCTACTTTCTTTATATTTTGCTTTCAGTGAGCCAGAATATTTTGTAATTTTTAAAGTGATCTTGAGCAATATTTCCCCAGGCTTTCTGAAGCTTTTCTTTGGACATCCATTGATGTATTTGCATATTTCTGTCCAGTACTTGAACCTGACCATTTTCAGAGGAAAGTATTTTTCAGTTTTTGCCACTTAATGCTAACCTCTGTATTTTTCAAACAAAAACAGTCACCAAAGAAAAGGAACGAGCCAGCGATGTCTATACATAACAAATGATTACCAAAGAAACATTTTAGTTAGTGTCTTTGAGCACTTCAATACATTTCTTCACCAACTAAATGATTCCCAAAGCGCTATTAGCCCAAAACTCAGTGTATCTTAGCACAGTGTGCAGATTGACCTTAATAAAATCTGAGGAACCTTGACAAGTAGAGGACAAAAACAGCAGCAGATGTAAAACAACCTATCTAGAGTAGATAGGCAGTATATGAAATGTCCTTAGGAAAAAAAAAAGGGGGGGGGGGAATCCTGCAAAGATCTGACATAGGACCTGAGAGATGCATCTGGGTCTTAAGTTGATCTGTCTACTCTCGGATCCAACCTCGTCAGTAATGCTCTCAGTGGAAGAGTTGCAGTTAATAAGCCATTCTTAAGGAAAGAAACCCAAAAGAAATACCAAATTACATACGATTTCAACGTAAAGAGTTAAACCAAAAAACAAAAACTTGGGATTGAAGACCTGTTGCCAATTTTATCAGTATATCAGTATGAAGTATATGAAGTAGGTCAGGAGAGGTTTAACAGTGAGCGCTTACAGTTATCTGTAAAATTTGATGGAGGCTTTGTTTGGGGCTATATTTCAGCCAATGAAATATTTTGCTTCCAGTGCCAAACACTTTATTCAGCAATTGACTCTTGTTTCATTTTGTTTAATGGTTTGGATAATTTAAATCTGAAGGAGCAAGACATACTAGCAGTTTAACAAATTATGATCCCTGTGTCCTCCTTCTATAAATTGACTCCTTATTGCAATAGAGTGGTTGGTGTGTCCCATTGATCCCAGGAGTTATGTTGTCAGGGCCCCTGGTAGGGTCTCCGTGGCAGATCCTGGGTGAGCAGTGATTCATACAATCTCTATGCAGCATAACAATTCAAGGGTTCTGCAAACTTTGTCCAGAATGGGGTGGCAGTCATAGGTGGTGATGTTGGTGCTTCAATCCCCAGCTTCCAAAACTGACTTGTGTTACACGGAATGCCATCTCGCTGGTGGGGAAGGAGGCTGAGCGAGGTTCGGAGAAACCAATTAGATATAGTCTGGCTTACCTGATCTGGAACCAGTTTTCTAGAGAGGGGTTGGACTCTGTTCCACTCTGGAGTTACCCTTAGCGAGAGGTGGCAGGCAGCAGTGGGTATACTTGTATGTATAAAGACAAGTGGGTTGCTTTGGGTCTGGGAACAGGTCTTGTCTGTCATCTTCATCCAGTCACTGAAGTTAGGGTTCTAGTAGAGCAGAACAGCTGCTGATTTTGTAATCGTATCATCAGATCTGCCGCCGCATGTTTTGGATACTTGGGTGAAGAGAGGTGCTGAGCTGTCAACTGATCACTACCTGATAGTGAGTTGGATCAGGTGGTGGGAGGAAATGTTGGACAGACCTGGTGTACCAGTGCACTGGGAATGTCTGCCACAGTCATCAAGATCTTCTGTTTTCATCTCTGGCTTCAATTGCATTTCAAGGGAGGCCGGCAACATTAAGTCTGAGTGGACCATGTTCTGCACCTCCACTGCTAAGGCTGCTGCAAACAGCTGCAACTGAAAGATTGTTGGTTGTTAGTGTCCGTGACAGCAATCCCAGAACCAGATGGTCGATATCAGAGGTGAAGGGAGCCATCAGGTTGAAGGAATTTTATTGGGCTTAAAGACTGTGACTGTGTTAGACTGTGGGACTCCAGTGGTAGCTGACAGGTACTGGCAGGCCAACGGAGTGCGGCACTGATGCAGAGGAGGAGGGGGACAACTCGCTAATCACTGGGGTGAAGTCACTCACGTAGTTAAACAACTGCATAGTGGCAGGCCCCCTGGAGTGGATGAAAGTTCTTGAAGAGTGTTGATGTAGGGCTGTCCTAGCTGACACATCTTTGCATTGTCATGTGGAGGTCTCAAATGGTTCCTCTGAATATGCAGGCTCAGGTGGTGGCTCCTATCTTTAAGAAGGGGGGCTGGAGGCTGTGCTCCAACTACAGTGGGATTCTTTGGCCTTCTTGAGAAGGTTTATGCAAGAGTAATGAAAAGGCAAGTCCATCTGTTAGTTGAGCCTTGGATTCAGAGGGAACAATGCTGTTTTCATCCTGGTCGTGGAACACAGGACCAACTCTTTATCCTCTTAAGGATATTAGAAGGGTTTATGTTTGCCCAAGTGGTCTATATGCATTTTGTGGACTTAGAAAAGGCATTTGCCCAGGTCCCTTGTGGGGGGTGCTTTGGGAGTATGGGGTGTAAGTAGGACTCATTTCCGGTGGTTGCTGGACTCCCCCTGAGCTGCCCTTTGTCACTGATTTTGTTCAAAGTTTTTATGGATAGAACAGCATGTAAAGGGCAGCCAAGTAGTGGAGTTTCTCCACTTTGGTGGCCTGAGAATTTAGAATTAGCACCCCCAAGTCTGATCTGGAAAAAGTTGGCATACACACTCTGGATCAGGGACAACTTACTGGCCTAAGTGGAGGGGTTCGAGTATCTCGGGGTCTTGTTCATGAGTTAGAGTGGAACATAAGGCAGATGGATCGGGGAGGTGTCTGCACTGATGCAGGTGCTGTACTAATCTGTTGTGGTGAAGTGAAAGCTGAGTGTTAAAGCATAGCTATTCATTCACCAGATAATCTAGGCTCCTACCCTCACCTATGGTCATGAGCTCTGATTAGTGACTGAAAGAATGAGGTTGTGAATACAAGTGTAGAAAGAGAGCCCAGCCACAGCCCAGCCAAAGGGTGAGGAGCTCAGTCATTCAAGAGGGACTGAGTAGCTGCTGCTCGTCTACGCAGTTGAGGTGATTCAGGAATCTAACTAAAATGTCTTCTGTACACCTTCTAGGTGAGGTGTTCTGGGCATGTTGCACCAGGAGGGGGGCCCAGGACAGACCCAAGACTTCCTGGAGAGATATTATCTCTCAGCTGTCTTGAGAATGTCCGTATTACCTGAAAAGGGTGGCTGGGTGAGGGATGTCATGGCTTCTGTGCTGAGACTGCTGCCTGAACTCAGATAAGCATCAGGAAATGGATGGCTGATGGATGGAACAAACAGGGGCCTCAGTAGCATGTGAAAAAACCATAGACAATGACAACAGCCTGGCACTTCTAATGCTCAACTCCTCCTGGTCCCCAACTTGGTTACACATGGTTCTGTTTGAAGACATGTGAAGCTAGAGAGACCAACACCCATAGTGAATTGTCTTCCAGGGGCCAGAGCAGGGGACATTAAGGGAAATTTAAAACTGCTGGCTGAGGGTAAAATTAAATTCCAGAAAATTATAATTCATGTCAGCAGTAATGACACCTGGTCATGTCAATCAAAGTTGACTGAAATTAATCTTGGATCGTGTGTAACTTTAGCAAAACAATTTCAGACACTGTAGTTTTCTTATGCGTACCTTATGCTGTCCGATAACGACTGACACATTTAGCTGCATGTTCTCCTTATATTGCTGGATGTCTGAGTGGTGTTCAAAAAAGGATGTGGGCATTATAGCTAATTGGTAAACTTTCTGGGGGAAATCTGGTCTGTTTAGGAGACCTGCAATTTCATTTGTTGTCACCACCTGAGCCTTATTCAGAGTTTTTGTCTGAATTCAAACTTTTTATCTGATTTAATGCTCATTTCAGATAAAACAATTATTGTGGGTGGTTTCAACCTCCTTATAGAGACTAAAACTAGCAGCTGCGCAAAGAAGTCCTACTGTTGATTAATGCTTCAGTCTTAAACATGATCAGCCTCTC
Organism: Astatotilapia calliptera; assembly: GCF_964374335.1. Lineage (NCBI taxonomy): Eukaryota > Metazoa > Chordata > Actinopteri > Cichliformes > Cichlidae > Astatotilapia > Astatotilapia calliptera. The sequence goes on from NC_137423.1 coordinate 2,531,187, forward strand.
TTTTAATCAGCTATGTACAACAGGCATAACAGCTTATAGCTAATTATAGGCCAATCTCCAACCTTCCTTTCATATCAAACATCCTTGAAAGAGTAGTTGTCAAACAGCTAACAGATCATCTGCAGAGGCTTATTTGAAGAGTTTCAGTCAGGTTTCAGAGCTCATCACAGCACAGAAACAGCTTTAGTGAAGGTTACAAATGATCTTCTTATGGCCTCTGACAGTGGACTCATCTCTGTGCTTGTCCTGCTAGACCTCAGTGCAGCGTTCGATACTGTCGACCATAATATCCTATTAGAGCGATTAGAACATGCTGTAGGTATTACAGGTACTGTGCTGCAGTGGTTTGTATCATATCTATCTAATAGACTCCAGTTTGTGCATGTAAATGGAGAGTCCTCTTCACACACTGAGGTTAATTATGGAGTTCCACAGGGTTCAGTGCTAGGACCAATTCTGTTTACATTATACATGCTTCCCTTAGGGACTATCATCAGAAGGCATAGCATACATTTTCACTGCTATGCATCCAATGATTGAAATCCTTGTTTTTCTTTAGTGAGGGAGATGCACTATTACACTGCCTGCACCAACAGTGGTTACCATATTGTTCCAGCAGTCAATATAGCATTCTCTGCATCGTCTCTGCCATTGGCAGAATCTGGACTCATCACGCCACATAAAATTTCTCCACATGTTCACTTTCCAGTGCGCACGTTGCCAACACCAGCACAAATTGTGTGTGTGTTAGTCCCCATAGGGAAATTGCTCCTCTGCATTTAACCCATTCACCCAGTGAAGCAGTGGGCAGCCACCAATGCAGCGCCCGGGGAGCAGTGTGTAGGGACGGTACCTTGCTCAGGGGTACCTCAGGGTAACCGTTCAGTGGAGTCGAACCCCCGACCTTCCGATCATGGGGCCACCACTCCACCTACTGAACTATCCCTGCCTTGTGAAGGTCAATCAGCAGGCCTCCTGGCACCCTTTTGAAATCACAGATTGGCTGTGTGCAATTAGAGAGAAATCAGTCATGTTGTCCTGCAAACCTTGACTGTAAATCTGTAGAAGGTCCTAGGTGGTGAGAGTTGACAATCTTGGCTTTGTCTTCTTGGGAGTGGCCCACTTTGCAGCGTGTCTCTGACATCCCCCATATATATGGACGTGAAACTTCTATTTGGAGATGGTATTAGGGCTCACTCCAAATAAAATTGAAGCTTGGTGTTGTGGAACACCTGCTTGAAATTGCCCTACGCATGGGCCCTGTCCACGTCTATCAAACATGGCATGTTTGAAGGAGACACCAACTGACTGCTGTAGCAGGGTCCACGTTCAGAGGTGCTATTACTGAGGTGCCAATCAAACACCTGATCATCAGCTGGTGTCTACAGTAACAGAGGATCAAAACAAGAGTCAATAACAGAATAAGCTGTTTAGTATTTGGCAGATAATATTTGGCAAACTTTTCATGGGTGCAACCCATATACTCAACTGCTCAAACCATAAATGCATTTTCTTTACAAATGTGACGCCATTTAATGGGAAATGAACAGGCTTCCTAAAGACAGATGATTTTTTGCTAAGAAGTATTGCTACAGCAAAGAAATAATCAGCCAAAGAAAAATTTTCTTATTTTTTGTGCTAAGTTTATTATACATAAGAAGGTGTTGTGTAAGTTAGTCTTGCCTGCTTTTAATGTTGATATTGACTGTTTGTTTGTGTTGTTGCCAGGTCCAGACTGGCTGATTTCCTCAATAACTGCCAGCCGTCTCATCTGACAGCCAGCGGCTGCCTGAAAGATTCAGCAGGCCTCTGTCTCCGAGCCTATGCCGGACTCATAGGTACTAAACACACGGGGAAGGAGGGAAAAAAGACGAAAAAGCCTACTGCCTTACCAAAAAATAGAAGGCTGCAAGTGTCGGATTTGGCTCGTTTGTCATTTTTATTACAGTTTCAGAGAAATTTAGAAAACATAGAGCCCTTAGTTACTTTTGAAGTGTAACAAACAAGAATCATGAAACACACAGTATGGACAAAACAATGAAAAAGAGGAAAAAGAAAAGGTAACGAGTCTGAGTGTGAGTGTTTTAACCTGTCCCATCCGACACTTTAAAAACATGTGCATTCTACAGTCCCTCTCTTGATGTTGTAATCTATCTCATCAATAGTGTTTGAAACATTAAAATTTACAGACATTTATTTACTTGCTTATCCATGCCGGATCACAGGGCAGCAGCTGCACAGAAGCTTAGACCTCCCTCTCCACAGCCACCTTCTTCAGCTTATCCGGGGGAAGCATCAAGGCCGTCCCATCCCAGCTGAGACATGTAATCTCTCCAGCATGTTCTAGGTCTTCCCATGGGCCTCCTTCCAGTGGGACATGCCCAGAACACCACATCCAGGAGGCACCTTGTAGGCATCTTTGTCAGATGCCCAAACCACATCAACTGGCTCCTTTCGATACGGAGGAATAGCAGCTCTACCCTGAGCCCCTCTCAAATGTCTCAACTCCTCACTCTAACCAGCCACCCTTAGAAACCTCATCTGCTGCAATCTCATTCTTTCAGTCACTACCATAAGCTTGTGACCATAGGTGAGGTTGATGGCGTAGATTGATCGGTAAATCGAGATCTTCGCTTTTACAGTAAGCTCTCTCTTCACCACAACAGAGTAGTACAGTGTCCCCATCACTTCTCAACCCGTCTGTCAATCTGTTGCCACCATATTCCATCACATGTGACCCCGAGATACCTAAGCTCCTCCAACTGGGGCGCCAACCTGTCCCCAATCCAAAGTGGGATCTTCATCCTTTTCTAGCTGAGGACCATGGCTTCAGATTTGGAGGTCCTGATTCACATTCCCGCTGCTTCAAACTTGGCTGCAAACTGCTCCAGTGTGAGCTGGAGGTCACCCCCAGATAAAGACAACATAACCACATCATCTGCAAAAAGCAGAGATGAAAATCTGGGACCATTAAAGTTGAAGCATTTTACATATTTAAATTGGACACTGGCGCAGGCTGTCATGCATGTTTCTCACGTAGTACAATGGTGTTGTCAGCTTCCTCGTCGTTGCTATTGGTTGCAACCAATCTGGTTCTCCTGGGCTTTGTTATGATGTTTGTGTTCTGGTGATTTGGGCGAGCTTGATGGGGGCAGAGATGTTCTTACAGCACAAATTATCACACAACCTGGTGTTATCTACGCTAGTGTACTCACCGTTGCTTGAAAGTTCGGTTTCCGGGTCTCATCATCACTTTTAGGGGTTTGGTTATTATGCTGATTAGTAGCACAACGTCACAAATGTGCATGTTGTTAAATACCCCAACTCTTTCATCTTTGGACTGAAGGAAGAACAACACTCGGCATTTAATGCTCAATCAACAATCTCTTTAATCAATATTCCATACAATACAGTGTCTGACTGTTTCTCACATTCTTATAGCTTCGGCCTCCCTCCAAACTAAGCATTCACATTCTTTCTCTCTCAGTAAGCCTAAGTTATGACCTTGGCTTCCTGTTCAGTAGGTTTTGTTCTTTCTAATCAGAGAAATAAGGCCATGATTCTACATAAACAGCAGTCCCAGGCACAAACACATACAAAGAGCTCACTCTTTAATCCTTTTCTGACACATCAGTACTATGGCCATGCTGGCTTGAACAGACACTAGTTTATGATCATTCTCAAAGTCTCATGGCACAAACCGAGCTAGCCTGCCAGCGGTACAAACCCACACTTACAGATTGGTTTCCTTTAAAAAGAAGATATACATCGAAAGAGCAGTATCAAATAAGTTACATTTGTTATTAATCTTACAGTATTGTGCCAGTTTTAACATGATCCCAGAAAACTACATCTGAATCGTAGACACGTGTTACAATATTTGTTCACGTGTCTGTAGTGAAAACCTTATTGTATTCTAAACTGAGGGATGGATACTAGCTTCTGTTATTTCTATCCATGTTCTATTCCAAAGTAGTTTATATTTGCCTGTTAAGTAACTTACACGAGGGCTCCAAAAATGTTGATATTAAATGTATTAAGATATCTATCAGAACAAATGGAAAGTAATGTATCAAATGTTGAAATGTTCTTTGTGTGTGTGTTTTGCACTGAGTTGTGTTTTTTACTGCCTGTTAAAGTGCTAGCTAACTTCCAAAATGCAAAATTGTGGCTTAAAAATTGACAAGGTAGTGCCAGAAAACTCTAGGATCTGCAGAACTTCAATATCCCTTGGTCCTTTAAATGAAGGTCATTAAGTGGTTGTTATGTTGTTCTGCAGAAGACAAAACCAGTTTCAATTTCGTGCTCAATCGTTCTAAGTAAAACTTTATGTAGAAGCCAATAAATGCATAAAGTATCTTAGAACATAGTCTCAAAGATTGATAATCATTAAAATGTAAAATCCAGAACCTTTGATCTGCCCACAGCGAAGTTTCTGTGACAACACCTTGACCTTTTAAAACCACAGGTACCATCATGACGCCCAACTACATCAGTAACAGCTCTGCAGATGTGTCGCTGTGGTGCAACTGTGAAGGCAGTGGCAACCAGTGGCAGGAATGTCTGAAACTGCAGCGCATCTTCACCCACAACAGCTGCCTGCGTGAGTCTACAGTACATACGTTTCATATACAGCAGTCATTTTTCATTCCAAATAGCAGGATGTAACAAGTTTGACTAACTTGTTTGTTACCCCTCGTCTAAACTGTTTACAATATAATTCTTTAATTTTTGTTTTTAAAATGTTTGACAGCCATGATACATAAATTAAATATTTTACATGAAATAAAATGAAAATGCAACAGCAAAAAATGCTGTTTATCAAATAAATGAATGAAAACTAGGCCAGTCCAATGCATACCTACTTGTCAGAAAGAAAACGACTGCTTTGATGAATCTTACTTTAAAAACATTTCCTCATGAGGTAGCATAAGCTACACTTTGCAGCCAATTTTTCTAATGTAGCCTAAAAATATATAAAAAGTAACAGCTTATGGTTTAATGGTGTCCCATGATGCTCTGCATGCAAATGCAGATGTCTTTTACACTAAATCATGCAAGTGTTTATATTTCTGGGATGGTTTGAAAATAGACACACTTTAAAGACTTGACACACAATTTATTTTGATAATGTCTGCTTTAAATAATGCATCTGAGGAATTGTGAAAACAGCATTAATGTGTGTTACTATCAAAGATATATCAAGATTCAGATCAAAGGAAATAAAGGGAAAAATGACTGTGACACTGTCTGCTGGATCAGTCTGGGTGGTTGTCTCCAGCAGTGGCTTACTCAGCATGAACTGAGCTCTACCTTTTTTAAAAAGGCAGCTACATGCTGCAACCTTAGCAGTCAGGAGAGTTTTACAGATTGTCTCTGCAGGTTTGTAGGGTGTGAAAAGCCCCTTCAGCTGTCATTCAATCACAAGAACTCTCAATAATGGTGTCCATACACAATGGCCATAAACATCTAAACACTAAAGCCTGGATCTATAAATCAATGTATTGTCCTTAAATCATTGTAATTTATCTATCTGCCAACTGCTCTAACAATAAAGCTGCCAAATAGATGTTTTTTCATGCCTACACAGATGGAGTGTTGCAGACCTGTGCACGCGCACACACACACACACAAACAGAGGGAGTGATGTGCTTGTTTCTCCAAGCAGGTAACTCCATCAGCTGGATGGGGAGCCTCGGCTTGCTGCCTGCAGACATCACCCAACCTCCTGCGCCTAGACCCTCCCCGCTGGTTCAGAAGGATGAGCTGCTGAAGAATAACCACCTGCCTGAGCACAACAACATTGTGAGTATGCTAAAGCTCATCACCGCTCATCACTGCTGCCACATTTTAAATTACCTTTCAGACTTATCCTAAAGCCTTCTTGCTATCTTTGGTCTAAGCCCATCAAATCACTGTCACGCTTTTATTTATTATGTGGTTATCTCTGTTGCTGGGCTTTTATACCTCAGTTATTGTGTTAGTCCTCCATTTTTACTGGTTTAAAACTATTGGCCTGTAAAAATCAAGCTAATATCCTTTCAGTATTTATTAAATCTTTCAATTTAGCACAAGAAAAACCATCATGGGGGTCCTCAAAATGGGTGAGCTACACTGTTGTGCCACTTGTATCTCAAATAATACTCTCACACGTATCTATATATAAATATATTTAGATATCTATAGAAATCTTGGCTCATGAGGTCAAATGTGTCTTTGAGATATTGGAAGCTTATGAGTAATTGTGCTGTAATCCCCTTTAGTGCCAACCATTTAAGCTGGAGTCTAATTTTCCTGGTATGAATGTGTTGTCGTATAATATCCATTTTAATAGTAATAAATCCATTTCCAGCTTTAGAAGTTTTACTACCGTGTACCATTTTTCTAGAGTAAATCTGACTATAGGATTAGAATTTTCTTCTATTGAAACTTTGATCTTACTCTCCCCAATACTTCTTTGGATTGGAAAATTGAATATGGAGGTCTCTATTTCTATTTGGTGTATTCTGTATTACATTAATATACCAGAATGTGTAACTGAGCTGCATCAAAATAGTTTTTTAAATAGGGAAGAGCCATCCCTCCTTCAGTCTTAGTTAGCAGTGATGTTGTAATGAATCCTGGGTTTCCTTCCTTCCCAAATAAATCTAGAAATTTATCCCATCTATGAAAATGTGCTTGTGGTGCTTGGCATGGTTAAACATAAATATAATAATTGTGCTGCTAGATTCACAGGATATGTATTCCACCTATCAAGATCTTTTTGTATGTCTGAGTCAATTGGAACGTAGTTGGTATAAGGACGCTAAGTTTTCAGTTATGTTTATAACTAAAAACTTAGATATTGTTTGTTTGCATTCCAGTTTATTTTCAATTCTTGGAGCTTTTGGTCTTGGATACAATTGAATAATAGAAGTTGAATCTTTTTAATATTTATCTTGTAACCTGAGTATTTTCCTAATGTGTTTAATGCTTGCCTTAATTTAAAAAAGGAATTAACTGGGTCTGTTAAACATATCATGATATTGTCTGTGAATAAACTAATAGTACTTGGTTATTGATTTTGATCCCTGAGTTATCTTGCCTAATCATCTGAGCCAGTGGTTTAATATATAGGGATGGAAACTGATAAGACTTTAGTAATTCCAATTCCATTATCGATATCAATTATTGATTTGATTCCTTATCGATTCTCATTGACTCCACTTTGAGAGTCACCACCATCCCTAAGCAGCATATCAAAGACATTACATTCATGCAAATTAATTACATGCTGTGTGGTCAAATGTTTGTGCACGTTGGAGGTGTTTCCCCTCTTTGTTATGGTCAGTGTGGTCATTACTCAAGAAAGTAATTGCACATATTACACATATTACACAGAATACATGTCTTAAAACTTTTCACTTTTCTTGCAGTACGTTACTTAATTACACCCCGAAAAAAGACATTCGTTATACTACTCGTTATGTTACTCTCATGTTACTCTGTAAAATTATCTGAAACACACTATTGAGGACACGCAGGATTTTTCACTTAGTATTTAGATATGAACACAAAGCCGACAGCACACAGGAAAGATGGAAACCAGCACAAAGACACTTTAGAGTGATAGTCACGGTGATTCTGCTTTAGAAACATGAACAGGCAGGAGGCTGCGGCCTGACTCCTCATCAGCATGTTACCTGTTGAAGTTCAGCACTTTGTCACGATGCTGGGTTTGGGGTCTGCGTTTACTCTGCATTCTTGGCTAGCTTAGCGTTAGCATGCTGTCTGTGCCAGTGTTTGCGAAGAGCTTGTGAAGTTGCATTAATAGCATAATGCAGTTGTTCCTGACCTGGAGCAGTCTCCACTTTACCAGCGCACTTTCATTCTTTTGTGCAATAAAAATAAAAGTAATGTCCATATCCTCGCTGGATAGTGCTCCACTATTTTCCTCCTCCAGCACACAAACTGAAATCAGCTGTTTGTAGCGAGCGTGCGAGAACTGATAAGTGGGACTGATACCCAGGCAGACTAACAATGCCGGAGAATTGGGCTGCTGGAACCGGTTCTCGACTCCCTTCCCTATTACAGGTGAAACTTGAAAAATTGAGAATATCATGCAAAAGTCCATTTATTTCAACTTAAAAGGTGAAACTAATATATGATATAGACTCATTACATGCAACACTAGATATTTCAACCCTTTATTTGTTATAATTTTGTTCATCATGGCTTACAGCTTTTGTAAACCTCAACTTCAAAAGCTCAGAAAATTACAATATTACATGAAATCAATAAAACAACGATGTTAAATGTCGGACCTCTGAAAAGTGCAATCATGCATATGTACTCAGTACTTGGTTTGGGCCCCTTTTGCATGAATTACTGCCTCAATGCAGCGTGGCATGGATGCTATCAGCCTGTGGCACTGCTGAGGTGTTATGGAAGACCAGGATACTTCGATAGCGGCCTTCAGCACTTCTGTTCGGTCTCATGTCTCGCCTCTTCCTCTTGGCAATGCCCCATAGATTCTTTATGGGGCTCAGGTCAGGAGAGTTTGCTGGCCAATCAAGCACAGTAATCCCGTGGTCACTGAACCAGGTTTTGGTACTTTTGGCGGTGTGGGCAGGTGCCAAGTCCTGCTATAAAAGTCTGCATCTCCATAAAGCTTGTCTACAGAAGGAAACATGAAGTGCTCCAAAATGTGCTGGTAGACGGCTGTGTTGACTCTGGACTTAATAAAGCACAGTCGACCAACACCAGCAGATGACATGACTCCCCAAATCAGCACAGACTGTGGAAACTGGACTTCAAGTGTCTTGGATTATGCGCCTCTCCATTCTTCCTCCAGACTCTGAGACCTTGGTTTACAAATGAGATGCAAAATTTGCTCTCATTGGAAAAGAGGACATTGAGTCAGTGAGCAACAGTCCAGTTATTTTTTTCTTCTTTAGATTTGTGTCGAAGTTGATAATGTGGTGTTGTTAATGTTGTTAATTGCCAGTAGTTTTGTGGCTTTTGGTCCTAATTTATCATCATCATCATTTTCTTCTACATATTGTTTTATCTCCCCCTTGATTTCTTTAAATATCTCTGGATTGTTCAATATTCTGACATCAACCCTCCAAATTGTATTTCTGTTTGCACTTTTCAACCTAAGCTTTAAGCACATGGTACTATGATTTGAATCATCCGATACCCCGATGACGCACTCTCGAATTTTATCCCTATTCTGTCTTTGTGTAAAAAAGTAGTCTATTCTAGAATTAACAGAAGGGGTTACTAAGTAGTGGGTGTAATTCTTTTGGAGAGGGTGGCAATTTCTCCACCCATCGATAAATCATTTCTTCCTGTCATGCTGACTGAACGCACTCCAGTGTAGACGGAAAGATTCAACTTAACAGTCTCTTGTTTTTAAGCAGCACGGTGGCACGGTGGTTGGCACTGTTGCTGCACAACAATTCCTGAGTTCAATTCCACCATCTGTTCTGTGTGGAGTTTGCATGTTCTCCCCGTGTTTGCGTGGGTTCTCGCCGGGTACTCCGGCTTCCTCTCACAGTCCAAAGACATGCAGTTAGTGGGGACAGGTTAACTGGAAACTCTAAATTGCCCATTGGTTTGATTGTGAATGTTTGTCTGTCTCTCTGTGTTAGCCCTGCCACAGACTGGCGACATGTCCAGTCTGTACCCTGCCTCTTGCCATATGACAGCTCGCGACGCTGAAAAGGATAAGCAGAAGCAGATGGATGGAGTGTTTTATTTACAAACACCAAATGAACTATATACAAAGTGTTGGGAGTGAATTGGGACTCCGGGGATCCGAGGTTAGGGAGGAAAGGGGGCTCTGCACTCTTGCTCTGCTCACGTACTCCAACACGCTCCATGCAACACTCGCCACACTGCCAGGGAAATACTCCAGGGAATAAAGGAAATGCCCAAGAGACAGGTCTAGGGAAATCTGTTTACAGACAGACGAAGTAGAATCAACACTAAATAACGCTTGGAAAACACAAGAGAAACTCAAATCAAATCAAAATTTATTTATATAGCACATATTAAAACAACAGTGTTGACCATAGTGCTTCACAGTCAATAAAAACATGAGACAGTTAAAACAAACAATAAAAGAGGACAACAAACAATAGGTAACAACACAACAAGCTAAAACAGCCAACTAGACAGAATCAAAAACCAAAGTAAAAAAATAAGTTCTAAGACGTAATTTAAAAGACTGGATCGACTCGGCAGTGCGAATATGAACGGGGAGGTTATTCCAGAGTCTGGGTGCCACGGATGCAAAGGCCCGGTCGCCTCTCGACTTCATTCGAGTCCTAGGTTGTGCTAGGAGCCTGTGATTGGACGATCTAAGTGCTCTGTTGGGATTGTATGAATGGAGTAAATCAGAAAGATAACTGGGCGCTAAATTATTCAGAATATTAAAAGTGAACAAAAGCATTTTAAAATCTATACGATATTTAACAGGGAGCCAATGTAATTTGGCTAAAATTGGAGTTATGTGTTCATGAATTCTCGTACCTGTTAAAAGACGCGCAGCTGCATTTTGAATTAACTGGAGCCGGCAAAGAGAGGAGTGTTGGAGGCCCGAGTAGAGGGAGTTACAGTAGTCCAATCTGGATGTAATAAATGCGTGGACAAGCTTTTCAAGGTCCTTTAAAGGAAGGAACGGCTTTGCTTTGGAAATCTGACGCAACTGGTAAAAGCTGTTTTTTACCACAGTGGACACCTGTTTCTCGAGTTTAAAAGAGCCCCCCAGGAACACTCACAGGTTTCTTACAGTGGACGAAAGATGGCGAGAGGGCCTAGGGCATCAGCTAACTGGTCTAGCGGAGTGTGACTACCAAAGACTATGATTTCGGTCTCATTCTCGTTCAATGTAAGAAAATTATGTGATAACCAAATTTTAACTTCATGCAAGCAGTTGAACAGAGGTTGCAAAGAAGCAGTCACATCGGATTTCAAAGGTGAATAAATCTGGATATCATCGGCATAACAGTGAAAGGAGATGTTGTATTTACTAAAAATTAATCCCAAGGGCAACATGTACAAAGAGAAGAGAGCAGGACCGAGCACGGACCCTTGAGGCACACCACAATAAATAGGGGCAGAAGCCGAGGAGTGTTGCCCCATAGCAACAGAGAACGGCCTCTCTGAGAGGTAGGATTTAAACCAAGATAAAACCTTTGAGACCAACAACATGTTCCTGTCTTGATAGAAGAATGTTGTGGTTAACCGTGTCAAAAGCAGCAGACAAGTCAAGTAAAACTACGACCACAGAATATCCAGAGTCAACAGTTAAAAGAAGATCATTAAAAACTCTAAGTAAGGCTGTCTCTGTGCTGGGGCGAGGTTTCAAACCAGACTGAAACTTGTCATTAATACCATTTGCATCTAAAAAGGCCTGAAGTTGTTTTAGAACGACCTTTTCCAATATTTTGGAAATAAAAGGGAGTTTGGAGATCGGCCTGTAGTTAGTGAGACCATTAGGGTCAAGATTTTTCTTTTTCATAATAGGTTGCACAACAGCATGCTTAAAGACAGACGGTACACAACCTGATGACAATGATGCATTCAGCAGAGATAAGATACAAGGACCAATAACATGTAAAGCTTCCTTAAAGAAACGAGAAGGAAGAATATCGTGCGGGGAACCAGAGATTTTGAGATGATCAATTATATCTTTTAAAGCAGAATAAGACACTGGGTCAAACTGTTGAAAGACAGTCAAGCATTCAGAGGCTGGAACTGGGTCTAAAACTGATGATGGATGAGATGGATGAGAAGCCCTTAGAGCTGAGATTTGTTCAGAGAAATACTTTAAGAATTTATCACAAAGAGCAGGGGAAGCATCCCTATAAGTGGTAGTGCAAGGGTTTACCACAGAGTTAAAAGTATTAAAAAGTGCTCGGGGGTTGTGGCTATTAGTCATAATAATGCTAGACAAAAAGGCAGATTTGGCAGCTTTAACAGACTTTTGATACTTAGATAGACAATTATGGAGGATGTCCAGAGAGACGTGGAGTTTGTCTTTCCTCCATTTTCTTTCAGCACGACGACATTCACGCCTGAGGGCGCGAGTAGTATCATTTAGCCAGGGTTGTGAGGATTTGGCACGTTTAATCCTCAGAGGTGCCACAGAGTTAAGGATGTCAGCGCATGTAGTATAAAAGAGGTTAGCAAGCTCATCCGCTGATAAAACCCAGGGTTACACTAACGTGAGTCTTTACAACAGTCCAGCGACGAGAAACTCTGAGCCACCACCTTAAGTAGTGGCCAGGAAACTGCTGGATAATGAGCCTCAGGTGTATAATTGCCTGCAGGTGCGTGGGCCAAAGGCGAGAGCCCGTGGTGAGCTCTGCCCAGGCAGAGGTAGAGAGAGCGTGAGCAAAAACGAAAGCGAAAACACATGAAGCCTTGCAGAGTGAGCCGGACAGCCACAGGGACCACGACCATCACCACACATTTCTAATTAATTTAGCAACAGGTTCCTGTAGCTAGTTGTGTCCATATTACTATTCATTATTACGTTCAGATCCCCCACATATACAGATTCCTTCATTTTCCACTGATACAGCGTCAAACAGAGATTTAAAAGATTCTGTCCACTTTCAGGTGGTGCATACACGTTCACCAGTGTAACAATGTTTGGTCCATCAGTCCTTTAACTATGAAGTATCTGCCTTCATCGTGTTTAATTTCCTTTCCACACACAAAATGAATAGTATTAGAGATTAATATTGCTTCTCCTCTTTTACGTGAATTTCTATGTGAACAATAAAAAGTATTATTGAAGACAAATCTTTTGGGTTTTTCATCTTCCACAATCAACAGATGGGTTTCTCCATCTGTGCCTTTTCCTTTTTACGTTTGGTAATTATTTTAGATCTTTTCACTGGAATTCCCAGAACATTTACATTAAGGAACATAATTCTAACATTTCCTTTGTTTTATGTTCACAATGGTTAAATGCCACGGTTGGCAGAAGAGCTTTAGTGAGACATATTTAAATAACAAAGAAGTGTATTTAGAACTGCTGACTTCCACCCAGACAGGTCAGCTACACACCTGTCAAGTGCTGGCCCCTTCATGCTTTGAGCTGGGACACCTCTCGTAAAGAGGGGACGCCACTCTGGTGTTGATTCCCAACCCTTTGTGGGTTAATTCATCATTACCTTCCCCCATCAACATGTATAGGTATTTTTGTCACCAGCTAAAACTCATGACTCCCTTAAGATATCTCTCTTTCTGTCGTGTTTTGCAGCTTACTTAGTTTGACTCAAGTGTGGGACTTCGGCAAGACAGCGAGATGCAGAATAAACTTTGTGATACTTTTTTCACTTTAACACAAAACTGAGGAAAATAATGATTGCTTAAATATGTGCAAAAGGAAACTAAGGGTAACTCAGAACATAGACGTTGGTGGACCGAGAGAACTGGTACTTCTCCAAGGCTGGGATCAGGGGTGGTTCATAGCCAAAAGCAACCTCAACAGGGGAAATACCAGTGGCTGAGGAGGTTAGTGTATTCTTATGGTCAGTCAGTACAACAAATGGATGTTTGGCTCCCTCATTAGCAAACACCAAGAATCACTGAAGCTGCTTTCAGGTGGTGTGAGTGGGCCAATCCGCCATGGTTTTTACTCTTTCCAGATAAGTCTTCATCCTGAAACACGAAGCCAAGGAAAGATACTGTAGTTACATGAAACTCACATTTTTCTGCTTTCACATACAATCTGTTCTCAAGGAGCCGATGCAAAACTTGATGCACATGGACCTGGTGCTCCCCCATACTCTTAGAAAAAATAAGAATTTCTTCTAAATAAACAAACAAGTTTAAGAAATCCCGGAGTACATCATTGATAAGTGCCTGGAAGACAGCTGGGGCATTAGTAAGGCCGGACGGCATCACTAAAGACTTGAAGTGACCGAGGCGTGTATTAAATGCCATTTTCCATTCATCTCCCTCACGAATTCGAACCACATGGTAAGGATTTCGTAGGTTCAGTTTAGTGAAGACGGAGGCCCCCTGGAGGAGTTTGAAGACAGAATTACTGGGGTGAAGAGGATATTTAATTTTCACTGTGATCTGATTAAGTCCACGGTACTCAGTGAGGGTCTTATCTTTCTCGGCCACAAAAAACAACCCAGCCCTTATGTGGGAGGCAGATGGTCAAATTATCCCAGCGGTGAGGGAATCCATAATGTATTTCTCCATAGACTCCCTCTCAGGGCGGGAGAGATTGTATAATTTGCTGGTAGTGGAGCTCAGGACAAGGCCTGTGCAGCTGTCTTATAGCCTGTAGGGAGGTAGTGAAGGAGCCATCTCCTTGCTGAAGACTGTCGTGATAGACCCTAGGAAGTTGAGTCAAATCGGGAGAACACGGGGTGACAACTCGGGGAGTCATGTTTACCGTTTACCATTCTAAAATAATATCCCGGAGTCTGGATGGCCGCACTGGTCTGGATGGCTGCACTGGTCCTTAAGTATTACAGTTGATTAAAGATGAGCAGCAGGTGAACAGATTAGGAGAGAAGGATGCTTTGCCCAGGTAAGGCAGGGAGGACGACTGCCTTTTACCCACAGATCAAGGCTTCCTATAACACTTTCCCTGGTTTAAGAGTACCAACATTTATTTACAATAATTAAGCCTAGCAATTACATGAAAAATATAATAGTACTGTGTGCATATACATATATACTCACACCCACTTACACACTCAGGTGCATCTCTACTCAAATCAAACATTTCAAACAGTTTGGTAAACTGGAACATATTAAACTAAACTCTTTCAGGGAAAACATTAAAGCTGTTCATCATCTAGGCTTTTTCTGTCAAGTGCCATTTGTAGTTCAAGTAAATAATAATAATAATGGATTGGATTTATATAGCGCTTTTCAAGGCACCCAAAGCGCTTTACAATGCCACTATTCATTCACTCTCACATTCATACACTGGTGGAGGCAGCTACAGTTGTAGCCACAGCTGCCCTGGGGCAGACTGACAGAAGCGAGGCTGCCATATCGCGCCATCGGCCCCTCTGGCCATCACCAGTAGGCGGTAGGTGAAGTGTCTTGCCCAAGGACACAACGACCAGGACAGAGAGCCCGGGGATCAAACTGGCAACTTTCCGGTTACAGATACGCTTCCCAACCCCCTGAGCCACGGTCAGGGGGTTACACAATTACACAAACCAAAAAGTAATTTGGTTTGTGTTCACCCATTGATGTTAGCCTGCTGTTGGAACTCCAGCAGTCGTCCTCGGGCTCATGCAAGTTGCCCCAATCCTGTTATTTCTGCCTGCTTCCCAATTCACAGTTCTGGTGTTCTTCTGCAGCTTCTTGATGAGGGCTTGATGAGCACTTAAAGTACTTTCTACAACTACTAAGCCTTTTCACCCAATGTTTCTTTTATGCTGTGGCAGGCAAGATGTAGGACCCAAATGCAGGACTTGAAACACAAGAGGGGTGAACTGAGAGAGGCAGCTTGTGGCAACAACTCAGACATCTCAAACATGGAAAAACAAAACCTAAACTGGAAACTAGGAAGCTAGGGACACAGAATTAATAAAATAGAAAATGGGAAAAAAAGAAGCTAGGAGTTACAAGGAGACTTGAGGAGAACAGAGATAACACACAGGACATAGAGGTAGTTAACGACACAACAATGGACAAACGAAATCACAGGGCTTAAATACACAAGGGAGTAATGGAGGGCGACATATATGAACCTAATCTGACATGATGAAACAAAGGGGAAGCAAAAGTGAAAACACTGAACGAAGGACATGAGACTATCAAAGTAAAACAGGAAACACAAGACAGGCACGGTGACGTAGACTTGACAAGGAGATACGGCTGAAACAGAGACAAGACTATCAAACAACGACACGGAGACATAACTGACTGGGGAGACACAGGAGATACACAAATATAGAGACCGGGAAAGAACAGACAACAAAACAGAACTGATTTGACGTGACACACAGAACAAAACCTGAGATCTAAAAATCACTGAAATATAACCAGAAACTAACTGAAACAACGAATATTAATAATCAAAACACTGAGTCACCAGGCTCAGGAACATGACACTTTATCCAGCATTCACACCACGTTGGGGGCAACTCAAACTTTGTGCACTACCCTAAACCCAATACAGTTAATCTGGATTGGCTCTCTATTTAAAGAGTCTATTCTCTGATCCAATGAGTATGGCCCAGTCAGCAGTGCAGAGCTAGAATGTAAGCGAGGAACAGGGGACTGAGGGAACCGCCGCTATTCTCCGGATGTCTACCCTGCCTATACTGATGAAAAACTGGTGGCCCCGAGTAGCCCTGCAGGCGTCATCTACCACACCAGTTCCAGCAGGTCCGCTCTAGATTTAGTTTAGTGGCCTGAACAGTGAGCCCCGGAGGTATGTTACTGTTAAAAGGCTGGAGTGATCTGTAAGAGCTATTTATGAGATGTAACGCACCTATTTCTTCTGTGTAGGTATAACTCAATAGGAGAGGAGCCAAGTCCAATAGGAAACAATGAAAATCTTCTAACACAGGAAAAAACGAGCAGAGAAAAGTCAGATATAACAAATCCCATTTCTGGGTCCAGAAGTGATACATGAAGTCAGACATCTAAACATTTGCTTTCTTTCTAACCAAGCACTAAAGGCCTCAGACAAGACCTGGGCTGTGCGCCATGTTTGCATTCTCCACTGCTACAAATAATCCGCACAGAGGCACACACACTCCAACACACACACACACACACAGTTGGCCAAGGTGTTGACCAAGAGGACAATAATCTACAGTGCGGACCACTGACGTTTATTTACTCGCTAATGCTTTGTTTCCACACAAAGTACTTATTGTAACTGACCTCAGAGCCAGCACACGCTGCTCGCCCATCATTTTTCTATCCACAGTGCTCATGTGCAAACCGTGAGAAAAAAAGTGCCGCCCCGTCAGAATATATGCTTGTAAAATGGGTTTCATCTGTTTGAGACGAAATTACACAGATTGCATTACCTACTTACTGCTTCATTTTAATTTATGTCTATTTTTAGATTTGACCAAACACTGTTTACCTTCCTTGTCCTGACAGATTGTTACTGACACACTATTTCTGTCACTAAACACACACACACACACACACACACACACACACACACACACACACACACACACACACACACACACACACACACACACACACACCCTCCCCCACCCACCCCACACATACACATGCACACACATAAACACACTCTCTGAAATGTGGTGAGAACACATCTTTTGAGAACCATGGTTCCCGGCTGCTCTTGTCCGTCACTGACCAATAAATGTGGTCCAAGCCAATTGTGGCCCTGCCTAATGTAACCTTGGAAAGGCCACAATCTGCCACGGCTGTGGCTCTCTAGCTTCCAGCATGCATCTACTGCCAGAGATAATCTGGGCCAGTGGACAAGAGGGGATTCCAACTCTCTCTCTCCCTGTCTTGGTTGTCCTCCTCTGCTCGCTCGCTCTCTGTGTTTGCCTGTCTCTCTTCCAGTGAACAGATTAGTTGAGGTGTTGGTTGGAAGCAGTGCATCGCTTAGGCTTTATTAGCATGAATTTATTCATGCTCTGTGTCTTCCCCTTCCTACTTCTTCCCCCAAATCCTCTTCCTTTCCTCCTCCTTTTTTCTTTGTGTCCTTTCATCATTTCCTCTACTCACTAATATGTTATTTGTCTTATTTCATCACATCTTGTCGCTCCTCGGCTCATTCCGTCTTGCATCCTCAAAGCATTACAGCACCCACCTTAACTAGAGCTGTTCGATATAACGATATATATCGGATGACGATATAAAAACATCTATCGTTTCCTATCATGCTATCATTTGTTTCGTGGTGTCGTGAAATTGAAACTGTTTACAGCAATATTTTTTCATGGTTTTGATGTCACTGTAGTGGCTATATTCATTTCTTAAAGTTCTCTTTTTCTCTTATGTTTAATATCACCACACTACTGATGGACAAGTGTCTGTTTTTATGTGTTGTCATTAGCAACAATGATGGTAAAACCATTGCGTGGCTCGTTTCACAATAAAGCTCAAGATCCTGTTGAGGCTTTTCAAAATAAACTGAATCACGTGAAAAAGTATGCGGAGAGTTTAGGGATGAGAAGCAAAAAGAGCCGTCAGGTGCTAAAAAAATAAACCTTAGACTCAAACGTTAGAACAGGCTTTTCCCCGCAGCACGCTGTGTAATAAATACTCACAAAGAAAACGGCGCCGTTACAACTTATGTCTTAAAATGTATTGTTTCATTCATCGGTTAAAACACTCGACTACAGCACGCCCAGCTCAATACATGTCAGGAAAGTCGAGCTGCCCGAGATTCACAGAATTTACAGAAAATGTTACATTTTTGTGATTTATATCGTTGTCAGGACGATAAATGTCTTATATCAGGATATGAGATTTTGGTCATATCGCACAGCCCTAACCTTAACTCACTTCATTTCTCTCAGTTTATACCTGCTGCACATCTCAGCCCTATTTGGAGCTTCTGATTTTCACACTAGATAATCAAATGTTAAAAAAGACTCAAACAATCCCAGTCAGATATATATAAATACATACAACAGGCCAGGATCAGTAGCAGTTTCATCTGAAGGCTCGTGGCATATTATGAGTAAAGCAACTTTACATAGGTCTTAGATTTAACCAGCAGCACTAGCACCCATATCACTGCAATGACTCAGGGCGCTGCTCAAAAGACGTTTTTGGTTGCACATGGCAAAAAACAAACAAACAAAACAGAACAACACACAATGTAATTAGGCATGTGCTAATAGCTTAAATAATTAATATAGATTCAGTTCTTGAGTTTCAAATTCTATTTTCGTACCTCAAGAGAACACATAAAAGCTTTGACACGTTCCCCTCCTCACCAGGACCCAGAGAGTGGCACTGTTTTCAACACTGTGAAATGTGAAAATGTCCAAGCAGAAAAAATGCAACAATAACTTTCACTCACACTTTGTTCCCCGACAGGTGTTGGACAGTAAGGAAGAGGAGGAATTGACACAAACAGAAGATGAGCAGGAGGGTGCAGATGGTGGCCAGTTTGATGTCATCCCGCTCTACTCAGAGAGGGCTACTGTCTCCAACCTAGGCTCTTCTGGGACTGGGGGGTCCACATCTCTGACCACTGGCCCATCTAAAGCCATGCTACTCCTGCTTCTTCTCCTGTCATTTTCCCTCAGCTGGCTGTAAAACAGAGGATGGAAAGAAATTACATACACACAACTATTTTAGATTCATTGCTGTAAAATTATAATTCCAAAATTGAAAAAATTGACTTTGCCATTTGTCTGTAGAACCCCTCGATCCCCACGCTCTGCCCTCTAACCTAAACATGCCTCTTTTTTCTTTCTGAATGTGACTGAAGGTAAAAGGTCTGACGAGCACAGAAATCCTAGTTGTGGTAGGGTGTTCATATAATGCATTTATTAATACGCATAATAAAGCTGTTCATATCACCGGTCTAGAGAAAAATTGAAAGTGGCTTGTTGTAGTCTCAGCAAATACTTTCTGGCAGCGGTTTTTCGTCCTTTTGTACACACCCAATTGTAAAGTTTAGACAATATTTTGAACTGGTATATAAAAGGCATACTTAGTACATACCAAAATGCCTGAAACAAAATTCTTAGCCCACAATCACCACTCCACCCCCACCTCATAAAATGTAACATTTTGTCCAAATTTTCCCAAGTGCTTTTTTAACAGAGCAATGGAATTTCAACATAGCATTCCTTACTAGTTTTCTTTAGAAAGCATAAAGTATTTCTTTTTGCATATAATAACATAATTACTACCGGAAAAAATCAAGTTAATATTGAGGATTATCTGCAAATGTATATGTTGTACTTTAACAAGAGTTGTCACTTGAGAAATTATGATACCAAAACCAAAAAACAATTCACTTTAGACTGTTGATGCCCATAAAGCATGAGATGGATATGCAGAGTTTTGAGTGCTTGACAGTGTTGAGAACTGTACTGAAAAGTGTAATGAAGAAATTTAAAGAGAGCCACACGGTACAGAATAAGCCTGTCAATTAAGCAAAAGATTTCAAAGACTCTAGAAAGAAAACTAGTGAGAGATGCGTCTAAAACAACTTATTGTAGTCTCAAAGTAGACAATCACTAGAACACTGCAGAAGAATGGAGCGCAAGGTTAGAGGCCAAGAAAAACTTCACTACTACAGAACACACAGTTACAAGCAAGACTGACGTATGCTAAAGATCATGCATGCTGGAATTGTGCCCAGAGAGACGCTGCTTATGTTTGGAAAAAGAAGGGAGTGGCTTACAACCCAAAGAACAGTCTCTGCAGTATGTTGCTGTGGGAATGCTTCAGTGCTTCTGGATCTGGGGAATTTTGTGACAGTGGAAATAATTATGAAGAAAGAAGGATTTATGAAGATTCTGAAAACTTCAAGCTGTCAGCAGTAAAACGGGAACTGGTTCATACATCATCTCATTCTTCCAACAAAACAAAGACCCAAAACTGGCCTGTGCAAAGCCCTGACCTGAATCCCATTGATACTCCTATAGGGTGGACCTAAGGCCCAGGTCCATACCAGAAGAACATCAAATCTGGAGGACCCCAAGCGATCTGCCAAAGGAGAATGGGTTGGGATTGCTCATAGATGTTTGTGAGATCAGTTCAAAACTACTACTAAGGAATGGTTGCAGGCTCTTATCCAGCAAAAAGGACACACAACTGACTATTAGCATCAGAAGGGTTAATAATTTTGTCCCTGGTAAAAAACAAAGAAACCAAAAAATGTTGAAAAATGATTTTGTAAAATACTTTTGTTTCTGTGTCCAAAGTAAAATAATGTAAGCATCCAAAATAAACGAGGATGTTTTGAACAGCTGTGTTAAAAATTCCTTGCTTGGTTTAACAGTGCTTGGGAAATACTCTTCACAGGGGCTCTAATAGTTCTCCCCTTATGTAAGAAAACTGTTAAAAATATTAATTTAATATGCTACACAAATATTACTAAAATATTTACTTCTAAATTACAGCAGGTCATAAATCAATTAATTATATTTTTATCATGATAACATCTGTTTTGTTGTTGTCACTTGTTTAGTTTTTTAACTTTATGAATAATGATTAGTGTCACTGGTTGTGGCTTACCTGTCTAAGGGTCATCCTGACAATGACTGAAGGGAAAAGAGGTCTTCATATACAACTCACAAGTCAAACTTTATCACAGTGATGAATGGAGCCTTCCCAGTAGCTCTGCCACTGTCTCTGCTTTCCAGCCATAGTGAATGATAAATTACACGCTTGTCTCTCAGTTCAAGTGCCAAGTATGTGTGTGTTTGTGCATACAAGTGCAGGGATCAAGCAAGGACTGCATTTTGTCAAAAATTGTCATTATACTTTGACAATTGCACTGTAATGTTGCCACCCTCATCAGCACAGCCTTGGATGCTTGGACAGACGTCCCCCCCCCCCAATTTGCACACATGCTGCCTGCCATATATCAAGACCACGCAGCTCTCTCTTTCTTTATCGCTCCATCCCCTTTGCCCTGCCACAGGCAGTAATATGAATAAAGCAGTGCTAATAAAAACAACACACCAGAAACAATATGATCTCTAAAACAGCAGAACAAATCAAAAAGCTCCCTGGCAGGTTCATGAACACGGACAAACACGAAGAGAGTGGGAAAGAGAGAAATGTATGTTAGAGAAATAAGGCCGAGTCCCCGTGTGGTCTTTGTGTTTGATGTTTGTCTTGTTTTTAGTTGCTGATGATCAGTTTGCAACAACATCTTTTTATCATCTGACCTCCTGGGGAGGAGCTGTGTGTGTGTGTGTGTGTGTGTGTGTGTGTGTGTGTGTGTGTGTGTGCGTGTGTGCGTGTGTGTGTGTGTGTGTGTCCTATCACTGCTACCAGGCAGTGATAGCTAAATCACTGGCCCTGGAGCACAAACATGGTAGAGAATTGCCAGCTCTCGATTTTCTGTGTCTTATAAATCTCTTGCTGACACGACTTTTTTCCTCTCTCATTTCCTATTTTTGTGGAACATGTAAAATTAGCTTCCATCTGCAGGGGCGCCACTGATGGGGCAGAGCTAAGAAAGGAGACAGTGGAAGGAGAGGGGGAAAGATGGTTGGGAAGATGGAGACAAGATGAGAGAAAGAAAACAGAAGGAAGAAGTAATGAAAGAAACAGTAAGTTTGAAGAAAAGAAAAAACAAGGAAGAAGAATAGACGTCAAAGAAGTAAAGGCGATAAAAAGGAAACAGCAAAAGGGAAGACAAGAGGAGTGGAAGGAAGAGGAAACAAAAGAGATAAAGACAGTCTAAAGGAAGGAAGGAAAAAAGGGAGAGGGAAGGATTAAAAACAGAAAAGGACACTAAAAGAGAATCACAGAGAAGGAAGAGCAAAGAATAAAGTCCATGAAAGATGCAAGATGGAATTGAAAAGAGAGACGTGGAATGGGGAAGAGGGGAAGGAAAAAAATGAAGTAGGGTAAAAAAGCCAAAAGTAGGGAGATAAAAATCAGAAGGATAAACTAGGAGAATAAAGGAAAATTGAGGACAGACAAAAGAATAAGACTCAACAGGAAATGAAGGGAAAGAGAAATAAGAAAAGAAAGAAAAGAGCAACTGGAATAAAGCGGGAAAAGAATAAGACAGGAATCAAGAATTCTATATAATAAAGTAAACAGGAGAAGGGTAATGCAAGAGCAGAAAACAAGAGCTTTTCTTGTTTTCTTCTTCTGCAGAATGTTAAAGGAAACAAAGAGAAGAGGAGGAGGAAGAGGTTTGTTTTGTAAAGTCGCCAAGGAAACAGACTACAAAGAGAATGAAGGGTTTAGGGCAGACATAGTGAGAGGTGACAGGTCTGCGTGGTACTGTAACCTCTCCGTTTCCTCAGGCACTGCTGTTAGATGCAACTGTTAGGAATCATACACACAATCTCAAAGGCCTAATGAAGGTCTTAGACAAAGCATGTGTCAATCAGTGAAATATGATAAGAGACTGAGTAAAGCTCTTATCTTTAAATACTGAGGAGGTCTGCACAGCAACTACTGATGTTCTGTGAGAAGGCAATAAAAACAGCAATACAGGAGAGGATGCCATACACATATACAAGCTTGACAAAGACAATGTGCCACTCATTTTGGACATTTTTGAAGCGTTATTGTTAATGATGTTGGGTTCACGTTTTCAGGCCTGCAGTTTGGTGGATACTAAAAGTAATAAAACATTTATCCTCCCAGTCACTGTCTCAGTTATGCATTTTCATGAAGCTTTAACACAGGTTTGCTGTGTCACTGCAGAGTATAAAGACAACTTGGCACGTTGTACCACTGAAATGTTCACAAGGTGTCCTTTTATAGAGTAAAACATCTCTGTCATCTAGTAATCAAAATGTTCTGTATGAATATTAGATAGAAAACACAGGTGCTTATATGCATGTCGGTGAAGGAGGCATGCTGTACGGCGTGCTTGAATAGAAAAGTGCAATGTAAGAAACAGTCCATCATAAAGTATGTTAGAGTTAAATTAATAAGGAAAAGTGATGGGATTATTGTTAATTAACTTCTCAAACACTCACAGCCTGGTCAGTCTTTCTCATGAAGCTGCTGTGTCAGCTGTACAGGGAGTGCAGAATTATTAGGCAAGTTGTATTTTTGAGGACTAATTTTATTATTGAACAACAACCATGTTCTCAATGAACCCAAAAAACTCATTAATATCAAAGCTGAATGTTTGTGGAAGTAGTTTTTAGTTTTAGTTACATTTCTGACATTCAAAAACAAAAGAAAAACAAATCAGCCACCAATATAGCCACCTTTCTTTGCAAGGACACTCAAAAGCCTGCCATCCATGGATCCTGTCAGTGTTTTGATCTGTTCACCATCAACATTGCGTGCAGCAGCAACCACAGCCTCCCAGACACTGTTCAGAGAGGTGTACTGTTTTCCCTCCTTGTAAATCTCACATTTGATGATGGACCACAGGTTCTCAATGGGGTTCAGATCAGGTGAACAAGGAGGCCATGTCATTAGTTTTTCTTTTTTTATACCCTTTCTTGCCAGCCACGCTGTGGAGTACTTGGACGCGTGTGATGGAGCATTGTCCTGCATGAAAATCATGTTTTTCTTGAAGGATGCAGACTTCTTCCTGTACCACTGCTTGAAGAAGGTGTCTTCCAGAAACTGGCAGTAGGACTGGGAGTTGAGTTAGTTCATGGGCAGTTATTTTGCGCCTTGGTTTTTCCACACGCTTCTTGCGACCCTGTTGACTGTTTTGAATGAAACGCTTGATTGTTCGATGATCACGCTTCAGAAGCTTTGCAATTTTGAGACTGCTGCATCCCTCTGCAAGATATCTCACTATTTTTGACTTTTCTGAGCCTGTCAAGTCCTTCTTTTGACCCATTTTGCCAAAGGAAAGGACGTTGCCTAATAATTATGCACACCTGATATAGGGTGTTGATGTCATTAGACCACACCCCTTCTCATTACAGAGATGCACATCACCTAATATGCTTAATTGGTAGTAGGCTTTCGAGCCTATACAGCTTGGAGTAAGACAACATGCATGAAGAGGATGATGTGGACAAAATACTCATTTGCCTAATAATTCTGCACTCCCTGTATATATACTGTTCTGACTCAAATATGGATTCATCCACACCCTAACAAATGCTAAAATTACCTAATTAAACATTAAAAGCTCCCCAGGTGATTAGACAAAAACATTCAATAAAAGTTTGACCATGTTAGATTTAAAATAAAGAAAAATGACAGTGTAAATTTGAGGCTGGAATTTCAGAATTTATATGCTCAGTAAGAGTTTATTCTCCAAGATGAGTAACAGGCCAGCATCAGCTTTCTGCTTAAACTGAATCTGCTGTGATATAAATGAACAATTCACAGCACATTTTCCTTTTTTCATGTGTAGTCTCAGCAAGTTCTTAAGTTGAAATCACTATAGAAGACGCAGAATTTGTTACCTGTATGTGATGATTTTTAGCAAACATTGTTTCGAATTTACAGCTTAAGCACTGAGAATATAACAAATCTGCAACCTTTGTAAGTTGTCAATGCTACCTTGGTCAAAAGGTTTAATGTAGAAGGGGTGTTTTTACAGTTAACTCTGATGGGGTCCTTCCTTGTCTTCGGCCTCCAGGCTGTTCAACACTTTAAACGTTTCCCTTAAACAACTGGCTTATTTGAAGTGTAATTGTTCAGGTGAGGGAACTGATAGAAACCTTTGTGGGGGTCAAAAACAGACCAGCCCATTAATTTTGTTTGATGTGGGTTCAGATGTGTGAGTCAAAATGTAGACTCAAAAAATTAAAATTTCTTCATGTGAGACATCAGATCTAACATATAATGTAATATAGAAGCTGGCTAATATAAAATCAGTGTCTTGAGATCAAATACTGGGAATGGACTGAAGCAAATCATTTTTATGTAAAGATGACATTTAAACCAACACATGGAGAGAATGACAAGCAACAAAAAACAGAAAAAAAATCCATCTGACCTGACAACTTAACAAGGTTAATTTCTTTCTAAGTTAGCTTAAATAGTCATTTGGCTACTATATAGTTCAGTAACACATTACTTAAGCAACGTCCACACTGGCAAGGAGACCTGTGAGCTACTACCGGTGAAATAATCACTGACAGTGCAAAGTGGATGGGCCCCAAGAAAAACTTTGCTGAACTTTGAGGTAAATGCCTGAAATGAGAGTGGAGGATATCAGTGACTGACATATAGCTTAGGGGTAAATACATTAGGTAACTCAGGTAACAGGAACC
Organism: Astatotilapia calliptera; assembly: GCF_964374335.1. NCBI lineage: Eukaryota > Metazoa > Chordata > Actinopteri > Cichliformes > Cichlidae > Astatotilapia > Astatotilapia calliptera. Next base: position 2,557,028 of record NC_137423.1, read on the forward strand.
TAAAATTTCTGGTATTATCAGCTGTCATCTTTAAGATGATGTGTGACGACCACAGCCTTTTTATCTCACTGAGTTTTTTTAATCTTACTCAGTTATATCTTAGCTCCTCATCTGTGCTTTCCATTAACAGAACAGTCTGATAAATATTTGAATCCTAGATCAACTGTTTGATTTCCCAAAAAAGGCGAATGCAATATTGCTCAAACCCTCTGTTCTTAGCTAACTTGCTCACATCAGCCACCGGTAGCAGCTAGTTTTCTTTGGCGTTAAACCTGTAAAGCTAAGTAAGCAGTAAACGTTACATTACTTGTTCAGAAATAAGTAACAAGCAGTTGTTTCCAGGGTGGACTTGGTAAAATGATAAAAGAAAAAAAAAGTCTCATAGCAAAATTTGTAATGATCACACAAAGCATTTATTCACTCATCAAAAAACTGTTGTTTGACTGTATTTTTAATTGCAGTCAACACAACTTTAAATTTAACCATTTAAACATGATTTGTTTCATGTGTGCAGACTTAACATGTATTTTGTACGCCTTTACAGAAGCACACATTACCCTAGTAACCAATTCAAGTATAATTTACATGTAATTCACAATAACAGCTAATTCAATGTGTTTAATATTTTAAGGTAAAGACCCTACAATATTATTAAGAAACCCCAATAATAACATGATGAGCAATCACAAAAAAATTAAGATTTGAAAAATGTGCCAATTGTTGTGATTTAATACAAACAATCCTCTTGTTTAAGCCTTTTTATTGCCTAAATGTCACAGGGTAGTTTTTTCTAGTCCTAACCAAGAAGTTGTCCAGAAGCACCGATGAATAGATACAATTCTGTTACAGTTTCATAAATTGTTGTGAGACTATGTTCTTACTTTGGAGTGGTAAAAGAGCCCTAATGGCAAATACTCTCTTGTCCTGAACGCCTCCACAACCAAAGGTCTGCTGCTCTACTATTGTGATTCTACAGAAAATCATCGATATGGCAGTGCAGTTGAGCTGTCAGTGTTCTGTTCACTCCATGTATCTGCCACCTGAAAACACTGCTGCTCCTATTTCCATGGGTGGATGTCTCATTTCCCACTCCCTGCTGCGCTGAGCTTGATGTTTCTTTCTTGGGGCTGGGTAGCAAAAATAACTTCTCCAAACACCAAATTTCTTCCACATGGGTTTAAAAATACTAGAAGAGGATATTGTTGCCTTGGTCAAAGACAACATCAGTCTTTGATTACACTTACCAGATGTTCCTTTTCAAATTGACAACACTGAGCATGTGGTTTAAAGCAAATTACTTCAAAAGTCAATGAACTGTCTCCTTTGACCTCACAGCCACTCCACTCCATTTTCCTCTGCATTACCTGATAGCAGGGGTTAATTGAGATCAGCTTGGGGGGGAGCAGGTGTCTGAATTATGTGGCTAGCAGAGGCTGGAGCAGTATCCTTTTACTGGAACCCATTGTTCATTTTAATTGTTGTTCCGGCTGTTTGTTGTGAAGATAGATACCTGATGATGGAATGACAAGAGGGAGAAAGAGAGGCAGAGGATGGACTGGACACTGGTGATTTACAATAATATGTACTAAACAAGCAGAGAAGTCATGCGTTAAATCACCTTTGAGAGGAAGAGAGAGAGCAATACGACACAAGCCTCCAGGGTGAGAGAGGACTAGAGGAGGATGTGTTCATGGAAAGGAGCGCTTTTTTTTATTGTTCTATTACCAAGCAGTAGATTTGCATGGACAAATGTGTGTGCACACACAGACACACACCATGTCAGATTTGAGTTTCTAGTGTGCCTGCTTTCTCTCTTCAGTATTTTAGTATTCTAATCCATCATTGGCCTGACATGGGGATGCTGTCTCTCTCTCTCTCTTTCTCTCTCTTCATTTATGCCTCTCTCTCTCTCTCTCTCTCTCTCTCTCTTTCTCTGCTTCTGCAAATACACAGCATTCAAATGAAAGATAAAGGCAGAGCAGAGAGCAAAACAAACTCCAGAGCAGAGAAAGCTTTATCCAGTGAGATAAAGCGGTGGCATAAAGTGGGTGAAAAAGAGATACAGTGGAAGTGCAAAAGACGAAAGGAACGAAGGTAAGGGGAAGAAGGAGCAGAAAAACGATGAGCAGGAGTGGAATATGATGAAGGCAGACAGGGAGAAAAACGTGAGTGAGAGATGGGACTGGCAAGGTGTGCCTGTGCGTGACTGTCAAGCCTGAACCCTCCTGTTTCACTTAACACACACATGCATCAGAGCACTCAAACACACACACACACACACACACGCTTCTTGCATTTCTCAGTCACACACACACACACATAAACAAAGATGCATCAACACAGTAACACCCTAACTGAGATTCCTTTTGCCCACAGTTCTTCCTCTTTTTAATATCTGTTACACTGACTTCAGGAGTGCCCTGAAAAACAGAAGTCACTTTGGAGATTTCACATAGAGCATCTTTCCAGAGGTGATATTTTTCAACAGCTAGCTGTGGTTAGGGTTTGGGATTCTTGTCTCTTGAAGATCTCATGTTAAAACCAGTTATGCTGCAATGAAAACAGAATGTTGATTCTTAGACACTGGAAAACTTGAAAATGAAAATGGTAAACCCACACACACAAAAGATTCATTAAGTTGTTTTTTTTTTAATTTAGGCCACCTTAGTCAAAATGTGTTGAAGTGAGAAACATTTTAGCTTAATCTAGCAAAACCTGAAAGACCATCAGCAAAAAGCTGTGTTATTCAATCTATAAATGTAATGTAAATACATGTAAAACTCATTGTGCTCTTTGGAGCAGTGAGCAATAATATGTGGCAATAGTAAGTTCAACTTCTCAGCCATATGTTCTGCGTAACTAGATTACCAGATTGCTTGAATCGACGTAAATGCTCAGACATGTTTAGTGAATGTCATTAAATCCAGTTCTCTATGGTGTACCCAATGAGAAAAAATATTATTATCACATTTACATACAAAGTCCTCCCATAGGAGTAAATTTAATCAAATTAACCAAATCATCGCAAAAACGTTTCTTCATGCAGTGGAAGTCTCAGATTCTTATGCAAACTATGGAAACATACACAGATGCCACTGACAATCACAAACAGCTAAAGTTTCTTTGTTTTTACTGCTAAGCTGTATTCACAGCCTGGTTCAAAAAGTTAAACATTAAATAATCACAAACTCTTGAATTCTTACCATCCACCAGGTCACCAGTGATGTCAGGGGTAGCGTTAGGTTTGCCACTATGGTGTTTTTTAGCCCTTGGTATTTCTCGAGCTTCTCGTGTTCCTTCTTCCTGATGTTGCTGTCATTCGGTATCACTACATCGATCACTACTGCCATCTACTTCTGCTTGTCTACCACCACCATGTTCGGTTGGTTAGCCACCACCATTTTGTCCGTCTGTATCTGGAAGTCCCACAGGATCTTAGCTCGGTCATTCTCCACCATCTTTGGGGGCGTCTCCCATTTTGACCTCGGGACTTCCAGGTTATACTCGGCACAGATGTTTCTGTACACTATGCCGGCCACTTGGTTATGGCGTTCCACGCATGCCCTGCTGCTAGCATCTTACACCCTGCTGTTATGTGCTGGATTGTCTCATCTTTACACAGCCTGCACCTGGGGTCTAGCCTGGTGTGATAGAACCCAGCCTCTATCAATGTCATGCTTAGAGCTTGTTCCTGTGCTGCCATGATTAGTGCCTCTGTGCTGTCTTTCAGTCCAGCTTTGTTCAGCCACTGGTAAGATTTCTGGATATCAGCGACCTCCTCTATCTGCTGGTGGTACATACCGTGCAGGGGCCTGTCCTTCCATGATGATTCCTTCTCTTTTCTTGGTTTCTGCTGCCTGAGGTATTCACTGAGCATGCAGTCGGTTGAGGCCATCTTCCTAATGTACTCGTGGATGTTCGTTGCCTCTTCCTGGACTGTGGTGCTGACACTCACCAGTCCCCGGCCTCCTTCCTTCCGCTTAGCGTACAGCCTCAGGGTGCTGGACTTGGGGTGAAACCCTCCATGCATGGTCAGGAGCTTCCTTGTCTTGATGTCAGTGGCTTCTATCTCCTCCTTTGGCCATCTTATTATCCCAGCAGGGTACCTGATCACGGGCAGGGCCTAGGTGTTGATGGCCCGAATCTTGTTCTTAGCGTTCAGCTGACTCCTCAGGACTTGCCTGACCCTCTGCAGGTACTTGGTGGTTGCAGCCTTTCTAGCGGCCTCTTCATGGTTTCCATTTGCCTGCGGGATCCCCAGGTACTTGTAACTGTCCTCTATGTCTGCAATGTTGCCTTCTGGTAGTTTGATCCCCTCAGTTCAGACTACCTTCCCTCTCTTTGTTATCATCCGACTACATTTCTCCAGTCCGAATGACATTCCGATGTCATTGCTGTATATCTTGTGGTGGTAGGGATCAGTGAATCGCTGTCTCGTTCACTCTTGGCATACAGCTTGATGTCATCCATGTACAGGAGGTGGCTGACAACTGCTCCGTTCCGTAGTCGGTATCCGTAGCCAGTCTTGTCAATGATCTCACTGAGGGGGTTCAGGCCTATGCAGAACAGCAGTGGGGACACAGAATCTCCCTGGTAGATCCCGCACTTGATGGTGACTTGTGCTATGGGCTTGGAGTTGGCCTCTAGTGTTGTACGCCACATCCCCATTGAGTTCCTGATGAAGGCTCTTAGGGTCCTGTTGATCTTGTATAGTTCTAGGCATTCCAGGATACAGCTGTGGGGCATTGAGTCATAGGCCTTTTTGTAATCAATCCAGGCAGTGCACAGGTTGGTCACTCTGGTCTTGCAGTCTCAGCTGACTGCTCAGTCTGCCAGTAGGTGGTGTTTTGCCCCTCTGGTATTCTTGCCAGTTTTTTTCAGGGCCCCACTCATGTATTGAGTGAAGATGAACAAGGTCACCCATGTGCCTGTTCATCTTAGCCTCTATGATGCCTGACAGGAGCGTCCATTTGGTACTGAGGCAGGTTATTGGCCCATAGTTGGATAGGACCAATCCCTTCTGGGTGTCCTCGGGGACCAGGACTGTCTGGCCTTCAGTTAGCCATTCTGGGTGTCTCTCATCGACTAGTAGCTGGTTCATTTGTGCTGCTAGTAGGAACCATGTCAGCACTCTTCATACTGGAGACCCTTTCTTGGGTGTCTGCCACTGTGATGGTTACTGGACCCTGTTCAGGGAGGCTGCTGTGGTCTGCTCTTACATCCACTAGCCACTGAGCATTGCCATTATGGTTTGTGTCCTTCTCCTGTATTGCTCTGTCTCCAGCCTTGGTGGTGCTGTTCTCATATTGTTCCCCTGCCACTGAGAGTACACCTTGGCTGGTTCTGTGCAGAACAGATGGTTTATTGTCCTGCCTTCTATCTCTGTGGTGTACCTCTTCAAGCGGCTGGTCAAGGCTGTGAGTCTTTGCTTGGCATTTTCCAAGGCCTCAGGTATGGACAGCTTGCTGTACTTTTTAGGCACCTTCTGCATTGCACCTTTCTGCAGCTTCGATATTTGGCTAACCTCCCTCTGTGCTACCTTGATTTTGGCCTCTAGTCTCCTTCTCCGTGGAGGGTACTGCTCCTTGTGGCTGTTCAACTTGTAGCCAAGCATCTCAGTGATCACTGCTGCCGTGGTGTAGATCAGCTTGTTAGTCTCAGTAATGGTGGCGGTAGGTGGCCTGGAAATAAGTCAGTTGGATATTCAAGAGTTAAAATGTGTTGAGTGTTGGCATGTTCCCAGCAACACATCCACTTTTGTGTAAAGGTTGGAGGTTTATATGGTCTTATTTCCATCATCTCAACTATGATTATTTCCTAAACCAAGCCAAATAGTTGAAATGCTTTAACCTTTAAATGCAAATTAAAGTACAAATTACTTGCCTAAACCTTACCAAATCAAGACTGATCACTCATGGATCACTCAGATCCTCAATAAAAGACATACTAGTTAGTATCCTTGAAGTAAGAGTAGGTTACTTATTTCTTAATAATATGGACCAATGTTAAAAAGCTAAAAATGAACTCTGCTAAAGTAGCCGTATCCACTCATACTGCATAATATGGTTTCAGCAAAACCACTAAGCATTTAGGGTATGTTCTATTGCAGCGGTCCCCAACCCCCGGGCCTCGGACCTGTACCGGTCCGTGAGTCGTTTGGTACCGGGCCGTGAGAGTTGAGGGTCAGGTATGAAATGTATGGTTTTCAGGGTTTTTATCGGTTTTCAGCGTTATTTTGTTATCGCTTTTATCGTTAACTCGGTTTTCCTGGGTCTTTTCACGTGTGTTATGAATAAATCTTCTTTTTTTCGGTACTAGTTTTATTTTGTTGTATTTATCCGCGACACCTAAAAGGCCGGTCCGTGAAAATATTGTCGGGCATAAACCGGTCCATGGCACAAAAAAGTTTGGGGACTGCTGTTCTATTGTCTTGTGTAACCCAACTTACGAATTATTATTAAGAATGACCGAACTCCCACTAGACAATATCAGATAATCTAGGATCGACAGGAGCCCAAGGTATAAACACCAATAAAGAGAGACCACACCACAGTAGACTGTTCACAAATTTGTTATATTTGACACACAGCAGCTGCAACAAATGTAATGAAAGCAATGAAATAAAATACAAAATATTTCCCCCCAAAATAACAAACTAAATAAAAGTGCGCGCATACAGCTTTCTCTGAGTCAAATGTATGAGTGATTAATGTCTGGTAACTGATGGATCGTTGGGGCCCGTTCAGTTTGTTTAATGTTTGTCCTACCACACTCCGATGAAGGAAGAAAGTTCGTAGTCCTGCAGGTATCTGAAGCTTCAATGGGAACGAAACTTTGGCTTGAAATAAAACCTCAGCAAATCCTGTTCACTTTTGGGTTGGCTCGCCATCCAATTAACTGGAACTGTGGAATCGCTGCTCCTCAATGAGGGCTTGCTTCAGACTGGTTCCGTCTGTCGAGTCATCCTTTTACCAGATAACAAAAAAACCTGTCCTATAAACAGGTCACAGGTCCATATAGGCACATACACCGTTGTGAAACTTCCCTGCATCACAGATAAATTGATGTTTGTGATGTTTTCTGTAGTGGTATTGTCTCTTAAGCATGATGTTTATTTTCCCATTCAACACAGCTGCACAATCTGGTCACTGTCTGCAATGTGTTGCCATGGCTACTGCAGTTTCTGCACCCTGGGTGACTTCAAGGGGTAAATTTAGCTGAATGAATTTTTGGAAGTTTGATCCTTTTCAGTATACCAACACCTGGTGAGGGTGGGGTGGCCATTTTGATGCTTTTTTTCCCTGGTTGACTGACTGAACTCCTCCACACTCACCTCTTATCCTGGCAGGTGCCTAGCTGAATAGGATATCATTGTCATGGAGATTGAGGCGATGATGCTCACATGCACGCACACACACACACGCACGCACGCACGCACGCACACACGCACGCACGCACGCACGCACACACGCACGCACGCACACACACACACAGTGACAACCCTAAGTTGTCACTCCGAGAAGAGGCAGCAGCATGAAGGCAATCAGAATCAGAATCAGAATCAGAATCAGAATTAGAATACTTTATTGATCCCTGGGGGAAATTATTTTTTGTTACAGTGCTCCATTTTAAACCAAATTAGATGGATCGGTCTTTCTCTCTCATTTTGTCAAATGTAAACCTTTTCTGTGGATAATTCCAAACTAAAGCTTGGACCCTGGAGGTGAGCAGGTAGTGATAAACATACTTTATTTAAAGAACATCGATGAGGGCTAAGAACACTCCACACAAACTGACATTTCCTCCCTACCTAAAGTAAAGTGCCAGAATAAAGGAGGTGCATTACCACAGGGCTTTCCCAACTCTCAAGCATTTTAGCGTTGATCGTCCTGATACTTCCTGTGCTTTTCAAATGTTTGGACTGTTACTGACCGTTTCATAGGCACATGAATTCCAAGCAGGCTTTCCTGCATACAGATAAGAAAAAGGCAAATAAACAGAAGTAAACACCAGTTTATAGAGATCTATAGACTGATAGTGACAGAAGTTTCAAACTGTGTTGGTGAAAAAGTGTTTCTGACCTGGGGCATTTATGTGTCCCTGCATGAAGGATTTCTATTTCTGATTAGTCACTGACATTTTGCCTTGCTGAATGTGCCGAATGTGTGGTATGAACTCCTCCACGCCTCTGCTGTGTTCACCTGTGAATAATAAATAAACAACATGACATTTCCTTATCTTGACTGCCAATGTGTCCGGTCTTTCATAATGACTTCTAATAGAATTCTGGTTCAATTCAATTTTACTTATGTAGCACCAAATCACAACAACAGTTGCCTCAATGTGTTTTATATTGCAAGGCAAAGATCCTACAATGATACAAAAAACCCCAAAGAAAATCCCAATAATTAAATTATCCCCTCTGAGCAAGTGCTTTGGTGACAGCGGGAAAAACTTCCTTTTAATAGAGATTGAAAATGTGACGTCACTCAGGGGTAAAACCGCAAAGAATTCTGGGAACTCGTGGCAAGAGGTACTAGCGCACGTAGGCTTTCAATTGAAATCAGTTATACAGCAATAAAAAGAAACACAAAAATGACAAGAAGCTGTTGTATTGTTGTAACTGTGGAAGCCGACGGGTAAAGAGATCGGTTGTTATCGGATTACGTCGTTGAAGAGAAATTGTTCGAGCCATGTTTCCGAAGTAACAAAGACGGCCTGGATCCATCCTCAACCCGAAAAGGCCCCACAAGCTCATCTTTGATGATACCAGCCCAAACCAGTACTCCACCTCCACCTTGCTGGCGTCTGAGTCGGACTGGAGCTCTCTGCCCTTTACCAATCCAGCCACGGGCCCATCCATCTGGCCCATCAAGACTCACTCTCATTTCATCAGTCCATAAAACCTTAGAAAAACCAGTCTTGAGATATTTCTTGGCCCAGTCTTGACGTTTCAGCTTGTGTGTCTTGTTCAGTGGTGGTCGTCTTTCAGCCTTTCTTACCTTGGCCATGTCTCTGAGTATTGCACACCTTGTGCTTTTGGGCACTCCAGTGATGTTGCAGCTCTGAAATATGGCCAAACTGGTGGCAAGTGGCATCTTGGCAGCTGCACGCTTGACTTTTCTCAGTTCATGGGCAGTTATTTTGCGCCTTGGTTTTTCCACACGCTTCTTGCGACCCTGTTGACTATTTTGAATGAAACGCTTGATTGTTCGATGATCACGCTTCAGAAGCTTTGCAATTTTGAGACTGCTGCATCCCTCTGCAAGATATCTCACTATTTTTGACTTTTCTGAGCCTGTCAAGTCCTTCTTTTGACCCATTTTGCCAACGGAAAGGAAGTTGCCTAATAATTATGCACACCTGATATAGGGTGTTGATGTCATTAGACCACACCCCTTCTCATTACAGAGATGCACATCACCTAATTGGTAGTAGGCTTTCAAGCCTATACAGCTTGGAGTAAGACAACATGCATGAAGAGGATGATGTGGACAAAATACTCATTTGCCTAATAATTCTGCACTCCCTGTAGTTATGCAAGGTGGCACGGTGGTTAGCACTGTTGCCGCACAGCAAGAAGGTCCTGAGTTCAATTCCACCATCAGGCCGGGGTCTTTCTGTGTGGAGTTTGCATGTTCTCCCCGTGTTTGCGTGGGTTCTCTCCGGGTACTCCGGCTTCCTCCCACTGTCCAAAGACATGCACCTTGTGGGGATAGGTTAAGTGGATAATCCAAATTGTCAATAGGTGTGAATGGTTGTCTGTCCCTGTATGTTATCCCTGCGACAGACTGGTGACCTGTCCAGGGTGTACCCCGCCTCTCGCCCTATGACAGCTAGGCTCCAGCGACCCTGAAAAGGATAAGCGGGTGGATGGATAATAATAATAATACATTTTATTTAAAAGCGCCTTTCAGGACACTCAAGGACACTGTACAGAGCAAAGTAGTAAAAATAGGCATAAGAGCAGGGATTATACATGTAATGGGCTAAGTTTCCATTCAGCTTAAACACTCCCAAGAAAATCTCCAGGACTCAGACGATTGGATTCCAGAAGTTTTTACTGGGCACTTTTGTGAAACTGTAAACACAATACAATGAAATATACTGTAAACACAATACAATGAAATATACTGTAAACACAATACAATGAAATATATGAAATGTATTATAGATGCAATAAGCTCAAAGCATCTGGCTAATTATCACAGCTTGACAGCCTAGCCGCATAGCTTATATGAGACACAATAAAGTTAACCGAATAACAGACAACGGTTCAAAACGCTTCACCGCTTAATTGTACAAAATGAATTATACTCACAGACTATGCCTTAGCGAAGAGAAAAGGATTAATCCTGTAACGGCGGTTGAATGAGCCCACACGCTAATATCCCGAGTCACACAGTAGATTCACTTTCTGACTCTCAGCGTAAACTGCTCTCGTGTTGTCATGGTTACGAAAATACACACACCGCTCTAAGCTACGATAGCGAGATAAAGAGAACACAAAGAACACATTTCTGGGGGCATAACAATACACAATAATGAGAAACATAATAGAAGGAACAGGGTTTTTTCAATTTTTGTTTTTGTTTTTTAGGTTTTGTTTTGTTTTTTATTTACTTTTTTTTTTTTTACTTACATGAACCGTTGCTATCAGAACTGTTCACTGGTGACAGAATAATTGTTGATCTATCACTTGAGTCTGGATCATAATTTCCTCCTTGGTTAATTGGTGAGAACCTGATGTGTGGTCTTTTGTTTGAACAGCCCCGCCCTGATGTGGGCCCCTGCCTCTTTCATGGGGACTTAACATTCAGCATCCTCTGATAACTGCACGCACTTATCTACAGTGTATAAAAAAACAAACAGCAACTGAAAGAAGCCGGACTAAGGGCCTGGCAGAGCCTTAAAAAGGTGGAAACCCAGCATTTGGTGATGTCCATGAGTTCAAGATTTCAGGTTGTCATTGCCAGCAAATGGCTTTCAGCCAAATATTAGGAATGAACATTTTCTTTTGAGTTATTTAATTTGTCCAATTACTTTTAGCCCCTGAAATGGAGGAGGGATTGAGTTAAAAATGTTTTAGTTCCATGCACTTTTGGGGCCTGATTATTTAAGATCTGCTACTGTATGTGAGGAGCATAATTTAACTCAGGATTTAACAGGGAGCCAGTAAAGAGAAGCCAGTATAGGAGAAACATGCTCCCCCTTTCTAGTCCCCATAAGTACTCTTGAAAAAAACATTGCTTTTATGATTTTTTTTCCATGCGTTTTTACCACGTTACAGTACAACTCAAAGAAGATTTGGATCTTCATTGTTTCCTACCAGAGTTGACTCCTTTCCGATTGGGTTGTACCTAAACCAGCAGATGTGCATCTTCAGGCCTGGATGTGCCCGTTCTCCTCTCCAATCTCTGTAACACTGTAACAATCCAAAGACTACAACCAATATTTGGTTCTCACTCTGAGCAAATGCTAAGTAAAATTTAGGTGACTTGATTATTATGATGCGATTATTAATATTTGATTATGCTTTTTCTTTGCTCCTGTTAAACTGCTTTAATAACATATCCTGCATTAAAGAAGTTTAAATTCAGGATATTCCTTTTTTGCCCTTTACGAAAAGTTAAAAACCTTTTAAAAGTGTTAATCCATTTTAGTGTGAATAGCTCTTGCTTCGGGAGAATAAAAAACATTATATAAGAATGAGTCCTACTTACTGGGTAAGACTCAGGATCAGAGGTTAGGACTTTTTAAACAGAGAGCTGATTTAGACTTCCTGTACTAGGGTCCTGACCTGAAAATCTGGTAGAATTTTGTGTGTCCTCTCAGGTGCAGTGGTTTGCCTCAGCCTGAGTGTCAGTTTGAGGTAACAAACCCAGGAGGTGAAGCTTCCTCTCCCACTAAACTGTGAGGAGCAGAAACAGAAGCCAGCACACCCTGATGGAGAACTCAGTTGCCTAACTAACTGATCACTCTTCCCTTACACAGAAGGTGCCACAAGAGGGTCTGAGAAGTCCACGACTCAAGCTGACAAAAACTGTGGCAAGAAGTGACAGTGAAGGCTTCTGTTGAAGAGGGAACCCTCTCAAAAGACAGGAGATAAGTTCCGTTTGAGGATCAGAATAAAGAAACATGGCAACCTCCACAGAATCAAAACGGACGAGCAGGACCCATCAATCGTCACACAGAGTTACTAAACAGAAGGAGGAGTGCAGCAGCTGGGATTCCCTCACATCTGACACCTACTCACACCTATTCAGAAAAGTGCTTTTTTCTATGCTCCTCTAAGTAAGTGCTTTCTATCTAACATGCACACGCATTCATACTCCAATGCATTGGAGAGGAACTTGGGGTTAGTATCTTGCCCAAGGATATTTGGCTTGCAAAGACTGGAGAGATTGAATCACCAACCTTCTGATTAGCAGAGAGCAACTTGAGTTAGTATCCTGGATATTTGACATGGATCAAACCACCAACCTTCTGATTAGTAAATGATCTGCTCTAGCTCCTGAGCTACAGCTACAGCAGTGATGTGGGTGTTGTAGCTGCTCCAATTGCTCCATAGCCTTGTTTCGTTCCTGGGAGCTTAAATTGAGCTTTCCAGCTCTGGATGTGGGAATCACGTAGAATCATTGCTAACTGCTGTTTTTACATCACTTTGAGTCAATAAATCGATAATCAGTCTTAGGTAGGAGCTTATTAGTTTAGTTAGGGCAGGGTAAATTAGACATTTAGAGAGAGAACAATGTTTATTTATTATTATTGAATTGAATTAAATGTTTCCTTATTATTTCTTCATTGCCTTACAACTAACTAAGGCAAGAAACTTCGCGATCGTGGCTCAAGAGTTGGCAGTTTGTCTTATAATTGGAAGGTTCCCGGTTTGAGCCCCGGCTCCGACAGTCTCGGTTGTTGTGTCGTCGGGCAAGACACTTCACCCTCTGCCTACTGGTGGTCAGAGGGCCCGGTGGCGCCAGTGTCCAGCACCCTCGCCTCTGTCAGTGCGCCCCAGGGCAGCTGTGGCTACAATGTAGCTGCCATCACCAGTGCGTGAATGTGTGTGTGACTGAATCTAGTGTTCCTTAGGGAACCCCAAAGCGCTTTACAAATACAGGCCATTTTAAACTCCCATAAGTTGATTCTGTTCATCTGTGGGAGAAACGTTTCATCACTCATCCAAGTGACTTCTTCTTCTTGGATGAGTGACAAAATGTTTCTACTACTCAAAATGCTGTAGAGAGTTCTGGGATTTTCTTAGCTGGAGGGCTGAGCATGCCTCAAGATATCTGTAATGCTGTGATTCTGTGTGTGATAGCTACACTGCCAGGTAATGTTATTATGCTGCAGATGTTTTAAAAACTCTTCTTCAGCTACACTGTAAACCCGAACAAGTTGACTGAACTTAAAACTTTTGTGGAAACTGATTACCTCAAAAGATTTAAGTACAAAAACTCATATCTTCTAAGTATGGGGTACTCAAAATTTGTATTTATTGTTAACCTAAAATTTTTAAATTATATTTTATATTTTATTAATTGAGCTTTACTCAAAGACTGTATACTTTAATTTCAATATTTTTGTGTTTCTTGTAGTTTATTATTTTGATGCAACACAATGCAATTATATTACAACCTAAACTCAAATTATCTGATTATTAATTAAAAGATATTTATGTTTCAATGTTTGAGTGTAGACTACTAAAAAAAAAAAGTACGGAAATTCAGTTACTTTACATTTTGTTTATTTAACATTTTTTCATGAAAATTTAAAAACATCACAAATGTTTTTATAAAACAACTAACATGGACATCGGCACCATAAAGTGAGCATTATAAATTCTGTGTAGAACATTTATCTTTTTATAAACTCACAAAGGACGACATCAGTCCTAATTGCATCTTTCTCAAAATACACAAAAATGCAAAACAAAAAGTCAAATACTAATCACTTTTTTTTAAATAGAAATGAAAAACAATTTTTTAAAATGGGTACAAAGACGATCAGCTTCCAAGTACCGTAATTGTCGGGCTATAAGCCGCTACTTTTTGCACAAGCTTTGAACCCTGCGGCTTTTAGTCAGGTGTGGCTTTTCTATGGATTTTCCATGATTTTTGTGATATCGTAAGAGGATTTGTTTTGTTTGTTCCGCTGTTGTACGGCACTACGTTGCCTGGCGGAAGGATCGAGGTTCAAGAGTGGTATGTTGGTCACATGTCCGTCCGCCAGGCAACGTAGTGCCGTACGAAGTAGCGCGAAAAACAAACTTCAAAGTAGCGCTACGCGTTCAGCGGGAGGCGTGGATGACGAGCGGCGATAAACTTGCGAAAAGCAAGTTATGCCCAACTCCACCGGTGGATTCTGACAGCGTGGAAAAGTGCGAAAACATCCACGATCACCAACGGATTTTGAAGGGCTGGACTGCTGCATGATGGAGAGGAGGACACCGCCACGGCCCTTCAGAGGGTGTTGGACTCTGACACTGACAACGAGGATTTCTTTGGTTTTGAAAGTGACAACGAAGGAGAGAAGCGGAGAGTGGATGACGAAGCCATCCTGAGCCTGTTCGTTTCCGACATTGGAGGAGAGGACTTTGGTGGTTTTAGTGCGCAGGAAGAAGAGAAAGATGGTGAATGACTGACTTTTCTTCTCCGTGTCACTTCACCTGAGCCTAAAAGGTAGTCCGAATCTATTTTTCTGGTGTGCTGTAGGTTACTGTTATGTACTACATGTGCAAATATGTACCCATAACTTGTTTTTCAAAATATTAATAAAAGGGGTGTGTCTCCAAACAGCCATCTCTTTCCTGACAATTCCCTTTGTGCATATTCTCTTACATATGATAAGTCAACATTGAAACACCTGCGGCTTTTAGTCAGGTGCGGCTAATGTATGTACAAAACAGGATTTTCCCCTGATTTTAGCTTGTGCGGCTAATATTCAGGTGCGCTTTGTAGTCCGGGAAATACGGTAACCAGATAAGGCAGTCAAGTATAGGAAAATTAGGTAAACTGATGGAGTTAAATCCACCCAAAGCCTGTAGTAAACTTAAAGTGCTTAAAGTGCTTCAAACAAAGTGCTCAGTAACAGAGTGCGTGTCCTAACAAACATTGCCTTATATTCCTTAAGAGCATGTAGGCAGGGGTTTCAGGGGTTTGCCGTCATCAAGCCCCATGAAGATATTTTGGACTAAGGCAAATGTGTGAACCAGCTTCCTGGGGTAGTCTAAATGCAGAGCATAGATCAAGCCAAACAATAAAGCAAATGCATTTGCAAATCTGGGAATATCACGCATCACCTAGTCGCCTTTCACCAAAACAGCCATGCTTGAGGAAGTAAAATGGACTGGACTGGGAAGCGCCGTCGGTAACCACTGTGAGAAGGGCAACTGGAGTGTCAATGAAGGTCGACTCATCCAATGCGTCCGCCTGGAATAGACACAGTATCAATGGTAAATGGCCTGTATTTGTATAGCGCTTTACACATTCAGTCATCCACCCATTCACACACTGGTGATGGCAGCTACATTGTAGCCACAGCCACCCTGGGGCGCACTGACAGAGGCGAGGCTGCCGGACACTGGCACCACCGGGCCCTCTGACCACCACCAGTAGGCAACGGGTGAAGTGTCTCGCCCGACGACACAACGACCGAGACTGTCGGAGCCAGGGCTCGAACCGGCAACCTTCTGATTACAAGGCGAACTCCCAACTCTTGAGCCACGATCGCCCCAATTAAATAAGTAAGGTTGGTTTGAGAGAATGTGACAAGCATGACCTGTAATCTAGCAAAACATTCAGCAGTGTAGTGGGTTACTTTGTAACGAGTTAGGGTACTCTACTTTTTTTGAAAAATGTACATTAACGTGTTAGCTTCTTGCATTACATAATTTGTATTTTTATTATTTTTCTAAAAAAAAAAAAGTAATTTTTTATTTCATGACTTTATCTCAAAAATAAACTAAATCTTGACTTCAGCCTGGTTTTTGGGCCACCTGCAGCATAGCCATAGTGCTGTGATACGGTGTCGGAGAGGCGGATGCTGTCCAAGATAAAGACAATGTTGGATAACACCTCCCACCCACTCCATGACATGTTGGTCAGTCACAGGAGCTCGTTCAGTGAGAGACTGAGATTACCCATGATGCACCACTGAACGACACAGGAAATCATTCCTGCCTGTGGCCATCTCCCTGTACAACGCATCCACTTAACACACTGTTTGCTGCTACAACTACACATGTTTCTTTTCCAAATATTTATTTATAAGTGACTTATGTATGTATGTATGTATATATATGTATATATTGTACTATTCTTAGTTAGCGTATTGTCTGTCTTGTCTTAATGTTGGTTTAAAATGGAGCACTGTAACAAAAAATAATTTCCCCCAGGGATCAATAAAGTATTCTGATTCTGATTCTGATTCTGATTCTGATTCTGATACGCCTGTGCCCTGCTCCTGACCTGTGTGTGTGTGTGGGTTTTCTACAGAGAGGGTATTTTGTTTGTACAATTTGGTAGCTGCTAGGGTATTAAATTGTATTTAAAAAAATCCATAGCATTTTATCTTACTGGCAGAATTTAAGTAATGCAAAAATACACTTACATTACATGTCTAAAAGAATTCTGGGTCCTCCTCCCGCAGGTATACAGGAAGGGCACGAAGTACTGCAGTGCGTTTCACGTTGATATCAGGCGCCTCCTAAAAAGGGAAAAGAAAAGTTCATTTAACGCAAAGTTTTCAGGTGTCATTCTTTGGGGAGAATACATGTTTATGAAACTACATGACATCAGACTCTACTAAATTTTGGAGACTTTTCTTTTAAGATACAACCTTTCTGTCTCTTGTGACAGAGAGTATGTTTCTTAATCATTTGACAAAAACCCTACACAGTATTTTAAAATAGTGTTCTCCAGATCAGAGCTGTGATCTATATAGAACATGGGGTTCAAAGCAAGGAAAAATTGTGTGTTTATCAGTGAAACTTTTAATTTGTGTTAATTTTGTCATTATCAATATATGAAATCTTCACCTTAAGGGACTTAATGAATGGTTTCTTCAATAGATCTTTCAACTCACCTGTGTTTACTGTCTCCACCTGAAATTAATTGCAGTCTGAATTTTTTTTTCTTCTGTCTTTTTGTCTTTGGCCTTCAGCCTTGGAAGAAAAAATAAAAATATTGAAAACCTTATCAGCACACTAAATATACAACACCTTGCTATATTTCAATTGTTTTAGATAGAAGTTGCCACTGCTAGCTAAGTCACTTTTGAATGATGCTAATGAGAAGAAAAAAAAAACAAAACCTGCCGAACAATGAGGCTGCTGTTGTAAAAACGCCAACTTTCTTGCGTTGGCAAGGGGTCGTTAAAATATCACTAAGACCCTTTCTTTATGTGTGATTCTTCGTAAAACTGTGTTTTAATCGGTTAAAACTGTAAAACTGACGACATAATCTATGTTTGAAAAAGAGCGCGAACAACCGCGAACAACTATTCACCACCTGGGTCTGTGCTTTTTAACACAACAGCGCATTCGAAAACAAGTTATTGGCTGCAACATATTAATATACTTGCTTTTTTACGGAAAAAATAAACATAACGAAGGTTCCGTTTTACTTACAAGTTTCTCCAAATGTGTTCTCCAGTCGCTCGAGAAGGGCAGCCATATTGAACAGAATTTTCTGTCAACGTCGTTCAGGTTAGAGAGAAGACGTCATGACGTCATGACGTCCACATGCGGAGCTCGGAAAAAAACATTTACTCAAAAATCATAATTAAGAAAGCAGTATTTACTCTTAACTTCTAAGCCATGTACAATTATAACTGTTTGAATCGTTAACCGAACAGAAAAGTTTTAAGTTGTTTCAACTTTGTGAGGAATTTTAATTGTTATATCCACAAACTTTATAAGTCAGGTAGACTGTTGGGGTTTACAGTGTATAATTAACTAACAATTATGCTAGACATAGATTATTCTGTAAGAACCGTCGACAGTCAGGCCTGTGTTTGCACCTGAAATGCGCCACACAGATTTTTTGTCATTCATCCTTGCTGTTTTCTCATAAAGGAGGGGCTGTGGGTACAGCTTGTTTGGTGTTAGAGTAGGTTTGGCAGTGTGGGAGCATTAAAATGAAAGTGAATGTATGTGTCACACTTTATCAGGTTAAACTTAAACTCCCAGAGAGCAGCCATTTGGCAACATTGATTTATGTTTAAAGTGTCTAGCATCACGTAAAATGAGCTCACAGTGTTGTTAGTTGTTTTTTGCCATAATTTGCAGCTGAGTTATGTCAAAGAACATCGCAGCACTGAAATATGTCATTCAGCATGGATGACATGAGGTGCTTTATCTCAGCATTAACAGCTGAAGAGTGTTTGACAATAGAAGTACGAGCTTTGGAAATGAAACAAACTGCATGTGATTTCAGTGTTTTCAGGTTCAGAAATCGTACAGTGTAAATATATTACGTCTGAAAATGCTTAATGATGTGGCGACATGAGGATTTCAGTGAACATGGGCAATACATAACCCCTGGGGGATAAAAAGATTGACAACCACACTAACTTGCAAAATGTGAGGCTACATGCAGAGCATACAGATGGATGATGATGAAATAACATTTTTATGCATCTGAAAAAATGCGCATTGATCAAAACTCCAAACGAAGAGTGATACAAAGTTGCTAGTTGGCACATTTGCTCAGCCATATGGCCACAGTAATAAGAATGCACATACATTATGATGCACAAGCGCAGCATGCGGGGATTGCTGTTATTTCAATCGACTTTAGATGCATCTAGATTTTCCTTCAGGCTATAGTTTTAAGTACAGGACAGATTGCAGCCACCACAAATGGCCTGATACAGCAAGCTCCAAACCTCAGTTACAATACCTTTATTAGGGCATTCAACTAACTGAAATATTGTCTTCACCAACAATGAGAGACACTGCTGAGCTCAACCCAAAGCTGTGAATGATTTGTACTGAAGCTGCTATTTACAAGCTAAGATTTTACATGTTTATATGGCTTTGATGCAGCAAGTAACTACATTTTTTTTCTTCAGTAGAAAAAAAGACATTAAAATGTTTAAATTAAGTTGTGTCTGCATTCCATCTCTTCATCCTGCATGCCACGGAAATTACTCCTGTCAAACTGTGATCAGAATGAATCCAAGGGTGTTTTTAATAGAAGCTGTCAGTGTGGGACTGATGAAAACACTCGTCTGTCTAAAAACTCATTTGAGCTCGGCATAAATGAAAACAAGCACATATGCAAACACTGAAAGTAATATAGTAGTATTGTTATACTCGCACCGACTTTCCAAGGATCACATGAAGTCTCTTATTCTTTAACTATGCCTTCAAAACAATAGTCTGTGTAAAACTGGGCGTAGCCACCATGACATAATTTTATTTTTCTTCCTCCTTTTTAAATCCCGTCTTGTCTGACAGCTTTTGAAAAACACTTTTTGCTTTTTTCAGATGAGCTCTATAAATTCTCTGTAGACTCCCCTTGACTCTTGTGTCTTTATTTTATTAATTTCTATTAGTGTTATTTCAGTTATTACAGTATATCTGTAGTGTGACAATACTAAGCTGATGGGCAGGGGGAAAAAGTTAGGGGGAGGAAAAAGGATGATGTATCGCCAACTGCTGCACAAAGAAAAAAAAACAGTACTGGGAACAGAAAAATATGAAAATGCAGAGATGGATAAATCAATCTTCATCTGCTCTGTGTGTGTGTGTGTGTGTGTGTGTGTGTGTGTGTGTGTGTGTGTGTGTGTGTGTGTGTGTGTGTGTGTGTGTGTGTGCGTGTGTGTGTGTGTGTGTAAGTGTCTGTTTATGTGTCTTTCTCACAAAATATACTTGATAATGAAAGTGAGAAGCTGTATTGATGCCCCCTCAGGGATAGACCCAGGAGATCCGGGCCATCCAATCCACAACAGCATTGAAGATGTGAGACCACACATCATGGTGACAACTGTGTGTCCATCCCAGCAGGAAAAAGGAGAAAGGCCCCAGATGGGGTGCCCACGGCCAAAGGACGAGAGTCCTAGGAAAGCAGAGGCGGCGGGCATCTGGCCCCGCCAGAGGCCGGTCACCCTGGGACGAGCTGAGAACAGGGACCTAGGCACCCAAGAACCGCCTGGCACCCAGCAGAGCCAGGAAACGCTGGAGCGTTTACATGGGAGCCTGGAGTGACTATTTGTTCAAAACCATCGTGTATAATATACCTTGATTTTTTTTTAGAAGAAATAAATGATACTTTCTTTCAGAGCAATAACTCCATAAGAAGGAAGATCAAAAATTATTGCATATAATACATAGCAGATGTCAGTCAAGCTTGGAGCCGGGCAAAAATCTGCTCTCACAGACATAGTTGAGGAGGAGGGCAACAGCAGCCCCCAACTCAACAAACCACAGCCACCTCACTCCTGTAAGATTTCAGTGAGGCTAAATCTGTCTCATTAAAAATAATCATTCTGATATGAATAAAAAGAAAGAAAGAAAGAACTTTTAAGACGTGATAGTGACATCACTCATATATTCAGGAAGCCACATACCTATATGTATATGGTGTAAATTACTTTCATCCACAATACACTCTCATTAAATGTACAGAGTCAAATATAATTCATTCACCTCCTACATCGTTCCCTCGCTCACCTGGAGACCGCTGGAAGCACTGTGAGAATCATGTTCTTTGATTTCTCCAGTGCCTTCAACACCATTCTTCCCTCGGTTCTAAAGGACAAGCTGGTGAACTCTGGAGTGGACCATCACCTCACTACCTGGATCCTGGACTACCTCACCGACCGACCACAGTATGTGAGGACTCAGGGCTGTGTGTCGGACAGGGTCGTCTGCAGTACGGGGGCCCACAGGGAACGGTTCTGGCTCCGTTCCTCTTCACCATCTACACTGCAGACTTCTCCCACAATTCCACCCAGTGCTTCCTGCAGAAGTTCTCTGATGACTCTGCAATAGTCGGCCTCATCACTGATGGGGACGACAAGGAGTACAGAGGTCTGACCCAAGACTTTGTGGACTGGTGCCAGCTGAACTACCTCCAGATCAACGCCAGTAAAACCAAGGAACTGGTGGTAGACTTCCGCAGGCACAAGCATTCTCCACTGCAACCACTGAACATCCAAGGTATGGACATTGAGGCTGTGGACAGCTACAGGTACCTTCATCTGAACAACAGACTGGACTGGACTCATAACTCAGACGCCCTCTACAGGAAAGGGCAGAGCAGGCTGTACCTGCTGAGGAGACTCAGGTCGTTTGGAGTGGAGGGCCCACTCCTGAAGACCTTCTATGACTCTGTTGTGGCTTCTGCTATCTTTTATGGTGTGGTCTGCTGGGGCGGCAGCATCTCTGCTGGGGACAGGAAGAGACTGAACAGGGTGATCCGAAGGGCCAGCTCTGTTCTAGGATGCCCTCTGGACTCAGTGGAGGTGGTGAGTGACAGGAGAATGGCGGCTAAGCTGTCATCCCTGATGGACAACATCTCCCACCCCATGCAGCAGACTGTGACAGCACTGAGCAGCTCCTTCAGTGGGAGACTGCGGCACCCACGGTGTGGGACGGAGAGATTTCGCAGGTCTTTCCTCCCCACTGCTGTCAGACTCCACAACAAAGACTTTAACTGAACAAACACACACATCCATACATATGCAATAACACTAAGTGCAATAATCCTTTCTGTCATCGTTGTATTTTTACTCAGTTGTATATAGTATTTGTATTTGTATTCTATTTTTATCTTATTGTATATTTATTTTATTTTATTCTATTCTGTACAGCTGTGTACGGTATTTATTCTTATTGTATTCTAATTTTTGCCTCATAACTTTTGCACTGTCCACTTCCTGCTGTGACAAAACAAATTTCCCACGTGTGGGACTAATAAAGGTTATCTTATCTTATCTTATCTTATAAAAGATAATTAAATGTCTTTAATGCACTCGGACGATGTCAGGTAGCTTCATTTTTAAGTTGTGTGGTGATGACCAGTCGTATCATCACTTTCTCCCGCCTATAAAAGCAAAACCCATCAATGCATTATCACTGCATCTCATGCTGTTTGCAACACTGTGCACCTCAGGTCATAAAAATGACCACAAATCACTTGCCACGCCCTGTGCGTCTGTGCCATGCGCCATTGATTCACAACGATAGAACCCCAGGTGTTTGGAAGAGGAAATATAAAAGCTTTCATAAAGTGGGTTTCAGCTGAATAAATACTGTCTTGTAGTCATTTGTGATACAAAGTAGAAAAGTGAGCATTTATTTGTGTCATGGGTGGTTAACTTAACTTTCAGCCCTAAACACCCAAACAAGCTTTTGAACATCAAACTAATAAGTTGCCGTTTGTCTGGGTCAGAAACATAAGCAGTCCTTACACCAATACAACTACCAGAACAAACACACAAAGCTCCGTGTCCATTGTTAGGCTTATTAAATAATCAGGTGGGTTTCTTTGCTGAGGAGCAGCCAGTCGGTTCTGATTTTTGCTAGTGACAAGCTGCTGACAGAAAGACTGGACTCTGAACACAGGCAAGATTCTTTATATGTTAGTGAGTAGGAGACTCAAATACAGACCTCTAATCTTGTTTGTCTGCATGTGCATGCATGCGTGTATGTCATGTCTGCTCCAAAGTTGTCATTCTGAGCAGCAGCTCTAGAATTAGTGCTGAGTATTTTCAGCCTCCATGGCTCATCTCTCACCAATGACCCTGTTTGAATTCAAGCCTCAGCTTCTCTTTACATCCAAATCCACCTCCATCAGTTCCTCCCCCCTTTCCCTATAGACACATAGAAACCTATTTCTATCACTGCCTGTTGGCCCTCTCCACACACACACACACACACACACACACACACACACACACACACACACACACACACACACACACACACTACACTTTGAAATGGTTTTGCCTTCCAGTAAAATTTCCAGAGTGGAGATCTTTACACTAAGGTCACCATTAAATGTTTGCTCCTTGGACACTGGAATAACTTCTGTGTACATGTAATAAACATTACAGAAAAAAGGCTGATTCGAATGGCAAAAAGAAATGTAAAAGGAGTGTCATTTAAACTGTGCATTTTTAGTCTTATTAACCTTTCAAACAATGTGTGTAAAGAGGAGTTTAACTGTCAGCTGATTATCACCTTTCGTGGTGGTAATCCTAAAACCAAATGATGGACACTAGGCAGGCCACATGGAGCATGACTTTTGCCTTCCTGTATACAGTCAGGATATATATCTGCAACTGAGAATATAATAAGGTTGAGTACTTCAAAGACTCCAGTCCCACTGACATGCCCTCTGTAGGACGAGGATCTGGGAACAAGTGATATCACAGTTTTTGTCCAGGTTGTGAAACACTGATGCCTTTTTTATCCTCTCTAGGATATTTGAACCGAGTGCTGGACTCCACCAGTGCTGCCTTTTGTCTGTTCATAATTTTTTATGAATAAAATATTTAGGCTAGCCCCAGGTACAAAGTGTACTGGATTTGATCATTTTAGGGTCATGCCTTTTGCAGATGATGTGACTCCTCTGATAAGTTCAAACGGCGACTTCCAGCTTTCATTGTGGCTGTTTGCAGCACCGTGTGAAGTGGCTGGGATGAAAATTATTACTTGAAAGCCTGAGGCCATAGACTGCCCACTCTAAATGGGGAAAAAATTGCTGGCCCAAGTAAAATAGTTTAATTATGATATATTCTTAGTTACAAGTAAGGGAAGAAAGGAGCAGTAGACTGAAAGATGCAGCATCTGCAGTTGCAGCTGATGTTCCAGGTTTGTTAGAGAGAGCTAAGTGTTATAGCAAAGCTTGGTGGTTGATTTACATTCCAGCCCTTGCCTACGGCAACAATAAAAAATAAAATAAAAGTGCACATGCAAACGGTAGAAATGAGTTTGCTCCCAAAGGTGTCTGATACTGGATGTGGAGCTCAGTCAGTTGGACCAGGATGCCGACTTCAACTGAATTCAGTTCAATTCAGTTCAAATAGCACAAATAATAATAATAATAATGGATTGCATTTATACAGCGCTTTTCAAGACCCTCAAAGCGCTTTACAATGCCACTATTCATTCACTCTCACATTCATACACTGGTGGAGGCAGCTACAGTTGTAGCCACAGCTGCCCTGGGGCAGACTGACACAACAAATCACAACAATAGTTGCCTCAAGGCACTTTAAAAAGACCCTGAAATAATATCTCCTGGATGACACCAGGATGAGGTCTTTCAGGAATGTCTACCTGGGAAACGACTCAAGGCAGACTCAGGACCCACTGGAGAGATGATGTCTCAGCAGGCTTGGGAACACCTCAGTGTTATCCCAGCAGAGCTAGACGAGGTGGCTGAGCCGACGGAAGTCTTGGCATCTCAGCTTAGACTGCTGCTCCTAACACAGATAAGCAGGAGAAAATGTATAGACAACAATTTCCAAGCACAGCAGTCATAATGCATTGTGCCTGTAATATTATTTGGCATGCTCCTTCCATAATTCCTCTTCTACACCACTGCAATCGGGAAATATAAAATATTTAGGTATTAATGTTTCTCCCAAGCTTGCAGATCTAACTAAATTAAACCATATCCCACTTTTAAAGAAGGTAGAAGATGATCTGGCTGGGTGGAAATGTCTACCCATATCACTCATGGGAAGGGTTGCCGCTATAAAAATGATGGTCTTACCAAAAATAAATTATTTATTCTCAATGATCCCAACTAAACCGCCACAAGATTGGTTCAGATCTCTAGATTCATGTATGTCCAAATTCCTTTGGAAAAATAAACCCCCACGTATAAGCTTAAAAACACTACAAAAGACCAAGGATAAAGGAGGACTAGAACTGCCTAACTTTCAGCACTACTTCTTAGCCAACAGGCTTCAGTTTATCTCAGGATGGCTAAAACACACCCTCTTAGATGAACCTTGGCTAGATGTAGAACAAGCACTCTGCAATAATCTAGAGATCTCAGACCTACCATTTATCAGCTCAAACATCCAACGACATGAATGCTTTAAAAGCATCAACATCAGCTCTTCTCTGACAGCATGGTGGGAGTTTCTAAAATTGACGGCGTCTTCATTAATCCCATGCAAACGTACACCTATCTGGAACAACCCTGACATATTACAAAACAATAATATGATAAACTTTTCAGATTGGAGTGATAAAGGAATCAAATATTTAGAACATATACTAGAAGGAACAGAATTTATTTCATTTGACGGACTAGTTACACAATATGGGATCAACAAGAAAAGATTTTTAGAATGTCAACAAATTAAATCCATAGTAAAAAAGAAATTTAAACCGGGTCAAGTTGAACTACAAACACCACCAAGTGTGGTTCAATTTCTTACTCTTAAACCCCCCAAATTACTATCCAAAATATACAGAATGCTTTCTAAAACAGATGAATCAATATCACTTCCTATTGCAAAATGGGAAGCGGATTTATCAGTTAACTTAGACCTAAACTTCTGGTCTCAGATTTGCTTAAAAACCTTTCATCTAATTAGAAATCCCAGTCTTCAATTAATTCAATACAAAATATTACATAGAGTACACTATACAGGTCATCGGATGTTCAAGATGGGCTTTACGTCTACCAACAACTGCTCACACTGTCAAACCAATTCACCGGACAATTATATCCACGCTCTTTGGTTCTGTCCACCAGTTCAGAAGTTTTGGTGCGAGATATGTGAAGACTTATCGAAGTGTCTGAAATGTAACATTCCAACTTCCCCCTTAGTGTGTTTGTTGGGCAGCTTAGATAATGTCACTTCAGAAAAGAATATCGCCCATATGGTTTTCACTGCCCTATGCATAGCCAAGAAAACAGTCCTCATGAACTGGAAAAATAAAAATAATCTTAATTCTAACCAATATAGAAATTATCTATTAGATTACATTAGTCTTGACACAGCCTCTGCCACCACATCAGATCAATTGCTCTGGGCTCCTTTGATCAGCTCCATCACCTAGTGGGGGTGGGGGGTCATAGTTTGGTCCCGCCTTCACTGTTGTGATTGGTGTGGGGGTAGGGACAGGCTTAGGGCGTCGGGGGGTTCCCCGGAGGCATCTTCCTTGGGGGGCTCACCCGGGGTAGCGGTCATGTCCGGTTAGGGGCTCTGTTGGCTCTCAGGTGACTGTTTCCTCGCGGCTGCGTGCAGCGGGGCTAGGGGAGGGTCTGTACTGACGGACATGGGTTACTGACCTGGTAGCCTGGCTGGCCCTGGGTGGGTCCGGGATGGGCGTGAGGTTCTGGGGGTGCTCCGTCTCTGGGCTGGGACCCGGACCGGGCCTCGGGGGCTTGGGTCCTGGTTGGTGTGTTGCCGGGGTTGTGGGCGGGTGGGTGCATGGGGGCCCAGCCCTGGAGCAGGGTGCCGCCGGTGCGTCGAGCCGCCTGGGGGGCTCTTCAACTGGTGGGGGAGATTGTCACATCTTGCAGGAGCTTTCCTCTCCTCAGGAACTCTCTCTGCAGGAGGGGGAGATACAGGAGAGGTGGAGGAAAATCTCAGCCTGGGCGTTTACTGTCTTATGTAGTCTGGAAGATGAGTGGATGGTGGGGTGGGTGCAGTTTTCTCTGTGGTGGGGTTGGGTGGACTGTCCAGGGCTCTGTGGAGCCGGAGGGCGCTACTGCACTGGGCCCCGGTCTGATGGGCCTGGGCCCCCTTTCCCTGGCGGGTCGCGGAGTATGGGGGTGCCTACTGGGGTCAGCGGGGGAGCTGGCCCCAGGGAGGGGTCACTTGCCCCTCCCTTCCTTCCCTCCCCATCTCCAGCTGCCTCCCTCTTCCCGCTCCACCACAACCACCCACACATGCAGGGCCTTGGAGTAGGGGTATGTCACCAGGGTGCAGAGGAGGCTACCCCCCCCTCTGTCCCCTTCTGGCTGCCTCTGCCTCAATTTTATCCCACAACTTAGACATTCACATCACTCACACTCTCATTACACATACATATAGGATCTTGGGGGTGGGCACGATACACGGAGTCCAAAGTACCATCAGGGTGTACAACCCCACCCCTGGCGTCGTTGCCCACCTCTCAATTTTAAATACACGTAGACATTGAGGGCTAGCAGGAGGGACTCTGCGCTTACCTGCTGCTCTCTGGCAGGTAGCTCCATGCCCTCCTGGGTTTTAAATGCACCTTAGAACACACATGCATCAACACTACAATGAACGGGTGGAGGGAGGTTTGGAGTCTTCTCTCACCCCCATTCTCTGCGACCTGCTGGAGCAGGGGGGCTAGGACTAGGAGGAGGAGTTGGCCGTCCGACTGCGGTCTGGAGTGTGGAGCCTTCCTGCTGCTGCGGAGTCGGGGCGGTCTGCCTCTCCCCACCGCAGGGAAAAGGGAAACACCACCTGGGTCTGGGTGCAGTTCCCCCCTCCAGGGGCGGGGGCACCTAGACCCGGTTTGTAGAGTACGCTTGGGGAGTGTGATCGTGTGTACAACGTCTCTTTATGTCTGTCTCCACGTTGGTTGAGTGTGGAGTAAGTGCATATGAGAGCATGAGGGTGGGAATGGATGTTTGTATATGTGTGTGCCTGTATGTCTGTGTCTATATGTCAGGTTGGGTGTCAGACGCCACCTCTCTGGGGACATCTCAGGCCCTCCAAGGTTTGGAGGCCTATCTCCCCCTACCACCACTTCCCCTGCCAGTGGCGGACCCCTCAGACATCGGTGCGTTGGTGGTTCTTTGTGTCCGGGGATGGGCGTCCAGGTACACACCGGCTCACTCCTTGGCGGCCGCTTATCGGGGCCTGGAGCCTGGGGCTCGCTCGGGCCACTTCGGAGGTGGGGTGCCCCCGGCCTCTCGGCCTGGGGCTCGGTCACTCAGGCAGGGCTGGCTGCCGGCGGAGCTCACGGGCGCGTCACTGCAACCCCCCCTGGCTTCTGCTCCGCGGCTGCTGAGTGAGCCCTCATCTGGGACTCTCCTCAGCTCTTACTGGGACAGTGGCGCAGCTGCCCCTCTGTTGGTCTTCCATGGTCTCTTGTGTTCTGGGGGCCTCTGGATGTCTGGAGTTTTGATCTCCTCCACACCTGCTTAACGCCCTGGAGGACGGGGCTGTGGCCCCCCCACACCCTCTAGCAGATTATTACATGAAGGAACCTTTTAAAAAACAAAAAACAAGCGCGTCCATGCTCACAGGTGTACACACTGGTGATCACACCCACAAACTACACCCTTTTTGGCTCCTACCTCAAAGCACACTGTGTTCTGTTGATCTTATGTGCTGCACAATAATGTTTAATATTTAGTATTTACTGTCATATTCCCATATATCATTGTGATTTTGTTTATTCTATTACTCTTGTTCTCTTCTGCTTGCTTTCTTTTTTCTTTCTCAGCAGGTGATCCAGGTGATTGATATATGCATTTTTTTTCTCTGCCCGTTCTGTTGGTTTTTGTCTTTTGCCCTTCTCCCCCGTCCCTCTTCTCAGCTGTTTCTCTTTCCCTCTTTCTTTCTCCCCTTCTTTCCCCCAGTCAAGTCTGTCCCGTATTCATTAAGTGAAAATAAAATAAACAATAAAAGGTGAATCAAATGGACCATTACGGCAAGGCTGGGATGGTCAGTTTGGTAAAGTAAATCCGTTGGGCATCTTTCTTTGCCTTTAGACAACAATTCTGATGGCAAAAGAGCCAAACGGGACAGGCCAAAAAAAAAAAAAAAAAAAAAAAAAAAAAAAAAAAATATATATATATATATATATATATATATATATATATATATATATATATATATATATATATATATATATATATTATTTGGCATGATAGATCCACTCATAATAAAATGATTTTATCTCATTTGAAATGCTAATCACATTTTACTGAATCTTTTATACACTTATCTTCCTCTTTTTTCCTCCATACCTTTCTACTTGGCTTCGTCACTGCCATTATCTCCACATCACTTAGACATCACCTACAAAAATAAATCTCCAGAATTCAGATGGCAAAGGAAGAGAGAGGGATGATGATGATGATGATGATGAGTAAAGATGAGTAGCAGGCAGAAGAAACAAAGTAAAGCTTTTAATCTCTAAAGGGAAGAGAGAAACGGTCGTGTAAGCATTAAGATATCCCCTCTGTCCAGCTGGTCTGTTTGTGTCTCCTTAGTGCTCTTTAAACATTTATGAAGGATGATAACAAAGAAAGACTGTAGCTGCACAGAGTAATCAAATCAATGTTGTTACAGGACTCTACTGAGAAAAGGGAGGAGGTGCGAGAAAGAGAATGGAGAAGGGGCGGGTGGGGGTTGAAGTTGAAAGAAGCGAAGACAAAGAAAAATATGTTAGTCCTCAAACCAGACTGCTGGCAGTGTGCAAATAAACTGCAGCAACTTTGCTGTCAAATTGAATATTCCACAACGTTTATTACATTTTCCCTAAACACATCTCTCTGTTTGTGAAGGGTTCTTTCTCACGACAAAATGCTTTCATTTTACAATGTGTTTTCTGAAATTCGTGACGTACTACTTTTAAAGCTGAAAATTGTTGGATTTACAAGCTCAGGGTTCGACTTAGCTATCAAGTTAAGCTATTAAGTAACTGAAGGTTTCTGTTTTAACTCAATCCTCTGAGGACCTTCAAGGTTAGTTCTGTAAATAGTATTTTTCTTAATTGACAGGAAGCTCTAGTGCTTTCATTTATACAGTGTTTTGGCTGTTTGGCATGTTGGCTTTTTGTAGCCAAAAGTGATGATATTTGGGCCTCCTGAGCTACAGGATCACAAACGCTTGGTACCACAAAGCGTATTATATTATTATGGGTTAGATAGTTCTATTAAAAATGCCCTCAAAGGCACTAAAAAGCAAAAATACAGCACCGAGGTTAAATTAAATGATTCCAGTTTGTGTAAGGTATGGGTCATTGTGTCAAGACAACTTTCAATTGAGTAGCATCAGGGATGGGTATCGAAACCCGGTTCTTGTTGAGAACCGGTTCCCACTGTTTCCATTCCTTGGAATCGTTTGCCATTTTTGCAAACGATTCCCTTATCGATTCCAGTCGCCCCGAATGACGTCACCACGTTGCAGAGCGTCATTTACCTGACAGGAAACACGGCGGCTCAAACGCTCAAAAGTTTGGTTATACTTTACAAGAACTGATGACAACAGGGCAACTTGCAATACTTGCAAAGTAGAGATTTCATTTAAGGGAGGAAACACTACGAATATGCAAAAGCATTTGCTCACAAAACACGCGATGACCTTAAATGAATGTCATGTTTTTAATTCCGCTCCGGACTCGTGAATCTCAACCCAGCAGCAGCGGTAACGTTTGCACGTCCTCTCCCGTTAATGCGGCAGGTAAATAATCAACTAACAGTGCATATTATGTTAGCGCGATCTGCCTTATTACAAACCTGCCATTACTGTGTATTTACACTCAACAAAAATATAAACGCAACACCTTTGTTACTGCTCCCATTCCCCATGGGATGGACGTAGAGACCTAAAATTCATTCCAGATACACAATATAACCATCCCTCCCAAACAGTGGTCACAAATCAGTCCAAATGTGTGGTAGTGGGCACATCTGCTATATTGAGATAATCCATCCCACCTCACAGGTGTGCCACATCAGGATGCTGATCTGACATCATGAGTAGTGCACAGGTGTACCTCAGACTGCCCACAACAAAAGGCCACCCTGGAATGTGCAGTTTTGTCTCACAGCAAAATGCCACAGATGCCACAAGCAATGAGGGAGCGTGCAATTGGCATGCTGACAGCAGGAATGTCAACCAGATCTGTCGCCCGTGCATTGAATGTTCATTTCTCAACCATAAGCCGTCTCCACAGGCGTTTCAGAGAATATGGCAGCACATCCAACCGGCCTCACAACCGCAGACCTCGTGTAACCACACCAGCCCAGGACCTCCACATCCAGCAGGTTCACCTCCAAGATCGTCTGAGACCAGCCACCCAGACAGCTGCTGGAACAATTGGTTTGCACAACCAAACAATTTCTGCACAAACTGTCAGAAACCGTCTCAGGGACGCTCAACTGCATGCCCGTCGTCCTCATCGGGGTCTTGACCTGACTCCAGCTCGTCGCCCTAACAGACTTGTGTGGGCAAATGCTCACATTCGATGGCGTCTGGCACGTTGGAGAGGTGTGCGCTTCACGGATGAATCAT
This sequence comes from Astatotilapia calliptera, assembly GCF_964374335.1. Classification (NCBI taxonomy): domain Eukaryota; kingdom Metazoa; phylum Chordata; class Actinopteri; order Cichliformes; family Cichlidae; genus Astatotilapia; species Astatotilapia calliptera. The sequence goes on from NC_137423.1 coordinate 2,588,231, forward strand.
GGTTCACATTGTTCAGGGCAGATGGCAGCTGAGAATGTCCCAGTTCTTGCATGGCCTGCATACTCACCGGACATGTCACCCATTGAGCATGTTCGGGATGTGCTTGACCGGCGTATACGACAGCGTGTACCAGTTCCCACGGATATCCAACAACCTCGCACAGCCATTGAAGTGGAGTGGACCAACATTCCACAGGCCACAATTGACAATCTGATAGACTCCATGCGACGATGTGTTGCACTGCATGAGGCAAATGGTGGTCACACCAGATACTGACCGGTTCTGAGTCCCCAGACCCCCAATAGCGCAAAAAACTGCACATTCCAGGCTGGCCTTTTGTTGTGGGCAGTCTGAGGTACACCTGTGCACTACTCATGATGTCAGATCAGCATCCTGATGTGGCACACCTGTGAGGTGGGATGGATTATCTCAATATAGCAGATGTGCCCACTACCACACATTTGGCCTGATTTGTGACCACTGTTTGGGAGGGATGGTTATATTGTGTATCTGGAATGAATTTTAGGTCTCTACGTCCATCCCATGGGGAATGGGAGCAGTAACAAAGGTGTTGCGTTTATATTTTTGTTGAGTGTAGGTGACCATGATGAGACAGAGTCTGGCTCAGATGCTGGCAGTTCTCGCTGCAGTCTACCGGTAGCGTCTCCTTTCAGGCCAGGACAGACGAATGTCACCCAGCAGTGACTCAGTTTGTGGTCAAAGGCTTGCACCTATTTGCCACAGCAGATGATTTTCAGTAAGTGAATGTGTTTAATTGTAGGCAGGGACATTACTGGATATTCTTGTGTAATTGCTACAGAATAATTTATGTTATACTTTGTTATTGCTACAGAAGAATATTTATTTTATTATTTTACATTTACAATTTTTTTTCCTGTGGACCCAGTGACACCCCATTGAAGAGCCGTAGGCTGGATTGTCACGGTTCTGGGTCCGTTGGACCCAGTATTTTGAGTTTATTATATTTCGGTTTAATTCTGCTTCATGGATTGTTTTCTTATTCTCGTAGTAATGATGATTATTATTATTAGTTTCTTGTTTCTGTTTAAGGATTTGTTCTCGGTTATATCTCACGTTTAGTTTAGTTCACGTTCCATGTGTCATTCTGTCTGTCTGTCTCTCAGTGTCAAGTCTGCGTGCTTGTTTAGTAATTCATGTTTCCTGTTTTATTGTGAAAGTCTTTGTCTTATGTTAGTGTGTGCAGCTTGGTTCCCCCCGTCTCGTTAACCCTGATCTCTCCCAGCTGTGTCTCCCTCCTGTTGCCCATTCGCTGATTACCACCCTGTGTATATTAGCCCTGTGTTTTCCTGTGCTCAGTGTCGTGTCGTACCCTCAGATTATGCCTGTGTGTTTCTTTGGTTTCTGTATTCACGGCACTTCACGTTTGGTTTTCATGTCAGCAATAAAAGCTGAGGTTCTGATTTATAATTCTGTGTTCGAGTCCTGCGCTTGGATCCTCCTCTCCGCCTGCCCGCACACAGAGCCCTGACATGGATCTCTTAAGATCTCACTGCTGGGTTTGTAAGGCCATGTTACTCCTAAATTTCTATCTTGTTCAAAGAGAAGATGTAAAACATACAGTGGGGCAAAAAAGTATTTAGTCAGCCACCGATTGTGCAAGTTCCCCCTCCTAAAATGATGACAGAGGTCAGTAATTTGCACCAGAGGTACACTTCAACTGTGAGAGACAGAATGTGAAAAAAAAATCCATGAATCCACATGGTAGGATTTGTAAAGAATTTATTCGTAAATCAGGGTGGAAAATAAGTATTTGGTCAATAACAAAAATACAACTCAATACTTTGTAACATAACCTTTGTTGGCAATAACAGAGGTCAAACGTTTACTATAGGTCTTTACCAGGTTTGCACACACAGTAGCTGGTATTTTGGCCCATTCCTCCATGCAGATCTTCTCGAGAGCAGTGATGTTTTGGGGCTGTCGCCGAGCAACACGGACTTTCAACTCCCGCCACAGATTTTCTATGGGGTTGAGGTCTGGAGACTGGCTAGGCCACTCCAGGACTTTCAAATGCTTCTTACGGAGCCACTCCTTTGTTGCCCGGGCGGTGTGTTTTGGATCATTGTCATGTTGGAAGACCCAGCCTCGTTTCATCTTCAAAGTTCTCACTGATGGAAGGAGGTTTTGGCTCAAAATCTCACGATACATGGCCCCATTCATTCTGTCCTTAACACGGATCAGTCGTCCTGTCCCCTTGGCAGAAAAACAGCCCCATAGCATGATGTTTCCACCCCCATGCTTCACAGTAGGTATGGTGTTCTTGGGATGCAACTCAGTATTCTTCTTCCTCCAAACACGACGAGTTGAGTTTATACCAAAAAGTTCTACTTTGGTTTCATCTGACCACATGACATTCTCCCAATCCTCTGCTGTATCATCCATGTGCTCTCTGGCAAACTTCAGACGGGCCTGGACATGCACTGGCTTCAGCAGCGGAACACGTCTGGCACTGCGGGATTTGATTCCCTGCCGTTGTAGTGTGTTACTGATGGTGACCTTTGTTACTTTGGTCCCAGCTCTCTGCAGGTCATTCACCAGGTCCCCCCGTGTGGTTCTGGGATCTTTGCTCACCGTTCTCATGATCATTTTGACCCCACGGGATGAGATCTTGCGTGGAGCCCCAGATCGAGGGAGATTATCAGTGGTCTTGTATGTCTTCCATTTTCTGATGATTGCTCCCACAGTTGATTTTTTCACACCAAGCTGCTTGCCTATTGTAGATTCACTCTTCCCAGTCTGGTGCAGGTCTACAATACTTTTCCTGGTGTCCTTCGAAAGCTCTTTGGTCTTGGCCATGGCGGAGTTTGGAGTCTGACTGTTTGAGGCTGTGGACAGGTGTCTTTTATACAGATGATGAGTTCAAACAGGTGCCATTCATACAGGTAACGAGTGGGGGACAGAAAAGCTTCTTACAGAAGACGTTACAGGTCTGTGAGAGCCAGAGATTTTCCTTGTTTGAGGTGACCAAATACTTATTTTCCACCCTGATTTACGAATAAATTCTTTACAAATCCTACCATGTGAATTCATGGATTTTTTTTTCACATTCTGTCTCTCACAGTTGAAGTGTACCTCTGGTGCAAATTACTGACCTCTGTCATCATTTTAAGTGGGGGAACTTGCACAATCGGTGGCTGACTAAATACTTTTTTCCCCACTGTAGTTCTAAGCTAATCGACCTTAGTGTTCTCCTTTTTAAAAAAGAATCGATATCGAATCGTTAAACAGAATCGAAAATGGAATTGGAATCGTGAAAATCTTATCAATACCCATCCCTAAGTAGCATCGAGTATCCTTACCAATAACTCTAGTATCAAGATGGATGTAAAAAACAAAAGAACTCACCTCCTAGGGCAGTTATTATGGCCCCATCCACCAGTTGTCAATATGCAGCTAGTCATGGATGTTCCATTGAAATCTGTCTAAAACCATAATTGTTTCTATGGCAAGCAGAGCTGAATTTAAATGTTATCATGATACCATTATGTTTTCTGCCCTCTGGCTGTGAGCATATTTTTGATAGATTTTAAAATGGAATCCCTTTCTTTTTGGGACCATTTAAAATTTTGCTACGAATGATCAGTTCAGCATGACGAATGTTTAATCACCCACATTCTTGGGATATTAAGCCACTATGAATATGATTGCTGACGGTGCAGGGTACTCTACGTATAGGGGAAAAAAATCCACCTTATCAGATCATGATTTCTTGCTCATGGCACTATTGAATGGCTCTGCAGCATACCACACCTGTCTCTTTCCAGTATTTCACTTTTTTAGCCTAGGTGTTAAATGTTTATGATGCCATATGTGTTACTGAGATTCATATGGACAAATTTCCCCACTTGATAGATCTGTGTAATGTTACAAGTTGGAATCTTTTCTTAGCTTCTATTTCTGCTGCTCCTTTCCCTTTCTTCCTCTATGCTCCACTTATCCAACTCTCCCTCTGTGTGACCTATGATGGGTTCTGGTTTGTGCTGATTTGTAGCAGATGTGGCTGACACAGCATGGTCGGGTAACAGTGAATGGGTGAGGACAGATAAAAATGAATATCTGCTCAAAAGCAGGTTGAGATAACTGCAAAAGTATGCTTCCTAATATACAATCTGTTTAGCCTATAGGTTGGCAGCAGCTCAGACAGTGATCCACCTGGCTAGTGAAGAGGTGGGGAGGGGACGAGAGAGAAGGTTGCTTGGGGTTAAATGGAGCCAATCACAGACAGAAAAACAGCATTACACACCACATTAAGCATCATCTCACCCCTCTCTCCTCGTCTCTACCTTTTCTCTCTCACCCCTTCTCTTTCTGTGTCTCCAGGTGTGCAGCCGGCTGATAGTGTCAGCTTTATTTGCACATTCACTTGAAATTCTAGAGAACTAGAATAGATTCTACCAGATTCAACTAACTCAATACTGCTGATCTGCAGTGCATAATAGCCAACCAACCATCTATCCAATCATTTAAGCATCCAACCACATAAAGAAAAGAACTGCAAATAGAATATGGACATATGCTCTGCAACTGGAATGCAGTCTATAAACTCAATGTTTTATTATTTTCTTACAATACTGAAGCAATGCTTAATAACATATTGTGGCTGGCTGGTTGTACAGAAAAGACACTCTTGTGTGTCAGATAGTGTCAGATAAACACAGAAGTTACCTGCTCTATGCAGAAGGAAAGAAAAAAATATTCAAGTGCCAAAGAAAACCTTGCAGATGCATGACTCACCACATAAACTTAGATGTGACAGCCCATGATCTTTTTAACTGAACTCAATGTGCACTTGTGAATATTTCTTGTAAATTTACTGATACCAAGAAAATTTAGTGTGAAATATTCACAAGTCTACAGCTGCAAATGTAAATTAAAACGTGGACCAACCTAAAGTGTGAATCTCAAGTAAAACATGCATAATGATAGCAGTCACAGGTTAATAAGATATTCATTTGGTTGTGGAAAAACCTAAACTTGCATGATGCCTTGTATGACTGGTTAAGGCTACTGAGAAAAAAGAAAACTGAAGGACCTTACTTTGTGGAAAACTCTTAGGATAACGCTATAGTCTTATAAACTTATTAGTGATAAAGTTCAAATCTTGGCCGGTCTCCATCTTCTGGTTTGTGTTGCAAGTTCGATACTTAATATAACAAACTGGACTTCCCCCAGTGTATTGAATTGGGACCACTTTGGACCTTTTTTTTTAATTTACCATCCACATCTGTGCCAGCTGTTTCTTCAACCCTTGATACTTCTGTTTTCTTATGCTTCTTTCTAATATTTCCTTTTACTGCCACATCTATGACAACTGCAGCTTCTGTTCTTTGTCGACTAACATTATGTGTGGTTTCAAAAGGTTTTTGAAATGCAGTTTATTAAATTGGAATTCAAAAATGAATTTACAAATGCAGAATTTATTCTACAATTCATTATTTAAGCACAAATCTTTATTCCGATGCGCGTTGCTCTTGTGGTCCTCCATAGTTAGCTGGCCAGTTCCTATTTGTCAGTGTGGAACTTGAAGTCCCACAGGACATTAGCCCTGTTGTTCTAACCACCTTTGATGGTGTCTCCCATTGGGACATGGTAAATTTTAATTAAACGGGTGGTTAGTTGTGTGCCACTTGGTTGTGTCTTTTAGTGTATGCTGTACTTACTTAGGGATGGGTACCAGTATCCGGTGTCATTATGGCATCTACTGCGGGTGGGTTGCCTATTAGCTGACCCGGAGTTAGCAACATCCCCCAAAAACCCGAAGAGGAGAGTCCTGGCCCCTAGCCCTGCCAGTATAGCAGAAATAATGAGGATGATGATGCAGGAGCAGCCGTTCTTCTCTGCGTGAGTAGCTTAATGTTGTTCGTGTGTAATTTACGTTGAGTAGGCTAACCACGTTATTACATTAATGCATGTAAGGTGAACTAGCAAACATCATCATAGCTACATGCGGCTGTCTTCTTGTTTGATGGCAGATACTCCCCTCACCCTGGCCAAAAAGGCTAAAATGACCAAAGAAAAATTGGGAAACAGCTGAACATGAGAGGTTTTAGGACAAAGTTTGTGTTTTTTCCATTGTTTAAGCACTGCTTCCAGCCAAGAGTGATACCATATATGCCCCATAGCTGCAGAAAAGGCTAACATTGTTATCTTTTTACAAAAAACCAGCTGAACATGAGAGGTTTTTGGACAAAGTTTGTGTTTTTTCCATTGTTTAAGCACTGCTTCCAGCCAAGAGTGATGCCATATATGACCCATAGCTGCAGAAAAGGCTAACATTGTTATCTTTTTACAAAAAAAACAGCTGAACATGAGAGGTTTTTGGACAAAGTTTGTGTTCTCTATTCTTCAAGCACCGTTCAAGCACCGGCACCGTTTCAAAAGTACCGGTTTGGCACCGGTATCGGATAAAACCTAAACGATACCCATCCCTAAACTTACTTACATATTACATCTTGCTATTATATACACCTTTCCACAGTCTACAAGTGGAGATCTACTGCTGTGGTAGACTACTGTCTTGGATCTTGTACTTAGTGATGTTCCTGTGATGCCATGATCAGAACCCCTGTTCTGTACCCTGTGCTAGCTGTTTTTATTCTAGCTACTCGTAAGATATCTTAATTTCAGCCACTTTTTACTGTCTGTCCGTAGTACATCCCAAAGGACTGCCATGATACTTCTACTTGTTCTTGTTCACCTCTGTCTTCAGCTCTTGAGTACATCTTCCTGGTGTATTCATAGATGCTTCCCATTCTGGAGTGTAGCTCTAACACTCACCCTCGCTCTTTGTGTTGAGCCTCAGGGTAATGAACTTAACAACAGTAACTATCATATGTGCACATTAAATTCAAACAGTATAGACAACAGTAGAGACTTTGGTTTCTCTACACAGCCACCGTGCTAGGACAAGTACATGCGCAGCAAGTGATCTCCCCTGCCAACCCACTTTTCAGTCCTTCTCACAGCACGTGACCATTAAACATACACCCGTCGCACGTTCAGAACCCTTATGTGTAGCTTTTGCAAACCTCTAACTGTCCAATGCTTCCACTCACAACGGGACGCAAGCTTAAGTGCATGCGTGCTCTGGTTTAGGGCAGCTCTTAATGGGACAGCAAACCCCCAAAATGCGAGGTCTAGTCATCACCATGACAACCCTACAAATACCTCTGGTAGACAGGCAAGCAGTTAAAAACACAGTCACCCCTTCTTGAATCTTTTTTATGCGTAGTACTAGTTCACCTGGCTACATATATTGTAAATACTATTATGGGTATTATGATAGTATTCCTAGTCATAAGTTAAAAATTCAGTATTCATGTTATGATGCAGGTTGATGATCCAAACATAGGCAGATGTAAAACAGAATGCCTTTATATTAGCGGATAAAAACACACACACACACACACACACACACACACACACACACACACACACACACACACACACACACACACACACACAGGAACAGAAAAAAATACAAACAAAACAGTTGCCCTCTGTTACGACTGATCGTAATAACACCTCACAAAGGAGAAAAGTAAACTGAGGCTATATAGACACAAAAGGATAACCGATGTGGAATCAGAGTGGAGACACCTTGGAAAAATAAAACACAGGTGTAGACAATCAGGTAGAACAGAATATAACCCATGAGAAAACTGGTAACCACGGAAACAAGAAACTAATGCTCAACATGATAAGAGCACAGGGGAAACAGAAATAACAAAGTTATTTGCTGTTTCGCAGATGGTTTTTTTTTGGTGCAATTTTGCATGTTTTTTTTTTTGTTTGTTTGTGGCTTTTTTTTTACAGCGCATTGTGATTGTGTTCTGCGTCCTGATTGACTGAAAATGGTCTACAGCCAATCTCGTGCTGTGTCTCCTGTACAGTACAGAATACGTCCAGCTTGTCAAATTTACATAAATCTTCGCTAGCAGAAGACAACAAACACAACAGTATCAACGGCAAAGCATTATAAGGCGCATTAAGTGAAACCAAACAGTCAGATAAGTCAAACTTTACTCAACTCATTCTTCTTGCTTCCTCTACTTCCGTACCATTGATTCATTAATGTTGAATTCTCTCGCAGCTGCTCTATTCCCATGTTCTGGACCTGAAAACAGGGTTTGATCTTTGGTATCATTCTATAATACTGGACTTATATTTCCACAAAGGTTTGAACTTTGAAGAGGTTTAAACAAGAGAGAAAAGTATTAAAATCTTCCTGTCATGTTTCGGCTGTGTGGCAGGCAGGAGAGGACCCAAACGCAAACTCACGGAGACAAAACGTAAACTCAAAAACACAGCTTTAATGCTGTCAAAAGGTGAAACACAAAAACGGTACTAAACTAAACTGGGAAAGCTAAACATAAAGTATACCAGGAACCATGAGGAGACTCACACACAGCATGAGGGAGACTACGACACTGACAAAGAGAAACACAGGGCTTAAATACACAGAGGGATAACGAGGGAATGAGACACAGAAGGAGAGCACAGCTGGGAGTAATCAGGACTGACGAGACAAGCAAAGCAGGACGCATTCACATAAGACACGGACCTTCAAAGTAAAACAGGAAGGATCACACAGAGACGCGAACTTGACACAGTGGAGACAGCAACTAAGAAACACAGAGACATGAACCATAAGGCAGAGGTCTAAGAACCGAGAGACACAGAGGGGAACTCAAACCTGCAGACACAGACTACACAGAACAGAGGGGACATAGAGAAACATGAAGGGCAAGGGATCGAAACTAGAAACCATAGAAACTCACACCAAGTACAATAATACAAACATCACAAGGAACTAAAAACGCTGGGTCAGGGGACCCAGGACCATGACAGTTCCTGCCTGTCTGAGAAAAGTGTATAAAGTGTATAGTGAGGGGTTTTACAGCCTTAAAACATCTATAATAATTGTCAAAAATAAATTTCGCTACGTCGCGGATTCCACCTATCGCGGGTTATTTTTAGAACTTAACACCCGTGGTAAACGAGGGAAAAAGCTTTAGTATTACCGAAACTAAAATTCACTGTATTCTAATAAAGGAAACAAATCTAGAAGCCAGAGAATACAACAAACAACGAAATCTTAGTGTTAAAAACAGGAACAAGTAAACAAACAAACCCAAAAAACTAAACATGATAACATTGAACAGAATATGCAGGCCCTGCCGGTTCAGAGACTTATTCCCGTGAACAAAGCAAGACAAACAGAGATCGATCGGTTTCAACTTGCAAGGGGAGCTGATCGGATCAGGCTTTTGGAGCTGGAAGCTCCTCACCCGATCCAAGACAATTCCCATTCCCAGTGTCCCCTTGCCACCTTTTATTCAGTGACAAACAGTTTCACAAACACCCATTGTAAAACCCCTGTGGTGCGTCATAAGGCACTGTATGTGTGTGTGTGTGTGTGTGTGGGGGGGGGCTTCCTGCAGATCACAAAGGGTCATCTCCCCTCACCCCTCATATATGGCTTAGCTCCTTTAATGGTCCACCATATACAAACACAGGTGAGCCTATAAAGGGCAGGAAGTGAACATTCTTTACTAAATAAGAACCTTACATATAATGTGCCTGCGGTTAACACATTGCCTCTCCCACCCTCCAACAGGCAGAGGAGGAGAATAGAAACAAAAGAATGTAAATGGTCTGTATTTGTATAGCACTTTACTTGGTCCTAAGGACCCCAAAGCGCTTTACACTATACACAATCATCCACACATTCACACACTGGTGATGGCAGCTACATCGTAGCCACAGCCACCCTGGGGCGCACTGACAGAGGCGAGGCTGCCGGACACTGGCGCCACCGGGCCCTCTGACCACCACCAGTAGGCAACGGGTGAAGTGTCTTGCCCAAGGACACAACGACCGAGACTGTCGGAGCCGGTGCTCGAACTGGCAACCTTCCGATTACAAGACGAATGCCCAACTCTAGAACCACGATCGCCCCCGATCGTGACGAATGTCTTTGATCGTGCAGTTTAAACAAGGTTCACAATTTTGAGTACAACAATGGCAACATTTAACAATTCACCCTAACAGTTAGTCTAAGCTATTTGGATTTCTAAGATGGAAAACTTCCCCACATGGATGAAATCAGTGCACATTACATTACACTCATATCATAACAGACTGCAATACAATTATTTCATATGTTTAGTGTGCTAGTAAAAATGCAGGTGAGGGCAAATAACAGATGTTATTTTTCTACAAATTGTCTGTGTTGCTTGATCACTGATTATGGTTTTAATCACGGTGTAACTTACTCTGCTGATTCTGCCCTGAATGGAAAAAATATGTAAAATGTAGAATTTTGCCTGAAATATATTATTTGATTAATCATTAATACAAGGAAACGACACCTGATCTGAGTGAATAAATACTTTTTAGTATCCTGCTATTCATTAACTTTCAGTCAGCTGTGACAAATGTTGGCAGCAATGAGACAAACAGGTTGTGGGGCATGTATCAAAATTGCTCAGTAGGTAGACATGCACTAATTGTACGTGTGTGCAGTGTACATGCCTGATGCGCTTTTGCTTAGCTATATTTATCAGCTAATGATGGTAAGATGGCTAAGATACAGATGCACTGCCATGGTAACTACTGCAGCTAGAAAAGAGAACATTGCCCTCACTTCTGTCCACGCCACGCATAAAACTAGTGAAGATAATGATGATCAGAGGGATTCTGGGCCATTCAGGAAGTGGTGGTTTGCAAGCTGTGATCATAATAGCCCAAAATCAACATGCCATCATTCTTCACAGAGAAAATCACAGACAGGGTCTTCTCACTTGATGAATTAATTAGTATTTATTAATAATATAGGAAATACACAAATGCATGGACCTGGAGATCAAGTCAGCACAGCATGGCAAAATCCCTTAGTTGTTACTGCCTGGTTTTGTTGGAACATTGCTGGATGCGAACGGCTGGAGTGAGAGAAGGAAGACAGGATAAAGACATGCTGTGGAAGAGAGACAGAGGTTAATAACAGATATGATTCAATATTTTTATATTTAAAAAATATAAAAAGAGCAGTAAATTTAATTGAGTAAAAAGGCACTTGATTTAATATAAACCTATATAAACGTCACTGATACTGCTGCTGATGAGGTCCGCCCCGAGTTCCTGAAGGCTCTGGGCTGTCCTGGTTGACACGCCTCTGCAATGTTGCGTGGAGATCAGGGGCAGTACCTGTGGACTGGCAGACCGGGGTGGTGGTCCCCATCTTCAAGAAAGGGGACCGGAGGGTGTGTTCCAACTACAGGGGGATCACACTCCTCAGCCTCCCTGGGAAAGTCTATGCCAGGGTGCTGGAAAGGAGAGTTCGTCCATTAGTCAAACCTCGGATACAGGAGGAACAATGCGGTTTTCGTCCTGGTCGTGGAACACTGGACCAGCTCTTTATCCTCTCGAGGATACTTGAGGGTGCATGGGAGTTTGCCCAACCAGTCTACATGTGTTTTGTGGACTTGGAGAAGGCATTCGACCGTGTCCCTCGGGGTGTCCTGTGGGAGGTGTTGCGGGAATATGGGGTGTCTGGCCCATTGCTACGGGCCATTTGATCCCTATACAACCGTTGCAAGAGCTTGGTTTGCATTGCCAGCAATAAGTCGGACTTGTTCCCGGTGGGTGATGGGCTCCGCCAGGGCTGCCCTTTGTCTCCGGTTCTGTTCATAATTTTTATGGACAGGATTTCTAGGCGCAGCCAAGTGGCGGAGGGCTTTCGCTTTGGTGGCCTCAGAATCTCATCTCTGATTTTTGCAGATGATGTGGTTCTGTTGGCTTCATCGGGTGAGGGCCTCCAGCTCGCACTGGAGCGGTTCGCAGCCGAGTGTGAAGCAGCGGGAATGAGGATCAGCACCTCCAAATCTGAGGCCATGGTTCTCAGCCGGAAAAGGGTGGAGTGCCCACTCCGGGTCGGGGATGAGTTCCTGCCCCAAGTGGAGGAGTTCAAGTATCTCGGGGTCTTGTTCGCGAGTGATGGGAGAAGGGAGCCGGAGATCGACAGACGGATTGGGGCTGTCGATCTCCCGTGGTGAAGAGGGAGCTGAGTGTAAAAGCGAAGCTCTCAATTTACCGGTCGATCTACGTCCCTACCCTCACCTATGGCCACGAGCTGTGGGTAGTGACCGAAAGAACGAGATCGCGGATACAAGCGGCAGAAATGAGCTTCCTCCGAAGGGTGGCTGGCCTCTCCCTTAGAGATAGGGTGAGAAAGTCGGCCATCCGGGAGGGGCTCAGAGTAGAGCAGCTGCTGCTCCACATCGAAAGGAGCCAGCTGAGGTGGTTCGGGCATCTGACAAGGATGCCCCCTGGGCGCCTCCTGGGTGAGGTGTTCCAGGCATGTCCCACCGGGAGGAGGCCCCGGGGCAGACCCAGGACACGCTGGAGAGATTATATCTCTCGGCTGGCCTGGGAACGCCTTGGTGTTCCCCCGGATAAGCTGGAGGAGGTGGCTGGGGAGAGGGAGGTCTGGGCCTCTTTGCTTAGGCTGCTGCCCCCGCGACCCGGCCTCGGACAAAGCGGATGAAAATGGATGGATGGATGGATGGATGGATGGATGGATGATTCAATGCAGAGAGGTCGGTTAACACATAGTGATGAAGAAAAACCCCCAGCAGCCTACACCTATTGCAGCATAACTAAGGGAGGATTCAGGGTCACCTGGTCCAGCCCTAACTATATGCTTTAGCAAAAAGGAAAGTTTGAAGCCTAATCTTGAAAGTAGAGATAGTGTCTGTCTCCTGAATCCAAACTGGAAGCTGGTTCCACAAAAGAGGGGCCTGAAAACTGAAGGCTCTGCCTCCCATTCTACTTTTAAATACTCTAGGAACAACAAGTAGGCCTGCAGAGCGAGAGCGAAGTGCTCTAATAGGGTGATATGGTACTACAAGGTCATTAAGATAAGATGGGGTCTGATTATTTAAGACCTTGTATGTGAGGAGCAGGATTTTGAATTCTGGATTTAACAGGAAGCCAAAACAGGAGAAATCTGCTCTCTCTTTCTAGTCCCTGTCAGGACTCTTGCTGCAGCATTTTGGATTAGCTGAAGGCTTTTAAGGGAGTTTTTAGGACATCCTGATAATAATGAATTACAGTAGTCCAGCCTAAACAGTAATAAATTTAGAGATATTGTGCAAATGGAAGAAAGCAACACTACATATATTTTTAATATGTGCGTTGAAAGACATATTACATGCCTCTCTGCAGCTTCTCTCCTGCTGCCATCCCCCCAAAGTCCCATCCCCTTACAGACTGTATCTGTTCAACCAACAAAAACAAACCACAAACTGGCAAAAAATGATTTAAACACAAGAAATTACAAAGAACAATATATTATCCACAAGTGCACCAAAGAGTAAAACAGTGAAATGTATATTATTAAATATTATGTCTCTCTCTTTTAAGTCCAGTCTAGTACATAAATTAATAATTGATCAACAATTTGATTAACTCTGCCTTACTCTTTCTGTCTGATTTCTTAAACTTTTTATCTGATTTAGTGATAAAATAATTATTGTGGGTTATTTTAACATCCACATAGAATGAAATACATTTCATCAATTATTTAATATTATATTAATATTATTAGACTCAATTGGCTTCTTTCAAAATGTAAAAGAACCTACCTACCCTTTAACCCTTGTGTGGTGTTCATATTTTTGTTACTCAGCCAGTGTTCATGGGCCTGGTGGACCCGCTAGAGTTTTGGCTTTCCAAATGAACACTATCAAACAATTTTGTGTTAAATTACTCAACAGATGTTTACTTCATCCCAATTACAAGCCATATGAACAGCAAACATGGTTATTTTTTTCCCTTTACCTTTGTTAGATCACATTTATGAATTGATGTGCTTCTCTTTTTTTTTTATAAAATATTATAAAAAAAAAAAATGTTATAATCGAGTGGAGTGAGTGGAAAGACAACACATTTACACGTGAAGCAATATGTTTCACAACTAAATGGGATCAGCTGCTCATCAATGGTGACATTAGGCCCAGGGTTGTAAAACAGGGGGAGGTGGTGCCCACACTTATCCCACACTGTCTTGATGGCAGCTAGCTTGTCTCTCTGCCATCGAGCTGGTCTGTCGTCTCGGTTATCAAAACAGATAATCCTGGAAATTTTGTGGAAGTTTTCCAGAGACATTGATGCACGGAAAGGTTCTTGCCGGTTTCTGCATCCCACAGGGATTCTGTGGATTCCCCTTTGGACCTGAAAACTCCTGCAAGGATAAAAACCCCAAAGTAGGCCTTTGGGGTTCTTAGATGAATTTGGTCCATCTCCTTCCACCTCTCTCCAAAAACACGCCTACCGGTACCTTCTAGATTACTGCAATCCAGAATAATTCTCTGGATGGAATCTGGGATGAAAAGCTCAAATGAAGACTTGATGTCCTGCACATGAGTAACTGTCAGCCGTGTTGGCCCTGGCTTATCACAGTAACAGCTCTGCAGGGTGGCTCATTTCTTGGGCAAGAAGACCAATTTCACCAGTTATTGACATCCATATTTCTTCACTTGCTGTCTGGTGGGCTTGTTCTGGTCCTGGAGCTGGCTGCAGATGGGGTACTCGTCTTTGTTTTGTTACTAAATGGTGCTCAACCTCATCCTCTTCTTCCTCTTGCGGTGGTTGCTGGAGTACTTTTCTATGCTGTGGTGTGCTGGGGGAGCAGCACAGCAAAAAAGGACTCATCCAGGCTGGAGAAACTGATCAGGAGGGCTAGCTCTGTGGTCGGCATGAAGCTGGACACTCTGGTGACAGTGGCAGAGAAAAGGACATTAAAGAAACTGATGGACATTATGGACAATGCTGGGCATCCTCTGCACACGGCCATTAACAACCAGAAGAGTCTGTTCAGTGACAGGTTGCTTCTCCCAAAGACAAGAACTAACAGACTTAAAAACTCCTTTGTCCCACACGCCATCAAACTGTTGTTACACCCCGGCCTAGGCAACCGGGGTGCAACGCAGGAAAATAAAAATAAGGAAAATAAAACCACGAAGGCCCTCCACCAAAATCCCAAAACGAAGGTGTCTCAAACGAAAATATTAACAAACCCATTCACAACTATTTACAACAGACTATTTATTTACAACAAACACACCAAACTATTTACAACACGGGGGAGATCGCGACCATGACACACTGAAACACAGGGTTTAAATACATAGAGGGAGCAATCAGGAAATGGACCACAGGAGGGAAACACAGCTGGGGCAAATTAGAACTGACGAGACAGGGAAAATGTAAACTGAACACACTAAGATAACAACAGACCTTCAAAATAAAACAGGAAACACATGACAGTCACGCAAAAACAAAACACTGACAACACCGAAACGTAACATTTCCCCCTACCCAAAAATCAAACATGTAACCCCAAGTGAAATGTTTGATCAAAAGCGGATGAAGGCTGGTGGAGGCTGGAGCGGTCCCACGGACCCTCCAGCGAAGGCAGACGAAGGCTGGAGCGGTGCCTCGGACCCTCCAGCGAAGGCGGACGAAGGCTGAAGCGGTGCCTCGGACCCTCCAGCGAAGGCAGACGAAGGCTGGAGCGGTGCCTCGGACCCTCCAGCGAAGGCAGACGAAGGCTGGAGCGGTGCCTCGGACCCTCCAGCAAAGGCAGACGAAGGCTGGAGCGGTGCCTCGGACCCTCCAGCGAAGGCGGACGAAGGCTGAAGCGGTCCCTTCAACGGACCCTCCAGCGAAGACGGACGAAGGCTGATGAAGGCTGGAGCGGTCCCACTGACCCTCCAGCAGACGACGAAGGCTGGAGCGGTCCCTCGGACCCTCCAGCGAAGACAAACGAAGGCTGACGAAGGCTGGAGCGGTCCCACTGACCCTCCAGCAGACGAAGGCCGGAGCGGTCCCTCGGACTCTCCAGCGAAGGCAGATGAAGGCTGGAGCGGTCCCCCGGACCCTCCATCGAAGGCGGATGAAGGCTGGAGCAGTCCCTCGGACCCTCCAGCAGACGACGAAGGCCGGGACGGTCCCTCGGACCCTCCAGCGAAGGCGGATGAAGGCTGGACCGGCCCTCGGACCCTCCAGCGAAGACAGACGGCTGAAGCGGTCCCTCCCTCGGACCCTCCAGCGACGGCGGACGGCTGAAGCGGTCCCCGGGCCCTCCAGCGAAGACAGACGGAGGCTGAAGCGGCCCTCGGACCCTCCAGCGATTGGACGAGCCCCCATATGTTACACCCCGGCCTAGGCAACCGGGGTGCAACGTAGAAAAACAAAGATAAGGAAAATAAAACCACGAAGGCCCTCCACCAAAGTCCCAAAACGAAGGTGTCTCAAACGAAAATATTTAGCAAACCCATTCACAACTATTTACAACAGACTATTTATTTACAACAAACACACCAAACTATTTACAACACGGGGGGGATCGCGACCATGACACACTGAAACACAGGGTTTAAATACATAGAGGGAGCAATCAGGAAATGGACCACAGGAGGGAAACACAGCTGGGGCAAATTAGAACTGACGAGACAGGGAAAATGTAAACTGAACACACTAAGATAACAACAGACCTTCAAAATAAAACAGGAAACACATGACAGTCACGCAAAAACAAAACACTGACAACACCGAAACGTAACATTGTTTAACTCCTCTCTGGAGGGGAGAGGGAGGGGAAACAGGAGGACAAAGGAGGGAACAACTAAGCTATAGTGCCTCTTCACCTCACTGTGCAATACCTTTTGTGCAATACTTTTGTAAATAGTCAACGGTGCAATAGACTCAATACTTGAAATGTGCAATTCACTTGTATTTTTATTTTTATTCCTATTTATTCTATTTATCCCCTTCGTATATTTTATTTATATTGTCCCTGTATTTATATATATGTGTGTGTGTATAACTCTGTAACTTCTGTCGGTGCTGTGCTTTTTTGGAAATCGAATTTCCCAGAGGAACCCACCCGAGGGATTAATAAAGTTCTATCTTATCTTATCTTATCTTATCTTATCTTATCTTATCTTATCTTCTTCAAAGTCACTGTCAGACTCTGAATTTTCAGAAATGTGAAATATTCTGAAACCTCTTTGTCAACATCATCATCCGAAGCTCCTCTCTCTTCCAAAATCAATTGGATGGCCCTCGCAGCAGATAATCTTTTGCCATCTTGATCAGTTGTGATAAAGAACCACACTGGCAAAGTCTTATTTATAGTATTATGCCCCTAATTTGCAGGTGGGACAGGGTATGAGAAAATAAAACTTGGATCCCTCAAGAAAGAGGGTAAAATGTGCGGGAATGTCAGAGCAGACGGTGCTGATAGTTGAATTTTCAACAATGTTGCAACTTTGTGCGGAGCAGGAGGGGAAGAAAACACTATCAGCAGCACCAGAAAGGAGGAAGACAGAGTATGGGAACACAGGACCTACACTTTCAACACTTTTATTAGACCTGGGTCCAGTGGACCCGAACACCTTGTATGTAATGTAAATGTGTGGGGGGAGGTACAGTATGAGGTCATTGAAAATTAGTTTGGATTTATGTTCTTCACAGAAAATAAGCCAAAGCCAATGAATTTCAGGTTGAAAAAATAATTAATTGTTTAATTTTTCTTTTGAGAAAAACTGAAAACGGGTCTCACAGACCCGAACACCATACAAGGGTTAATAACACCATAGATCTTGTTCTGATAAATGGCACAGAAACTGAACATTTTATAATAACGTTTAAATTTATGATATTGTAAATTTTGAATTGCGCAGCAGTGGGGAATAGATTTCATCACCAAAAATGTCTTTCTAAAAAGTTGAATTATAATTCATCCACTGTTATTGTGAACATTGCCTTGTGCAAACACAGTGCAGAGCAGCTACCTGAAAAAGATAACTGACCTCCCACAGAGGTTGATTATCTTGTTAATACTTTTACATCTTCACTTCTGGATTCTGTAGCTCCTCTGAAAAGTAAGCCTCAGTGGACTCCCTGGTGTAACTCCCAAATGCAAACCTCAGAGTTTTCTCATACAAACTGCAGAAAATTCAAGGGCTACATCTCAGATTCTACAGGCCATTAAAGTTGTTAAAGTTCATGAAAATAAAGTTAGAAAAAGACTGGATGATGATGATTGTAGGTTTCCTTCTAATGGAGCCTTAGCTTGACGCTCCGCTTGGTCCCTCTTTCCTTATCCACAAAAAACAAAAAACGAAACCGCAGTCCTTGATAGCTTCTCAATATTTACTTCAAAAGTCCAAACAGGTACATAGCAACAGAATTCCAAATTACAAAAACTTATAAAGGTCAATTCAAAATGGATGAAGAGAGATTGCGAGGTCAAAAAACCATATGGCTCCACTCTCAACTCGCCCAACTTCCTGTTTTCTGCACTATCAAAATAAAAGCACACATTTCAAATTAAACTGCATGTAGGCTTCTACATTACCGGCCCCTAATTGTTATCAATGTCTTTGAAACAATTACTACAAAATCTTTAACTTAAATGAAAAGATCTATGGCTACATCACGTAACTGAACTTCAACTATCTTAAAAGAATCGTCTTTCACTTTCCTCCCCTCAGAGGAAACTAGTGCTTGATTTTCGAAGAGTGCATCAATTATCTTCAGCTTCTTGCAAAAGGCACAGCTTTGTAACTGGTCGACAAAGCTCATTGGTCTTGGTCTTTACTTTCACCTGACGCACCAGACCTTTCTGGTCTGGAAAGGTCTCTACGATTCTTCCTAGTGGCCATGAATTTCTGGGTGCTGTGTCATCTACGATCAGCACAACATCACCAACATGGAAATTTCTCTTAGGTGTAGTCCATCGTTGACGCTCTTGGAGCTGCATGAGGTATTCCTTGCACCAGCGTTTCCAAAAAATGTCTGCAAGATATTGGATTTGTCTCCACCTGCGATTTACATACTGGGCATCCTTGTTGAAGATTCCTGGGGGTAATTCTGGCTTAACCTTCAGCAACAGGAGATGGTTGGGTGTTAAAGCCTCCAGGTCATTGGGATCTGAAGATTCCTTTGTAATAGGCCTGCTGTTTATAATAGCCTCAGCTTCACACAGCAAGGTGTGGAGACCTTCTTCATCCAACAGTTGTTCTTTTACTGTGACGTTCAAAATTTTTCTCACTGAGCGGATGAGTCTCTCCCAGCTTCCTCCATGGTGAGATCCTGCTGGTGGATTAAAATGCCATTGGATCCCCCTTTGCTGCAATGATTTTATGATCATACTGGAGTTCCATTCTTTAATTGCTTTCTTTAACTCACTGTTAGCTGATCGGAAGTTGGTTCCATTATCCGAGTACATCTCTTTAACTTGTCCTCTTCTGGCAAGGAATCTTCTGATGGCGTTGAGACACGCATCAGTGTCAAGTGAAGATGCAACCTCCAGATGTACAGCACGTGTGGTAAGACATGTGAAAATGACACCATATCTTTTTACTTGACTTCTTCTAGTGTTCGGTCTGTTTTTAAGGTTGATCTTGAACTTGAACTGATCTGATTCAGCACACCACTGAATTCCCAATGCTCTTTCCATCGGCAAATTACTCTCGTCCGGATTCAGAACTTTAAATCCTTGTGCTCTTTCTTCATCGGGAATTGAGTTGAGCAACTTTCTGCTGTTGCTTGACCATTTTGTTAGTCGAAATCCGCCTTTTGCCAACATGTTCCTCAAGTCAGAACACAGGGTGATTGCTGCATCTTCCTCTGCAATTGACTTAAGACAGTCGTCCACGTAAAAATTTTTCTTGACTGTCCTTGCAGCTTCTTGACCAAATTCCCTTTCGAAATCAGTAGCGCATTTCTGAAGTGCAAAAGATGCAACACTTGGCGAAGAGGTGGCACCAAAGATGTGGACCAACATTTTGTGTTCTGCAAGCTTCTCCTTGTAATTCCCATCAGACCACCAAAGAAACCTGAGGAGATCTGTATCTTCCTTGCTGACTCTGACCTGGTGGAACATGGCCTCCACATCAGCCATTACTGCCACAATCTCCTGTCGAAACCTCAGGAGGACTCCCACCAGTGAGCTTGTCAAATCCGGTCCCTGCAAGAGATGCTGGTTCAGCGATGTTCCTTGAAAGCTTGCCCCGCAGTCGAAGACAACACGTAACCTTTGCTTGACCGGATGTCTCACTCCATGATGAGGCAAATACCATGTTCGTCCCTCCAGTGATTTACATTCAGCATCGTTCAGTTTGATCGCGTAACCCTTTTTTAGGATATCATCCATATATGCAACATATTCCTCGTAAAACTTGACATCTCTGGTGAATCTTTTCTGTAAGTTCAGCGCACGTTGCACTGCGACTTCTCTGTTGCTTGGCAAGCACAGCGCCTTGCTTCTCACTGGAAGACAAATACTATAATGGCCATCCTCCAGTTTTGCAGACTGAGACACCATGTTCAGAAACTGACGATCTTCCTTGGACATTTCAAGATTTTCGTCTTGTCCTGCATCAGGAAAGTCCTGCTTAAACTGTAGCTGCCAGAGCTCTTCCAACCTGGCTACTGATATCCTATTCACAGTCACTTGTGCCGATCTGTTTCTCCCACTCATGTCGCCTCCACTCCTAAGTGGTCCATTTACTGTCCAACCTAATATTGTTCTCACTGCGTAGGGTCCATTGTCCACGCTGTTTACCACCTTAAGCGGTTCCATGGCTTTGGGAACATTCACTCCTATGAGTAATCCAACATCCGCTTGGATAGTGGGAAGTTTCACTTCCGTCAGGTGTGACCACCTGTCAACATCTTCTTGGCTTGGGATATTGTTTTTACTTACAGGAATGTGGTCTTGTGCATACACCTCTGAAAGTTTAATAAACTGGCTACCATCCAGACTACTGACTTCCAGTCCAGTCACAATGCAGGTGTTCACAACAGATTCATTTCCCATCGTGCGGAGTGAAATTTTCGTAATTCGTCCATTCAGGTTCAGTTGTTTTATCAGTGACTCTGTCACAAAGGTGGCTGAGCTGCCTTGATCCAAGAATGCATATGTTGTTACTGTCTTGGTTCCTTTCTGGGCCTTGACACGTACTGGAACGATTGGAAGAATACAATCTTCCTTACCGGCCCCAGTCATGCTGAAAGTTGCTGTTGTTTGTACAAGAGCACTTGATACGAACTGTTGAGCAGCCCCCCTTGCTGTTTCTTCTTGTGAGTCCCTATTGGTGATGTGCAGCAGGGTAGGATGCAGTCGAGAGCATTCTTGACAATGGAGCTTGTCTTTGCAGCTGCTACTCATGTGGCCATGTTTCAAACAGGCAAAACACAGTCCTATGCTCCTTAAAAACTCAATCTTGTCCTTGTGAGGCTTGTCCTTGAGCTTTCTGCAGATTTGGAGGTTGTGTTGCTCTCCCTTGCAATAAACACAAGGTTTGCTGCTTGAATCCACTTGGACGGTCCGTGTTTTTGATGCCACTTGTTTGGCACTTTCTGTCTTGTTTTCCATTTGAGGGTCAGTGATTGCTGTTGTAAACACTTTCTTTGGTTTGAATGTCTCTGCATATTGTGGCTTTGCTCTTTGTCTGAATGAGTCCTTCACACCTGTTGTAGTTTCCCTTATATTTCCATAAAGTGGGTGTAGCACGTACCTAACTTGCTTATTGATAAAGTTGACAAAATCCTTAAACTTGACCTTTTTCTTAGTTTTGTCTTGCAGGTCACAAGCATATTTTCGCCACGCTTCTTTAAGTTTGTAAGGAAGCTTGTTAGCTAATGCCCTTAGGTTAGACGTATTATCCAAGTCTTCCATGTAGTTAACATCTGTCATTGCATTGTAGCAGCCGGTGAGAAACAATGCAAAGGACTGTAGTGCAGTGCCGTCTTCTGGCTTAATTGTCTGCCAATCCAAGGCCTCCTTTATGTAGGCTTCAGCTATCTTAAAGTCATCTCCAAAAAACTCTTTGAGCATTTGTTTCGCCTTTGTATAACCCACTGAAGGTTCCATGTGGATGCAACTTTTAACCAACTCATGTGGTTGTCCACTCGTGTACTGAAGCAAATACTGTAGACGATCACGATTATTATCAGTGCGGTTTTCAATTCCATGTTCAATGGAACCGATAAAAGAGTTGTATTCAAGTGGATCTCCGTTGAAAGTTGGAATGGAGATGTCAGGTAATAGAGAAGCTTTGTGATTCTTTACCAGGTACTCAGTGACATTAACTTGCTGAGAAATGGCTTGACACAAACTATCGAGCACAGGTTCACCGGCCCTTTCAGTGCTTGGCGCAGGCACTGTCCTTTCATGCATTGGTGTCTGCACATCGTCACCATCGTAGGGTGCTGATGAGACGTACTGCGATGTTGGGTGGAATGTGGTTTTAATTTCAGTTTTGCCATTCTGATCATCATCTGCAAAAATGCTCATGTCTGGCTGTGTATCTTCATATTTTTGCAAAACTTCCAGTTTTGCATCTGACTCAGCAAGGGCAGTCTGCATAGCATGCATTTCCTTTTTAGCCTTTATTGCAGCCTCTTTTCCTTTCATTTCTGCGTACCAATCCACTTCTTCCTTTTCTATTGCCAAACTCTTCTCCAGAGCTGCAGCCTTTGCCTTTAATGCAGCACGCTCCATTTCTACCTTTAATCTAATAGAGGAAGATGTAGAAGAAGATGTAGAGGAAATGCTTCCGCGCTGTGATCCAGATCTACTGGAGCGTTTGCTTGCCGACTTTGATGACATGGACCTATTGTCTGCCTGCTTTCTTGTGTCGTCCTCTCTGTTCTGTTCAGAGAGTTTCATGACTTCATTCATCCACCCTTCACATTTCCAAAAGAAATCATTCAGGGACTTGTTCTTTGGATCAAACCAACTATTTTGATCTTCCAAAAATTCCTCTTCACTCATAAGTTGTTGCAGTTCAGAATTTAGGCTAGCAAAGTCTTGCTGCAAAGAGCTAAAGTCAACTCGTAATTTATTTTTAACGAGGTCAACGTTTGCATCATCTTCCATTAATTGCTCAATTTCTTTTTTCATGCCGGTTAATTGAGAGAGCTTATGTCTACGTGTGTTGACATTTCTAGTCTTGCAGTCTTCCATAGCCTTCTCAGTCATTTTTACAATCCTTTTTCCACTGTTTTGTTTGTCCATGGGTAGCAAAATTCCAAACTCAATCAATACACATGCACCTCAGCAAATTAAAAAAAAAGGCAAGGCAATTTAAGACTTACGGTTTTCCATCTTCAGTTTTTCCTCGGTTCGGTATTTCCTTCTTACTTTATAGTCAGGCGTTTCCAAACTCCATTAATCCGTGAAGAGCAGGTTTTTTGACTAATGTAGGTTTCCTTCTAATGGAGCCTTAGCTTGACGCTCCGCTTGGTCCCTCTTTCCTTATCCACAAAAAACAAAAAACGAAACCGCAGTCCTTGATAGCTTCTCAATATTTACTTCAAAAGTCCAAACAGGTACATAGCAACAGAATTCCAAATTACAAAAACTTATAAAGGTCAATTCAAAATGGATGAAGAGAGATTGCGAGGTCAAAAAACCATATGGCTCCACTCTCAACTCGCCCAACTTCCTGTTTTCTGCACTATCAAAATAAAAGCACACATTTCAAATTAAACTGCATGTAGGCTTCTACAATGATGTTTGAAAGCGATGCCAGGAGAAAGGTTCTTCTCTGTGTAAAGAACAAGGCAATTCAATTCAATTTTATTTATATAGTATCAAATCACAGCAGTTGCCTCAGGCATTTTATATAGTAAAGAACCTACAATAAACTCTAACAGTTATATGACCACCTTTGAGCAAGGTGACAGTGGGAAGGAAAAATCCCCTTTGTAACACAAAGAAACCTTTGGAAGAACCAGGATCAGGGAGGATTAAGAATTTAGATGTCTGAACAGTGTTTAGTTAAAAGTCTGACTTTTGTTATTGAAGATGTGCTCCCAAGGCTGCCCCTGACAGTTATTATTAATAATAATTTAGATAAATTAAAACACAATTGTTGGAGTAGTGGAATTATGTTGCTGTGACACTATGCTATTTGTTGTATTGAGTAATGGAGTGAGAAGAAAGAAGGGAGGGAGGAGAGACAGAGAAAAGACATAAGGAAAGACAACTGGGTTGTGAACTGAGACAGCCAATGAAGAGGGGCAAGAAGAAAACTGCAACAGGGGAACACATCACATGAGCTCCCCTGTTGCTGTTCGAGACAATCAAATGAAAGTATGAATGAAAGAAGGAAAGTAACACACAATAAAAAAGTAAAAGATGAAGAGGGAGGCACAGGTGCAAAAGAGCAGAGAAGAGGGGGAAGAAGCGAGTGAAGACGGAGGTAATGAGGGGGACAGTGGAGAGAAGAACGACTGCAACGCTCATTAAAGAAAAGAAGAGCTCCATTAACCAGCAAACCGCCTGTGTGTGTTTATGTGTGGAAAAAAGAGTGTGTATACGTGTGCGCACATCTGATGTGTGTGTGTTTGTGTACTTCAGTGACTGCAGGGCTGTTGTCAGTGCCTCATAAGTATAATTATGGCACATAAAGGAACTTCATGGCATTACACACACACACACACACACACACACACACACACACACACACACACACATACACACACACACACACACACACACACACCTGGGCCAGACTACAGTGGCTCTTGGTTTCTAATTACAAATTGATACAAACAAATCAACAAAAACAGCTCGCCTCTGCAAGCTGATCATAAATGAAAAGAACTGAAGCACTACACTAAGAGACCAGTCAGTTTAACACACAGATGCACACACACAAACACACAGGAGACAACTATTATAATGCCCCAAAATTAATGAGCTGAACTGTAACTGTAATTTGGATATAGCTTAACATCCTGACGAGAATCCATAAAACAGATCCTTTATTATGGTTTTATGGAAAACTGAAGCATTGCACAAAACTTAATAACACTGTTTGGCTGACTGACTGCCTACGTGCCCGACATCTTCGCTGTGCAGCACAAAAGAAAAAAAAGTGACTGAACTATTTGTTTTCAAACGGAAATTCTTTCCTTACCGAGTGATGCAAGAAAAACCAAGTGAAAATACATATGTGGCACAACTTTAATTTCTGTAGCCTAATGCAAATGGAAGAAGACTTAAAACAGCCAAAAACATTCTTCTTTTTCTAAAAAACATTGTGGGTCATCAGTTGAAATAGAGTCAGTATTTATGGGCTGATGGATTTGTTTCCTGTTATTTTGCCTGGAGAACATCTTTAGGTTCTCTTGAACTTTAAAATATATGTTTTCATCTCAACTAACCTCAGAGATTTTTAATTAGGTTTCTTCTGGCTCCAGTGAGTTTTGTATCCATGTGTAGTGCTCATCACTGGGAGAACAATGATGTGTTCAAAAATAAGGGCTCTCAAATGGACGGTCTTATCAGAGTTGAATGAAAGCCTATTGACTTTCGTACATTTTTCAAAGCAACAATTAACCCAGCTTACTGCAGTGACTGGAGTGGTAGGAGCACTGATCTTTGTTAAATGATAAATGGTGCTTAATATATTTCTATAATATATAGTGGTGTAATATATAATATACAGTGCTTTTGTTTTTTTCTAATTTTACCAATCACTCAAAATTCTTTCAACACTAACTGAGACAGACATTTTTACTACTATGCACATTGTCTGTGTATGTTCTCCGTCATCCAAGTCGTGTAATTTAAGGAGCTTGGAAAGGAAAGCGTCTGGACTTCTTTAAGTTTCTTGAAGGTGTTTCACCTCTCATCTGAGCAGCTTCTTTAGTTCTAAGACCAAATTATAGAGAGTCCTAGTTATTTAAGCCGTAGTGGAAGTTGTCCCTTAAGAGGGTTGTTGACCTACCATTGATCACTGACTTACTATTGATCATGTGTGATGAGGCACATGATCAATAGTGGGTCAAAAACCCTCTTAAGGGACAAATTCCACTACAGCTTAAATAGCTAGGACTGAAAGAAGTCCAGTGGCTTTTCTTTCAAAGCTCCTAAGATTACTATGCACAACCTGGTCTACCCCCAAGCCAGGGCCTAACCTGGAGTAACAACAAAGGAGGAACTGCTGTTATCTTTATGCTGGGTTGTCTTTTTATTTCAGATACAGCTGGGATCCCTACATCTGCAATGGCACTTAGATCTCCAGGTTTTACAATGTGTAAATTAGCACTGCTTTAACTGAAATGCATTGTGATGTATTAACAGTAGATTAGGACCGATTAGAAACAAGCTGACTTCTAGGGAGATATAAGAAAATTACATGAAAATTAGCAGCTATATTGTCAGGTATTATGATTATAAAAGTTATTACAACTCACATTTTGCTTATGATTTTCTTGTGACGGATTATAATGTACCACTTCTAAAGAAAATCACTATTTTAAAAAAGAAGAGAAAAAAAGGAAACAAAACTGATGGAGGTTGAAGGAACACTCTATTAAAGTCATTGTGACATCAACGGGTTTTGTATCTTCCTATAACATGACAGAAGGTCTGATTTAAATCAATTTAATTCATTTCAAAGTTTGTACGTACATAATTTTTCTCCTCATGAACTATGTTTTTCAACAACTTCCCATGCAGAAACAGAATCTTCATATGCATTACACAAGCCTCCTTTTTTCATAGAAGGGTTTTTTTCCCTTTTTTTGCATGCTTTTTGCTCTATTTGGTACGGTGGCCCTGAGAGGCCAACTTCAACTTCAGAAAACACTTGCAAAAAGAAAAACTTTTCAGATTGGAGTGATAAAGGAATCAAATATTTAGAACATATACTAGAAGGAACAGAATTTATTTCATTTGACGGACTAGTTACACAATATGGGATCAACAAGAAAAGATTTTTAGAATATCAACAAATTAAATCCATAGTAAAAAAGAAATTTAAACCGGGTCAAGTTGAACTACAAACACCACCAAGTGTGGTTCAATTTCTTACTCTTAAAACCCCCAAATTACTATCCAAAATATACAGAATGCTTTCTAAAACAGATGAATCAATATCACTTCCTATTGCAAAATGGGAAGCGGATTTATCAGTTAACTTAGACCTAAACTTCTGGTCTCAGATTTGCTTAAAAACCTTTCATCTAATTAGAAATCCCAGTCTTCAATTAATTCAATACAAAATACTACATAGAGTGCACTATACAGGTCATCAGATGTTCAAGATGGGCTTTACGTCTACCAACAACTGCTCACACTGCCAAACCAATTCACCGGACAATTATATCCACGCTCTTTGGTTCTGTCCACCAGTTCAGAAGTTTTGGCGCGAGATATGTGAAGACTTATCGAAGTGTCTGAAATGTAACATTCCAACTTCCCCCTTAGTGTGTTTGTTGGGCAGCTTAGATAATGTCACTTCAGAAAAGAATATCGCCCATATGGTTTTCACTGCCCTATGCATAGCCAAGAAAACAGTCCTCATGAACTGGAAAAATAAAAATAATCTTAATTCTAACCAATATAGAAATTATCTATTAGATTACATTAGTCTTGACACAGCCTCTGCCACCACATCAGATCAATTGCTCTGGGCTCCTTTGATCAGCTCCATCACCTAGTGGGGGTGGGGGGTCATAGTTTGGTCCCGCCTTCACTGTTGTGATTGGTGTGGGGGTAGGGACAGGCTTAGGGCGTCGGGGGGTTCCCCGGAGGCATCTTCCTTGGGGGGCTCACCCGGGGTAGCGGTCATGTCCGGTTAGGGGCTCTGTTGGCTCTCAGGTGACTGTTTCCTCGCGGCTGCGTGCAGCGGGGCTAGGGGAGGGTCTGTACTGACGGACGTGGGTTACTGACCTGGTAGCCTGGGTGGGTCCGGGATGGGCGTGAGGTTCTGGGGGCGCTCCGTCTCTGGGCTGGGACCCGGACCGGGCCTCGGGGGCTTGGGTCCTGGTTGGTGTGTTGCCGGGGTTGTGGGCGGGTGGGTGCATGGGGGCCATGCCCTGGAGCAGGGTGCCGCCGGTGCGTCGAGCCACCTGGGGGGCTCTTCAACTGGTGGGGGAGATTGTCACATCTTGCAGGAGCTTTCCTCTCTTCAGGAGCTCCCTCTGCAGGAGGGGGAGATACAGGAGAGGTGGAGGAAGATCTCAGCCTGGGTGTTTATTGTCTTATGTAGTCTGGAAGATGAGTGGATGGTGGGGTGGGTGCAGTTTTCTCTGTGGTGGGGTTGGGTGGACTGTCCAGGGCTCTGTGGGGCCGGGCGGCGCTGCTGCACTGGGCCCGGTCTGGATGGGCCTGGGCCCCCTTTCCCTGGCGGGTCGCGGAGTATGGGGGTGCCTACTGGGGTCAGCGGGGGAGCTGGCCCCATGGAGGGGTCACTTGCCCCTCCCTTCCTTCCCTCCCCATCTCCAGCTGCCTCCCTCTTCCCGCTCCACCACAACCACCCACACATGCAGGGCCTTGGAGTAGGGGTATGTCACCAGGGTGCAGAGGAGGCTACCCCCCCCCCCCCGCCCCCCCCCTCTGTCCCCTTCTGGCTGCCTCTGCCTCAATTTTATCCCACAACTTAGACATTCACATTACTCACACTCTCATTACACATACATATAGGATCTTGGGGGTGGGCACGATACACGGAGTCCAAAGTACCATCAGGGTGTACACCCCACCCCTGGCATCGTTGCCCACCTCTCAATTTTAAATACACGTAGACATTGAGGGCTAGCAGGAGGGACCATGCGCTTACCTGCTGCTCTCTGGCAGGTAGCTCCATGCCCTCCTGGGTTTTAAATGCACCTTAGAACACACATGCATCAACACTACAATGAGCGGGTGGAGGGAGGTTTGGAGTCTTCTCTCACCCCCATTCTCTGCGACCTGCTGGAGCAGGGGGGCTAGGACTAGGAGGAGGAGTTGGCCGTCCGACTGCGGTCTGGAGTGTGGAGCCTTCCTGCTGCTGCGGAGTCGGGGCGGTCTGCCTCCCCCCACCGTAGGGAAAAGGGAAACACCACCTGGGTCTGGGTGCAGTTCCCCCCTCCAGGGGCGGGGGCACCTAGACCCGGTTTGTAGAGTACGCTTGGGGAGTGTGATCGTGTGTACAACGTCTCTTTATGTCTGTCTCCACGTTGGTTGAGTGTGGAGTAAGTGCATATGAGAGCATGAGGGTGGGAATGGATGTTTGTGTCTGTGTGCCTGTATGTCTGTGTCTATATGTCAGGTTGGGTGTCAGGCGCCACCTCTCTGGGGACATCTCAGGCCCTCCAAGGTTTGGA
This sequence comes from Astatotilapia calliptera, assembly GCF_964374335.1. NCBI lineage: Eukaryota > Metazoa > Chordata > Actinopteri > Cichliformes > Cichlidae > Astatotilapia > Astatotilapia calliptera. Next base: position 2,617,454 of record NC_137423.1, read on the forward strand.
GGCCTATCTCCCCCCACCACCACTTCCCCTGCCAGTGGCGGACCCCCTCAGACATCGGTGCGTTGGTGGTTCTTTGTGTCCGGGGATGGGCGTCCAGGTACACACTGGCTCACTCCTTGGCGGCCGCTTATCGGGGCCTGGAGCCTGGGGCTCGCTTGGGCCACTTCGGAGGTGGGGTGCCCCCGGCCTCTCGGCCTGGGGCTCGGTCACTCAGGCGCAGCTGGCTGCCGGCGGAGCTCACGGGCGCGTCACTGCAACTCCCCCTGGCTTCTGCTCCGCGGCTGCTGAGTGAGCCCTCATCTGGGACTCTCCTCAGCTCTTTCTGGGACAGTGGCGCAGCTGCCCCTCTGTTGGTCTTCCTTGGTCTCTTGTGTTCTGGGGGCCTCTGGATGTCTGGAGTTTTGAGCTCCTCCATACCTGCTTCATGCCCTGGAGGACGGGGCTGTGGCCCCCCCACACCCTCTAGCAGATCATTACATGAAGGAACCTTTTAAAAACAAGCGCGTCCATGCTCACAGGTGTACACACGGGTGATCACACCCACAAACTACACCCTTTTTGGCTCCTACCTCAAAGCACACTGTGTTCTGTTGATCTTATGTGCTGCACAATAATGTTTAACATTTAGTATTTACTGTCATATTCCCATATATCATTGTGATGTTGTTTATTCTATTACTCTTGTTCTCTTCTGCTTGCTTTCTTTTTTCTTTCTCAGCAGGTGATCCAGGTGATTGATATATGCATTTTTTTTTCTCTGCCCGTTCTGTTGGTTTTTGTTTTTTGCCCTTCTCCCCCGTCCCTCTTCTCAGCTGTTTCTCTTTCCCTCTTTCTTTCTCCCCTTCTTTCCCCCAGTCAAGTCTGTCCCGTATTCATTAAGTGAAAATAAAATAAACAATAAAAGGTGAATCAAATAGACCATTACGGCAAGGCTGGGATGGTCAGTTTGGTAAAGTAAATCCGTTGGGCATCTTTCTTTGCCTTTAGACAACAATTCTGATGGCAAAAGAGCCAAACGGGACAGGCCAAAAAAAAAAAAAAAAAAAAAGAAAAACGCTGCAAAAAGAAAAACGCTGCAAAAAAAACACACCTCAGTATTTGACACGGAGTTCAAACTCACTGCTGTAATAACTAATAATGATTAATATAATAACTATAATATTGCCCATATTATATTTACATTACCAAAGTGAGATGACTTTAGTCTCATGAACAAAATTAGCTAATTGGTATTTACTAGCTAATCTTAAAATGACTGTTCAGCACAGAAATGAAGCCCAACAATCATGTTTTACAGTCCTGTGGTCTCAGCCTCAGATACTCATCAAATCACACAAAGCTCATGTAGAAACAAATGTACAAAATATTTTCTCCTTCATTTCTGTCAAACAAAGCTGTATGAAACGTTTCCAGCTGTTAGTATCATGGTTGCTAGGCAACCTGAGCAGCGCGATGGAGGCTAGACCGTCCCATTTCACAGGCCTACAAGCCTCGCACTTCTGGCCTTAGCGGTCTTTGAGTACGCGGCCCTTAAGGACCATTAAGGCTGCAGACCCTGAATTGGGATACAGCCATACATACATGTTTTGGTTCGTGCAACTGGTCCGTCGGGTTACTGTCTCCCCAGAAACATTTCCATTGTGTTTTTTCCTATTTCCATTGTGTTTTGTGTGCTTTTGCAGCGTTTTTTTTCTTTTTGCAGTGTTTTTCTTTTTGCAGTGTTTTTCTTTTTGCAGATGTTTTCTTTTTGCAGGTGTTTTCTTTTTTCAACATTTTTCTTTTTGCAGATGTTTTCTGAAGTTGCAGTGCAGCATTTTTCTTTTTGCAGTGTTTTTCTTTTTTCAGCGTTTTTCTTTTTGCAGATGTTTTCTTGAAGTTGCAGTGCAGCATTTTTCTTTTTGCAGGGTTTTTCTTTTTGCAGCGTTTTTCTTTTTGCAGATGTTTTCTTGAAGTTGCAGTGCAGCATTCTTCTTTTTGCAGGGTTTTTCTTTTTGCAGATGTTTTCTTTTTGCAGGTGTTTTCTTTTTGTAGCGTTTTTCGTTTTGCAGATGTTTTCTTTTTGCAGGTGTTTTCTTTTTTCAACATTTTTCTTTTTGCAAGTGCTTTCTGAAGTTGCAGTCCGTTTGGCCTCTCAGGGCCACCGTAATTTGGCTTTGTTGTAAAAATGAAGGTAGTGGATGGTTGTGTTGTTGTTTTGTTTTTGTTTTGTTGTTGTTGTTTTTGTGTGTTTGTTTTTTAATCTGATGAAAACTGGTATTAATTCATGTTGTGAGGAATATAACTATGAGAAATTTAGAACTTCATGCATGGATGACATCAAGCTGTATGCCAAGAGTGAACGAGACATCGATTCACTGATCCACACTACCAGGATATACAGCAATGACATCGGAATATCGTTCAGATTGGAGAAGTGTGGTTGGATGATAACAAAGAGAGGGAAAGTAGTCAGAACTAAAGGGATCGAACTACCAGAAGGCAACAATGAAGACATCAAGGACAGCCACAACTACCTGGGAATCCCACAGGCAAATAGGAACCACAAGGGGCCACTAGAAAAGCTGCAACCACCAAGCACCTGCAGATGGTCAGGAAGGTCCTGAGGAGTCAGCTGAATGGTAAGAACAAGATCCGGGCTATCAACACCTAAGCTCTGCCCAAGATCAGATCCTGGAAGTTCCAAGGTCAAAATGGGTGGTCGACAATGACCAAGCTAAGATCCTGTGGGACTACTATGTCAGGACATATTAGCGGTGGACAAGCATAGGATGGCGGCTGTAGTGATAGACCTAGCGATATTGAATGACGGCAACATTAGGAAGAAGGAACATGAGAAGCTGGTTTGGTTCCACCTGCTGTGTCTTTGTGTGTCACAGAAAAGAAGAACAGATGGTCTTTACATGCATGGTTCTCACCTTTAAGCAAGGAGGAGGTGTGATGATGTGAGGGTGATTTTCTGGTGACACTACTGGGGATTTATTCAAAATTAAAAGCACACTGAACCAGCATGGCTACAACGGCATCCTGCAGCGACATGCCATCCCGTCCATCCTTTATTATTCAACAGGACAATGACCCCAAACACACCTCCAGGCTGTGTAAGGCCTATTTGACCAAAAAGAAGAGTGATGAAGTGCTGCACCAGATGGCCTGGCCTCCACAGTCACCTGACCTAAACCCAATCGAGATTTTTTTAGGATGCGATGGAGCGCAGAATGAAGGAAAAAGGGCCAATCAGTGCTCAGTATCTCTGGGAACTCCTTTAAGACTGTTGGAAACCATTTCATAAAGAGTATGGAGAGAAATCCAAGAGTGTTCAAAGCAGTAATTAAAGCAAAGGGGGGCTGTTGCAAAGAATCTTAAATATAAAACATGTTTTGAGTTATTTCACACTTGTATGTTTAATGCATAATTCCATGTGCTCATTCATAGTTTTGATACCTTCAGTAAGAATCTACAATGTAAATGGTCATGAAAATAAACAAAAGAATATTTACTGAGAAGGTTTATCCTAACTTTTGACTGTAAGCTAAGATTCTGTGGGATTTCCAGATACAGACTGGTAATGGCCAACCATCCAGCCATAGTTGTGGTAGAAAAACAGAAGAGGATAGACGTAGCTATACCAAATGACAGCAGCAATATCAGGAAGAAGGAACACGAGAAACTGGAGAAGTACCAAGGGCTCACAGAAGAACTGAAGAAGATGTGGAGGCTGAAGGCCACAGTGGCCCCAGTTGTAATCAGAGCACTGAGTCCAAGTAGCTCCAGCAGATCCCAGGAACAACATCCAAGATCTCTGTCAAGATCAGCGCAGGAACAGCAAAGACATACTGCACAGGATCCTTAAGCTCCCAGGCCTCTTGTAGAGGACCTGAGCTTGAAGGATAGACTGCCCTCAGGGGTGAGAGAGGAATTATATATTCATATATATATGAATAGTTTTATATATTGTCCCATGAACAGTATAAGTATTTTAACAATGCATGTGTTATTGTATACCTTTTCTTTTTGGAATTCTTTGTATCTTATATAAACAGTCAATCTTGATTCCAGTTTGAATTCAGACTGGATTGTATCTAAAAGACAGTTTTTACTACTGTAGCACTGATCTAGGTATTGTAGCTTCAAGCCGAGTATTTTTTCTATCTTGTGCTTAAAACTAGACATGACAAGCAAGAAGTGAATCTAACCGGGAAACAGGACACTAGCTAACAACAGAAACTAGCAACTGATACCATAAACTCATCAGGAAAATGAGATAAAATAATTAAAAGGCCTTAGCTGTCTATAAAAACAGAGATATGGTTAAGAAAAAGAGGGAAAGGTAGAAAGGATGAAAAAGTTTGAAGGAAGAGAAGAGATTAGCTGAACAAAGATGAGTTAGAGATTTAGTGGGGTAGACAAAAGAAGGAAGGCATAAAGAGGCCATAAAAAGCTGAAGATGATGTTGTGTAAATGTAAAGGGACGTGGTTTAAATGGAATGGATAATAATGAGATCGAGAGGATGCAGAGGAAGCAGGGGCTTAGCTAAGTCAGCTTGCATGTACTGTAAATCCCTCTGGCCTGTAAATAATTCATAAACACTTCTTTTCATGCTGATGATTGCTACTATTTTATCACTCACATCCACTTACAAACTGTCTACTTGACTCCTTAGCTTACTATGGCATAAACAAACTTTTGTTCATCATACATCTTTCACTTCATCTCCTTACACACTCCTCTGCTCATTTTCAATTTCTCTAACTGTATCACTGTTTCTTTATTACTCTAAATTATTTTTTACTTTTGTGCATGATCCCTTAATTATTTTATTATTATTATTATTATTATTATTATTATTATTATTATTATTATTAATAATAATAATAATAATAATATTTTTTTTACTATTATTATTATTATATTTAAACACAACAACACTAGACTTGGCTGAATTGATGCCAAATTGGACTGGATATAACCAAAGACCTGACTGGACAAGGATAAACTGGATACTAAATTAAAAGGAAAAGAGCTACACTAGATTGGGGAAACTCAACGAACTGGACAAAAAATTTGGGGAACTGAAGTGCACTTGTTTATCCAGGTGCTAATTTGGGACAGAATGATGTTCCGACATCTTCAGTAAATGAACAACAAAAATTGATAAATGGTTTAATGCAAAATATTGTCAGGCAAGTGTATTTTTCTTATACTGCAACCTGGTGGTTCCTACACCTGAAGGTATCCTAGTGATCCTGTCTGCACAAATGTTTTTCACCTGTCAGTAGTGTCATGTGTTCATACAGTTGTGGTTGCATCATATTTAGTGTCACACTAGCTTTACCAAATTAAAAGCAGGCATGAACTGAGCAACGTTTTTTAAATTCATGGCAAATCCAGCTGACATCTTTCTGACTCTTAAACCATTCTCTCTCCTGTCAGCACTGACCCAGCTTGCTGTCTATTTCTCCCTCTTGTTTCCCATTTTTTTCTTTCCATCTCTCTCACACTGCATGCTCGATGAAAATTTATTGAGTGTCTTATAGTTTAGTGAATGAGCACAAATTATAGTCTGTTTTTGGGAACTTTCCTCATATGATTTTTCTTTTTTTTCTCATATTCTTTGGTTTACAGATGATCAGGTGAATTTTGATTCATTTTCTAATAGATGTTGTTGGAAACTTTTTAGTGCGGTATTAAGGAGGGCATGTTGACTAGATGACGAGACTGACCAGATCTCATTTGGTGCTGGTTCTCACAGTGGTATTGAGATATCCATATCTCAAAGTCCCACAAGATCTTGGCTTGGTTGTTATTAACCACCCTAGGCAGTGTATCCTATTTTGACCTTGGTTATGGTGTTCCATGTGTGGCCTGCCTGCTAGTATCTTGCCCCCTGCTGTTATGTGGTCGATTGTCTCGTTGGCATCTTTGTGCACCCTGCACCTGGGATCTTTTCTAGTTTGGTAGACCCCAGCCTCTATGGACCTCGTGCTTAGAACAGAGGCACTAATCATGGCAGATCTGTGGCCATCTTACTGATGTACTAATAGGGATGGGTATCGTTTAGGTTTTATCCGATACCGGTGCCAAACCGGTACTTTTGAAACGGTGCCGGTGCTCAAACGGTGCTCAAACCGGTGCTTAAAGAATGGAGAACACAAAATTGGTCCAAAAACCTCTCATGTTCAGCTGTTTTTCGAAAAAAGATAACAATGTTAGCCTTTTCTGCAGCTATGGGGCATATATGGTATCACTCTTGGCTGGAAGCAGTGCTTAAACAATGGAAAAAACACGAACTTTGTCCAAAACCTCTCATGTTTAACTGTTTTCCACTTTTTCTTTGGGCATTTTAGCCTTTTTGGCCAGGGTGAAGGGAGTATCTGCCATCAAACAAGAAGACAGCTGCATGTACTACGACAGTGTTTGCTAGTTCACCTTACATGCATTAATGTAATAACGTGGTTAGCCTACTCAACGTAAATTACACTCGAACAACATGAAGCTACTCACGCAGAGAAGAACGGCTGCTGCTGCATCATCATCCTCATCATTTCTGCTACACTGGCAGGGCTAGGGGCCAGGACTCTCCTCTTCGTGTTTTGGGGGGATGTTGCATAACAGGCAACCCACCCGCAGTAGATGTGCTCGGTGTGAGGTCTCGCAGCAAGCTATCAAATACGGTGCATTTCTGGGCTTTTAAAAAAAACTCTATGCGTCGCCAGGTGTTTCATCGGATTCGAGGTGTTACCTCCTTTGACAGTATCACAGTATCAGCTTAAAGCACTTGTTGCTGCTGAGTTTGCATATTTTGCTGTGAAGTACAGCCAGACTTTTGACCGCTTCGCCTTGGGCATTTTTAATCTGTAGCTCTGCTCTAACAGAACGTACGTACCTGGCCCCGCCTACTATCCTCAGAAACGTAAAATGATTGGCTAGAAGTAGGGATGGGTATTGATAAGATTTTAACGATTCCGATTCCATTTTCGATTCTGTTTAACGATTCGATTCTTTATCGATTCTCTTATCGATTCTTTTTTTTTTTAAAAAGGAGAACACTAAGGTCGATTAGCTCAGAGCTTTGTTTTATATCTTCTCTTTGAACAAGATAGAAATTTAGGAGTAACATGGCCTTACAAACCCAACAGTGAGATCTTGAGAGATCCAGCCTACGGCTCTTCAATGGGGTGTCACAGGGTCCCCAGGAAAAAAAAATTGTAAATGTAAAATAATAAAATAAATATTCTTGTGAGACATATCACATATTGACGGGGTCGGGTTATGTTAAAAAGTATAAATTGTTATACTTTATTCATTGGTTCAAAGGTACCCCACACTTCTTTTTTTGTTTGCTTGTTTGTTCTGGTGTATTTTTCATTTGAACTGTTACTCTGCCAGAGTACTCATATTTACAAGATGGCATTGAACGCCCCATTGGTGTATCAGGAAAACTATTTTGTACGTATGTTCCTTGAAGGGGATTGAAGTCGTTCTTTTTTCCACCGCAGCGAAGGGCTAGGAGTAGGAGAGGAGCTGCTGTATGTTTTTGTTATCGAAT